>NC_141700.1:113191988-113801988 GCF_964263255.1 Lissotriton vulgaris | reverse complement strand
GAGAGAGAGGGCGAGAGAGCGAGAGAGAGGGCGGAGAGGACGAGAGAGAGGGGAGAGAGAGAGAGGGAGAGAGAGAGAAAGGGAGAGAGAGAGAGAGAGAGGGCGAGAGAGAGAGAGAGGGCGAGAGAGAGAGGGAGAGAGGGGGAGGGAGAGAGAGGGGGAGGGGGAGAGAGGGCGAGAGAGAGGGCGAGAGAGAGGGCGAGAGAGAGAGAGAGAGGGCGAGAGAGAGGGCGAGAGAGAGAGAGAGAGAGAGAGAGAGAGAGAGAGAGAGAGGGCGAGAGAGAGGGCGAGAGAGAGAGAGAGAGAGAGAGGGCGAGAGAGAGGGCGAGAGAGAGAGAGAGAGAGGAGAGAGAGAGAGAGAGAGAGAGAGAGGGCGAGAGAGAGAGAGGAGAGAGAGAGGGAGAGAGGGGGAGGGCGAGAGAGAGGGCGAGGGCGAGAGAGAGACACTTTCTCCTCAATCCCGCCGACTTTACGGCATCATTCTGAGGTAACCTTTGAGCGAAGCTATGCGCCTTTCACTTGAGATACACAAAAGTGCATTTCATGACTCCTCACAGATTCGCTGTATATTTGGTCTGTGGGCCATCGGCAGCAGGGAGATTCAATGTATTTGTTTTATTTTACACTTGCACAAATAAACCCCCAGGGGGAGTAAGAGATCTTTACATAACATTAATATTTGAGAAATGTTTTGAGCCGCTTATGATTTTACATGTTCAAGCAATCAATAAAAATTTGGCAGCTCTTATATCTCTATATTTGTGTCAAATTGTTGACACGGAAAAATGACATGGAAAATGATGTTGCCAAATTAAAATTACTTTTATTGTTTGCATTGGTATTCACCCAAACACTGCAGAGAGCAAATAAAGTGGATTAAATTGCTTAAGAAAACAACGGATTCAACTGCATGTGCTGCTTTGAAACACCCATCCGCGGACGCTCCTCGAGGCCCGTCCAAACCTAGACACCACAGCCCGGAGCTGTAGCCACTGTCCCTTGCCAACGCTTGTCTCTAGAGGCGCAACTAGAGTCAAATTTCGTGGGGGCTAAGATGAAATTTCGGGGGGTCTGAATCTATAGGCAATCGGCAGAGTCGAGCTGCAGGGGCTCTTAGACGGGGTGAAACAACAACAAAGCCCCATTAACATACACATGGTCTTTTTAAAGACCTGTGAAGTGCTGGGGTGCGTCTGTGAGCGGGACCGGAAAGTGTCTCATCCCGGGCTGCCACACACGAGGGGGGGGGGGGGGAGGGGGGGGGTTGAAGCCCTTTGAGGCCAATGGGTGTTGCGCGCCTGCTGGTCTCACTCAGTCAAGGGACAGGTTGATCTGCACCTCTTCTCGTGGCTGAAGTAGGTATTGGCTAAGCAGCAGGTCTGGTGTTGAGTGCCTGCCTTTTGGCTTTGTCATTGCTTGGGGTAAAGTATATCAAGCCTCTTCTAAGGGAAATGGGGTTTTTACAGGTGAAACCTGCATTGTTGTTCTTACAATTAATGGAAAATCATCGAGTGATGTTTTGTGTAGCCAATTTTTTGATTGCTTCTATTCGTGCTAGACGAAAGAGACCTCATACGAGTCTAGATGGAGTTAATGTAAATGTATGTCCTATACCTGGTAGTGTGAATTAATTGCTAAGCTCTGCTCCATTTTTCATATATTTTCAAAAACGGGTTCATGATTTATTTTAAGATAACAATGTAATTCCTGTGCGCTAGGTCATTTTATATGTACTGTTAATGAAATTTAAAATGCACAGTATTTTTAAAGTTTTGTATGATGTTTTTATGTATTTGTATAGCATACTTTTATGATTTTTATTTAATCGAATAAAGTGATCTTTGACTTGACTTGCTTGCAATTCTGGTTTTGTTTTTTTGTAAACTTTATTTTTTAGGAGAGATGCATTTTCATTCAATCTTAAAAAAAGAAAAGTTTGCTTTTCATTTTGGTCTTTTTTTAAACCAAAGATTTACATGCTAATCTCGAGCACTGCATGGAACTACTTTGTCTACGTACGTGCTCTCTGTAAAAGGGCACTCCCGAGCACTGAATGGAACTTTGTCCATAGATATGCTCTCTGTGAAAGGGCTTCCCGAGTACTTTATTGGAACTACTTTGTGGATGTGCTCTCTGTGAAAGGGATATCCCGAGCACTGGATGGAACAACTTGGTCTATGAATGTGCTCTCTGTAAAAGTGGGAATGCTGCGAATGAATTTGTTAGCCAATGGCTGAAAGGAATATCCTTTGCCCCACAGTGTTTGTAGTAGTGAGCAGAGGACTAAATTGAATGACAATCGCCAACCAATGGATGTAGAGGGCTTCCTGAAAGTCTCTGTAAATAAGTATATTTTCATTATTTTTTGTAAAACCAAATGGCCTGTATAAAGCCAGACCTAAACAAGCTTTTGCAATGCAATAGGTCTTGCATTTAAATGAGTTTAAGCTATTGGCATTGTAAATGACAATGTGTTTAATTTAGGTTTCAAAAACCAAAGCATAAATAAAAGGCATTGTCATTTACAATGCCAATAGCTCAAACTGGCTTAAATGCGGGAACTGTTGCATTGCAGATGCTTGTTTGCCGGTGCTACACTGAACTGATGCAGACTGCGCTACAAATTAAATAAAAACTATTAAAGAAAATAGTGCTCACCCACTAAATAATGGAGACCGTGTAATGAGCCAAGTAAAAGGTCTAGTTGTTATGTGCGGTAACAAATGCAGACAAGGTGGTACCAAGGTGGAACCAACAAGCCTACATACGAATCAGAAGCCAGCATTTTCGAAGGAGAATGACACAAGCCAATGACATATATGGGCGGGAAGTGGACGGGGCTTCTAGTGTATACCCGAATACAGAATGCCTCGTAGAGCGAGCAGTGCATGCGTGCTGCCTCTAGGCTCGACCTAAAAAAAAAAAGGAAGAACCAACACACTTCCTCAAACCAGTAAAAGTATGAAATTTATTAATCTTAAAGAATTCTAAATCGCAAAGTTTAAAAACAAAAAAGCGGAATGGGAGCTACTGCGGGGCTTGGCATATTATTTCCATGATGCCACAAAAAGAGGAGAACTAGGAACAGTCTCATTATTCGTAGATAGATTGCTTCAGCCCACCTCTACTACACCTACATGTCCACGCACAGTTGTGTCTCGGGCACAGCTACCCAAGATCTTTGAGCATTCACCAGTAGTTTGTGGGGTTCGGTGCCGATGGGCCTGCGCCTGGAGTCAGTGTTTCTGCCTGCTCTCCCAGGATTGTCCCCCAAAGGCTGACATGGGCTCCCAAGGGGGTTATCTTCAGTCTTGGTTTGCGTACAATAAGAATTGTGGGACTGGAGACGCCCAGTAACGTTAGAGTTACAAAATTCAATTTGACTGCGGCTTTCTATTTAGTTAAAACAAAAGAACGCATTGGCAAAACCATTAGGTCTTGCGTATGCAAGAGCTATTGTCTTAGCCATTCTATTTTAGCTAGGCTCTATGGCAGCGTGGTTGCTGTTCACATTTGGCTATGAGAAAATGCCAGAGCGGAGGGTTGTGGAGTAGAAGAGAGGGGAGAGGCTTGAGTGGAGGGGAGGGGTGTAGAGAGAAGGTGGAGGTCGATAAGTGATGGCGAGGGACATTAAGGAGAGGGGCACAGAGTGAAGGGGAGTGAGAGAGGGGAGTGAGGGAGGGGCATACAGTGGAGAGGTGCGTGGAGGGCAGGGGAGGGCCATAGATGGGGAAGGGCACAGAGGACAGGAAAGATGGGGACCAGCGCGGATGGGGAGTGGCGTAGAGTGGCGTGACGTGGAGTAGATGCGAGTGGAGTGTTGTACAGTGAAGTATGTATGGTGTGGTAGCGCACTGCCATGATAGACAACACATTTTTGATTGAAAGGACCATTAAATTTGCCCGGACAATTATTTTAATAAAACGACACAATGCATAAACGATAATGTGTAGACATGGCATCACCTAGTGTATTGATTTTTTGATCACACTAAAATATTTGTTCCCAGCACACTTTAGAATTACAAAAAATTTGCTTTATTTGAGCTTTCCTAATTCTGATATATATTAAAATATTTACACAGTTCATTTACATACCTTTAAATGTTGTTGTGTAGTAGAAAAAAAGCCTTTCCTTTTACACCTCCTAGATTGTCAGCTAAATCCTCTCACTTTGAAGTCAGAGAAAGAAAAGTAAACACTAAGCGTTATTGGAAGACAGACTGACATTTGACCCGAGTCTTTGAATGCATAGCAAATGTGACAAGCTGTGAACAAAATGTAAAGTCCTGTTTACTGAAAGTAAGCACTTCTTGAAGACTACAGTAAACGGGCTATGCTCCTCGCGAGGTACAAAGACATACTGGACAGCCTAAAAACAAACAACTTCAGTAAATGGTAAACAAATGTGAGTTACAAACCACAAAGTCAATAGTAAGCAATGGACGGAATGCATTCTTAGGTCAGCCTTCAGAATGTCGCCAAGATGTCCTTAGCAACTAGACAACTGCACTGTCTGGTAAGCTTTGAACTAAAAAAAAAAAAAGGGGGGGGGGGGTCTGGCAGCATCGATTAACCTAACAATTGACTTAGTATGTGTGATTTGGAGGGTTGAGAAGGCGTGGAACAGGAGTCTACAGTAAACTGAGTGGGCTGTGATCACGGGAACACATTCATTGAATAGTAGCTTTCTTAGAAGCTGGGTCTGGTGGCTTAGGGGACTAATGCAGCCACTGCAGGGGCCTGTGTTTGACCTCATGATCACAGGATCAAATCCCTGCAGGTCCACTCAGCCTTTCATCCATCCGAGGTCGATAAAAGGAGTACCATTGAGTTGAGTAACAATAAACATCTGTTATTCAGCGCCTTGAGACCCATGGGTGATCAGTGCGCTTTACAAATACGTGTCAATAAGTTATAATGGGGTAACCCAGTGACCCTCAGAATATGGGTCCTAAACCTAAACAAAAATAGTGGTTCCGTCGGGTATAGAACAATTTCTTTGTTTTACTGTATTTTTTCAAGTATTTTATAGACCAACATAGGATGTAAGATATACAAGGACACACAACACCAATCTTAGTTTGAGAAATTGCTTTTATTATAGATACCTTGCATGTATTCATCAATAGACAAATAGCTGTCCGAGACAAAGGGGCATATGTAGGTAGCCGTTTGCGATTCGCAAATGCCGAAATTCGGCGTTTGCGAATCGCAAACATCATTTTGATATGTAGGTGCCACTTAGCAAAATAAGGAGGAGTCGCAAAAATTGCGATTCCTTATTTTGCTTATAGCATTTAAGGAATCGCAATTTTGTGATTCCTTAAATGCTATGTTGGGGTGCTTTAAATATTGCGATTTTTGCATAAGGAATCGCAAAATACCACCTACTTCAAGTAGATGGTATTTTGCGAATTCCTGCAAAAATGCATTTTTTTTATAATTTAAAGTGCCATGTGGCACACAGCATGCCCTTAGGGCATGTATTTGCGCCACATGTACTTACAGGCACATTCCTGGGGTGCAACAGGTGTCCTTTGGACACCCTGGCACCCTTGGAATTGCGATTCTCAAATTGCGATTTTCTCATAGAAAATCGCAATTTGAGAATGTATCCCCATTCATTCCTATGGGCCTCTTAGCCCATAGGAATGAATTGGACACTCATTCCTTAATTGCAATTCGCAATTTGCAAATCGCAATTAAGGAATGTTAGAGATTCGCAAAAAAATTGCGAATTTTTACCTACATTCCATTTTGCTATTCTCAAATAGCGATTCCTTAAAAATCGCTATTTGGGAATTGCAAAATGGAAATTACCTACATATGTCCCAAAATGAGGTAAAAACACATACAAAGTAGAATGCTCGAGTGACTGGTTGTGATAGGTGAAGACCGTGCAGGATTTGAGGGAGTGACATATTCATACAATTAAACAATACAGAGATTCTCATAAGTCCATTTTTAAATTCAATAGTCACAACAGACTCAATTATTTTCTTTCTTGTATTGCTTTCTACTTTGTATGTGTTTTTACGTCATTTTGTCTCGGATCGCTATTTGTCTATTGATGAATACATGCAAGGTATCTATAATAAGAGCAATTTCTCAAACTATGATTGGCGTCGTGTGTCCTTGTATATCTTACATCCTATGTTAGTCTATAAAATACTTGAAAAAATACAGTAAAACAAAGAAATTGTTCTATACCCGGCAGAACCACTATTTTTGTTTACAAATACATGTGGTATGTTATGTTATACTACCATGTTTTCCCCCAAATATGTATTGTATTAAATACGACCTGAGCAGTAATTCACTAAACCTAAACAAATGTGAGGGATTCTCTCATTTTGTGCACTGTTAGCGCCTTTTTCACTCACTGAGGTCTTCTCCAAAATCCCTGGGAGGTGGGAGTGTGTAGAGGTGGAGATTGGAGAGTGGCTCGAGGCAAAAATGGGCCATACACTGCGCGGTCAGACCAGACACAGGAGATTCATGGCACAACATAGGTCACGTCCTGCCACCAGTTCTAACCCGGAAACTGTTCTGGTCCACAATGGCCAAATCCAGTAACTGTAGGCTGATAACTCATGCTCTCAGGCATCTTTTAAGTCCACCAGCAGGCCCAAGCCCACTCACCTGTTCCTTGGTGGAGGGACCCTTTCAACTGATTTCACACCACAGTCATGCATTTCCTTACAATGTGGTCCCTTACTTGTTGCAAGGTGGGCAACGCAGGCAGTACCCTTCTACACAGTGGGCATCTCAGAAAATTCTAAAGGTAATCAAATGATGCTTTACTCTTAAAAAGGTACAACACAATTACAACACGTTTCCGTGTCTCGTCAAGGATAGAAAGTCCAATATAAATGCAATTACAATGCAATAAAATGCAGGTCAACTCTTGCCCAGGACACACATGCTGGGAGTTGTTTCTGATCTGTTCTACTATTAAAAATACTCACAGCGTTCAGCATGCTAGGAAACCGAATTATCATTCACTCCAGCGTAGAAACTGCCTCCTCTGCTCCCTCGTTACTGCCAGGGTGGCAGAGAGGGGTAGGTAGTAGTTTTACTAGCGTGCTGGACGCAGTGATTATTTTGAATAGTTCTTACTTTACTACATTTTTGCACCCCAGATTAGCTGCATTAGTGATTATCCACACTCATTTATGTAGATGATGGGGTTTATAAGTGTGTGTCCGTTATACGTCACATGTGTAATACCTGCCTGTTGACTTATCTGTTTTACTGTTTGTTTTTAAATGTATTTGCACGCTCACTGACAGGCGTGGTTCCATCTACGGCATGAATTTTTTTATATAATTGACGAATGCCTTGCTATGTGACAATGGGGTAGGACCTACTGAATGCACTTGTTTTTTTTTGTTTTATTCCCACTCTCTGTATGTCTCTTTTCCATGGCTGGTCAGTATTCAAATATATCATACGGTAGACCCTACAGTTTGAGGTGACTTTAGATTGGGTATTTTTGCTAATTTCCACTACTATAACCCTAATTATTGGTAGATTAGGTTACATGGTCCTGATGAAGTGCCCAGATCTGCAGGACTTTATATGCACGAAACATGTTGGGTGACATTCTCACTTGCCCATGAGCTGTACCGGATCATTGTCACTAACACAGCCACCCTTTGTTTTTATATATATAACAAGAGGTCCCACGTATTAAAACTTTCAGGGTCTATCCTCGTTATTTTTATAACACACTTACACTAATCCACACACACAGCACCTCCACTTACACTTCATCACGTCGTCTTATTTTGAAAACCGTCCGGCAAAGAGCCCCCTCGAGTGGTGTTAGATCCGGCCTCGTGGCGTGGTCCTCCCTGACCCGTAGCAACTCCCGTCCAAGCTTCCACCACCACAGACCCCTGAGTCCCCCGGCCTAACCAACCCTTCCCGGACTTCCCAGCCCGTGCCTCCATCTTCCCGGCTCGTAGGCCCTTTGTGCTCACTTTTCGGCACCTAAGATGGCCGCCCGAGCCAGCGCGGCCTAGGCCGAGAGGCGCCACCCTGGCGGGAGGACAGAGAGCTTCCAGCGAGTGAGAAAGGGAGGTGCAGTATCCTTCACACCTCTGACCTCTCCACGGGAAGTGGGTCTCGATCGCCCCTCCGGCCGCCCGGAGGGCTGGCTCCACGCCTGCTGTGTGTCTGGGACTCCTCCCGAAACCAACTTGAATGGATCAAAGGGCCGCGTGGCAGGAAACCCCAACAAGCGGCCCACAGGTGCCAAGTCCCCTGCCGACCAGACTCCGGAGATCAAAGAGGAGCAGTCCTATAACTGGGGGTGCTGTGGGATTATCAGCAGATTCGACTCTGGAACATCAAGAGCCCTGCTGACGTGGTCGCGGCTCGTTTGGCAGAGAAGGAGTTTTGCTGGAACTACCGGAGCCCTGCTGAGTGACTCGCGGCTCCCCTGAAGATCGTAAGAACCCCGACATCGTGCTTGAGCCCTGCTGAGTGACTCGCGGCTCTCCTGCAACCTTGAACCATCTGAGCCCTGCTGAGTGACTCGCGGCTCCCCTGAAGATCGTAAGAATCCCGACATCGTGCTTGAGCCCTGCTGAGTGACTCGCGGCTCCCCTGAAGATCGTAAGACCTCCGACATCTTGCTTGAGCCCTGCTGAGTGACTCGCGGCTCCCTGACTCTCCCGGTCCAGCTGGACCCTGAAAGATCGCCCCGTATCCCCCGGCTCGAGGATTGAGAGCTGAGCGCCGGATACCCAAAGACATTGACACTGATCCTAAAGACTGTCCCGCTACCCCTGCCCTGACCAAGACTCTTGAAGCGCTGCTATACTTGTAACTACCAGCTTTTCTGATCATAAAGATCCCCTTGAACTACGAGATAAAGAAACATTCTTAAGAAGCTACGGTGTGGTGTCTCTTTGTCGTGTGGTGCTTGTGTAGTGTGTACAATCCTAGAATCGAGACTCTCCCCCTGAGAAGTCTCTCTCCAGTGCTCGTCTTCGTACCTACGGAGGTGGGTCCCAGGGTGGTCAGGTACACTTCCTGCCCTCCCTTGAGGTCGCCTTCTAACAAGGGGCACATTGGGCATCGCAGCACTGGACACCTGAGAAGCTGCCCGATGATTAAGCATGACATCCATCTGGGTGTGTGAGGGCTCTTGCTTCTGAGCAATCAGATTCCCCCCCCGATCGGCTTGCTCAGACCCCTCCTGACCTACTGCCTTTCCTGATGTGCACAAGACATGTGACTGCTGTTTACATACGGTCTGTGCTGCACAAGTGAGTTTACTCTCCTGCTGCTCATGCTGTACCAAAATATGAGAGTGAAGCTCTCCCAGCTTTCCGTGCTGTCCCCTCTCCTCCACAGCAGTGAAGATTGATCGGCTGTTGCTAATACCGCATCCTTTATGTACGAGAAGAAGGAGTTTGCAAAGTTGTGACCGTCGGGCCAATTTTACGGTTACATTTGTGCTTTAAAACTATCTTACTGTACAAACTTAACCTTTCCTGCTAAGGTTTTCGATTTTTAGGCCTGGCTGGCCAGTGCAGCTGTTGTCAGAAGTAATGTGATCAACATAAAAAAGTTTTCAGAAGTACTATAGAGATGGGCTTTGGTTCAGTCTACACTATGGTAGCCAGGAGTACATGTTTTGATTGGGCGGAAGTTGCATGATTCCACAGAAAAAGTGCTTCCCTGCCACACAGCTGTGAATATTTATTTATTTATAGGACTGCCTGAGCTTGAACTCACGGGCACCTGCATGACACAGTATTGTGGGTAAAGTGTTGTAGATAACCAGATCATTTAGGGTGCTTGTTTTTTTTCTCTGGCCACAGCACACATTCCCCTGCCCTTCCATCATTAACTTTTGACTTCAGAATGTGGTTTTACATTTGAGAGCAGTATGGAATGCCCAAGGATCACAGGAAGTTGAGCGTCATTGCGGAGACTCAAACCCGGTTCCCCAAATTTGAGATCGACCGCCCTAGACGTTAGAACATCCTCTCCCCACTTTGTTTCTATGCCTGCCGGCTGCTTTGTGACAAAGTATAATCTTGGATGATCATAGTGACAAGCCAATGTTGTATGGGACACACACATGCCATACCTGGAATGTGGTGATTATATCTACAAAGATTTGTTCTTGCCCTGATGAAGTAGTCGGTGATTTTTCCCCAAGACGAAACATGTGTCGGCTGTTTGGCTACATTTGGTGATGTCAACTATACCAACTCATCATCACGAATCATTGTTTCAAATTTCTGCATCTGTGATAAGAACAAAAGGAAACAAGAAAATAAAGGAGATATAACTGTGAACCTTCAAAATTGGATGTTGAACTAATATTTTGATATGACGGAATTTGATTGTTAATTTGTCCTTTGCTCTGGAGCAACAATTTGTTTATTGTTTATACACTGTGCTTTCGTTGTCACAGAGGATTTTTTGGGACGTGGGCGGTCGTTGCCCTTTTGCTCCCTGGAGCAACTATCTATGAAATTTGACCATACTGCTACGTAAATATTGGTTTGCGCAAGGTGTGACCTAGCCACGCCTCATAGTCTACTGTTTCTTCAACGAGACCTGCACGTGAGGGTGACTAAATAGTTGGTTGCTCCTACTGGACCCCCCCTGTGTCTCATTTGGGTTGTATTCGTGATTGGGAGTGATGTAGGTTAGGTTCTTAAATGCTTCCCTTCTGTCCCCTTTGTGTTTGTTAGCTTCTTTAGTAGTCCCCATTTTGTTTGTATTCGCTTTTTAGTTTAATGTTTTTCATGAGGATACTACAGCTCTCCAGGCAGTGGCAACGGGTCGCGTGCCTGCCCAAGCTTATTCCATCTGCAGCGCATCACATCCCACATGGCAACATCCTTAAGCCAGGAGACCAAGATGGAGTCTTGTTATCCATGGTGGATCATTGTTTTACCATTTATAGATGGCCAACAGGTTTCTAAATGTGGCAGCAAACCCAGACCTTTAAAACAACAATAGACTATTTACCATGCCTCTGCCAGGCAGACACCTGCTGCTGTTTCGTGTTGTTACATCAAGCACATATCTGTTGTGTTTAGAAGCAGCACGTTTTATTGTTTCTACCTGTATTCTTTTAAACATCTTTCATATGCTGTCGAGTTCTTCTTTTATTGTGGTTATGAATAGAAGAATGGATACATTAGTGCACAGATGGGTAATGAAGTGCATGTATGGTGACTTGTTGAGTGTCTAAACCAGTCAGTGACACAAAAGGCCTACTGGGATAGATAGAGATAGATAACATTAAAGCACTTTAAATAGCGCCAATGACATCACACAATCAGATTCTGTTTTTGTTTGTTTTGATAGGCCTGGTGAGATTAAGTGATTTTGCCGAGAATCACAGGATGTTTGAGCTGATGCCAGGCAGGGGCGGCTCTAGGCTCATGGTGGCCCTGGGCAGGGAGCATAGGTAGGGGGCCCGGAAGAGGGGGTCCGGGCGGGGCTGAGCCCGGAGGCCAGTGAAGGGGGGGGGATCAGGGTGTTTGGAAGTGGAACAGAGCCGGAGGCTGCCAAATCCCTGCCAGGGGCCGCCACGCAAATATGTATCCATCCTCAGAGGATTATTATATTACGGATATATATTGGCGCGGTGGCCCCTGGGGTTTGGTGGCCCTGTGCAGGTGCACAGCTTGCACATGCCTAAAGCCGCCCCTGCGCCAGGACTCGAACCTGGTTCCCCAGTTCCAAAGTGAATAGCCCTAACCGATGGGTCATATCTCCATCCATTCAGTGACTATTAAGCAGCCCTGAATGTGGCATCAACGAAGGAATATATCATCTTAAAACAGGCCCCGAATTACATACATGTTCTGTATGTGAGAAGCTTGCACTGCTGTGGCCCAATTGGTGTCTGGGGTGTTACTGAAGCTTAAAAAACATCATCATCTTACAAAACCAAAAAATAAATAGCTTTCCAACTTACAGCGTAAAACGTGTTAGATGTTCTTTGTAATGTGCAGAAGATTCTGAATGAAGTTGAAGAAAGATTCAATAAAAAAGGCAGAGCTTTGCATGCGGAGAATACCAGAAAAGTCGACATTTCGAGGCGCTTATAAAATATTATACACGGTGTTCACGTTTTTAAAAAAATGCGCAGGCTTCACAGGTTTTCCTTTTCAACACGTTTCCTTCATATTTTAGGGAACCAAGTTATTCAAAGTTCAAAACTAACATATTCAAAATTGTCAGAAGAAAACAAAGTAACCGCATTGACCTAATCTGGAATGAAAATCGAAAAACCAAGTGAAGAACTTGTAAACAGAACAGCGTGTTCGGGTCACGACCGTTACTGGTGACCCTGGAAACTTTCTATGCAAAGCGTCGTTTCTATATCGTCAAAAAACAAACACACAACAGAATTGCACGCGGAAGCTGTCAATCATCCTTCCATGGTTTTCCTTCCGAACTCGTCATTGGCCACAGCAGGTGCAGGCTGGAAAGCTGTGGAGCCGGATGAGCCACTCCGAGGGCTGCATTCCTTTCATTCAATAAGTGCACCAATCGCTGCATTCCTTACAGTTCACAAGGTTACCAATCGCAGCATTCCTTACATGCCATTTGGGCCCACGCTCCATAATTTGCACGTGCGTGCGCAGGGAGCATAGATGGAATCTAGGCGGGCCAGCCAGGGGACAGAGACCTTTCCAGGAAGCATGGTCAACAACACCGCATCACTAAACACTAAAAAATAAACGGGCATATTTATTAAAGAGTTTTTTGTCACCCTGTTGCCACGCAACATGGCACAAGAGCGACAACTCTGAAGTTAGATGTAGCAAGACATGCAAGGCCACCTTGTTGCATGGCTTGACAAATCTAGAGTAACACAACGAAAGTCGATGCGTTGTGTTACTCTGTCCGAGGGAGGCGTTCCATTGGTGGAGCACAGGTGTTCCCATTTATACCATTACTGGTAGACCTAATGCATCAAAACGTGAGGCATAATGAGGAGAAATATCTTTATTTCTCCTCGCTACTTCCCCATTCTGTGTGTGCTGCAGAATGCAGCTCACACAGAAGGAGGAAAAAGCCTCACAGGATTGCTTGTGTGCAGGAAGGGGCCCCATAGTGCAAGGGGGCCCGCGTTGGCGCTCGGCAGCACATTATGCGCATGTAATCATTTTTTCCCAAGCTCCGCTTCATTGACTGCGGCTAACGTCCGTAGAGTCAGACACTATGGTTTGAACAAAATACTTTGGCTAGGGGCACTATGACAGAGCTGCCATATCGGTCAGTGAGAGTATGGTCTTTGGGGGATGTATGAACAGGTGTGTGTACGAATGGGATAAACGTGTATGAGTGACCGAGAGCATATGTTGTATGTACTTGTGGCACAGGAATACCTTTCATCATGTGTGGCACTGTTACATGTATAATACAAACGTATAATTATTTATTTTTTTAAATGGAGGAAGTTTAACGTGCAGAAAACATTGTGCAAAAATGTTCACGATAAGAAACATTTTTTTACAATTTAAATTGCTCCCACTTAAAATAATGGCTGTATTTTTCAGTTATAAATATGGCACTGTGTCTACCAGCCACTGGGAGCAAGATGCCTGCTGTGTGTAAAGACAACATAGTGATGGAGGAAAATCAAACTGAAGAGTTAACTTTATGTTTATATGGATTCCATAAAACTCATCATTTACTTGGACCGTGAAACGAGTTCACGGTTCACTGCAAATTTTTCACATGCGTTGGTTCATCGTTCACTATCCTAGGTGTAGGCTCATCGTGCGTAGATATGGTGAGGCTTCATCAAGAGGTCGTTGAAAGAAGTGTTGACATTCCAAACCACTAAGCGAAATGGACTAGGGTCTTCAACAGGAAGTACAACTTTTTATGCAGCCACTAATTTAAGACAAAGTATGGGTTCACATGAATCACACAAAGTTCAGAAACAGTTTAGCAAATAGTTTCTGGAAGGAGTGTAGCCTGGGCAGCTCAAAAATGCCTGGTCACAAAAAGATCTGTTATCCGTGGTACCAAGTGACGTTTCCTGCTTCCAGTCCTAACCATGGGCTACGTTTTGCATAATCTATGACTTACTGTTCGGCCTTTTCGATTTGATGACTCCCAAAGCTACCATACACAGAAAATTGCTGATAACATCGCTACCTGATCCTGGTTCCGGCAGCTATTTTTGGGATCCGACCAATCAAAAGGTAATAGGCCGAATTTGTCTTGGTGTCATTTTCCAACACCGGGACATTCGTCAGCATCACTCGCACATTGTCTACATTCTGTTCGGAGCCGCAACCTACATGCGCCAAGGAGGCTTTCTTTTTTTCCCGCCTTCCGGCGAGGCACAAAAAAAGGCCTGAATTAAAAGGAACATCAGCCCTTCTTTTGTTCAAGTATCATATTGGTTGGGAGCCTGCAGTTTTAGTGTCTAACTTTCAGTAAGTTAGGAAAATTGTTGATACTAAACTAAATTCAGACGGAATGCATATTGACTGAGCCAATAGGGCTGACGTTGACTGCCGGATGTTTCTGGCAGTGTCAATGCTTGCTGCTTTGTTTTTTTATGGTTGTTGTAGAACTGTACCATTGTGGAAGTTCTTGGGCCCTAACCAAGCTAAAAAAAAGGAGCTAAAAGTAATTGGGGGGGGGGGGGAGAGGTCTCAAAAAAGGATATTGCGCCAAAGTAGGCCCTGGCATTTAAGAGTGCAAACCAAGTGTGTGGACGTGCTCCTTGTGATAGGGAGGAATTCTGTCACTTACAACGCAGTTAGCCAATGGTCAAAGTTGGCTGGGCCACTGCCCAATGATGTGTGTTGTAGTGGAAGTAAGAAACATGGGAATGGCAGTAACAGATCAATGGCTTGCAAGGCTGGCTAACAGTCCTTATAAGTAAGTGTATTACACCTATAATTTTAGGAAAAGCAATTTGTTTTAGAATTTTACACAGAACACCCATCTAAATATAAGTTGGAAATGTTTGCAAACAAAGTTTAAAAAAGTACCCACAGCAGAAATAAAACACTATGAAACCAAAGCAGAAATTAAAGTAGGGACTGACCAAGCATTGAGGTACATCATTTTTTATGGAGCTGTGCAAAATGCTGTCACTCGCAGTAAAAGGAGCCACTGATAGAGGTAGGCTGGCCCACTGCTCTATGCTGTGGTGAGAGTATGGAGAATCTGACTGACGTCTGAACAAACCAATGAATGAAGAGCACTGACTGACAACCCCTGTGGGTGTGGGTTTGTGTAAAGATTTGTTTTTAGTATTTTTTTTTTTGGGGGGGGGGGGGGGGAGGCCAAAAGGATGTGGAGAAACAAACTATCTTTATGCCAAACCTAAAAAATACACTGACTATGGGCATCTGCAGGGCTTTAAGTGGGCCAGGTCCTGCCAGTGCTCAGCACCGGCAGTTCAACAAAGCAGCTGCTGAGACGGGTTCCAATTGGGCTCTCCATTTTTGCCCTCACCATCAGGGTGGAAAAGAAATCTTAACCCTGCAGCAATACCACCCTTCACTGCCTTTGAGGTAACTTCAAAAAGACTCGTTATAGTTCCCTCACAGTCTTTTCATTTCAGACCTGAAGCATTTTCAATATTATATACAACAAAGCCATAGTTGTTGCCTATTTATCTTGTAACAACCATTGACAAAGCCAATAGTCCTGGCTTGTTGTTGGTGTAATGTTATTTGTTGTTTATTATTTATATGGATGCAATGACGGAAGCAGCAAAATACCAGTCGGGCGGCACACTATGCTAAGCCCAGATTTTTAGCTTATGTCTTTAAGCCACGCCCTTAATTACATTTACCACGCCCCACTGAGAGACCCTCCAGTTTTTTTAGCCCACTTAAAGCCCTGGGCATCTTTGAGAAACTGCCTCCACACCTCATCGGCATCTCTATAAAAGATGCCCGAAACTACGAATTCTGGATCACTTGCCCAAAAAAATGTTTGCGCACTGGGTGGACAAGCGCGTTTGCGGCCTGTCGTGAAATGCACCTGCAGTCGCAGGAGAGGTACCAGGTCCCAAGGCATCACGGGAACCTGAGCTCGTCGCCAAGGTCCTAGAATCACAACTAATTACCAAGTCAAACATTACCGGCCTATTACTGAAGCAGTTCCCCAGCTAATGGCAGGCACCTTTTGCCTCTCTGTTTCTTGAGAGCAACCCCCCCCCCCCCAACTCTGCTCATTTGCTCCTTATTTATGATAATGAATGGCAGCTAATTTATTTACCTGAGGAAGGATTTTGTGAGCCCCCGGCAAAATTACATGTTGCTGTTTAGGTTCTCTTATTCCCTATTTGGGGGGAGTGTGGTGATGCATTTCAGCCGCCCGCCATGGGCTTTTGCTGCACTCGACTGGGCTATGACATCTGTTGCGAAATCTGCCCTACAGGGCGATGACGTGCTATCGACTGGAAACCTTTCCATCAATTTCTGCTTGGCCACTCTAGGAAAAATACCGCTAAAATGTAGGAGGAGAGAGAACCACTCTAACCCACTTCCATGGCACTTTTAAGTACAACTGCCCTGTGTACACTAAAACAATCTGAGAATCTGCCATCTATGTGGAACCTGCCCTTCCTCACCAGTGCGAATACTGGTCCTCAAGCATCACTAGCACATCTGGCATGATCTGGTCGCCACTAGGCTATACAACATGCCCCATAGTTCTAGAAAATCTATTGCAAATAGGTCTTTCCATACTGCCCCTTGGCGATCTGTGGAGAAACTGTCCTTATGCGTGGTTTGGATAAAGGAGTTGAAACTGCCCTTTTGTGTCTCCTTGGCCGCAGTGTAAAACTGAACTTACACGCTGCAGGGAACACCTGGGTGGTAACCTGTCCCAACCCACTGATGGAATATGTGTAAGGGAACTGCCCTTTGACGCTGTGCTGGAAAGCTGTCCCAGATGTGCCACCCTAAAGGCTCAGACATCTTTTACCTCGTCAGGAATCCACTGGCACTGCCCCATTCTGCTCACTACCCGCCTCTCCCTCGTAAATGTAGTCTGCTCACTGACCCCTGACGCCACCCATACAAAAAGATGTCTCTCTCTTTCCCTTTTATGTATATATCTATGGTCTATTGTGTTTTGGTGCAACAACTGCAAATAATTGTACACTCGGTTACTAAATCTACCTGTCTGTCCATCCCTCAGCCCTCATAAAGACCCACTTTGTCTCTTGCATCCTCCGACCCTTCTCAGTTCTACCCAGAAGGGCCATTCTGTTGGCTACCTTACAAAATAGAAGCCCACCATGCCCTTCTCGTGAGAGGCCCCAATAAAATGCTGTCAGTATAGGGACTCCCCTCTCCCAGGTATGGGGTCTACCCCACTACCTGTCCCTAAGGGGGATGTTTCCACTTTCACTCGGCCACACACAGAAGGTCGTTCCTTTCACTAGCCGGGCAGATGGGCCACTGGCCATGCATCTCCATAGATAGGCCACTTTGGACCCCCCATCCCTCGGACCCCCCTGCCTGCTGTACACTGTCCCCACCCAATCACAGTCGTCCACTTTGCTACTTTTTGCAAAGTAACACCATGGTCGCCCTCTGCCACTCCCGGCTCACTTCTTTCCCCCAACTGTTAGCCCCCACCCCCAAAAAGGAGGACCTTCCTGCTACTTATTGCCCCCTCCCACCCAAACACACTGGGCTCGCCTGCTCTGGCTTCTCCAGCAGACGAATCTCTCCTTCCAGTCAGAAGTTGTCACTCATTGTGCGGGAGTCACTCCAGGGAGTCTCACTTTACTTCATGTCTTGTAAAAAGTTCTTCGAAAGTTTGACCTGAACTTGAAATTTGGCTTTTTACTTTCGTATACACCTGACCCTTCCACCCCCAACTCACCCCTGCCATCAGCACCCCCACAGATCACCTGCCGCCTCCCTAGCTCTTCCTCCCATTCTCAGAAGCAGTACAGGACAAGGTGTTACTGATTAATGTGGCAGGACTCACTCTGAGGCACTCACTCCTCCAAGGGCAGCAGCCGCTCTCCGGTGCTCAGCGCCTCCACCCGGCGGGGCTCAGTCCAACGGCCTCTGGTCCCGGACGGTGAAACTCCAGGTAACTTCCAGTCCCTGCTAATCTCCCAGGACAGGAATAGGAAGTGAGGCGGGGACGAAGAGACGCCCAGGCTGGGACTCCTGCAGGGCAGGAGCCCCGCCCACTACCTGCGGGAGCCCCGCCCCCTCCTGCAGGTGCCCCACCCACCACCTGCGGGAGCCCCGCCCCCTCCTGCAGGTGCCCCGCCCCTCCCCCTCCTGCAGGTGCACTCCCTCCTCCCCTCCCCAGGGCGCTCCTCGCTCTCTGCAGGAACGCTTTGCACCGCCCCTATCGGCGGGAACAGGGACATCTATTCCAGCGCGCGTGATCCCTCCCTGAGGAAAAACCCACAACTTTGTGTAGGAGCGGGAGCCTGTCATCGGCAGGATCAGAGCCGACGCCCCCTCTTCCTGTATGAACAGCCCGGCGCCTCGCACCCCTGCAGAGGCGCCTCCACCCTCCTCTCCCTGCATCCACCTCCATCGTTAGACCCTGCAGGAGTTTCTACTTCCGTTTCCACGCAGGAGCCCCCAGGAGTCCCCCTTCCATTGCAGGAGCTCATTCTCTCCCTATAGAAGCAGTGACCCCAGGGAGGGGCACCCCCTCTCGAGTAAACCAGACTCCCCCCTTCTTCTGCACGCGCAGGAGCACCTCTTTCACACAAACCCTTCCCAGAGAAGCTTCCAGAAGCCTAGGCGGAGCGTCATGGGCCCTGGTGCAAGGAAGGAAATGGGCCCCCGTGGCTGATGTCTGAATTAATAAAATACAACAAATATCTGAATTCAGATGGCCCCTCTGTCCTCTTGGCCCCGGTGCCACTGCACCTGCTGCACCAAAGGAAGCTGCGGCCCTGGAGGCGGTTCATAACTATTGCAAACTCAAGCCCCTTCCTTCACCAACACTGGCCCCCGGAGGGGGGCCCTGTACTCCAGTGCAGGAGTGCCCCCGCCTATTCCAGGGGCCCCCCGCTTGCACGAGACCCACCTCTTCCTTCTGTAAGGCGTCAGTGGTCCCTCCTCCCACGCTGCACCGCGCAGGAGCACCCGCGCCTTCTCTGCAGGGACCCACCCTGGCCCCTGCAGGGCACTGCATCATTCATGCAGGAACACGCACTCTTCTCCCCGTGGGAGCAACGCCTGTCCCAGCATGGCCCCCTCCCAACAGAGCACGAGACTTTTTCTTCCCTTAGACGCCCCTGCACGAGCACCGGCTCAAACGCATCTTCCTGCATCACTTCCTGGAACGCTGCACGTGCGTCTTGCCCTCCCTCTCCCTCCAATCACCCCCCCTCTCTAGCCCTGGCATCCAGCTCTGCAGGAAATACCAGAAAACCTTGCCTGTCTAATTCCAGGGCACCACCCCACACCTTCTTGAATGCACTCACCCGTGAGTGCCCCCTAGCCCCCACTCCTGGACGGGTTCTGCTGGCTCTCCGCCCCCGGGCCAGCTTTAAAGCGCCCCCCCCCCCCCAGCCAGGGCCTGGTCACCATGGATTGATTCTCATTTCCTAGCTTGATAAGAAGGTAGATAAGGTGTCCCTCCCTAGCAAGTGCTGCGTGTTCCCATGAAAACCCCTTGCACACACGATCAGAATGCTGATTAACAGATCAGAAGTCTGGAAAGTGAATAACATCAGGGCTGCTTCACTCCTGCAGGTAGGCGTTTCCCAAGCTTCTGGGGTATAGTTAACAGAGACAATACCTTACTTTGCCCTGCAGGGGGCTGAAACACCCCAACAGAGTATAAACTACACACACCCATAAAATCCACTCATCTTTTTTCAAGATCTTATATCCTTACCAGTCAGGTCGGACCAGTAATCCAGCCCTGTTCTCTCTTTATCAAGTTGTCACTTGTCAGATGTGACCAGCACATCTAGTCCTGTTTTGTTTATCCATCTCAAGCAGTCCCAGGGCAGACGCAGGGCGTTCTTCATGCTTGTTTTTCTAGATCTCAAGTTACCACCTGCAGGTGAGAACAGATTACCCAGTCCTGTTTTTCGGTTCTCATGTTTTTATTTACAAAGATTGCTTTTCTAAGTTTCTAAATGCCTATTTGTCACATGCTTTTCTAGGCCTGTTTCTCTACTTCCCCAGTTGTCACAATTTATATATGAGTCCCTCATCCTTTGCTATTTCTTTCTTCAGACCGCAGACTGTTTTACTTAAAGTTAGAAGAATTGTCTAAAAAGTTGAGCACTGGCCTCTGGGGGACATGTAACTAGTTAGCATGGAGAAGTCTTGTTCTTTATCAGGATTAACCCTTACCCACCAATGTATGTTTCTTAGATATCAAGTTAGCACAGGTCAGGTAGAAGCGATGGAGCCAGTCCTGCTTTTAGGTCTGGCCTTTGAGACCGCTTTTGGTGTTTCCAAATCTATAGGTTTACATAAAAGTATCATACATAATATACATACATAAAAAAGGCGTTTGGTCAGCAGACTTCATCTATTGGCCTTCGAAACCGTCACTCACATTTCACTTCCGCCTACCACGTCATAAGGCACTCAGCAATTGTGCGTCCCTCTTTACCCATTGCCTCCTTTATTTGAGTGATTGCACACAGCCTGTTCACAACGATCACATCCGACAAAATAACTTTCCTTTCTCTACAGTGGCAAAGAAAGTTCAATGTATGCTTTAAAAAAATGTTATATTAAATTTACTGAAAAGCTATTTATTTTGTATGTAATCCTTTTGAAAACTTAGAGTATAAACTTGTCCCATGTTATTTGAACAGCCACATCCTTGAATGTTTTTTAACTTGAACATTTTTATTTTGTGGAGTATGCCTGCAATACTCAAGTCAAATAAAACTTCTTGTGACTAGAAACATCCATAAAAGTGTGACACAATAAATACATACATTTCATTTTACAAACAATTTAAAAACAGCAAAATACATCAAAGACAAATAAGAGAGTACTAATTTCCTTAAATATGATCCACAAACAAAAACAAATCATAAGAATCTACCTATAGAATTACCCTTAAAAGGCAAGTCTCAAGAAATTAAAATTAATGCTACCAAATCCTGTATCTTTTCCTGACGTCCATAGCACAATGAATATACTTAAATACGACGGTGCAGATGCTCGGGCTACTTAATTGTTGCAGGAAAGGTAATGCTCTCATGTATTGTCTAATACCAGCAGCTCGCAAGATTGGGACCAAAAACTGTTATCGCAGATATGAATATAGCCTTATAACCTGCTGCCGAGGAATATACCGGTTGTTAAAGGCCCTGAACCCAAGTTATAAACCCGAGCACCATCTGAGGACCTATATCGAGGGAGGGCGTGTTTCACAACTGATATAGCCCAAGGCAGAAGGGCTACTACTAGATCATTCCACCCTTTAAGGGTAGAATGTTCAAAATTAGAACAGGAGAAACATAAAGACAAAATACCAGTCATCATAATCCCGGAGCTATTGTCTTCAATGGAGCTCTCAACATTCCAATGTTCTAATAGAACTTGCAAAACAGCATAAAATGCATTGTCCTCCGAAAGGAAACAGTCACAGGGACATTTTGGAAGAATTGAGAAACAAGCGCCCTGCCACGGGAACGCCACTAAAAATGAATATTATTACAACGCAATCTAGTAAAATAAAACCTGTGCACTGTGTTTAAATCTTCCACAAGATAAAATCCACACCCCTGTGACTGCTTGATTAGACCACATTTAATGCTGGAACAGACATTTTGAAAATCTTCCAGGTGAATTCTAGCTTGCTCTGTAGGAGTAAATCTCTTACCTGGATCTTAGATCATCCTTCTAAACATTCTGGATTGTAAAATAGCTCTGGCATTCCCAGGTTGATCAGAGCAGTGTTTACATAATTTAACCATGGGATGGCCAAGGCGTTTTCCAAAGAAAGACAATCTGACAGTATCGCTCTCGAAAAGCCCGATTCTTGGGAGGCCCAAAACCTTAGCCAAGCAAGAAAGAGGCCTAATTCAACCCTGTCTTCCAGGGGATCAGGTCAACCACAGAATAGCACATGAATGATGGTGAGGATTGGGTCCAGCCAGCCACCCGCGTAGAAATGTATTCTCCACCTTTGTATTTGCTCAGCACCTTTATATCCCATACCCCAGCTCCATAAATTGCTAGAGACACATTTACTATTTTATACACTCACAATCTCCTTCACAGGTTTATGTCCCAATCTGCGTGCAAAACTGAAAATCAAATTTATAGCTCTCTGACACTGAATTGCCCTAGAGTTAAGTAAAAAAAATTCAGCTTAAATACAAATCCAAAGGCGATCCCAGATGCTCAAAATTTAGCACCTTTAAAATCTCTACCGCTCATAATGGAAATTTCCTGGTTTTGGTATTTTGGGCCAATTCTCGTAATAAAAGACTTGCTGAGATTTTGTTTTAAGGACCCAAGCACCCATAAAAGTATGAAAAGCACCCAGGAGTTCTTGTGGCCATTGGCAGTTCTAGAAATGAAAACTGCATTGTCCTCGTAAAGTAAGACCGGTATTGCACATATTTTCATATGTGGCAGATCTTTCCGTCCTTGGCACAAGACCATTTACATAAATTAAGAAGAGCAGCGTGGCCCTCAGAAATCTTTGGAGAGCTCCTGAAGAAGATTTAATCTTCGGGGCAAAGATCACCATTTACCCCAGATCTAATCCTAGCCACAGGCCCGAATACATTTGTCGTAATAAATCAATTTGGCGTGTTCTATTCCTATCCCTAATGCCTGCAATAAAATATTTGAAAACTCACTATTTCAGCAGCTGTCGAATCTCAGATTATTGCCTTTGCCAATTTTTACTTTTCTAAGTCCCAAGTTGTCTCATCAAGTACGAGTAGCTCATCCAGTCGCTGATTGGGCTTCCGCGGGGTGTCCTGCTCGTCCCATTCTCGGGGGCTCAACTGTCGAAGTGGACGTCCGCTGGGATCATCACAGTGGGAGACTGCTTCCAACAGGGGTGCTGATCCCTTTGGCCAATTTTTTTATCCCAGTTTGGCCTACCTCGCGGACAATTTCTGACTTCTCATTTGCTGGTACGAACCTTTGGGGACTTATGGCGCAATGGCCGGCGAGAACCACAAACTGATCAGGTTCTCCAGGCATTGGTAAGATTAGGGGCAGCCAGACACCTAGTGGAATGGCTTTATAGAGCACTTTTAGAGCGGCTCCGTCATGAGCATGCAACGGGTTAACTGCAGTAGACATATAAAACAAGGAACACTTTGTGCAGACAGTTCCCAAGCCCATACATTTATGAAGGTGCGGATGAGTACTCGGGCATGCAGTAATGGTACGTTGTGTGCGGCCTGGTATGGTCAGGGGAGTGGTAGTGACTTCGCCCATCAGGGGGTCTGTGGGGGAAGGGGAGGAAGATCGATATCCCGGTACATTGCCCATTGCGACCATACTTTCCTGTGTTTCCGGGTGCAGCCTTGCACCTGGAATACTGTCAGCTCAGTGCCCGGTCATCTGTCTAGTTCCTTTCTCCATTTCCTCACTGTCGAAGGGGAGACCCCTTTCCATAACTGAGCGATGTCTCGTTCAGCGATTGTGAGGGCCAGGGAGAGCAGGCGCTGTTTATACCGGCTCCCCTCCTGTCCCGTCAGTGCTATGTAATAGGAACAGTTTTGGGTCATGTGGGAGATCCCAAGTTAATACCCTGGACAAACATGCAGAGACTTTACGCCAGAAGGGCTGTATAGCTGTGCAGCTCCACACTGCGTGTATAAAGGTTCCCTCGTCCCTAATTAAGACATATTTAAAAAAAAAAAAAGATTTGTACCTCATCCAGTCTTGTGTATTCTAGGTCATCTCAAGTTGTCTTTCATGACAAGTTAGGTTCTTCCGTTTTTAGTTTTCTTATATCGGGTCTAGTTTTTTTCTCATTTAGTTTTGATTTCCCTTCTTGGAAGAGTGCACGTGATGCCAAAGCAAATCAACTTCAAGGCACTGGCAAACAAAACTACACTGCAGGGAATCTGCCTTTTATGTGTGGTCAACCCAGACTTTTTGCCTTTTGCTGGACCCTATATTTTTGCTGGCTGTAGGGCTCTAAGCAGTTTACCCCTGCTAATCAGATATAAACTGCTTGTGCTCCACCTTTCAACATGGTAAAATTGGGAAACTCCTAACTGACATATTTAACATACCAATGTCTCTAATTTGTGGTACCAGAGTGTGCCTCTGGTCAGTAGGTTAAATTTCACACATAGACTGCAGCAAGCCTTGGGCCTTCCATTCCAGTGACTTTGTGAACAAGACTGCAGGCCTTCCCTCTGTAGCCAGGCTGTGCAGTTTTAAACCGCAAATTCATCCTGTCGAAATAATCCCTTTTCAAAGGCCTCAATCTTTCTTTTAAATACTTATGAGTCACCCATTGGTAGGCCTTATTGCCCATAAGGCAGCGTTCATGGTATTTAAAAGTAGGACACATAAAAGTTTAATGTTACACATGTTCTCACAGTGAACCCCCCCCCCAAGCTATTTTCATATAGCAAGGCTGGCTGTTTGATAGGACAACACTGGGATGTAACATTAAATACTTAAACTGTGTATTTGGAATGGGACTAGCTGGAAAAATAATCTAAAAAACTATATTTAATAATTATTAAAAATCCAAATTAAGGGTGAAGTCAGATTTTTGCAAACCATGACGGAAAATTGTATTTTAGAACATTATATTTCCCTGCTTAAATTTGCTGGAGCCTAATCAGCATTTTGCTCTCCTACTTCTGCCATCCAGTAATTATCATTTGACTAGCTCCCTTGATGAGGTGTTAACTTGCTCCCAGAGTTGAAACACATACCTTGGGTGTGGGGAGGCATTATGGTGCCCTTGACAGGATGCCCTGTGGACGAGGCTCAACAAGCTGATTAACTTCAAAAATGCCTAGCCTTTCACAAGCAGATATAGCTAACATCCAGGCCTGCCTTCTACCGTTGTTCCATCTGCCAGACAGGCTTTAACCATAGTGGGTCTATTTTTGACATTACAGTGTCGAAGCCTGTTTGACACGTCTGCTCGGTTTACACGTAACAATTGGGGCACAATTCAAAGGAGGGATACAAGAGACCAAAACAAGTCTTGTGTATCCACTGTCTTGTTGCTGAAAACCATACTTTTTGTTCTACCATACTTCTGTCTCTGGGTTTACCGTTTGCACAGTGGATGCTGTATATTAGTGTTAGAAGTGGGAGGACACTAGGATTACACAGTACATTTCTCACACACCCACAGCTTTTAGAGCCCAAGTTTAGTATGGACGAAGATGGCAGCCATCTTGAAAATGCCCAAAGTGGGTAGGTAGCCTCAGGAATCTTTACCCTAACTGTTAGGGAATCCCTGGGGGTCATTCTCACCCGCTAACTCATATGAGACATAAATTAAGTATCTCCGGGCACCCATGTCAGAACAGTCCAGGACATGTGGAAAATCAGAACAGGACTGAATCGGCTGTCTGCAACCCGAGAAGAGCCATTAATGACTGGCCCATTCTCTTTTGTACCCAGGACAAAGAAGTGGACACCAAGGGTCATAATGCTGGCCTCCTATTAAAGCTATATGGACACAACCGGCTGCAAGAGGCCTTTTCCTGCAACTGCCCACTTGACCGGTGGCAACTTGACCTGGACTGGACCCAGAAGGTTGGCTTCTGCCTAACACCTTGTAAGTCTCTAAGTGCCTTCCTCGGGGTCAAGGAGGGCTTTAGAATGAGCTTTTAGCGCTTTTTCTACTTAAAATGTTTAAAAATTATATCTATGTTCTCCTTATTGGATTTTTGTCACTTTGGTGTTATTTTGTTTATTATTTTTTTTCTCTATTTTTCAAATTCGTTTTGTGAGTTTTAGTATTTAATAAATACTTTACATATTGCCTCTAAGTTAAGCCTATCTGCTCTATGTCAGAGCTACCAGGGCGTTGTGGTCAGGATTATTTACTGACTTTAGTGGTTCACCCTGACGATGATTGTGGTTATTACTTGAGGGGGGTACTTACCGCCCACTGCCCATCTAATAATCCACATTCTTACAAAACACACATAGGATAATCAAGCCACAACAGTTACAACAAAAATATACCAACATTTAATGAACAAAAATGTTAATACATAAACAATGAAACCTAGGCCTGTATTCAGTAGCAATACTAACTGTTGGATGACTCTAAGCAGGCAATAGTTAAAAGTATGTATTTTGCATATGTTTAAATGAAGAGTCAATTACCGAAATGTACACCAGACACTCATTTCAAAGGATGGAGCCAGCCACTGATAGCTCAATAACTTTTTCCTGCTCTGGTTGGATGCCACTTATGGGAAAACAGCATGGCAAGCTGTCGGGTCTGTGGGGTACACGTGCTCGGGTAGCTGCCGTTGTTGTACTGGTGGAGGGCTTTGAACCATTCCTGAATATGGCGGCAGCTGTTTGGATGTGGCCTAGTGCGGATATGGGGTCTAGTTGGTGGAAGACTCATCACAAGAGAATGAGAAGTAGAACTTGAATTTAAAATAAATATAATGTTAATTTTTCGCCGTGTGGAGTTCGAAGCGTGTCTGGGCTTGAAATTTAAAAATGGAGGAAAAAAATAGTTGTCGGACCGTGCACCTAGTCTCAACTAGAGAAGCCTGGTGTGTTCTAAAAAAATCAGTATTAAGGCACCTTTCCAATTCCAGATGTTAAATTCAGATACTCTGGCATTCTGGGGTCACCACCCCAGGAGGGAACCTGGTATTGTTGTACTACCACCCAGCTCACTCCCTGCAGCCAAAAAAATCTCCCCTCCCAGCTGACATGGGGAAAGACCAAGCATCCATGACAACGCCGCGGCCACAGTTCTGAACGCTACATCGTGGGGGCCAGTCAGTACATACTGAAATTATTATGTGTTGCGCGCCTTGAGTCAGAAGCCTCTTACATGGAGCTGTTTGCAACTGTGACTGTCGGATGCAATCCAAACCCTGCCCTAGCCACTGAGTCCCCTGGAGAAATGCCCAGTTGCCTGGCTGGCCGTCTCGTTCCTGTAAGTGATCGATAACAGAAGTCGTGGGTTATGTTTCAGGAGAAGTGGTCTAGTGATGGAGTAGTGGTCTATTGAAAGAGATGTAATGCCCTAAGTGGCCAAGGGTATTTTGAGACATGGGTCCCTTACTTGGTATGCCACACGATTCAAGCTGTACCCCACTGACGAGGGTAAACAAGGCCAAAACTAGTTTAGGGTTGCTTGCTTTCCCTTCTGGAGTGCTGCTTGCCTAGATGTTAGGGACGGACTGTATCATGAGGAGCAGGCTCAGTACTAATTTACAGGGCCTCTGTCTAGAGTGGCATAAAAATAGTGGACTGTAATGCTACCTAGGGTGATTTCCAACAGGTTAGACTATTAGCTTGCACTTCTTCCTACCCCTTTTGTGTGTCTGATGTAGCACTCTTAGCACGGCCAGACTGGGAACAGAAGCCAGCCCTGGCAATTCCGCTCTACCGTCTTCAGGGGTGGGGGGGTTAGGGTGGATGGCGTTGAGAGGTTCCAGTCCGGGGGGTTCTATTGTCAAGCATTGCTGCCACTTTAGTTAGAGGGGGCCGATATTGCAGCACTGCTGCAAAGCCAGCCCCCAGAAACAAAACCTACCCCCACAGTTCGAAAACCAGCCAACACCCTTCCGGCCCACCGGGAAAATGCCCGGTGCTCGCTATGGCCGGTCCGGCCCTGACTTGAAGTGGCCAAGTTTACGCCCAGACACAGGTATCCCTTGTGCAGTGGCCTTGCTTGGCAGTTAGGGATGGACTGGTCCCATGAGATGCAGGATCGGATCTGATTTGTCTAAGATGGGTCCCTATCTGGAGTGGCACAGTGGGCGAAAAACATATGGCTCTGAATGCCAGCGAGAGCCATTTCCAGTGGTTTATGCAATCATCCCTCCGATCATCTTTTGTATGCCAAAGGAAGCCATGTGACTTATGGATGGGCTACTTACTGCCTTTACGCAGGACTCTGTCCCAGTTCCTTGTATCCCCTGATGAGGCATTTGCCAGGTACCCAACACTGCTCTGGAGCCCTGCACCATTTTGCAGTTGTTGCCTGAAGAAGTAGTGCCATCTCAGCAGCACCAGAGCCAGTGGCAAAAGAAGCTAAGCCGGTTTTACACAGGTGCCAAGTGGAGACAGCGTGCCAGTAATACCAGCACATACACATTTAATTCAGGTATTTAGCGCCTTATCTTGATTTTGCTGCATAAAAAATGGTTCCAAGCTTGTCTATGAAAGTAGGTGAGGCCTTCACTGCCCTAGGGTGTGAATGCGGAAAATGAATGCTCTAGTTATTAAGTCAAAATTGGATGTACAAAGACACAGATTGAAGGTGTATATCAAAAGATGTATAGAATAAATAAAGACAGTTCATCAGTAGGTGTGTGTTGCTTGTAGTTAAGGTTCCCAGTTTTTACTGAGTTTTACAGATAAATATAGACAGAACACCATTTATTTTCCTGTCAGCATTTATTTTTAAATATTGAAAAATACAGTAAATAGGTTTTCCTTTGGACGTTTCTCACTACTGTCAATCATGAGAGCTAGGTCAATAGCTGTGGAGATTGATAGGTAAGATATAAAAAAAGAAAGACAAAATCCAAATGAAGCTTAATTGCAGCCGTACAGCTGTTTAACCTGTTCTGCATTGAAAACGCTTTCATGTGACTGTGTTGCACTGTAAATGGCTAAAACCCATTGGACAATCAAACACGAGTAAATATGTGCCTGTTAAATAGACGTGGAACCATACCCACTGCTGATTCATTTTTTACACTAAGCACATAAAAAATATGGATGAATACAGATAACAGGAGCAAAAAATAAATATGGATAAATACAAGGAAAATGTTAAAAAAAAGAAATACCGATAAACCTGGATCCCTACTTCTGGTCTATAAATAGAGAGTTGTGTATGGTATATGCAGGCCTTCGCACCCAAACGGCAAATACCTGCACATGTAAGGGCACCCACGCACACAGACCAGAAAATATACAGCTACAGGCACATATGGTAGCAAGAATAAATTACCTAAATGCAGGCCCTTAACGCGTTTACCGCGGCGGCAATTCCGCCTCGGTGCGGGCGATCGATTGCGCAGGCAGGGCCCCGTCGGCCAACGGACGCGCGCAGCACTACCGAGGTAGTGCGTGCGACGGCTGTTGGCCGACGAACGCACGCAAGGGGTTCATATACACACACACACACACCCATGCAGAAACTCCATCGAAATTCTGAACCCAGCCAGAGCATAAGACCCGGACCAAAGATTGACAGCCAAGCAGGAAAAGCCTACAGGTGCCACAAAACAAGCAAGCGGAGCAGACAACGCTACCCCTGACTAGGCGCCGTCTCCTGCGCCCTGAGACACCCTACCCGTCAAGCGTCACCGGCCTTCCCATTTATCAACTTAGGTAGTCAGACAATCTCCTGGAATAGAAGTACATACCTGACAACTTGAAGAACAATCTCATTGTGTGAGGAGGGGGTGGGGCCTTGTGCCAAGAAGTACCTACCCGGCACTCTTGAACCCCTCCCCGCCAGCAAGCCCTCTCCCTCCCACACAAAAAAATAGCTGAGGCTGGTGCCGATGTATTGGGGTGTTTTCACACCACTTAATGGACGTCGGCAGTTCAAAGCCTCGGAAAAGAAGCTGGAAAACCGCTATTTACAGTGGTTTTCAGCTCGTTTTCCCTGCCACTGTGTGATATCGGCTCCCAGGGCCAGACTGGGAACAGAAACCGGCCCTGGCAAACTGCTCCGCCGCCCCCTCCTGGGGTGAGGGGGAGTGCAGCTGAGCAGTTTGCGAGGGCCGTTTTCGGCCGATTTGGTTACGGGGGGACAATATTGCCCACCCCCTGTAACAAAAACGGCCCTCCAGGGGCCCAAAACCGGCCCCCACCCTTGCGGCCCACCAGGGAAACGCCCGGTGCCTGGTATGGCCAGTCCGTCCCTGTCGGCTCCTCACTGTGAGACCGTGTGATGGGAGCCGATATTGTGTGTCACATGGTGGCAGCGTGTGATCTGGCAGGTATGGGAAAAAGATTTTGAGCCAGTAAAAAAATAAATATATATATATTTACCATTCCATTATCATGTATTGGCTGAAATTGTGGTGCGAGGACTCTAGACGAAATTGGCTCCTGGTATCCCTGCACCAAAATCCGTGTACCTTGTAACGAGAAGCATAGGTGGAGTTGATTATAGCACACACAAAGGCACAACTGGATGGTTAGTTGGATGAATGGATGGGGGGGGGGGGCTGGTGAACAAATTGGTAACAACTTAGTTGGATGCTGGTTAGATGTCTGCCCAGTCGATGTTGTCCACTCACGCCATTCTATGGAGGAAAGTAAATTAAAGGCAGATAACTCAGTGAGTTGACAACGCCTGTTCAGCCCGTTTGCTTTCCTTGGTGAAACCATTGTACTAGGTAAAGGAACATATCCCACCCTTGCCCTCTTTAGAATAATAAACTGTAGATATCACTTTAGTGCTCTTTGCAAGCTCATTATGTCATTTGTATCGTTGTTACTATTAGACATAGGTAGCACTGCGATTCATTATATGCAGCTCACTAGTTATAGCATATAAAACTAGGTGCCTGATTCGAGGTCCTCATAATATTCCAACCTATGTGTAAACTCCTGTTTACGCATGGATCGGAATTAATCGGATGCGTTAAATAACTTAAACTTCGTTACATTTTGGCATATTTAACAAGGGAAAACATACAGTATTTACTATATCATGTGGATTTTGGTGGGTTAAACACCAAAATCTGCATGTTATTTCCCATGAATTCGTAATAGGTGTTATTTGTCGCGCAAGATAAATAGCGTACTCCGAGGTATTATCTATCAGGGGTGACAGATAACGCCTGCGCTCGTAATCAGGTCCTTAAAGTTGCCAGAATCCTCCATGTACACAGGGCAGTATGGAGGGAGTCTGGGGCTTGTCTTTTACAATTATTTGTTATTGGGAGATTAATCCAATTGGTTCAATTAAAGCAAATGACAAATGTCCTTTCTGGACTACAGGATATGTTCACAAAAACCCTAGACTAAAAAGATGGTGTAGGGTGTGTATGGAATCATCTGGCAACTCTCCTTACATTACAGTCTGCTTGCATTAACCTCCAGAGGTTTAATGTTCTGCACAAACTATGTATTGGGTGCTCACGATGTTAACAATTCTACTCATTTTTGTTTTTCTCATTTTCAATGAATCTAATGTGTTTCATAATGTTATTGTTCTGCAGCTTCATTCAAAAAGTCTGAGGGCAGTTGTTTAAATTGGACAAAAATAGTTAACTTTTGTGAATCCTGCTGTGGTATTGGGATCTTTTTGGGTCCCATTCTTGAAACAGGCTTGTCGTAGAGGAAATCATGGCCCTTGTCGTCTTGGGTCACAGTTAGCTTTGTTATTACTGCGTAAACTATTGGAGAAACCTCAAACCTTTTACCTCAAGAATCACGAATAGAGGTGTAAAAAAGTTTGAAATGTGTTTGCTTCCCCCAGCATAACCCTACCCAGCTTCGGCCATGTTTTCATGACCACCTATCATGCTGGGATAGGGTATGTTTTGATTTTCGAAGCTTGAAAGTCAAAGAGTAGCTTGCTCAGCCTAAAGCTTTTACATTTTGGTACTTGTGAACACATCTCTCTGTTTCTCTTGAGCTCAGCTAGGCATTTCCCTTATTTTAAGCAATAATTCTGGTATGTGATCAATACTAGAAACCACTGTGCTTTACAATTTAAATTGGATTCCTGCCTGTCCGATGATTTCAGGTGCTCCATCGGTCGGTCAATTCTCTGATTCGCGGACTATTGATTTTTCTCTATGAATAAGCACTTTCAGACTCCACCAAAACCTGAGATGAAGTTTTATTCTACAGAGGCAGTGAAACGTTTAGGTGATACGTTTCAACCAAACTTAGGCAAGTTTTAAAATACGGGTGCCGGGGACCAAGGTATTGAGATTGGAAGAGAGCAAACATTTTGCGTTCTGCATCTTATGAAGCCACCAGTGATCAAAGTTCAATGCCTCATTTAATGAAGGTCTTCAGAGAGGTCCATGTGTGTCTGAGCACTCTGATAGTCTTCCGGGGTGCTCAGATGCGGGTCCCATTGTGGCCGGGCAGATATTGATTGGTAGCTGTCATACAGGATTTGGATTCGCAGGTGGTAGAAACATATGGTTCTGTCGTCGGTGTAGGGAAACTAGCTTGCCAATCCGATGACCTACTTCGAAGCTGCCACCTGCATGTTTTTATATCATTGTTTGTTTTGTGCTCAGCTGTTTAATCCACCTGCTAAACAATGATTCTTTGAAAATCTATCCTTCGAAGGAAAATGCTGACCTTGCATATTGGAACTAGACCGAGCTGGGGCTGAATGTTGTTTCCAGATCCAAGTGAGGAGGCTGCCATACACCATCAATCAAGGCATATCACATCCCATGTTTAAACTGGAACCCACGATTATCCAAAAATGAGCAACTTTTCAGGTGCGTTTCCGATTATTTGCAAATTATAGTCCATCACTTTGCTATCGATTATATGGATCTTCAGCCAATAGCTCATGGGATCTAACTATGATAAAGTGTCTTTATTCAGTAACTTGGGGAACACTGCCTGTAAGAGTAAGAGACATCTCTCAGAAGGCCACAATTTCCACAAAGTGCCTAATGATGAGAAATGGACATAGATATAGACATCGGGTCCAACAACCCCACAGAGAGAAGTCCTGTTCGACTGCTACCAGATTTTATTTCCTTCACACTGCAAATGTCTTTGTCTCTGAGTTGATTGCGGTGCAAAGGTATTTCTTTTAATCCCCGCTATAATCTCCTGGAAGAAAGAGGAGAAATCCTCAACCATCTGCGGTGAAGCAGGTGCTTGCAACATACATCAGGTGCAGCCTGAAGAAACCACCTGGGGCAAACAAATACATAAAGAACAGAGGTTCCATGTGGGAGAAAACATATTTACAAATAAATGAGGTATAGAGTACTTAAACAACACCAGGGTTCAAAATAATCACAACAAAACCCTTTTTAGGATTGCAAGTGGGAAGATATTCACTTTTTCAGATAAATAGTGGTCTGTGCTCAGGTGATCACACAGTGAGAAAAAGTTTTTTTTTAAGTGTGAAGTGTGTATAAATACAATTGACAATGGAAGACAGGTGAATTTGAACAGTTTACGAAGTTTAGGTTTTAGGAAACTCAGACACTTTATACATTTGTTGACGTACTGTTTGAATTGTCATGATCATCAATAGCGTTTCGACACAAGTAAATTAAGTGGCCATCATCAGGACAAAAGGTTTCATGAAGCGGGTGCTAACACCTCCTGGCAAACTATTTTTCAAACTCCATAGTTAAAATGGACAACTGAATTATTATGTGTCTCTTCTACCACTCCTAAATAGTAACTCTATTTTTCCCAAATTACCATTCTGTGATAGCCACTTTAAACTAGCCTACAGAAAACATATTCTGTTCCTCCTGTCAAGGAGGTTAATGAATGTCAATACACCTAACTACAGAGGTAGCAAATGCAACATCACCTGTCATTTGTCTACTTAGGACATCACAGGATTGTAATTTTGTTCCACCAACAATTATGGATAGTACCAGAAGGTGAAACTAAAGAAAGCATCCAGGGCTCTTGATTGCCTTTATAGGTCTGGCTTTACAGTGCAGCTGACTGAATGACCTATTGATTATCACACCTACTGTTTACCCTAGACATAGAGCAGGCTTAGGGTAAGCCCCTTTCAACTATTGGCTGCTTTGGATTAGCCACATTCTTCGAGACAACGTCAATCACATATTCAGCCTAGATGAGTATATATCTCTCACCTGTTGCTATTAGTTGCTTGGTGACTCCATTACAATGTATGAGGGATTGTTTCACATCTGAAAAGTAGACTCAGTCATCACGCTTTGTGTCATTCAGTTCTTCTGATCGTTTATGCGTTCTATTCTACACACTTGTTCTTTTTCCACTGCAAGACTCTGGTTCGTTTTATGGCAAGGCACAAAAATTGCTAGGGGTCGCAAAGGATAGTTCTGCTTATGGTTCTCTCGTCCGGCCACCTTACGTACCAAAATGTCTGGATCATAATTGAAAATGCAAGGCAGAAGAATTGTCTTGCCAATGCTTATTTCCTGTATCTTTTGCCATCTTTGGGTCTCATCAGACCAGGGATAGAAAATAATTTTCGCCGGGTACAAAACAGCAAGCTTATAACAGCAGCAGTGCCTTCTTCCTGGCATACACAAAGCAGCATAAGCAAATGCAGAATCTGTGCAAGTCAATGTCAGTCTCTCACTCACACTCTCTCTCTCTCTCCCTGCCCCTCCCCAACTCTCTGTCTCTACATTACTGTCTCTTCTCTCTCCCTGTCTCTTTTCCTTCTCTGGTTTCACCCCTCCCCTCTATCTCCCCACCCACAGGCGCCCAGAGGCTGAAAGACTCACTACAGATCATACAAATGGTGAAACATCAGAGCAGTAGTAGGGGTACACTATGTTTTCACACCTTGTGTGAATTTCTGCAAAGTTACGCTGTAGTAATTTTGTGGGAGGAAGTGCGCCGCAAGACTTCACTGTACCTTTTGAAAAGGCTTGGTCACCAACCACGTCATTTTTTCGTTCTTACAATTAATTATGGCAGTTTGGCTCAGCAGAGTTTGCCAGCTGGCTGATGAATTTTAAAAGTTATAGTATTATCATTAAAGATAATTATTGATTTGTGTAATAAGCACCAAAGGCCTGACTACAAGAGTGCCAAACCATTATGCCCCTTGTGCAAACCTTTCAAAGCGCAAGGGTCAGACTGCCAAGTTGTACAGAGTTTATCACACCCGGTAATTACAGGGTGTGATGTCCGCATTCCCTAATTAATTCAGATTGGATAATCCTGCCAGAATTTAACAGGGGATAAAAGGCTTAATATTCACGGTAAAATCCAGATTTTGGCGTGCTAATCTATTCTCAAAATAAATGGAATTTATTGCCCCTGATAATCCCGAAACCGGGATATCAGATTTGATCAGGATTGGTAAATTCAGACTGGCCCTCCAGAGCCTCCGTAGTCAAGATTCAGATCTGATCTCATACTCCGGCAATCAATGCAAAGATGTATAGATGTATTCCACCCAGACAGCTTCGCTCTAGCATAGCTAATCATCTGACACAAACTAAGGTCAAGAGAGCTAGATGGGGTGGTAGAGCTTTTTCACACTTAGGGCTCCATTACGATGTCGGGCGGATCGCCTCCGCCATGGTGGCGGTGGCGATCCGCCCGACAGAAATGCCCGTCCGCCACCCTTTTCCCCCCGCCACATTACAATGGCGGGGGGACCGCAACGGAGGAAAACACCGCCCGCCACTTTTCCGCCCCGGTCGCCTTGCGGCCGGGGCAAAAAAGGAACAATATGGTGGCGGTGTCTAATAGACATCGCCAGACATATTGTGATGAGTGGTGTGCAGTGCCTTTCCGCGGCGGCGATGCCGCCACGGAAAGGCATGCGGTCTTCCCTCTGGGGGCCCCCTGCGGGCCCCCAGAGTGAAGTACAGGTGGGGGGTGCACATGGGGGGTACCTGTGGTACCCCTTCATTGTCATTTGCAAAGCGGCAGGCACCGCGCAGTGCCTGCCGCTTTGCATATGACAATGTTAAAGTGCATTTTCAGCATTGTGGCGGGCGGTGCAGAGAGCACCGCCCGCCACAATGCTGAAAATACAGGATGTGCCCGCCACTGTGGCGGGCACATCCTAATGGCATCCCCGGGACCCCCGCCCTTATGGCGGGCGGTCCCGATTTACGATGGGATGACGGGCGGGCAAAGTCCGCCCGTCATCCTAATGGAGCCCTTGGCTCCCAAACTTTGGAATTCCCTCCCGTCTGAATACAGACGGACCAACAATGAACTGCAGTTTAGAAAGCAAATAAATACCTGGCTGTTCAAACAACACCTCTGATCCTTTACTCCATGCTTGTCACTGTACCTCAGCGCTGGGAAGCCTAAGGGCAGCCATGCGCTCTATAAATCCATAAAATATAGCGGAGTGATGTGGTCGCAGGGTTGTTTCAGTAGAAGATAGCTGCTAAGTTCTGCACTAACTGCAGTTCGGTGATTGATGTCTGCTGTAGACCCAACTATTCAATTTTGTAGAGCTGATATAAATATAGATGCCGGAATGGATTTTTGATTAAACTGTTATCGATGTTTGATTGATCGTACTTGGATAAAGTAAGAGTGGACTACCATATTGATTTGAGTCGTAAGAACTGAATCCCTTGGCACTCCCAAGAAGTCTTCACCACTTCCTATTCGTGTGGCCAAAACCTTCGTGTCAACAGATCCTGGTGTTAAGTGCAAGAAGAATCTGTATCTACTCCTGTTGAGTTTAAGGTCATTTGAAGGTCGTTTAGACACATCCAGCTAATCACTGCTCTGGAACCGATTAGAACAATAGAGATAGTAGTTTCCATCTTGGAACCTACATTTTGGAATAGCTGAAGGTGGTCCACACGCATTAACAAATCTAACCCAAATGCAAGAATCAGGCGTGTATTACATGAGATAGGCGCGTATTACATGAGATAGGTGATAAAACCGAAAGTCCTGCAGAGCACCACACCTCACCGTGGGAGTCCGTGATAGGTATGGGGTAAATTCACCTGCATCATAGGAAATGAAGGACTAGGGTCAATGCACCAATAACCCCAAAATGTTCTACAGCCCACATGTGGTGAATCAAAATGAAGAGGTCCAGGGTATCAAAAGCCACAAAAAAGACAAACAGCACCACAACCATTGAGTTGCCTGTATCAGAGGCTAGCCTTAGTTTGTCAATTGCAGTCTGTTGCTTTAGTGGAACTGGAGACCTCCTTTGACGTGTAAGGAGAATGTTGCCTCTTATGTTGTGGGGTTTGACGGCCCATAGAAGAACGGCATGGCCGGTGTCATTCCCTGGACTTCTACTGAGTGCGCGTTGCAGTATTTTGGGCCAGACTTCGCGGCACGAGCTCCTCTAGTGGTAGGTGTTCTGTAAGTGGTTCACCGTCTGGAAGGCTCATGGTGGTTATGGCCGACTTGTCTGGTGTTGCATCAGGAGCAGGGTCGGTTTTAGGGTAGCGCGTCTGGTGTGGCCATACTGGGCGCTGACCTGTGGAGGGGTGCACACATCTCAGCTGGGGTGCTGTGTTTAGAAATAACTTATGATTGGAGAGATGAGGGGCACTATTGCCCGGTGATAGTGAGAGAATCTGAGATGGCGGTCATGGGATGTTGAGGCGCCAAAAATGATTGTCGCACCGGGCGCCACCAGCGATAAAGCCAGCCCTGATCAGGAGGCAGTGTGGGACTAGAAATGGTTGTGGTATCAGGTTTGTTTGTGGCAGCAGGGGTGGGTGTGATTGTGCGTGTGGCAGCAGAGTAGTGTACCGCAGGCGGTGTGTGCTTGGATGCAGGATTGGGTTCAGGAGAAGTGGATGCAGCAGTAGAAGTGGGTGTGGATGATGAAGGGTGTGACATCAGTAGTGGGCGTGGCATCATCAGGATTGCTGCAGTAGGAGGTTCTGCACTGGTGTGATTGCTTGTTGAAATAAATGTGGCTGTGGCTGCAGGACCTGGTCTGTTAATAAGAGTGGGTGCAGCAGGATGGGGTGGGGCGTAGACGTGGCAGCAGGAGGGGATGTCGCGGTAGAGCAGACTGACTCCGCCCGGGTCCTGCAGGCCTTTCGAAAGCGCTACCTAATCTGGAACATTCCGGCCACCTTTGTCCTCAGATTTGGGACGAGCTGGCCATCTGCCCAGCTTTCATCATCAAAGGCCAGCTGCTATGTGAAAAAAACCAATAACAAAAAAAAAAGCATTGACTGTTGCTTATCTTCTGCACACAGGCCTGCACTGATCCGGCTGCGAGGTTGAATATCTGCCAGTAATTCTAACCCTCTACCTCTGGGGAAACTTTACTGTAAATAATCATTGCTCCTAAAAGGCAGTTAGGGACACCATCTAAGAGTTTTATTGTAGTCCCAAGCCAGGGTTCTTTGATGTAGTTGTATTTTCGCTGTTGAATGTCGGATGTAAGTGGCTTATCCACTCCTGATTTTATCTCCATGTTCTTAGGTTTGATGTTTCAGGATGCTTTGTTATGTTGATCATATATATATCCATACTAATATAATAAAGAGAGAGCCCAAACCGTTGAGGCGGGTAATCTCAGGAACCACAGCACCAATCACAACACCAATACAGCGCTGGAAAGGGCAGTTGCTGCAGAAGGACATAGGCTATGCAGACGCCCACCATATACTCTTAAAAGGTAAGAGAACCGTGCCAGCAAAGTAGTCCCTTGTGGGCGTGTCTGCGTTGTGCTGTGGGCGTGTGCTGGGGGCCTGACAAACGCTGGGGGCGTGTGGTACGTTCCGCCCTTCATGCCATGTCCCCTATTGTGTGCTAATCCCACCCTGCTCCCTTTAAATACCCCTGCACCCCATAATTCTAACCCACCCTTACTCCTTAAAATACCCCAACACCCTTAAACACTAACCCATCTTAACCCTATAAATATACCCTGTACCCCAAAACCCAGACCTATCCCTAAACCCTAAAAATACCCCTGTATCCCAAAACCCAAACCTAGCCCTGAACCCTATAAATACCCATGTACTTCAAAACCCAAACCTACCCCTGAACCCTAAAAATACCCCTGTACCCCAAAACCCAAACCTAGCCCTGAACCCTAAAAATACCACTGTACCCCAAAACCCAAACCTACCCTGAACCCTAAAATACCCCTGTACCCCAAAACCCAAACCTAGCACTGAACCCTTAAAATACCCCTGTACCCCAAAAACCAAACCTACCCCTGAACCCTAAAAATACCCCTGTGCCCCAAAACCCAAACCTAGCCCTGAACCCTAAAAATACCACTGTACCCCAAAACCCAAACCTACCCCTGAACCCTAAAACACCCCTGTACCCCAAAACCCAATCCTAGCCCTGAACCCTTAAAATACCCCTGTACCCCAAAAACCAAATCTACCCTGAACCCTAAAAAAACCCCTGTGCTCCAAAACCCAAACCTTGCCCTGAACCCTTAAAAATAACTCTGTACCCCAAAACCCAAACCTACCCCTGAACCCTAAAATACCCCTGTACCCCAAAACCCAAACCTAGTCCTGAACCCTAAAAATACCCCTGTACCCCAAAACCCAAACCTAGCTCTGAACAATTAAAATACCCCTGTACCCCAAAACCCAAACCTACCCCTAAACCCTAAAAATACCCCTATACCCCAAATCCCAAACCTAGCCCTGAACCCTAAAAATACCCCTGTACCCCAAAACCCATACCTATCCCTAAACCCTAAAACTGCCCCTGTACCCCATAACCCAAAACTATATCTGAACGCTTAAAATACCCAAACACCCCAAAACATATACCTCAGTACCCCAAAACATATACCCCTATACCCATACTTACCTTATACAAACATTAAAAAAATATATATGCTTTTACCATTCATGCAATTACAACGAATTTCGTTGTAAATGTATGCGTGGTAAAAGCATATAAAATGTAATGCCATGCGTTATAATGGCATTGCGGAGTCATGGTACTTTCGTAATGAAAGTATGCGGAGTGATGGTATGCGGAAAGAAAATTGCGGAATAATGGGTGTTTACCCTCCGCCGGTAAGTACATTGGTGGCACGGCGGCCCACATCTCCAGCAACATACTCATATTTTTTTCACCACCCATTTGAAAAATGTACAGGTCTCTCTCATGGTTGTATGTTCTTACAACGAACTCCGCTGTAATGCATGCCTTTACCACGCATACGTTACAACGGAATGGTATTTCACGCTTATCCTTCTCCACGTATTTTTCCATGGTGACGTCATACGTCGTAAAGAGGGAGCGGAAGTTTCTTTCCATTTCCTCTTATACGACGCCGATTGCCTGCACATCTCGACTTCAGGTTAGTTTTTTTTGGGGGGGGGGGAACCCCCCTTGTTTTAATTGTACCCTTTACCGCACATGCCTTTACTACGTACCTCGTAGTAAATGTATGCGTAGTAAAGGCTTTCGTTGTAACCATGCATGCGTTGTAATGCATGCTTGGTTAAGGTTTTCGTGGAAACGGCCGCGTTGTTGATTGCCAGCACCGACATACACTTTTAGATACACCTCCCGCCACAAGTTCTAGAATTGCGAACTTTAGAGCTGGGGAGCTACGTTCGAATCTCGGCATCAGCTCAACATCCTGTGATTCCAGGCAAATCGCTTTGTCTCCCCGTGCCTGCCACAAATGAATGTGTTCTGTAATGTAAATTGTGCTCATGCCATGTTGTCGAGTTCGCGCTATATAATATTGCAAAGAAAAATAAAGTAGGGAAACTCAAGTTCACACACTACTGAACGCGCACTCTTAAGTGCATCAGCAGTGCACTGTGAATCGGAGCGTTTCACAGGCCTGTCACAGATGAGAAAGGCTATCAAAACAAAATCCTACAAAACAATATACTACTGGCCGGCAGCAATTCATACCCGGACAACGTCGGGACGGGTTGATAGTATATATATATTTATACATATATGCAGTAAGTGTAAATCAACATAAAAAGATAAGAGCGTGGAGATATAAACAGGACTGAATAAGCCACTTACATCCAACATTGAACAGCCAAAGCCCTAGATTCACGCGCACTCCCAGCAGGTAAGTTGCAGATAGTGGTTTAATAAGCAGCACGCTCTACGCATCTCGACACCAGAAGTGTCTTGTTCACGAGTCATATATGTATAATGTATATATATACATGTGTGTGTATGTGTGTATATATATATATATATATATATATATATATATATATGAAGAAAGCAGTCCTGGTTCCGTCAATAGGTGGCGGAACCTGATAGGTCTGGACCTCCTGAGCCTCACACAGAACAACGAAGTAGAGCCAGGAAACAATGAATCCTCAAATGAGTTAGCAGGAAGACGGTTTATTTAATAAAGATGACGCGTTTCGCTCCACAAGGGAGCTTGTTCACATAGCGCGCCCAAGACACAGAAACACTTATATAGTTGAAATAAAGGTGGGACAATGCAAAAAAAAAGGTAGTGAACGCCTTCTCTACATTTCATCATAAAAATGGTGGAAAGACTAACTAACAAGCAAGTGCACACAAACATAAAGGTCAGACCAGTAATTACAAAGTCAAATAACAGTTCATTAGTTTGAAAATGTGATCATAAGAAATTCCAAAAAATAGCAAACATTGGATACAAAGTGCATATTAGGAGAATGATACATTCATAAATGAACAAATTGTACTTTATATACATAAATGTAATTTGACCTCCTATTTCATTGTGAACTATCAAAACTGATCACCCAAAGGAATAACGACATAGTGCCATAGAATGAAAAGAATCATGAGTGTTCACAGTGATTAAATCTAAACACAATATCCATGATGTAATATCAAGTCAATAGTCAAATAATATCAATGAACACATTGTGATGGTAGCCGTGAAAAATACTGTCTGCGCAATAAAAAATAAAATCAGAGAATAGAGAAGAAGCTGTGATGTCAAAATACTGGAAAGCAAAGTGCATAAAAGAACAATGAAGAATTGTTAAATATCTACCTGAAGACCACAACTGAAAAGGTGACAGAATTAATAAATTTAGTCACACAATATAAATCTCTAATCTGGGAAAAGCAGTACCTAACAACTTATTGTCTAATGGTAAATATTAAATGTAAACCCCAGACAGGACTAAATCAAAAAAATGCTGCAGCCACTCGGCCAACCAAGAAATGAAAACAATATAAAAAGAGAAAAAACAGATCTTGAAGATATCCAGAACTAGAGAACATCATGGATATTATTCGGGACCAAGTACATTGTAATGAATAGAACAGTTCATAAAAAATCACTCAGGTCTTCTGTTAAGTTCAGCCCATTAGGGGCCTTAGTATCTAAGGACAGTATCAGATGTCATTCTTTCTGCCTTAGTAGCTTCATGCGGTCCCCACCCCGGTCGGGTTGAGGTACCGAACATAAAACTGTATATTCAAAATCTTTGAGCTTTTTGTCATGTACTGAACGGAAATGTCTAGTAGCAACAGGGTAACTGGTATCGCTATTCACAATCGCACGAATGTGCTGCAGAATGCGTTGGTGTACGGGAAGCTTAGTACTTCCAATGTACTCAAGATTGCACGTACATTTCAATTTATATACAACGAACTCGGACCTACAAGTGAGATATTCACGAATGGGAATAGGTGTAGTACAGAATGCTGTGACATAATGGGTACTGTTTTTGGCAAAAGTGCAAGCACGACAGGAGGTGCATTTAAAAAAGCCTGTTTTGCTGACAAGACTTTTTTTAGTTGGTCCCTCTGGCATCGGTCTGTCGAGTGCATCACGCATCGAAGGTGCCCTTCTGAATGTTATGTTGGGTGTGTTAGGAAACAGTGGCCCGAGAATAACATCAGTTAGTATTATGGGCCATTCAGTACAAATAATTCATCTGATCTTGCGTTCCTGTGTGCTAAAGTTGGTAATAAGCCTCACACTGCATTCAGAGGTGGAAGTATTGAGAACCTTGGGTGCTAGGAGTGTTTTGCGATCAAATGAGCAAGCTTTTTGAAGGGCTCTTTCCAAAATATGATCGGAATAACCCCTGTTAGTGAAGCGTTGTTTAGTCTCACGGAGGCAAATGTCAAGAGAATCTTTTGTCACTGCAAATCCTGCAAATGCGTATGAACTCCCCATAGGGGATGCTGCTGATGGTATGGGCAGGATGAGCACTTCGGGCATGCAGAATTGTATTACCCGCTGTTGCCTTTCTATGTAGACGGGTTTCAATTCTGTTGTTCTTAATGAAAATGTCTACATCTAAAAATTCTGCTGCATCAATAGTAACAGGAGATGTAAACCTGAGATTGAAATCATTGACATTCAAATCAGTAACAAATGCATTTGCTTCCACTGATGACCCCTTCCAGATTATACAGACATCGTCGATATAACGCCAATAGTGTACAATATTGGGTAGCCAGCGTTGGTGCGTGGTCCTGAGCTCGTGTTCCTCCGACTAGCCCACATGTAAACATGAGTAACTGGGGGAGAAACACGAGCCCATCGCCACTCCACGCAACTGTTGGTATATCTGGCCCTGAAATCTGAAAAAGTTAGTGTTAAGGCAGATTTTAATCATTTCCATTATCATTGCATTATGGTCCCGAAAACAAATGTCTCTCTTGCCAAAATAATGATTGCAAGCATGCATTCCTTGTTGGTGATGAATCGAGGTGTAAAGTGACTCATTGTCCATTACCAAGAACAGATAATTGTCACACCATTCCACCTCCATGATCTTATTCAGAAAATCCGTGGTGTCCTTCAAAAACGATGGGAGATTGTGCATATGAGGCTGCAGAAAATAATCCACATATTTGGAGAGATTTTCGTTCATGCTGCCAATGGCAGCAATGATTGGGCGTCCCGGAGTAGGAGTCAGTTGTTTCTGCACTTTGGGGAGGAAATATAGGACAGGTGTGACTGGATGATCTTTTGTTAAAAAATTGCATTCATCTTTTGTTAGCAGACCCAGTCTTTTCCATGATTGGACTGTTTTGCGAGTTGTATCATGGCTTCTGTTCATGGCGAATTGAGTTGACAGAAGATAACATGAAGTGTTGCATAAATGCCTTTCTGCCTCGATGATGTAATCTTTAGTTCGCCAGAGCACCGTATTTCCCCCTTTATCAGCGTATTTGATTATGACATCCTTATTTTTTTTAAGTTTGCTAACAAGTTGGTGGTATTGATTGTCATTATAGTTGGTTTGTTTCCTTTGATTCATGATTTCTCTATTGAGAGCTTTCAGTTCAGTGATAACCCTATTGCTATAAATATCCACCGCATCACGTGGCATGATAGGTAGCAAGGTCGATTTAGGGTAAAAGGGTGTAGTAGCTGAGCGCCCGACATCAATGTTTTGACTCACAGTGGGAGTTGGTTGTGAATCATTGTCGTAGGCTAAATCCAACAGGTTCTGCAACCCCGTAATGTCCCGTACTTGAAGGGAAGATGTTGATGCCACATCAGTATCCGCAGTGTTGTTTGATTCCGTTTGGATTCTAGTTTGAAATATTTTATCAGTTTGATCTTACGGATACATTTATAGACATCTATTCGTGTCTGGTTGTAGGAGAACCTGTTGGGTGGACAATAAGAGAGTCCAAGGGAAAGCAGTTGTTGTTCAGCTGTAGTCAAAGTAAGATCAGTGAGATTAATGACAGTATTTTCCAACATACTTGTTATCTTCTCCGATTCCTTTTTGTTTTTCCTCGCGAGGTACTTGCGCTTGAAGATCCGCCTCCTTGAGCGCCTGCGCTGGCTGTTTGATTGCCTGATTTTGTTTGAGGTTGCCGGGAGCGCAGGGAATAACGCCGGTCCTCGCTGACAAAATTCAGCTCTTCAATCAATGAAAAATTCTCTCGACCGCCAGCCCCTGCGGTAGGTCTCACTGGTATACTTTCCTCATCACTTGCAGAGGTTAGAGAATTTAATGATAAGTTGTCGCTGTTGTCAGTTAGTACGGTGCTAGTTGAAGTTGTAGGTTGGATGTTAATTGAGTTGCCGTTACTTGCCACCGCTTTTCGTTTTAAATTGTCATATTTTCTCGAAAAGGTAAAAATTCTGCCAGTGGCATAATCGTTTTTATCGCAGGCAAATTTTGTGATCTTCCTCTCAATGATGGATTCCTCCAACTTTTTTTATGCGAACATCGATTTCTGCTTTGGTTTTAGTGATGAGATCCGTTTCACCTGACGCTTCCAAAAGGCCATTTATACGATCAATCTCAAGTAAAAGTTTATTGCGATCAGATTCTGCATACTTGATAAGAATATGTAACATATTCATTGAACTTTTTGGGTTGTTGTCGGCCCATTCTTGGAGCATCTGGGGATCCGGGTTTTCATAGGTAGGAACAATAAGGACCCTTAGACCACGGGGTATCCTGTCAGCATCCCTGTATTTCTGGAGGGATTTTTTCTCCCACCACTTTGAAATTTCACCACGTAAAAGTTTCTCTAGTGCTTTCAAAAGTGTTTTCACATCACTGTCGGCAGCACTGGGTGCCTCATTAGTAGACTTAGGAGTGTTTGTAGGAAGACTGTCAAAACGGGCTTCAGCTGTGGCTTCTCTGTTCCTGAGCGCGTCACTTGATATCATGATAAAATGTATGAATACAGTTCTTTTTCCGTCTTACTTGGATGAAGTAAAGCCCAAGAACCCTGCAAAAGTTTAAGTGGCTCGCTGCATGCACAATGCTAGAGGCAACCCCGTAGCCCGCTACAGCTGAATTCAATGACCAGATACACGGGAGAAAGGAAAGAGGGGAGTGTCTTACCGGAATCGGTATCGGGTTGCCTGCCAGTCGGCCGACCGGTTAGCCTCACCGTCACCACGCCGAAAAGAACAGGATCCCCTCCTCCAAAGCGTGTAGCTTGCAATATAGTTTGAAGAGCGTAAGCGGGGGGCACAGCAAAAGCCGATCCTAAACAAATCCAAATCCGAAAGACGCCAAAAACTCCAGAAGCCACGCCAACGCTGTGCCTCTTTCGAACGGGAGGGTCCAGAAGCCGGAAGCAGCCAATCCCGGCTAGAATGAATGAAGAAAGCAGTCCAGGTTCCGTCAATGGGTGGCGGAACCTGATAGGTCTGGACCTCCTGAGCCTCACACAGAACAACGAAGTAGAGCCAGGAAACAATGAATCCTCAAATGAGTTAGCTGGAAGACGGTTTATTTAATAAAGATGACGCGTTTCGCTCCACAAGGGAGCTTGTTCACATAGCGCGCCCAAGACACAGAAACACCTATATAGTTGAAATAAAGGTGGGACAATGCAAAAAAAAAAGGTAGTGAACGCCTTCTCTACATTTCATCATAAAAATGGTGGAAAGACTAACTAACAAGCAAGTGCACACAAACATAAAGGTCAGACCAGTATTTACAAAGTCAAATAACAGTTCATTAGTTTGAAAATGTGATCATGAGAAATTCCAAAAAATAGCAAACATTGGATACAAAGTGCATATTAGGAGAATGATAAATTCATAAATGAACAAATTGTACTTTATATACATAAATGTAATTTGACCTCCTATTTCATTGTGAACTATCAACACTGATCATCCAAATATATATATATAGATAGATAGATAAGATAGATAAGAAACAGACCAGAGCACATAGCGGGGCTGCAAAATTCCTTTTATTTTGAAGTGCATTGCGCGTTTTTGCGAGTGTGCCTTTTTCAAATGCTAATGACTTCCAGGTTTGTCTGCACCTTTCATTTACTTGCTGCCTCACTGTCATTGGAGGAAACAATGGAGCCAAATTGTCATTGGAAAAAAATGTGTGGCCACTCCAAAAGACTGCATCTCCCAGCATTCCCCCAAATTGTTCTTTGAAATCCGAAGAGTACAATTACTGACTGCCATCGCCATCCATTTTAAAGTTGTTTTATATATACACCTTTATGGAGCCCCAGGTTGCCTCAGGAATTGGGATCCAGAGATGGGGTAGAGATGAGGAGAAGGTCAAAAAGTGTTCTTTCCAAAAACGCTAGGATTTCACCGACTGGGTGAAGGAATGTTATTAGTAACTGCTTTGGGCAGCTGGAAAGCAAGTAGGGAGGAAGAGTGTCAAGTGAGGAGAGAGAGATGTGAGGGGCAAGAGGTGGAGAGTGAAGAGGAGAGGAAAGGATGCTGAGGTGAGGGGCGACAGGAAGAGGAAGCAGTGGCTGGCAGAGCCAAACTCCTGGTCCACTGTTTGATGACCTCTCGGGCAGGCCAGACAGAGCTCCTGGGATCCATGAGGCTTCCAACGCCCAACCCCGGTCCCTCTACCTCTCCGTTGTGTCTGCAGCAGGCTTCTCCTGCAGCCGCTCTCCAACAGATAGACTTGCCCGTGTGCCCACAGCTTGGCACCTGAAGGCTAGTAGAGCCAAGCACTTCAAATGTCCTCACATGCTTGGGCGTCTAGGAGGACAGCGGCATCAGGGCTCAAGAAGGAGTCCTTCCGAGAGATGGTGTTGAGGTCCTGGGTAGGTCAGTGGCCATTTGGCAGGATTAGTGTTCGATATTGTCTTTTAGCTCTGCTGTCCCTGCACTGAGTAGTGGTTCACTACAATCAGATGCACATCTACTACTCCATGCGGGAACTGGGTCTTCAAGCAGTCAACACTTACGCCGGTAGGCAGAAAAAAATAGAAACTCAAATATAGCTTGACACAGTAAATACACAACAAAGTGAACATCAAGAACTCAAGAAGAATGTGGTTTGGGAGGAGGACTGCTCTGTTCTTGATTTTCTGCTCTTTTCTATTTATTTTTTGCTCTGTACTTTTTATTAACCACACTCTATTGACCGCCTTCAGTTTGTGTTTACCCACCCCCTTTTTGCTTTTCTTTTATCTTATGATCTTATTATCAGGCACTTGTGTATACAGTTGTTGTAAAACATGCTATGTTTCTTATGTCTGTTATGACTATATACCGTGTTAGCCATGGTTTATTGCTTAGAACATCTTGCAATATAAATAATAGAGAATGATTGCGCAATTTTATATACACTTAGGTAAAAACTGGGCAACAAAAATCCTAGTGCCCATACCCTAGGCACTAGGTAGCCTCTAACCTTAAACCCTGCAGGCAGTATTTACCTGTAGTAAATATTTAGTGTGTTCTTCTAATCCTTGGGGTGTGATGTGAGTTATTCCTGCTTGTTACTTTCAGGTTGTCAATTTAGCCATTCAAAGTATTAAATCTGTTTGGATGTGAAACGCCTGTCCCTTGCTCTGACTTAGAGGTTGCCCTAGACGAAGGACTGGACAAGTCAAAGGATTCTTTGCTGAGCTCTCAGCAAAGACCCCTGAAAAACAAGGCCCAATGGTCCCCACCGGCATATGTCGGCTATCATTAGATCCTGATGGGTCCAGCTTGCATAATGTTATCAACCATGATCACTGCGGAAACCTTCAGTTCGTGTCTGCATTCCTAACATAAAATTGTGATGCACATGCACGTAGGCAATATTTGAAGTATGGATGTAATTCATGTTAGTTCTTGATTAAAAAGAGAGCTGGCGTTTAAGCACCAAACCCATAATTAAAAATCTATATTTTTAATATCTAGAATTTGGATACTAATAAATCTTTTTACAGATTTAGTATGAGCTTTGGTTTGGTTTCATTTGTTTATTTACCCAAAATGGAAAGGAGTTTTTAGTTGCACGTTGCCTACATTTTCGGAAGATTATTACTTAACTCATCAACGGCATTTGACATATTTATCCACAAGTCTAATTGCTGTCCTTTCCAACTACATGACTGATTGAGAGAAAATGAATGAAATGTTACGCACCTCTCTTCTTTCAAGATGATAATTTGTTAACGCCAGACATCAAAAATATGGGGTACCCCAAGGATCCATTCTCTCTCCTTCTCTTTGTAATCTCCATGCAAATTCACTTCAGTAGAGACCCTTGTTCACTCACTCCTCACTGGAGGAAATTCAAGACTAGTCTACCTTTCCACATCTACCATATCTCTTCTTAAGGCTGTTCTACATGCAGTGGCTTACTTTGTCGCAGGAGCAAAGAAATCATAACACATAATTTCCATCCTGGAAGATCTTCAATGACTTCTTCAAGTAAACAGAATCAACTTAAAATAGTACACATTATAGGCTTAGAGCCTGACGTGGCAGACTCCACCGGCCATTAAATCCCCATTCCAGCGTTAAAGGCCTGAGCCGAAGGTGGGGGCCTTTAACAAGGGAGCGGGCCTTTAATGGCCAGGTGTAGGCAGAATAAAAGCTGTGTGCAGGTACTGGATTGCGAACGTAGGTGTTGATACCAGCTACTGGGTATCTTTTATTTTTGCAGTTTTATATATTGCGAACTTGGCCCAAAGGCATAAGAGCACTTTACATGAGCACCAGATTACACTACCCAAGGTCAATTTTTTTTTAAGGCACAGGGAGATAAAAGTGAATTGCCAAGAATCACAGGCTAATGAGCTGACCCTGGGACTCTAACCTACTCCCCGAGTTCCAAAGTCTGAAGCTCTGGCTGTTAGACCACATTTCACAGTGTGGGGAATCAGAGTTCCTAATCACTGAGCCACCATTGGCTTGCCTAACAGGACTCCTGAAAATGACAGTGAAATTGGCATTGTCGGGTCACTCAATTTGTGGGAACCCCTGTGATATAATTTCCAAGGCGCACCTTGCGTATGGGACGGCCTTACTTCATTACTCACTGGTGGCGTCAAATTATTGCAACGGCTCCAGGACATTACCTTTTTAGGTATTTTTGTAGTGCTGTGGCAGAAAAATGTCTATTCTACCTGGAGCTCCAACAATCCTCGCATAGTTCACATGCGCAAACCAACACCAGCGTGGGACTGTGCAGAGAGGCAGAGAGGCAGCACAGTGTGATTCTTGGGGTGAGAGATCACACAGTGACTTAACATTAGCAAAGCAAATACTTTGTTTGTGAATTGTTTTTGTATGAAAGCATGCATTATGCAGGAAAACAAGTATTGTCTAAAATCGTTTGTGTGTATGGGTGTGTGTGTATGTGTGTTGAAGCGCAGTATTCCATGGCACTGGAAGGGACAACTTAATGCGCGACTGTGTACAGGGTTCAAGCGCAGAATGCCATCACTCACAGCCAGGTAAACCAGGGAAAGATGAAATTACAACATCCTGTGCTCCATCTGCAGCAACATATTGTTGGTGCTTTGCACCAATAATTTCGATGGGCTGATACTCAGGATTGGGGCTGTGTGAGTCCCAAAGGACGAGGGCCACAGAGCAAATAAAGAAAAACCCACTTAGGACCAAATTCAAAGTCAGACCCATGAAGGTTTATTCAAATGTAGGAATCATTACAGAAAGCAAAAAGTAGATAGTCAGTTTAAATCAGCATTAAAATAGCATCCTAAGTCAAGAGAAAATCTAAGTATAAAGTCAGATATAAGTCTGCCATGGGGGACTAGGAAGTATGAAAGCAAGGAAAAGTCTGGCACACATCCCATAAAAAGCACATTTTATAGTTTCAGAGGAGTGAAAACAAATGCTTTTGGCATGGTGAGAAGCGGTGCCATAGGGCTTACCTAATAACGCTCCATAAAAATCAAGGCTATAGTTATTGATGTCACATAAATAATTAATAAATAATGATCCACTTTACCCAACAAACAAGGGAAAGGACATCGCACTAGTAAACTGTGATCCATTTAAAATTAATAGGAATACATTTGTGGCTGCAGGCAGAAGCCGCCTTTATTATTGCAACACTACGAGAAAATCTCCAACTGCGCTTCCTCTGAAAGCACAAAGTTTGTTGCAGTTCAGGAAGCTGCACCCTGAAATGAATCCCATTTGACTATTTTATGAAAAGGAAAAAACGCAGAAGAGGAAAGAACTGTTAGGTAAGCCACATTTCTACAGATGTCCGAACAAACATGCAAAAAGGGTTATTTAAATTCGTTTTGTGCCCAGGTTATTTAATGTAAACATACGTAAATAAACATTAATTTCTAACTATTAGAACACTATGTCAATGGGCAAATAGATCAAATGAAGTGACTTAAAGACCACATAGCATTAAGCATATTTGTATTAAAAGATGGAGCTCTTGGCTAACACCAAACATGAAAACTGTAACGGAGAAATGTCATTGTGGGACACAGGTGTACATTCCAACACTTTCTACAACATTTTAACCTGGATAATCTTGATGTACCTTACCTTATGCTAAAAGGGTTTGTGGAATTGCATTTATTTGAAAAAGCCTTTTGAATAGCTACAAAATTCAGACAGCTGCCTTCATTTTTCTTGCTATGCAAATCCAGATCAGGGTGCAAACTGGAGTTTGCACAGAACTCGCCTTATAATTTGTGTGGTAACACTGCACCCCACGTGTTTGTTATCGCACTATTTACCACAGGTAAAATCAGGCGCGTATTGTATAAGTAAACACTGCACCGCGAACGTAGGAAAATCACAGTATTACCAGGTTATTACGCAGTCAAGAATGATACAAACAAGAATCTAAAGAAGACCTAACAAATTCTTCAGCGGCTGCGGCTCCTCCGTTAAGGCGGAGAAGCGTCGCCCCTCTGTTGCGAGTGCAGCAGGTACACACAGAGTAATAACATGGTCATTACCATTTTATCATTCTGTGCGCCGTCGGCCGTGCATGCATGACGGTGGGGCCGGGGCAGATGGATTCCTGCGTATTGCAGGGTGACTGCTCAGTGCGCATGACAGATTGGCCGGCTGTCTACACTTCAGAGCCTGCAATGCCAGTGCTATAAAACCACCGAGGGATCGCAGGCACAGGCCCCCAGCCTCAAAAAGAGCAGTGGGTGAGCCTGCTCCAACCAATCCTGGAGCTGCTTTAGCAGCTCCAGGATTGGTTGAATTTGTATGCAGGAAGTAAACATCCTTATTTCCTGCTCGTCGTCAGGCGAGGGGAGAGGAAAACTCGTACTAATCCGCAGGGTAGTAATAATTATGTTTCCCTGGACTGAGATTACCGAAGGGTGTGTCATAAAATCAGGGATGGACGCAGATGTACGAAGTCCGCCCTCTATTTTCACAGAGTGGGGTGGCTGTGTTTAAGCTGGCTTCTGGGTGCTTTTAAATCCAGACATACTTCCAGAGTCTGCTTTATTTGTACGAGATGCTAAATACGTGGTTGAATATTTGATCTGACAAGTAACAGCGAACTTCACATCATTAGCATGTCTGTCACCTAATGGCTTGCAAATGTGCAGCGTTTTTTCCCTTGAAGTTGGATAAAGAGCACAGCAGAAAACAAACTACAACAAATGTAACTATTAAAAAAACGGCACATTTTTGTTTACTTTATTAACACAGTTTAAAGGTGTAATGCCAACCTCCACTTTTCTATTTAAAAATAGTGTCCTTTCCATCCATTTCTGAACTCAATTGCACATTAATATGTGGAAAACATAGATGTGAGTCATGAAAAGAGCAAAACAAACTACAAAATGTTCTTTTCACATTTTTGTATGATTATGTTAACTTGCTGTTCAGAATATAAGCAGTTTTCATTTTAAGTGAAGAATATATAAGGGCATAAAATGTCTTGTAATGCCACTTCCTGTCATGTTATTGTGCAATATAAAATGCTAATTAGTTCACCACAGTTTTTTAGGTCTTAGCTAGGCAACGCATTCGCTGTCTCGAAGAGACGTGTTGTGTTCTATCTGTGGGCTTACAGGTCGCCCATCTCCTACTATTGGTAAACATGAATGTCGCTCTCATTTTCTTTGATGCCATTCGTCATGGCATGCGGGTGTCATGCTCTCCTTGTGTTTGGCCCTCCCATAGCGCATGGACTAAGTACATGCCTCCATCCACTGCTCCCAGTTTGCACATCTATTTTTTTCTTTGTTTTCAAGCACTCCATAGGAGTACTTGTGTTTTCAGGTGGTCTCCTTTGTACACATACAAACATACCACTAAAATGCATGTGCGTGTACATAAACAAATGCAATTCTTAAAAAGATGTTAACACACAAGCAGCACTTTTCAGTTAAAAAAAGTGCTATGATGCAGCCGGGCAGGCCCACGTCATAGCACTTTTTTGTGTTTGGAGGGGTGAGACAATAAACTGAACAGGGGGGGGGGTGAAGAGATTCCTAATCGGCTCAACATCATGTAATTCTGGGCTTTCAGTGACTTTCAGCCATGCTGAACAGCAGATGTGTTGCTAGACAACATGGCTAAAAGACATTCACATTGACAATGACAATTAATTGCTTGGGTATTGCCAAGACCTACTGACTTTTTCAATGCTTGTCTTAGGACTTGGGCCCTGCCATAAGGGTCTAGGTGGATGGAGCATCAGATGTCCATAATCTTCAGAGTCCAGTCCAGTAGATGGCGCTCCACACATCCCGCGTGCTGGCTTGATCAATGCAGTCACAGCGTATCAACAAGAAGCTCCTTGGCATCGAAATGTTGACACTGTCGGTACCAGTCACTGCTCTCTGGGACATTGAGGCGAGCCAGTCGCCCTGACGGTGCCAGGCACGGCTAGCTCTGATATATCTATGAAGATCAGATTTTTGAAAAACAAGAATGCCCATGAACATAGAAGCAGGGCTACGATTTTGCACCAGCGACTGGCACTGAATGACTAAATTGACACTGTTTGCAAATGAAGTAAATACAAACAAGGATAAAAATTAAAAGTAATTAAATTAAAAGTAATTTTACACTCAACATCATCTATGTTAATTTAGTTGCTTTCTGCCAAAGGCTGATGACTCATCATACAGTGGAACTCATGAAAAGTTGCTTCTCTCTGTGTTAAGTTGAACCTCCTTGTTTGTATTTTCTTTTTATGTGAACAGTGTCAAGGGACACCCAAACCAACAAAATAGGTTGTTAGGGGAATTGAAAGGTTGGTTGAAACTGAACTCGCCTTCCAGCGTCTCTTCTGTTGGATTGTAGTAAAGGTAATAACAAACTTACAACTTAAAAACATGAACTGCCCTTATCTTCATCTAACGTTATGGCTTATGGTGTTGCCTAGCACGTGTTTGTTCTATTGTGTCTATTGTGAGTCTATGGAGTAACGGCATCTATGTAACTGGTGGGTGTGTATTGGGATGACCTATCGGTCAGGTTGGGTTGCAGTCCGGTCTGGTCGTAGCAGCAGCCACCATAAATAAAGGGTGGTGGAGCAGGTTGGGTCACGCGGGCAGGAGGGGGGGGGGGTTAGAGATAGAAACACAATATTAAAAAAAACTTTGCTTTTGCCGCCAGCCGCATCCACCGTCGTATCTCTTTGTGCCCCATCTCCAGTTCTTCCTCTGTCCCAGCAGCCCCTTGGACAGACTCCCTGTCCAATCTCCATGCTGTAGAGCAGCGCGGGGATTAGTATGAACTGGCAGGAAAGACTCCATGCTCAGACCAGGGAGTCTGATGGGTTCCTCCAGCCCGGCTGCACAATGCAGCTGGGCTGGAGAAACCCTAAGTGTGCATGTGTGTTTCGGTCGACTTGAGACAGCCAGCCAAACACACATGAGCACTTAGAGAGTGGAGTGCACGTAGCACTCCTCCGTCCCCCTCCCATGCCTCAACCCCGCCCAAAAACATTGTTTTATTTTACATTTGCTGCCTTTGAGCCAGGCAGTGGGGCGACGCTCCTCCTCCATTATGGAGGAACCGCCACTGTTGGGTCAGTTCTGGGTGGGTGAAGGCTGTGAGTATCTCACAGGGTGGGCCAGCACTCTGCTTGTGCAAGGCACTGCTTGCTGGGATATATGGGTCAGCTAGCCCTGCGATGGTCCCCGGAACTGCCAGATTGAGTACCAGCTGAGCAGACACCATCACTCTGCTAGGTAATCCGAGCCAGAATTCCCCGGGGAGCCACTACTCTCATGGTCCAGACAGTGATGTCTTAAGACATGGGCACGCTGGGCAGTTGCCCGGGGAACCCATGAGCATAGGGGTCCCATGCAGACTGTAATTTAACACAAATGTTCTGTTAAACATTTTTATTCCTGTGAGTGATTGTGTAGTCAGGACTCAGTGCGCTGCTTTGCCTGGGGGCCTATAATGCTGTTAAGACGGCCCTGGGTGCTGACACTGCTGGCTAAAATATCCACAAGAGCCACTACTCTGATGGTACCAGGCACTGCTAACTAGACTAGCTCAGTAAGTCAACACCATGGCGTGCAAGGCACTGCTAGCTGTGGTATTCATGGGAGTCGGGTCTCTGCCATTGGCCGCTTACGCTACTTTTATATGCAGGACTGCGTCGGTAGACTATGACAACAAGAATAACTCACCTGTGGTTACATCTGCTTGTTTTACATTCACTATGGCAACCCTACTTCGCTTGGACATTTGGCACCTAAGCAAGTAATGTCCTCACCGCCCTCCTGTCACCTAAAAAAAACACATATCAGAACTAGTTAAACCTGTACCACTTGTTCACCATCAAACCAGTGTAACTGCTGAGCAAGTTTTGAGATGGCAAACATCTTCCACTTGCGCAAATCTTTACTACAAGTATGTAAATACATCTAGTATTTTAACATCATCTGCCACAATGTTGTTTTTCCTGACAGCAGCTAATTTGTTACAGGCATTAGCAAAATCGAAACGTCTCGCCTTCAAAAGATGAGTGCAGAACTATTGCATTTTGCTATTTCTTATTTTTGTTTGCATAGGCACTCCAGTACACTTTACTTTTAATGTACTGTTCTAAAACAGCCTTTGGCCATGCTGGAGTGGTTACTTAAAAATGAAAACATAGCCATCTTTCCATCAAAACACATGCACACTCCTACACACATGTGGGAGCTATCATAGATTGTTTTTGTTTCTGAGAAAAAACATTTCTGAGTAGCTGCTGGGGTCCCATCACAAATGGACAGCATGGTGACGCAATGATTTATTTTATAAAGAAAAAGAAAAACCATTGCAAGATGGCTGCCATGCGAGTCGTGACATGCCGGCTTCCGTTTTTCAATTTGTAACTTGCTGTCCCTATTTAAATGGTAAATTAAAGTGTACAGAATTACCATAACAAGAAGCTGACAGCCCTTTAGCAGTTTACAGTTTCTGGATCCTTAGAAGAAACAGTAATTCAAAAATATAAAAATATTTAAATATGAGTAGGTGGACTGGCAGGAGTGGTGGAGCAACTGGGAGCAATGGAAAAGTAGGGGCTTGCCAGCAGAAACAGATCTAGAGCCCACAAAGAAATGCAATTTAATTTTTTAAAATAAATATTAAAATATAGAGCAGGAGAGAAACGGATAAGTAGGTCCGGACTGGCCGTAGAGGGCACCAGGCATTTTCTTGGTGGGCCGGAAGGGTGGGGCCGGTTTTGTAGCAGTGGGTGCAGTTTTTGTTACCGGGAGCCGGTTTTGCTGCAGTGCTGCAAAATCAGCTCCCTGTAACAAAGCAACAGCAGTGTTTTCCACCAGCACACCCCGTACCCCCACGCCGGCGGCAGTCCAACGTAATTGCCAGAGCTGGTTTGCAGTCCCACGCTGGCCCGACAGACAAATGGGGGGAACAGAAAGATAGAGTTTGGACAGGGATGTCATAGGGAAAGAGTGGACAGAAAGAGAACATGGAAAGATATTTACTCCCATGAAAGAAAAATACAACTTGCATTGGTAAAGCCAATAGGATTCACCTACCCAAGATCTATTGGCTTTGCCGATGTTTGTTTACATGTTGCGCAGCAGCGCGAGCTGTGCAACATAGCGTTAAGTAAACAAGCATTTACAATGCAATGGTCTCGGCATTATTAAAGGTAGAGCTATTGGCATTGCTCCTTATTTTTTTTATTTTAAATCATAAATAAATGGCATTGTCATTTACATTGCCAATAGCTTAATCGTTTGCATATGCGAGACCTATTGCATTAACACCCACACACAGAGTAAGTATTAGAGTGAGTAGTTGATAGTGAGTAGGAGAGAGTTATTAGTAAAGAGAGTATTAGAGAGTGAGTAGTAAAAAGTGAAAGAGTGAGTATTATATAGTGAGAGAGTGAGGCAGGATATAAGTCCCTTGTAGGTTTATATTAAACACAATCGTTTTCTCAAGCACAGTGCAAGTGCTGTACAGGTGAATACCAGGCATTAGCAAACGATCACCTGAATGGAAATGTACAGATTTGTTTAATCCTGCACTTTGGCCCGGACAAATTTGGTGGAAACCGGATACTGTAAAATATTCAAAATATATATGTTCACAAACCGACGCACTTACTGCCCTCAACACTCTGCCCTCTGCCCTCAACACTCTGCCCTCAACCCTCTGCCCTCTGCCCTCAGCACTCTGCCCTCAACACTCTGCCCTCAACACTCTGCCCTCAACACTCTGCCCTCAACACTCTGCCCTCAACACTCTGCCCTCTGCCCTCAACACTCTGCCCTCTGCCCTCAACACTCTGCACTTTGCCCTCAACACTCTGCCCTCTGCCCTCAACACTCTGCACTTTGCCCTCAACACTCTGCCCTCAGCACTCTGCCATCAACACTCTGCCATCAACACTCTGCCCTCAACACTCTGCCCTCTGCCCTCAACACTCTGCCCTCTGCCCTCAACACTCTGCACTTTGCCCTCAACACTCTGCCCTCAACACTCTACCCTCAGCCTGCTGCCCTCAGCCCTCAGCACTCTGCCCTCAACACTCTGCCCTCAACACTCTGCCCACAACACTCTGCCCTCAACACTCTGCCCTCAACACTCTGCCCTCAACACTCTGCCCTCAACACTCTGCCCTCAACACTCTGCCCTCAACACTCTGCACTCTGCCCTCAACACTCTGCCCTCTGCCCTCAACACTCTGCACTCTGCCCTCAACACTCTGCACTCTGCCCTCAACACTCTGCCCTCAACACTCTGCACTCTGGCATCAACACTCTGCCCTATGCCCTCAACACTCTGCCCTCTTCCCTCTGCCCTATTCCCTCAACACTGCCCTCAGCCCTCTGCCCTCAACACTCTGCCCTCAACACTCTGCCCACACCACATCATCAGAGCTGTGTGAATAATAACTGCGTCAGCCCCGTGCCTGAGGTGCATCATCAGAGCTGTGCGAATAATAACAGCTGTGAGCCGTGCCTGAGGTGCATCATCAGAGCTGTGTGAATAACTGCAGGCAGCCTGTGCCTGAGGTGCATCATCAGAGCTGTGCGAATAATAACAGCTGTGAGCCGTGCCTGAGGTGCATCATCAGAGCTGTGTGAATAACTGCAGGCAGCCTGTGCCTGAGGTGCATCATCAGAGCTGTGCGAATAATAACAGCTGTGAGCCAGTGCCTGAGGTGTATCATCAGAGCTGTGTGAATAATAACAGCTGTGAGCCGTGCCTGAGGTGCATCATCAGAACTGTGTGAATAATAGAGTTAATAATAACTCTTTTCTTCCAGAACCCCCAGAGGCAGCGTGATTTATCCGCAGGAGGAGGTCTGATTCCCCTCCCTTTCGTGGCGGCTGTATTTCCTACTACAACAGTGATCCGCCCGAGAGTACCTGTAACTACAGTAGCAACAGGCTCTACAAGCCCATAACGTCTCCAAGTTTTTAAAAAAAAAAGAAAACCCACGTAGGCACTCTTCTCTTCCTACATTCGGGGAGAACGAACTTCTATGTTCTGGAGACTATATACGACCCAATCTTATCAGCAAACCATGACCTTCATATTTCTACGCTATATCAACCATTGATTCACCAAACACACCTAATATAAAACAGGTGTCTTTGAATAATATTAATTTGAACAAAAGGCGACGGCCAATTCTCCATTCAAGAAATGCGGTTGAGATCCAGTTCTTACACTCATTGATAATCGCATATAACTGATATGTATAGGGTATCTGTTCAGACCCCCAAACAAGACAGACTCCGAATTACAGTCTTGATAAAGGTGGACCATATTTTCGCCCAAAACCACCGAAACGCGTCAACGCCTATCTACAGTACAATACAAGCCCTCTCCTCCCCCGTTGATATATAATTTGGTTACTATAATACATGGGCGTGATGAAATTACAGCTTTGAATGTACCATCTATATTTTACAAGTTTCATGTTTTACAAATTTCTGTCTGTCTTTTGTATTGTGCAGGTCACAATAGATTGTATTACGATTTGTAATTTTAGTTTTTATTATTATGTCTAGGAATTCTATGATGTATTTATAAATGAAAATTGTTTTTATTACTGACTCCTTTAATAAATTTTGCTGTATATCATGTTTAAAATTGCATTAATTTTTTGATTTTATATTTTTGACTTAAGGCTATGTTGTAGTTTGTTCTGTATACATCTCAAGGGAACCGGTTTACTTTTGGGTTGAACACCCAATTTCCCTTGATTATTTTTAAGGGGTTCCTCTCTCTTCTAATAACATGAATAATAACTGCGTCAGCCCCGTGCCTGAGGTGCATCATCAGAGCTGTGTGAATAATAACAGCTCAGAGCCCATGCCTGAGGTGCATCATCAGAGCTGTGTGAATGATAACTGCGTCAGCCCCGTGTCTGAGGTGCATCATCAGAGCTGTGTGAATAATAACTGCGTCAGCCCCGTGCCTGAGGTGCATCATCAGAGCTGTGTGAATAATAACAGCTGTGAGCCCGTGCCTGAGGTGCATCATCAGAGCTGTGTGAATAATAACAGCTGTGAGCCCGTGCCTGAGGTGCATCATCAGAGCTGTGTGAATAATAACAGCTGTGAGCCCGTGCCTGAGGTGCATCATTAGAGCTGTGTGAATAATAACAGCTGTGAGCCCGTGCCTGAGGTGTATCATCAGAGCTGTGTGAATAATAACTGTGTCAGCCCCGTGCCTGAGGTGCATCATCAGAGCTGTGTGAAGAATAACAGCTGTGAGTCCGTGCCTGAGGTGCATCATCAGAGCTGTGTGAATAAGAACAGCTCTGAGCCCGTGCCTGAGGTGCATCATTAGAGGCAGAGACCATGCATCGGGCGGGGTAAAGAAGGAAAGGGGAGCCAGCAAGAGGATAAGCACGAGGGAACAGACCCATAAAACTTACCTGCTCAGGGGGGGGGACTCTGTCTGTTGCGCGGCCAATGACACGACCATCTTTCTCCGAGGCGAGGCAGAAATGCCTCGGAGAAACACACGGTCATTTTGCGATTCGGACGTGTTTTTTAGGTTTGAGTGACGGATGACATCACAGGGCGAAAGAACACAAAAAATACGCCCCCTAATCCGAAAAAGACGGGGCTTCAACCGAGTGACGCCCCTCTCCTCCAATGGCTGGTCTCCGTTTAGGAAGCTATCGAGCTACAACTGCCCCAGCAAAGAAGCATCCCGGCGCTGATACCAAGAAAGACTGACATGAGCAGATGGAGCAGACACAGACTATGGTGCAGGGAAAAGGTAAGTCTTAATGGCCTTCCTAAATTGTAAATAGTTGCTAAGGCTATGAATCTGCACAGGGAGTGCATTCCAAAGAATGGCCGCTCTGCACTGGAAAGAGCGGCCGCCAGCACAAACTCTTCATGTCCGGGGAACCACCACCAAGTGCTGGCCCTGTGAGCGAAGATGTCGTGATGGGACATATGGCAAAAGGAGATTGGCCAAAATAGTGGGAGTGGTCAATTTCAGAGCTTTGAAGGAGATGCACAAGGTTTTGAATTCAATATGCTTGGCCACAGGTAACAAATAAAGACGGCGAATGGCATCAGACACAGAACAGGGCCTGCGCAAACTTAAAAGGGTTCCTGCTGCCGTGTTCTGTGCCCTTTGCAGCCTCAGAACCTCTGCCTTGTTGGACCCCAGATATAGAGAACAGGCATAATCAAGTATGGACAATACAGAGGCCTGGATGATAACCTGACGCGTAGGTGCATCAAAGAAGCCCAGCAGGGGTCTAAGCCCCTGCAGGAGTCCAAAACAAGTCCCAAAAGGATGCCGAAATGTTTAATAAAAGAGTACCTGCAGCAGCCAGCTGGATTGTGGAAGGACACTGGCCCCACTGTGGAAAATTAATACAGTTTGGTGAACATTATCTACGCCATCTTGCCTTTTTCCCGATGCCACACTTTTCGTCATGCACATCCGCCATATTTTAGCCGTTACGATCAGAATCACCCTCACGAAAGACCCCCATGCACCGGTCATTCCCACTCTCACATGCCTTGCGCATAAGCGGCGGCCATTTTAAACACCATGGCCTCCCTGCCCCTCGCTGGTAGCCAGCGCGTCTCTCTCTCTCTCTCCTATCCTCGCAGGTATCCCCCGCACGCTGACAACCCCCTCGCTCTCACATGCCTTGGGCCATAAACCCCTCTTCAGCGCAGCTTCACCACAGAATCCCATCCTGTTCCCAGCGCGACACCTCCCCTCATTCCTTTCATGGTCTCAGATCCTTTTGATGCAAACCCCCTTTCCCTGTGTCCCCGTTTGTCTTCCTTGTTCCCAGGCCGCCACCTGGCCCTGCGGATACTGTTTATTACACCGTACAGTAGGAAGCTTCCCCTCCCCATCAAAAGACCCTCGAGCCGATCAAAGCCCCCACCCTATGAGATCCGATCAACTCCACGCATTCCGTGAATCGGCGGAATGCCCTGCTGCGCGACAATCATCACCTGTTGTGACCGGGGTGGGGAATTCAACTGTAAATGTATGTGGGAACGGGCCTGAAGGGGAGATTCCGAGGATGTTCTTTCAAATATCAAAGTGTTGCGAGAATGTGTTACGTGTAATAAAGGTCATAAACTCTAGTATAAGAGGCCAGGCCTCAGAGATGTGGTTAGAGCACCTCGTGACGATACTTGCTGTCTGAATTGATGTGTTCTCCTCCGGAGAGAATAAAATCCTCGTTTCCTGCCTTCCAGTCTCCAGCGCCTGCTTCTTCATTGATTAATATTGGTGGGTCATAGAGGCGACACCGCCGGGCAACATAAAGGGGTCTTTGGTTACTGGTTGTCTTTGAACCCCTTTTAACAATTGGCGTCCCAAGCGTGGGGCCCATCAGCGACTCGTGGATCCAGTGGGAGAGGTCCTGACGACAGAGTGAACGACTGCAACGATCGGAAGGTACCCTGTCCGATAGACCCTCGTCTGACAGCCGATCATCCGAACTTCACTGGTTCCGAACAGACCTCTCTCGAGTGATCTGCGGTCCTGACTGGGAACCATCAGGAGTGCCGCAAGGAGTACGGAGAGAAGAGGACGATCGGGCGCTGGATTCGGAAGACAAGAAACTGTCCATGCGGTCCGGGTAAGGTCGTGTAAACACGACGAATTGCGAAAGTGATTGATAATTGATGAGAAAATACTAGTATTACTTTTTGTTAATTTATTTGGAGATTCACTGTCTGCAAACGGAGAAACAACAGGCTCTCCCTTTATAAACAGTGAAGGATAGGTACGCACCCGTCGGACCTATCTTTCTCCCCCACTGAACAATTGCCCCTCCCCCATTGATTAACTGTTATAGATTGTTTTCTGGAGATTCTCTGTCTGCAAACAGGGAAGAATAGGTCCCCTCTTTGCAGATAGTGAAAGGGTAGGTGACGCGGACCTTTGCGAGCCTACTTATTCTCCCCATTGACCATATTGATTTTTTATTTTTGGCCTAACATTGATTGCTCAAGATTGGTTCATGAGGTATTGTAGGAGAGTAGGGTCTGCTATCCTATGGTCACCCCAATTTTTTGCTTTTTGCTTCACTGGTTTTCGACTTACTGAGGCTGTGGGCCTGCTAATCAGACCCCCAGCCTGCTGTTCTCTCTCTAAATTTATAATACATGTGCTATAGGTACATACCACAATTGGAAATGGACTCCTTGTCAGCCCCTGTACCATGCACTATAGGTGCCCAGGGCATAGGTGCCACCAAGGCCTACCAGGGGCTGAAGCATAGCTTTTGCCACCCCTGGCTGGTTCTTAAATTGACACAACTGGCTGATCACTCAGCTGGGGCAAGTGGGTGTAATCACCCCTTGCTTAGATATAGTATACCTATATCTAAACCTATATCTGGACACATATATAGCCTGTAAGCCACTCCTATGGAAGGCCTCATCAATCCTGGAGGCAGAGTGCGTGGTTTTATGTGAGATGGTGCTCTGGCATGAGCTGAGCCTGTCTGCAGCTGTCGGGAACAACTCCCTAAGCTGATCCGGGATAATGCCATACCATATACTCTTAAGCGCCTTATAATCCTCGCGGTTATATAGCAACTTTGGTTTGGCTTTATCAAAACATGTCGTGTAAGGTGTCATACGAATTGGAATACTACCCCCTCGCCAGTTCTGGCGACGGGGGTAGCATTCCACCCTTCTAGAGGGAGAAGACATGTTACTTTACTGAAACGCGGTTGATTTAAAATGAGCCTCAGATCCACAAAATGGATGCCCCTGCCACAGACACGGGTCTGACCTCCTGCTGCTGACCGAAACCCGGCAGAGGAGGCCTGGACAAAGAGTTTCCTGTCACAGGGCGGTGTCAAACCACCCCAGACAGGAGATAGTGGATTGGAGTAGGGAGGTTTCAATGAAACCAGACACTGCCTGGGGAGCACAAGGCTGCCCCTTGCAGGATCCGGCCAAACCGGTTCTGGGGCCTCCCAGCCCCTGTCCCAGCGCGGCCAGGATCAAAGGAGAGGGGTGTAACCACCCCCTTCCTGGGTCCCACCCATAGGAGGGGACCTAGCAGGATGTCCAACCCCCGAGATTCGAATAAGAGGGGGAGCAGTCCCAACGGACCTCAGATCATCCTGAAGAAACATAAGAAACGAAATCTGGACCCTTCGACTTTCTACACGACGTAAGAAGACTGAAGAATCTCCCTTGTGGTCAAGGAGTGACCACCCTGTGCAAACAGGCACCATCCAGCCCTCGACCCTTGCTTTGTTGCAGTTCCCGCCGGAACTCGAGCGACAGAGATCGACGAGATCAAGCTTGCCTGCCTTCTACCTGCCCGATCCACAGTCCCTGCAGAGCTGAGACCCGTGGAGGCGACCGGAAGCGTGGGGCACGCCATCTTGAAAAGGCCACGAGACGCTGACCGTGCGGCCCACGAGTGACCCTCGAAGCTGTACACCGGGGTTTGAGAAGCCCCAGCCCCGAGCTCCACTTGCACCAAAGCTCACCCCTCCACACTCGACGAGTGCTGCGTGGGGCCCTTCTGCTTGTGTGCGCTCGACGCGTTGGCCCGGTCACTTGCCAGCTGGCTTGTGGCCCCTGTGCCGACGAACTTTGAAATACGACTTGCTTTTCTGGTTGCTCCAGATCTGCACCAGCTCCTGTGAAAAGGAGCACCCACTCTGACCCTCCTGGTTCGAGTGATAAGCAATCTCCCGGTTCCGCGTGGATTGCTTTTGCCAAGTGCTGTTTGCTGCAATCTTGAAGCCGACGGTGCTGACGGCGAGAGCCTACGTGGGACAGATCGTGACCTGCTCCTGGACGTCGCAGATGCCCCAGAGCCCACGTGACAGCGGAGAGAAGCCTATCGACAACCGCCTGATTGCGCCCGACATTGCCTGGTTCCGTCCTGGTTCCACCCTGGTCACTGCTGAGTGACCCAGACTCTGTCCCCTCTGCTTTCAGGTACTTTTCTACTTCGATCCACCCTTGGATCGCACCGGACACTTCTGCTTCACAGCGCCTGCAGCTGCAACAGCTCCAAGCACCAAGAACCTGCGTGACAGAACCCGACGCCACTTCGACCCTGTGCACCCACGGCCTGTGGGTGAGGTAACTTTGCAACGCCGGTGTCTTTACACTGGTACACACCTCTAGGGTCTGTGTCTAAAGTTTTGTGTTCCTAGGTTCAGCGGAAGTATCTTTTTATTCACTTTAATTGACTTTTACGCACCATTGACAGTGCATTGGTGCGCGCTGCACTTTCCGTGCTGCACCCGTCTCCTGTGGGCTACTCCCGACTTCTTCATTGCTTGTCCTGACTGCTCCCAGCGAATCTCTAGGCCCTAGGCCTAACCATTGTTCGTAAAGTGTTACTTATACCACTTTTTTTGATATATGGTCTGAGTGGCCACCCGCCCTCATCCATAAACGTGCAACTTTATATGTGTAACAGTGCTTTTGATTTAACGCTTGTGCCCCTTTCCTCATAAAGAGTACTGGGGAGTAATTTAGAAATAAATACATATATTTTTATAATATATACTTGTGTGGTGTCCTTTCATTTGATTACAGGATTGTATGTGGTAAAACAGCTCGCTTAACACGACCTCTTAAGTTAAGCCTTTAAGGCTGCTTAGTCCATGCTACCACTAGGATAGCTTGTCTACAAGGTTGACTTACAACCTGACATCTTTGGGGTTTGTTTGGACTGATACCCAGTGGTTCCAGAATTGGAAACACTACATATCAGGCCAACTTCTCACATTGGTGTGCAGCGGTGTGGATTTGAGCTTGCTGTTTGTTTTACCATTGCAATATTTACATCAAATTGAAAGATCACATCAAGTACCTTAGGTACATATAAATCAAAAGCTTAGCATATTAAGTTCTACTGAACTTAGTAGTTGTAGATTAAAGGGATTAGCACACCCTGACTACAACTCACTAGCAAGGTACAGTAGGAAAACACTTAGTGTAGGTAAGTGCATCACTTACACCTCACTAGCAGTCATGTCTGATACAGGTAGAGCCTCAGGCTCTGCTCCTGTAATAGTTGATCCTATAGGGACAACATCCAGATATGACAACCTTAGCCACAAAGACCTGAGTGCCTTGTGCACAGCCAGGGGGCTAAAAAAGGGCAGAGGCCCTACCATTCCTTCCCTAGTAGCTCTCCTAGAAAAGGATGACTTAGATAAGGTGAGTCAGGCTCCCTTAGAATCAGGTGAAGGGATACACTCCCCTGAGAATGAGAATCTTCCAGAAGATGAAGAAGAGGAGGAGGAAGAGGAAGAGGAAGAGGAAGGCTCTGATTTAGAAGAGCCTGAAGATCAGGATCAGAGGGGAAACCAGGTACAGGTTGCCAGGCTTAACCAGGCCAACCTGGACCTACATGAGAATGGAGAGGGCCAGCACCACTCCAGATCTCATAACCAAATTCTCCCAGGTAACAGGAGGGTGAGATCTCAATCAAGGGACTCTCATCTTTCTAGTGCCTCAAGAGAATCTCAAAGAGGGATGACTCCCTCCCAGAGAAAAGAGCATAGGGCCAGGATGAGGGCTGTCCAACTCCAAATAGAAAGGGAAGAGGTAGCCTTGGCTCAAGCTAAACTTGCTTTAGCAAGAGAGAAAAAATTGTGTGGCTTAGATGCCACTGGTGGCAGCAAAGTTCCTAAAGAAAAAGACAGGGCCTATGACAATAGAAACCTGACAAAAATTGTGCCCCCCTACAAGGAAGGGGATGATATCCACAAATGGATGACTGCTCTTGAGAGGGCCTGCATGGTACAGCAGGTCCCTGAGGATCAGTGGGCAGCAATTTTATGGTACTCCTTTTCTGAGAAAGGGAGGGACAGGCTCCTCACTGTTAGACCTGAGGATGCCAAAAACTACTCTGTTCTGAAGAGTGCTCTTATTGAAGGGTTTGGCCTAACCACTGAGCAATACAGGTTGTTGTTCAGAGACACCCAAAAAGCACAGACTCAGGACTGGACTGATTTTGTAGATTGTGCCACTAAGGCTCTGGAGGGTTGGCTGCAGGGAAGTAAAGTTTCAGACTATACAGGATTGTACAATCTTATGATGAGAGAACAGATCCTTAATAACTGTCAGAACCAGCTGTTGCATCAATACCTTGTTGACTCTGATTTGACCTCTCCCCAAGAATTGGGAAAGAAGGCAGACAAATGGGTCAGAACAAGGATTAAGCAGAAAAACCAGAACCAAGGTGACCAGAAGAAAACAGACCAGAAGGGTGGGAATCAGAAAGATAAAGAAAAGGACCAGAAGTCTTCAGGCCCCCAAACTAGCAATAAGGAGGGGGGTTCCCAAAATGGAAACAAGAAAAAGAAGAATGATGGCCCAAAGAAACCTTGGTGTAATACCTGCAAATCAGTTTCACACTGGGGCAGTGAATGCACTAAGAAAAATCCAGTCCCCACCACTGCAGCTCCTAAAGCAACTGCACCCCCTAGTACAGTCAGCAGTGGTGGTACACAGCCAAAGGGTTTAGTAGGGTTGACCCTGGGTACTGAGGTGGAATCTGGCCTAGTCAGAATCCCCACACAGGCAGTTCTCCTATATGATGTGGACATATCTTTGCCCACTGCAGTAAGCCCCAGTAACCTGGGCAAATATAGGCAGACTCCCTTAATTAATGAGAAACTGGCTCAGGCCTACAGGGACACTTGTGCCAGTGTCACAATGGTGGCACCTGGCTTTGTGGACCCTGGACAAATTGTACTAGGTGAAAGTTACCTAGTGACCAATGCAAGCAACTCCACTACTTCCCATAGTGTGGCTGTTGTGAACTTCTCCTGGGGAGGGGTAGATGGCCTAAAGAAAGTTGTTGTGAGTGCAGACCTCCCAGTAGACTGTCTGTTAGGCAATGATCTTGAAAGCTCAGTTTGGTCAGAAGTGGAGTACAGGACTCATGCAGAAATGCTAGGGATTTCAGCTCATGTCCTTGCAGTGACAAGGTCTCAGGCTAAGAAGTGCCTTCCTGAACCAGTGGTGGATCTTGAAACAATAGACCAACCACAACCCAAGAGAAGGAGCAAGAGGGTTAAGGCTGTGCCTTCCCACTTGCCCCAGGTTGAGGATCAAGTTTCACAGGAAACTGATTCTGCAGTCCAAGAGGAGACTGTCTCAGAGGAGCTTGAACCTGATCAGGTTGAGTTTCTGGGGACAGGGGGACCCTCAAGGGCAGACCTGGGGCAGGCCCAATTAGATTGCCCTTCACTTGAACCCCTCAGACAGCAAGCTGCTGCTGAGGCTGCAGGGAATGCTCAAGGTACCCATAAAGTGTATTGGGATGAAGGACTCCTTTATTCAGAGGCTAGAGACCCCAAGCCTGGCACAACCAGGAGGTTGGTTATACCTTTGAAGTTTAGGGGCTTCCTTCTTACCTTGGCCCATGATATTCCCCTTGCAGGACACCTAGGCCAGAATAAGACTTGGGACAGGCTTGTTCCACACTTTCACTGGCCTCACATGTCAGAAAATGTCAAGGAGTTTTGTCGCTCCTGTGTCACTTGCCAAGCCAGTGGTAAGTCAGGTGGCACAACAAAGGCCCCCCTGATACCACTACCTGTGGTGGGGGTACCCTTTGAAAGAGTTGGAATAGACATTGTGGGTCCCATGGATCCTCAAACAGCATCTGGGCACAGATTTATACTGGTGGTAGTGGATCATGCCACCAGGTACCCAGAAGCAATTCCCCTGAGGACCACCACAGCTCCTGTGGTGGCAAAAGCCCTCATTGCAGTTTTCTCAAGAGTGGGCTTTCCAAAGGAGGTTCTTTCAGACAGAGGTACCAACTTTATGTCTGGATACTTAAAAGCAATGTGGAAAGAGTGTGGAGTAAACTATAAGTTTACCACACCCTACCATCCACAGTGCAATGGGCTTGTGGAAAGGTTCAACAAGACCCTAAAGGGAATGATAAAAGGTTTACCAGAGAAGCTTAGGCGGAAATGGGACATCCTTTTACCCTGCTTGCTCTTTGCTTACAGAGAGGTCCCACAGAAGGGGGTTGGCTACAGCCCTTTTGAACTTTTGTTTGGCCACCCTGTAAGAGGTCCATTGAGTTTGGTGAAGGAAGGATGGGAGTTACCTCTCAAAAAGCCTAAACTAGACATTGTGGACTATGTACTTGGTCTCCGCTCCAGGATGGCTGAATACATGGAGAGAGCATCCAAAAACCTTGAGGCAAGTCAGGAATTACAGAAAGCCTGGCATGACCAAAAGGCTGTTCTGGTTGAGTACCAGCCAGGGCAGAAGGTGTGGGTGTTGGACCCAGTGGGGCCAGCAGCTCTCCAGGACCAATGGACTGGACCCTACCCTATCATTGAAAAGAAGGGAGAAGTCACCTACTTGGTTGACTTTGGCACCCCTAGGAGCCCCCACAGGGTGCTCCATGTCAATCGTTTGAAAGCATTTGTTGACAGGGAGGACATGAGTCTCCTCATGGCCACAGATGGGGAACAGGAGGAAGAGAGTGACCCTCTCCCAGACCTGCTTTCCCAGAACCCTGATGATGGTTCAGTTGATGGAGTAGCCTTGGCAGGCAGCCTCACTGAGCAGCAACAGGTGGACTGCAGACAGGTGTTGCAGGCCCACAGACAATTGTTTTCACTCACACCCAGTCAGACTAACTGGTGCACCCATGAGGTGGATACTGGTGACAATCTGCCTGTGAAGAATAAGATCTACAGGCAACCTGACCATGTCAGGGATTGTATAAAGGCTGAGGTGCAAAAGATGTTGGAGCTTGGAGTGATTGAGCCATCAGAGAGCCCATGGGCTAGCCCAGTGGTCCTTGTGCCAAAACCTCATACCAAAGATGGGAAGAGAGAAATGAGGTTTTGTGTGGACTACAGAGGTCTCAATGCTGTCACTAGGACAGATGCTCATCCCATTCCAAGAGCAGATGAGCTCATTGATAAATTGGCTTCTGCCAAGTTTCTGAGCACATTTGATTTGACAGCTGGCTACTGGCAAATCAGACTAGCTGAAGAGTCAAAAGCCAAAACAGCATTCTCTACCCCTAGTGGACATTATCAGTTTGTGGTAATGCCCTTTGGTTTGAAGAATGCACCTGCCACTTTCCAAAGGTTGGTGAACCAAGTCCTTGCTGGGTTGGATGACTTTTGCGCAGCATATCTAGATGATATTGCTGTCTTTAGCTCCACCTGGGAGGATCACCTGATCCACCTGAAGAAGGTTCTGGAGGCCCTGCAAAAGGCAGGCCTGACTATCAAGGCTACTAAGTGCCAGATAGGGCAGAGCAAGGTTGTGTACTTGGGCCACCTAGTAGGTGGGGGTCAAGTTCAACCACTGGAGAGCAAGATCCAGACCATACAGGACTGGACTCCTCCAACTACCCAGACACAAGTCAGAGCCTTCTTGGGCCTGACTGGGTATTACAGAAAATTTGTAAAGAACTATGGGTCCATTGTGACACCATTGAATGACTTGACATCCAAGAAGATGCCCAAAAAGGTTCAGTGGACAGTTAGCTGTCAAAAGGCATTTGATGACCTGAAGAAGGCCATGTGCTCTGGACCTATCCTGAAGAGTCCTGACTACTCCAAACAGTTCATTGTACAGACAGATGCTTCTGAGTTGGGGGTGGGAGCTGTGCTTTCACAACTTAATCAAGATGGTCAAGACCAGCCCATTGCTTTTATTAGCAGAAGGCTGACCCCCAGGGAGAAACGTTGGTCAGCTATTGAGAGGGAGGCCTTTGCTGTGGTTTGGGCCCTGAAGAAGTTGAGGCCATACTTGTTTGGTACTCACTTCCTAATTCAGACAGACCATAAGCCCCTCTTGTGGCTAAATCAGATGAAGGGTGAAAATCCCAAACTGCTCAGGTGGTCCATTTCCCTACAGGGGATGGACTTTACAGTGGAGCACCGCCCAGGGACTGACCATGGTAATGCAGATGGTCTCTCCCGGTACTTCCACTTAGAACATGAAGACTTATCTGGTCAAGGTTAAGTTTAATGTCCCTGCGTTTGGGGGGGGGTTATGTAGGAGAGTAGGGTCTGCTATCCTATGGTCACCCCAATTTTTTGCTTTTTGCTTCACTGGTTTTCGACTTACTGAGGCTGTGGGCCTGCTAATCAGACCCCCAGCCTGCTGTTCTCTCTCTAAATTTATAATACATGTGCTATAGGTACATACCACAATTGGAAATGGACTCCTTGTCAGCCCCTGTACCATGCACTATAGGTGCCCAGGGCATAGGTGCCACCAAGGCCTACCAGGGGCTGAAGCATAGCTTTTGCCACCCCTGGCTGGTTCTTAAATTGACACAACTGGCTGATCACTCAGCTGGGGCAAGTGGGTGTAATCACCCCTTGCTTAGATATAGTATACCTATATCTAAACCTATATCTGGACACATATATAGCCTGTAAGCCACTCCTATGGAAGGCCTCATCAATCCTGGAGGCAGAGTGCGTGGTTTTATGTGAGATGGTGCTCTGGCATGAGCTGAGCCTGTCTGCAGCTGTCGGGAACAACTCCCTAAGCTGATCCGGGATAATGCCATACCATATACTCTTAAGCGCCTTATAATCCTCGCGGTTATATAGCAACTTTGGTTTGGCTTTATCAAAACATGTCGTGTAAGGTGTCATACGAATTGGAATACTACCCCCTCGCCAGTTCTGGCGACGGGGGTAGCATTCCACCCTTCTAGAGGGAGAAGACATGTTACTTTACTGAAACGCGGTTGATTTAAAATGAGCCTCAGATCCACAAAATGGATGCCCCTGCCACAGACACGGGTCTGACCTCCTGCTGCTGACCGAAACCCGGCAGAGGAGGCCTGGACAAAGAGTTTCCTGTCACAGGGCGGTGTCAAACCACCCCAGACAGGAGATAGTGGATTGGAGTAGGGAGGTTTCAATGAAACCAGACACTGCCTGGGGAGCACAAGGCTGCCCCTTGCAGGATCCGGCCAAACCGGTTCTGGGGCCTCCCAGCCCCTGTCCCAGCGCGGCCAGGATCAAAGGAGAGGGGTGTAACCACCCCCTTCCTGGGTCCCACCCATAGGAGGGGACCTAGCAGGATGTCCAACCCCCGAGATTCGAATAAGAGGGGGAGCAGTCCCAACGGACCTCAGATCATCCTGAAGAAACATAAGAAACGAAATCTGGACCCTTCGACTTTCTACACGACGTAAGAAGACTGAAGAATCTCCCTTGTGGTCAAGGAGTGACCACCCTGTGCAAACAGGCACCATCCAGCCCTCGACCCTTGCTTTGTTGCAGTTCCCGCCGGAACTCGAGCGACAGAGATCGACGAGATCAAGCTTGCCTGCCTTCTACCTGCCCGATCCACAGTCCCTGCAGAGCTGAGACCCGTGGAGGCGACCGGAAGCGTGGGGCACGCCATCTTGAAAAGGCCACGAGACGCTGACCGTGCGGCCCACGAGTGACCCTCGAAGCTGTACACCGGGGTTTGAGAAGCCCCAGCCCCGAGCTCCACTTGCACCAAAGCTCACCCCTCCACACTCGACGAGTGCTGCGTGGGGCCCTTCTGCTTGTGTGCGCTCGACGCGTTGGCCCGGTCACTTGCCAGCTGGCTTGTGGCCCCTGTGCCGACGAACTTTGAAATACGACTTGCTTTTCTGGTTGCTCCAGATCTGCACCAGCTCCTGTGAAAAGGAGCACCCACTCTGACCCTCCTGGTTCGAGTGATAAGCAATCTCCCGGTTCCGCGTGGATTGCTTTTGCCAAGTGCTGTTTGCTGCAATCTTGAAGCCGACGGTGCTGACGGCGAGAGCCTACGTGGGACAGATCGTGACCTGCTCCTGGACGTCGCAGATGCCCCAGAGCCCACGTGACAGCGGAGAGAAGCCTATCAACAACCGCCTGATTGCGCCCGACATTGCCTGGTTCCGTCCTGGTTCCACCCTGGTCACTGCTGAGTGACCCAGACTCTGTCCCCTCTGCTTTCAGGTACTTTTCTACTTCGATCCACCCTTGGATCGCACCGGACACTTCTGCTTCACAGCGCCTGCAGCTGCAACAGCTCCAAGCACCAAGAACCTGCGTGACAGAACCCGACGCCACTTCGACCCTGTGCACCCACGGCCTGTGGGTGAGGTAACTTTGCAACGCCGGTGTCTTTACACTGGTACACACCTCTAGGGTCTGTGTCTAAAGTTTTGTGTTCCTAGGTTCAGCGGAAGTATCTTTTTATTCACTTTGACTTTTACGCACCATTGACAGTGCATTGGTGCGCGCTGCACTTTCCGTGCTGCACCCGTCTCCTGTGGGCTACTCCCGACTTCTTCATTGCTTGTCCTGACTGCTCCCAGCGAATCTCTAGGCCCTAGGCCTAACCATTGTTCGTAAAGTGTTACTTATACCACTTTTTTTGATATATGGTCTGAGTGGCCACCCGCCCTCATCCATAAACGTGCAACTTTATATGTGTAACAGTGCTTTTGATTTAACGCTTGTGCCCCTTTCCTCATAAAGAGTACTGGGGAGTAATTTAGAAATAAATACATATATTTTTATAATATATACTTGTGTGGTGTCCTTTCATTTGATTACAGGATTGTATGTGGTAAAACAGCTCGCTTAACACGACCTCTTAAGTTAAGCCTTTAAGGCTGCTTAGTCCATGCTACCACTAGGATAGCTTGTCTACAAGGTTGACTTACAACCTGACATCTTTGGGGTTTGTTTGGACTGATACCCAGTGGTTCCAGAATTGGAAACACTACATATCAGGCCAACTTCTCACAGGTATTCACTGCGTGCAAACAACGTAGAATAGAAATATTCTGTCTAGTCTTTGCACGCAGTGATAAGATAGGTAGTGCTGACTATTATCCCCATTGTGATCCGTCATGCCTGTCTTCTCCCCACTGGTTAGTAGCCTGTTTAGCCCGGACCGCTTATTAGAGATGAACCATCCGGCTCCGCTGGAAGGCACCCCTAATAAGGACATGTTCATGAAGCATGGATTAATCGCTATAGCCTATAGCCAACTGTGGCATAAATATACGAAAAGGGATCGAGAAAGTCAGTGGCCACTGATAGGATCCTTCGATCTTGACAAAATAGAAACGGTAGAAATAGCCCTTCGTAGGAATGAAACAACACCTATTATGCTCGATAGTCTCGGTATGTGGCGCAAAGAAGCCACACGACGAAAGGAAAGCGATGAAGTCAGAAAGGGTGAAGAGACACGACGGACAACCCTCCAAACGTCTAGTAGGCAAAGGGAAGGGCCAGCGATGGCACAGTTCCGAGGAGTAGACATGAAAAGGGAACGGTGTAAAGGGATGTGCCGACAGGGCAACCCCGGGACACAACGACCCGAAAGTAATCCCCCGACACTATGCACAGGACGAACAGATTTAAAACAAAACCAATGTGCTTTCTGTAGATGCCTCGGGCACTGGAAAGCCCAATGCCCGACTCTACAGAGCATAGGTAAGAGCGGAGGGTCGACAGAAAGAACTGGCCGACAGAAAGGGAAAAGGCGCGAGATAAAAACCAATCAGACTAGCACGGACAGGACGGATAGAACCACCACGTTTGATTATGCTCGATGGCACAGATTTCGTCAGACCAATTTTAATGACATGTTAGAGTTCTGGGACTGATTGCCCTCTGTTGCTCCCCCACTCTGAAATACAAAAAAAAACAATTACAGGCCAGTATAGACAACCCCCGTTAGAGAAAGGACTCAAGGAAGCCAAGCATCTGTTATATAATTTAGGATTTAATTACGGTAAAGATAAACACACAACCAACGGTAAATAGAATAAACTAGTAAAACACTCTCTAAAGCAAACTGTACTAATAGGAGAAATACAAAACATATTACGCTCACTCCGGAAGTCCTCGAAATGTAACAGTTCGACGGTCCCGCCCACCCGAAACACATAGCACGTGTGGGGCGGGGCCTGCCAACAGCCATAGACCAAAAGAGATCGCCGGCGAGAAGGTACAGGAGTCTCCTCAAAGCAGGCAATGAAATGGTCTTTCCATACTACCCTTCCAGGGATGGCGTCCCCCGGGCCACGAGTAGGGAGGGGGCGGATGCAAATGACCCCCTCCCTCATACCTCCTGGTCCGGCCATCACGAATTCCTCCATCGAACTGATGCAGGGTGGGCAGGGAGGGAGAGGCGACGCGGACGAGCCTCTCCCGCCTCCGCAGGTAGGAGGTTTCCCAGCCCTGGCCCGGCGCCGATGTCCTCCAGCCGGGCGACGGCCATATACCTGCGCAGCACAGAACTTACAATGTCCGACGCACATATATTTCCGCAGCACAGGACATACAATGTCCGACGGGCATATACTTGCGCAGCACCGGACGTACAATGGTCCCCCAAGAGTCGGAATCAGGGGTGTAGGGTGGTCATCATGTGCACCCCTGATTCAAAGGGATGGCGTGGGATGCGCCGGGAGAGAGAGGCGGCACGGACGAGCCTCCCTCACCTCCCCAGATGAAGGCTCCACTGCTGCACCCTGGCGCCCCGAACCAAAATGTCCTGCTCCAACAGCATGATGTTCTGTCTTTGTCGCCACAAGAAGTTTCTTCCACTCCTGAAAGATACGACGGAGGGCGGCTGCCGCAGGGTCTCAAAATGGCGTCTGGGCCCTCGGAAGGCGGGTCTAGGCCGCTGGAGTAACTTTGTCCGAAATTGCAACTCGGGCACTTGCCCACCTGGGCGCAAGCCCCCACCATCGACAAACATCCCCTCGACTTTGAAGATTCTACCAAAGTCCCAAGAGCCCTCAGCCCCTTCAGGCTTCCGGTGGGGAACAGCTGCATTGATCACTAATGAAATAACCACGGCACAGCAACAAGATGGCGGTGCTCTCGTGTCTGCATCAGCTTCCGCCTGAACCACCCAGGAACATTATGGGCTAACGAACTCGAGTAAGTTCCGGCTGAACATCAACATGACCCGGTAAGAAAGACCCTACCTCCCTCCCTCTTTTGATTGACAGTCCACACCACCAGCCCCTCTGTTAGCACAGGTTTTTTGAACTGCCGAAAGGGACCCTGGTCCAACCGCCAATCGTCGGAGACATTTTTTGCCCCTGATGCTACTTCCGGACTAGACCGGCCTCGCCCAAAATGGCGCCGGTATCAATAGGAACTAACGGATGCCTCGTGGTGTTCCTTAGCTAATGAAACTTGATGTACTAAGATTTATATACGAACCTGTGCGCACTTGATGAAAAAGGGAGGAGGGTTCACTTGGCGAACATTTGAAAGGGGTCCCGTAAAAATGTTGATTTCAATGAACGATTTATTTTGATATTTATTGTAACTGGTACATAACGTCGCCTATGATGCACACCCACGGTATACATCTAGGAAATGTGATTACAATGAGCTTGACTGTGTTTCCATTTATGAACTGAAATGCCCCTGATCCCTCATCACGCAATGAAACATTTTTTACTTGCAAATAATTAATTAGGCCTTTTTAACATGTTCTTGTGCCGCAAAATAACCCCCCTACTGTATGTGCTTCCATCGTCGACATGTCCGGCCAAAATATGATTGCACTCTCACATTTTACGTACTGAACGATTATGCAAATAAAGGTTTTCCAAACTATGAATAGGCATCACATGCTTTTGTAAATGTGGGAATTGGTGGGAGGGCTTTTTCTATGCGCAACCGTTCTGCTCTTTTTTTGAGGTTATCTGAAAAATGGTTGTTCGGCCCTGGATGGATGATCGAATCAAAGGTATGATACGCTGCCTCCAAAATATGCGACTAAGCTCAGGAACTAACGTATGAAGAAGGACCTCGACTTCTGAGAATGGGTAAAGTAAAGCGGTGTGATTGATAGAATGTTATAAAGGTATGGTGGTCGAAGGTACTAAGGGACAGGGTTGACCGAAGAACTGATATGCCTTAGAACATCACAGCTTTGGGAATGATTTAAGGATCCCGATGGCCAGATACTTCTACAAAACCAGGTACCTCGCGCTAGGCACCTCTGATTCCTCTTTTTAGCGTTTCCCTACACACGATCCATAATGCCACCCTCGAACCCCCCCATGAACCACCTATCACGCTGCCCGCCCCCTTGACTTCAGAAACCAAGACCCTAGGGATTATATCCCGAGGAGATAAGTACGAATATGTGGTAAGTAAAGGACTTTCGTGCCCGTACATTTGATGTGCTCGGATGTTGTTCCCCCTCCCTTTTCCTCCTTTTTCCCTCTGCAGGTTACATTGGAGTCCCGATTAGGGTACCGTAAAGGATCTGGAGCCACGTCACGCCCGATGCATGAAAACGGACTAACGCTGCAAGACGACACAAAAAGACACCCTACTCAATGCGCGACCTTTTTGTACCTGACCTAATGCTCTTCCGTCCCAAAACTGCATGCTTTCTACATCCTAACACAGACCCGAAACGTCTAACGTTGGGTAATGCACCGAATAGCCCAAACAGTACACGGTCATTCTCCATGTCACACGTGTACTATTTGGCCTATTGTTACTCTCTCTCTCTCTCTCTCTCTCTCTCTCTCTCTCTCTCTCTCTCTCCCTTTCACCCCTCCACACTTTCCCTCTTCCTAGCGACTGGCACCTAATTGGCGAACCTGGTGCACCTCCTGATTGGCCCCAAATACCACAAGTATTTGCACAAATTCGTCCTAAATAAAATCATATCGATACCACGTTACTACCTCTCCTTTTCTGCTAAATATGGATGAAAATTAAATTGGCCAAAAGGAAAGGGACAGGTAAGACGACTAAGGTTCCCTAAATTTGACCCACAGTAAGGGAACTACTTGTCAGTGGCTTCTATGATAAAAAATGTCTATGGTAATGCAACCTTCCCCATTCCAAGTTGTCTCCATACCCCAAGCAGTAAAAAAATGATCGAGACACCCCCGTCTTCCCAAAATGCCCCCAGTTTGGTATCAGCTGCCCTGAACGAGAATCTGAAAAACGCCCCTTGCTCCAATTCGCTGTGTTCCTAGTTGTTTTCCATAAGACCCCACCCACCCCAAGGATAAGTTTAATAATTATCGCAAGCCCCCCCCCCCGAGTTTTTGTAGTAGCCAGGTTGCGAGAAACTATATAGAAAGTTAGAAAGATGTGTGCAAAGTTAAAATTAGATCGAAAACTGAAGGAACTTGTTGCAGTAAACCTTGTTGAAAATGGGATGTTTAGCTAAAAGATAGGACGCATTGATGTAATGGAGAGTCGTTTAGCCTATGTTCATCCCTCAGAAGGATGCCTATCAGACTATGGTGAATAGCACGTTGCACTTTTCCGTAAGATACAAAGCCCTGAAGACCGACCTAGCCTTGCAAGACTCGTACTAGGGAAATGGGTCTCTACCAGAAGAACTGACATCTACTGTAATAGACGAATGCAATGAATGGGTACCAGACCTCGTACCACGACAAATGAATGTAATAACCAACAAAACGCCAAAGAATTAGCCACAAAGGGAAGTTGTAGGAAATCCAGCAAACCCATCATCAATTGTTTATACGTTGGCTGCAAACCTCAATGTAGCGGATGTTTACCCCAGTTGCTTGGTGTTGGGAGAGAAATAGGTTTATGTAATTACCTTCTTCTGCAAAATCTCTAAAGACTGTCTTTTCGAACTCATTTAAGGGTACCACTGTCGGAGGAGAAAGAGACCGGATGTGGGAGCACGCGGCCTGACTGCGGATCGTGGAACCTCAGCGACGGAGGCCAAGGCGAGACCACAGCAGTAAGGAGTCGCAGGATGAGGCACTGTTTCAGACAAAGCTAAGGAAAGGGCTGACCTGAAGCCCCTGCTCTATGATCGACGTGTGCCAAAAAAGTCCCCGCTCTCTGAACCTGGTTATGGACCCGCCTGTCTCAAATTCTCCGTCCCCCTGATCTGTTCCCGACTTGGCCCTGCTCCATCCCCTCCTCCTCCGACCTACCATAAGGACTGTTCACACACACACCTTTCCACCTGAACTTCCAAGTTCCTCCAAAATCCTACTGAACTATCCAGAGAAGGGTATTCCCTGCGTCAAAAGGGAGGGAGCTCCGACTAAGTAGACCACGAACTATGTTAATCTCAGAACGGTGACCTAGAACTCCACCAAGGGTCGCCCCTAAAGAGAAGATGAACGAAGTATGTGGTTCTACCCGCTACTGAACGCCTCGATGATGATGGAAGCAACAGGAAATACCCACCACAGAGACTCAAGAAACAAACAGACCCCACAACTCAAAGACAATTGCACTTTTCATCACAACCCTTTTTCTGCCTCCTAATAACTATGCTCTGGGTTGCGGAAGAAAATGCACCTGCTCCAAAACCGTAACGCATTTCTCCTATGAGGTCTGGCGAAACAAAACAAAATGTACCCCTGCCCGCAGACCTCCAACGACTCAATCCACATGAACATTCCTGTTGACAGAACGAATTGTAATCCAGGTGCTTAACAGTGCCAACAGAAGACGACAAAGACACTGAGAACTCTGATATTTACTATATCTCATTTCTCTCCCAACCACCATTGGACTGACTATGCTCCCGCCGAGTACAAAAAGGACTTACTTATATGATAACTTACCAGTTCCTATTCCAAATGACTATAAGTATCTATGATCTGTACCCAACGCCCTCGCTACATAATTCTAGTCTGATATTGCATTACTATGATTTTTTCCTGCAACCAACTTAACGATGAACCCGCCTACTAGATGAAGAGATTTTTCAATGTGATGTTTATGTACAGTTCTTTTGCCTAAGTCCCCTCTCCCTTACTTATGACCGCTGCAATAGGTATAGATAGGAAATAGGCCAGCAAGATGTCTTGGAAATGTTAAAGGGAGGACTGTGGAAAATTAATACAGTTTGGTGAACATTATCTACGCCATCTTGCCTTTTTCCCGATGCCACACTTTTCGTCATGCACATCCGCCATATTTTAGCCGTTACGATCAGAATCACCCTCACGAAAGACCCCCACGCACCGGTCATTCCCACTCTCACATGCCTTGCGCATAAGCGGCGGCCATTTTAAACACCATGGCCTCCCTGCCCCTCGCTGGTAGCCAGCGCGTCTCTCTCTCTCTCTCCTATCCTCGCAGGTATCCCCCGCACGCTGACAACCCCCTCGCTCTCACATGCCTTGGGCCATAAACCCCTCTTCAGCGCAGCTTCACCACAGAATCCCATCCTGTTCCCAGCGCGACACCTCCCCTCATTCCTTTAATGGTCTCAGATCCTTTTGATGCAAACCCCCTTTCCCTGTGTCCCCGTTTGTCTTCCTTGTTCCCAGGCCGCCACCTGGCCCTGCGGATACTGTTTATTACCCCGTACAGTAGGAAGCTTCCCCTCCCCATCAAAAGACCCTCGAGCCGATCAAAGCCCCCACCCTATGAGATCCGATCAACTCCACGCATTCCGTGAATCGGCGGAATGCCCTGCTGCGCGACAATCATCACCTGTTGTGACCGGGGTGGGGAATTCAACTGTAAATGTATGTGGGAACGGGCCTGAAGGGGAGATTCCGAGGATGTTCTTTCAAATATCAAAGTGTTGCGAGAATGTGTTACGTGTAATAAAGGTCATAAACCCTTGTATAAGAGGCCAGGCCTCAGAGATGTGGTTAGAGCACCTCGTGACGATACTTGCTGTCTGAATTGATGTGTTCTCCTCCGGAGAGAATAAAATCCTCGTTTCCTGCCTTCCAGTCTCCAGCGCCTGCTTCTTCATTGATTAATATTGGTGGGTCATAGAGGCGACACCGCCGGGCAACATAAAGGGGTCTTTGGTTACTGGTTGTCTTTGAACCCCTTTTAACACCACGAAGCTGTACTTGAACCATCCTCCACCCGAGGTCAAAGACTAAGGCCATGGAGGAAGCCTGAGGCGAGGAGGAGCAGCTGACCAATAGAAAGCAGGGAAAGAAGAATGACGAGGGAGCCTACCAATGGTGAGGAAAGGTAAGTAATGGGCGGGCTCCTTAAGTAGTTTTTTGTTTTTGTACAAGAAATGTTGCAAATTCTGAAAAGGCGAAACCTTAAATTGGTTCCCCAAAAGCCAGCAGTGGAAGGATACCACTCTTTTGTAAAGCAGATATGCTCAAAGAGCAGGATAAACACAGTGCGAGGAAAGGCATCCTAAAAGAGCAAAAACTTGAGAGACAACCAAAGACCATTTATGTGTTGCATTGTGCCAATAGTTCTTTGATCCATTAAAAATAATGGAGTTGCCCTGTGTCCCTCATAATCTAGGTATTCAATGTTATAAGCTACAACGGTTCTGTCGATAACACAATTCTCAGCAAAAAGAACTGTGAGATGTTGAACTATTCAACATCTATGTTAAGGGGTCACAATATGATCCCCTTATTTGACACAAAAGGGGTGTTACTCCTAGTTTTCCCTAACCATCGAGTGAAAAAAACTCCAGGTAGAATAATGAAAAAACCCAACCCGACACACGAAAACACAAATATCTTGTGATATTTAGGTATATTCAAAGTCGTATACCAAATTTTTATATCAAACAAATCATTCTTTTCTTAATTTATTTTATGTACTGTTGTCCAAAACCCATACAAAAAATATATCAAATTAACATAGATGTTGAATTGTTCAACATCTCACAATTCTTTTTGCTAAGAACTATATTACCTGACAGAACCATTGTAGCTTATAACAAAGTTCTTTGACAACAGAGAGCTAAAGGTGACTGTGAGTGAGACCTATAAAATGAAATGTGAAACAAGCATTGGCAAAGCCAATATGTCTCACCTATGCAAGAGCTATTGGCTTCGCCTAAGTGTTTTAGTCATGTTGTACACCAGCGTGGCTACTGTTCAGCATGGCTAAAAGTTAGTGGTGTGAAGTATTGTAGAGCGGAATGGCGAAGAGTGGAGTAGAGTTTTGTAGAGTGGAGTGGCACATAGTAACATGTATTGGAATGGTATAGAGTGAAGTTGTGAACAGTGTCTTACAGTGGAGTGGCGTAAAGTAGAGTGGACTGGTGTAAAGTGAATTAGTGTAGAGTGCTGCAGAGTACAGTGGCGTACATGCAGCATGTAGTATGCAGTGACATAGATTAGTAGAGTGCAGTGGGGAAGAGTGGAGTGGCATAGAGTGCAGTGTAGTAGAGTACAGTGGCGTAGAGTAGAGTGGCATAGAGGGCAGTAGTGTAGAGTGGTGCACAGTAGAGTGGTGCAGAGTACAGTATAGTGGTGTAAAGTGGAGTGGCATAGAGTGCAGTGGCGTAGAGTGGAATGCTGTAGAGTGCAGTGCATAAGGTGCAGAGTAGAGTCGTGTAGAGTTCAGTGGCAAAGAGTGCAGGGTAGCAGAGTAGAGTGTCGTAGAGTAGAGTGTCGTAGAGTGTAGTGGCCTAGAGTGCAGTGGCATAGAGAGCAGTAGTGCAGAGTAGAGTCTGGTTGTGTGGAGTTCAATGACGTAGAGAGGAGTGGTTTCAAGTAGAGTGGCATAGAGTGCAGTAGCATAGAGTGGAGAAGAGTGCAATAGCATAGAGTAGATGATTGTTTCAGAGTAGAGTGAAGTGGTATAGAGTGCAGTGGTGCAAGGTAAAGTGAAGTGACATAGAGTGGAGTGGTGCAGGGTAGAGTAGAGTGATGTAGAGTAATGGCGTAAAGTGGTGTAGAGTAGAGTGGCCACTTGCTTGTTTTCTTTTTCGCGCCAGGATACTCTGGTAGTAATAGAGCGCGCTATAAAACAGCTAAATAAATAGAGCGCAGAGTAGAGTGGCGCACAGTGGAGTGGCATAGAGTGTATGGGCGTAGAGTGGAACGGTACAGACTAGACTACATTGCCATAGAGTATATTGGCATAGAGTGCAGTGGCATAGAGTGCAGTGTTGCGGAGTGGCGTAGATTGTAGTGGTGTAGAGTGGAATGGTGCAGCGTAGAGTGGAGTGGCCTAGACTGGAATGTAGAATGCAATGACGAAGAGTGCAGTGGTGTAGAATAGAGTGGCGCAGAGTACTTTGGCATAGAGTGGTGCAGAGTAGAAAGGTGTTGAGGGAAGAGAAGTGGTGCAAAGTGGAGTAGCGTGAAGTTACGTATAGGGCAGTAGTGTGGTGTAGAGTGGAGTGGGGCTGAGTTCAGTGGTGGGGAATGGTGCAGAGCAGAGTGCAGTGGCATTGAGTGAAGTATGCATGTGTGGTAGCACACTGCCATTACAGACAACGCATTTTCAATGTAAATGATCATTACATTTGCACAGACATACAGTTTAACTAATAAAACTATAAAGCGCACAAACAATGATGTGTGGAACTGGCATCACATAGTGTATTGATTAGTTTTGATCATATTAAAGTATTTATTTCCAACACACTTCAAAATTAACAAAAACGTGCTTCATTTGTGCTTTGCTAATTCTGATCTATTCTGAAACGCTTGCACAGTTCATTTAAATGTTGTTGTGTTCTAGACGACAACCCTTTCCTACCCCCCCTCACCCCAGTATCCAGCAAGATTGTCAAATGCATCCCCCTCATTTTGAAGTTAGAGAAAGAAAAGTAAACACCAAGCTCCCTCGGAAAGCCCAGCAAATGTGACAAAAAAAAGAACAAGATTTAATGGCCTGTTAACAGAAAGTGAGTTTGTGGAAGAATAGCGTAAACAAGGTTTGGGCAATGGGAGGGACAAACTCATGCTGGATAGCCTAAAGCAAATAAAGCCAGCAAATAGAAAGCCAGAAAATGTGAGTTACAAACCACAATGATAAGCAACGGGCGGAATGCATTCATAGGTCAACTTTCTGAATGTGCCCACGATGTCTTTATCAAACCAGACAGCTGCGCTGTCTTGTATGCTGTGACCTAAAAAGATTCACTTACTTTGCTCTCGGTTTGAAATGAAATATGCGGAATAAAGTACCCCTGGCTGTATTTCATAAGTATTTGAAAACTTGCTGAAATGTTCCCTGAAACTTTAAGGTTCTGGTGGATTATGTGGCAAGGACAGTAAATCCATAATACGAAAACACTGCTGCCGCATAATAACATAATGACAGTACCTTACTCTTTAAATACATTACAACCTGTACACCCCTCTTCATCAGTAGTCGGTGTGAGATTTGAGACACCCTCCGAGGCCACAGATCTTCCTGGTATGAGGCATTAGAGTGGAAATCTGCTGTGAGGGTAAAAAGGCAGTATGCAAACGTGAAATATAATGCAAGCAAAAAATGTGAGCACGTGCTGGAAATACTTCAGCTGCATTTAGTTTATAAGAACATATAAATTGGTTCATGATGCAACTAGGCAGATCGCAGGCGCAAAGACAAACACAGGGCACCACAAAACATTTACACACAAAAGAATAGATATGCTTCATAGTTAAAGTGCCCACAGTGGGTTTCTGAGCTGCCATGTTGTAAAGTGGGGTGGGTGCAAAGTCCACGAACTTCCCTACACTGTAGCAGCTCTGCCTAGAAAAGGCAAACAAGGCCTCGTGAAGAGCCCTCTTATCTGAAGACTTTGAACTGTCAGAGAAAGTTAACATAAAACGACTCTGAAGCTACTGGGATTATTAAAGTTTAATTAATGCCTGGTAATTTACTCATGGAGTCCTTATATTTGCCTGTGATCCAGCCAGCAGGCATTGAGCGTCAGAGCTTGAGTGAGATAAGATATTACGTGTTTCTCTTGACGTCAGAACTAGTCAAATATAAACCCCATTCCTTATACAAATGTCACAGGCCTTCCGTGTTTAATAGGGAGGTGTGATAGGTGGAAACCTCTCATTTTGCACCAGCGAATGAGCTCTGCACATGAGCAGGTGTTGTGGGCATTTTGGCAAATCTGATTGGCTCAACGGTATCCAATTAGTTTAAAGTTTGGTGTTCTGGCCAATCAGATTTAGGGCCCCCGGTTTTATAGTATTTATTTTCTTGACATTTCCGGCTGTATTTATCCATATTTATTTTTTGCTAATTTTACCTGTGTTTATCCTTTTTTAGTTCGGGGTTTGTGAGACAAATGAAGCAAAAATAATACATCTTCACATTTATATAAATGATAAATGTAAACGCTTGTCTGAATGTGTGACGCGTTTCAATAAAATGAAGTCTGACGGATGATAAATCAATGCATATATATGAAAATATGTAAATGTTAGTATCAACCTTTTGCATATCTACTTGAGTTAAAGCCTCATTACAATAATTTTTTTTATTTTTTAACTGCTTACCTGTGAATCTACACAGCTATTGGCCTGACAGTCATTCCTGATAGTATTCGGAATCACTCAAAAAAGATACAAATTTCCGCTTTTTATCCACATTTACATATAAATACAGACAGGAAAATAAATGGTTTTCTTTCTATTTATTTATTTCCAAGGTCTTATATAGCGCTACTGGACCCGGGGGTATCAGAGCGCTTTACAAGATAGGTAAACAATTACAACAAAGTAAAACAATGTGCATTAAAACATGAGTTACATAAAATAGGGTAATAGAATTTGCTGGGTGTTTAGGGGCGATGGAGATCAATAGGGGGTGGGAGTGTCAAAGTTCAAAGGGAGAAGGGAGTGAAGAAAAGGGGAGAGGCAGAATGAGAGGCGGGGAAGGGGTTGAGGAGGAGGCGAGAATCAGGGAGCAAGGAGAGTAGAGAGTCAAAACGGAACACAAGGAGCCTTAATCATGTTAGACACAATTTTAAGGGCCCATCAGCCGTATATGTAGCCGGAAGAACGAAAAAGTATACACTGGATCCTGTTTTGGAGGAGGAGTCAGGGGTTTTTATGAGATGGGTTAGGCAAGTAGCTGCCTAGGCCCCCAACTTCCACAGCTCCCCCCCCATCTATGTTTGAAACTCAGGAGCAGCAACATTGTCGTGATGTCACCAGGGCTTTAAGTGGAAGCTTTTTCAATATTATATTCAAGCCATAGTTGCTGCTTATTTATCTTATGCAACTAACAACCATTGACAAAGCCAATAGTCCTGACTTGTAGGTATGATGTTACTTGTTGTATCATATATCTGGATGCATTGACAGAAACCGCAAAATACAAGTCGGGCGGCACACTATGCTAAGCACATATTTTTAGCTTACGTGTTTTTAAGCCACACCCTTAATTACACTGGCCACACCCCTTTAAGAGACACTCCAGTTTACTCATCCCACTTAAAGCCCTGGTTAACACACCTCCTCTCTACTTAACTCTGACTCGTCTCTCTTTTTCCCAAGGACCATCTTAAGGGTTTTCGGGTACCGAGCAAGGCATGTTTCTTATTGTTTTTATAAATACTTTTATTGGTTGTAACTTATTGGCAATAAGGTACAGTAAGCAAGGCTGGCTTTTGACATGGCTGAGCTGGGCCCTGGCCCAGGGCGCCTATTGTCAGTGGGGCGCAACAACCTCGACTGGAAACCTGCTTTTGGTCTTTCATTTTATTTTACAGTCGCAGGTGCCCAGTGCCCCCCCCTCCAAATCTTATCGCCCAGCCCCCTACCTGGGGCTCTCCATTCTAATTTAGCATCTAAATTGGAGATTTAGGTGAGGGGAGCGGGAGAAGAGCACCAAACAAATCAATGTAAATACATTGTAAGTGGCCCTAGGCTCGCTGCCTGCCTCATGCTCACTGCCCTGGTGTCCTGTACACAGCGTGCAGTGAGCATCTGGAAACTTGTGTAAAGTACTACACTTCCGAGGCAGTCACCACTTACCTGCCCTCCTCTCTTTTTAGGTTGAGCCTACAGCAGCGCATGCGCTGCTTGCTCGACTTTAGTAAGGGGCTTTTCAAAGTGCTACCCGCCGGCCACCAGCTTGCGGTTACGTGCACAAGCACGCGCTCCTCGTTCCGCCTCCCCAATCATTTCTGAGTGCAGGTTCTCTTCTGTATGCATTCTCTAATTCCTCTGGAATTCTTCCTTGTTAATTATCTTTCTTGTGACTTCTCCTTGTTTTCTGTGGCATCATTCTAGTGTAGGATGACTTTCAAATTCCAGTGCTACTTCCACTTGCAGATGAGAGGCATTGAGTAGTTTGCTAACCATTCAAGTCTTTCGATTGGCGGGCTTTAGCTTGCAGTATGGACATTTGCATCTCTGGCCTCAAAGTTCCTTCATTGCTGAAATAGAATTTTCTTTTTGTTTCTTTAAAGGCTTAGGCCAGTGGATGCCGCTGATGATGGGGCGAGGCAATTCTGGCTTGATTGCTGTATTTCCCTATTTGCTTAGTGTTCATGCTCCCTTTTATGCAAAACCCGCCCTATTGGGTTCAGACCTTTTTCTGGGCAGGTGGACCAAAGGACTGACGCAGACAGGCAAATCAGTGCAACCGTCAGTTTCATGAGCAATGCATTAAACAAGTGTGTTTTTTGTAACAGTAATGCACCATAAACTTTGTTTTTGATTACTCTAAGATTTCTTCTCTATGTTGTCCTCATGTTTTGAATGTGAATTACTATTGTAAAATGGTCCGGTATACATGACTGCATTCACGCAAATTATGGATTTTTTTTGCTGTTAATTCTGTGGTTGAGAAAACACGTGGTGCTAATTTTTGGTGTTACTGCAACTGATTTTAATATGTTTCCTTTCAGCAACCAAGGTTTTGGGGACCGTTAAATGATTTAATGTACAAAATGGGTGAGGTTTTATCAATAGGTGAGCTGAATATCAAACTTTCATGAATTAAATGATGTTTTGCTTTTTTATCTCATGTCCCTTTGTCTTTAGAAGCATATGTATTTTGTTTTTGGAGATAACGATCATGAGAGAACATATACTCTTTATTTGTATTGCTCTAGGTGGTGCTACTTACCTATTAGCACGGCAGTGTTTTATTTTATGCCCTTTAAGAATTGCTAAATATTTATTTCCAACTTTTCCACCGGCTTTAGTACTGCAAAAAGTATGTGAAATGCACAATTAAGCTATCTCGCTCTTCAATTTCCCAAACAGCGGCTAATTCTTATTCCGTCCTTAGTTCCAGGTAGATTTGTTTTGGCCAAATACTTTACACCCTTCAACTTTAATACATCGCATCATCATACATAACATAATGTGTTCTAAATACGCAGTGCTCATAAAACGTTGTTTTTTCAATGTACCCAAAATCGAAGTAATATGTAACACAAATCTATTCGTATAATGCTCAATTGAATTTATGAATGTCAAAGAGTTCCATCACATTTGTTAGAGTAGTATTGTATTCGATATTCACCACACAAGTTCAACAAATAGGATAAATGATAAACTGTGGCGACTATGTATCCACCTAAAATATTGTTATGAAAGAGGGGATTATTGTTTTTGTGTATGTAGTTTTTGAGACATTTCTGTTACAGAACTATTTTTAGTGGGCTTTAGAGGGTTACAGAGAAAGCACTTTTATATAGTATAGTTGTTAATTTACGGATTCTTCGAGTAGCCGGATCCTTGACTTCTTCGAGAATACTACATTTCAAAATCTAACCGATCATTGCCTTAAAATCCCATAAAATGCTTTTATTTCTCTATTATGACATTAGCAATGACATTAATTCAAGCTTTGTTTCTGCATTTTCTCTTTTTGCTGATATCTACTGTTGTTTATCATTTTTGCTCTTCAATAAAGCTTTCTAACATAAAAAAAGAAAATCTAACCGATCATATTCAAGGAGGAAGCATTTTTTCCTTAATCCAATACAGACTGCAGACAAATCTCTCCAGCAAGTGCATGGTGTGCATTGCATCATTTCATCGTGTTATTTTCAGACAGCACAACAATATGTCGAATAACTGAACAAACAGTTTTCTTTTTTTTTTTTTTTGGGAACCTTTATTATTACTTCAAGCAAATACAAACATGGGCCTACAACCATCCCGGCCGGCCGCTAGTCAAGTCGTAAGTACAGCAAATCGATGTGGAAAATTATAGCAGCTCGAGAACCGGGATCTAACAAGAGTTCAGGATATAACTTGTATTCAGGCGTAATGGCCGATATTCAGGATTCATGAAGGTTCATTTTACAATAAAGAAAAACTAAGGATCAATGCCGTACAGTCATACATGGTCCTACAATAACAAGCTTGAATCAGGAAATCCGCAATGAAGGCAAATACAGTTTAAGTATTGGGGGGTAAGGTATAAAATTCAGGACAAATGTGACCACAAACCCGGTCCATAGCAAAGCTGCATCCCCCCCCTCAAAACAAAACATACTGTAGGAAACATGAAAAACAACGACACCAAAAAGGAAGAAAGACAAAAGGGCCATAGAAACAAATAACGGACAAGTCAACAAGCCCCATCCCCCTACCCCCACCCTGCACGCCTGCAGAAGGCCCCCCCAGCAGCGTGCCTGTCGCCCTAAATGAGAGACCCGAAATATAGAAAAAGAGAAGAAAGAAGAAAAGAAGAAAAAGAAAGTGAAAGTGGAGAAGGGCCCTCGATCTTGCCACTCGGGGCCCCCTCCCCCCCCCCACCCCGGCACCCGGTAAACATCCTAAAAGCCAGATCAGAATAGCCACGGAAAACATTAATCACTGAGAGCACCATCAATAAAATCCCAGCCGAATGTCCCCCAAATCACCGTCAACCATCAATAAGTCCACTGGATCCTAGGCGGTATCACCCTTGGCCTTTCCTATCAATAGCACCAACATACGTCCACTTATCAATCGGCATACAGAGCTGCGTGGAGGGTCCAGGTGATCCGGGCGGACCGGGCCGTGTTATTACTCCATGGGACTTCAGCAACCAAAACCCAGCCGAATATGTATGGCGGAAATCCGTTTGTGTCGGTATCAACACCGAAAACATCCTCAAGTCCGAACACCGTCTCACCATCCAAGGAGAAAGAGTCACACCACACAGCAAGCGCTGAGACGTCACCGGGGCAGCCTAAAACATAGACCGGCGTTGTTTCCCCAGCCGCTGATCAGATATATGCCCCGACGAGTCACTCACGTGTACCACAGATCTGTCCAGGGCAATCGCATGAGCCGGGTCTCCCGGCGTCTCCACGAACATAGGCGTAGCTGGAGCACTCTTCATTGACATAGAGGCAGGCACGTCGGCGCTTCCTTGAAATCGAGATGTACCCGTGTGGAGCGACGGGACAACAATGGCGGCCATCCTTCCTCCCAGGTCCCGGGCATTACAGATCAGGGCCGCATGCAGAGTCGTCAAAGCGGCCAGTATATCTTGGGACATGGGCTCTTTCTCGTGATGCCGGACCCCCGAACACTCCCGCACGGCAACTGTTCCATCCAGATGTGGTCTGCGCAGGAGGATGACAGCCGCCATCTTAGCTGATTCTGCCTCGTCTTTCTTCACCTCACCCCGGGACCGGACCCCACACCAGGGCGCAACAGGATTCACAGCGGGGACCTAGAAAGTCAAGGCAGGCTTCCCGGCGAAGAACCACCAAAGGGCTAAACAAATCGCTGCCGCTTCTCGGGAGCCGCCCGCCGATTCTGGGGGAAGTCTTTAGTTATGCCCGGACACAAGATTGAAAAAGGGGGCCAAATATCATGCACTCCCCCTCGATCCTGCTTCGCCACACGTCCCCACGAGGCACTCCGCTAGATGGACTCAGTCGCCACTGTCGCCATCGGCCCACCAAACCTCCGGCGCCCTCCAGCCGACTCCGCACCTCCACCAATGGCCGCTGTTGTGACAGTCGCGGACGGCTGCTCTTCTCACTCGACACCCCGGTCCCAGCTCCGTGAGGGCCGCAAAACAGTCGGTGACATTTCTTCGGGTCTGCCGCACGTAGAGGCCCCAGGAGCAAACGGTAAGTGAAAGTTCTCCTTCGCCTACTTAAATATGCCGTTACGGCTCAGGATAATTGTCAGGATGTATGTGCGGGGTGAGAGGGCTCCGGAGCCGAGCGTCTATGCGGCCATCTCGGTCGCCGGCTTGGCTCCTCCTCACAAACAGTTTTCTTGACACTTTTAAAAAGGTCTTCTTCACCTCATCGAGACAGGTCTGTGTGATTGGCAGCTCCTGCCGCACTGCTCTGAGCAGAGTTTTGTGGCTCTTTCTTTTATATGCACGCACCACTTTATAGCATGTAGCAACACCACAGGAAGTTACTTTGCAGGTTGGTACATCGCACATGGGAAACATCCTTTACAACGCGGAACTTACACCGTGTGACCTTTACGACGCAGCCATTATAACGCAAGTCGTTACTATGACTTGCGCTGGAGGGCGCTCTTGCTTAAGGAATAGTTTGATTTTCTATTCCAACACCTTCCCTACTGTTACGTGGGCTGGAGTTGGAATAGAAAATTAAATTAATCCACAATTCAGCGCCCTCCAACGCAAGTCGTTGTAACGACTTGCTTTGTAATGGCTGCGTCGTAAAGTACCGCGATCAAAATGATAGAGTTGTACTGACGCACATCCATCGCACATTATTTATACCCTGGTGACACCACCAGAAGTTACATCACAAATACACACCTAGCTTAAAGAACACAAACCCCACTCAAATAGGTGTATATATTGTAAAGCTTAAAAAACAAGCATTGGCATAGCCAATAGGTCTCGCCTTTGGGACCTTATAAGTATTTAGCCATGCAACAGTTGATGTTGTTGCACCAAGGATATTGTGCTGCATAACTAAATACTTATAAGGTCCCAAAAGCGAGACCTATTGGCTATGCCAATGCTTGTTATATTTCTGAAGTGTTGCAGGCGCTGGGAAATTGTTTTCCACCCCCTTGAAGTAGAAAATCTAGTCCTCTTAAAGGTGCTGAAACGCCGAAAGCCGCTGTTCTTGCTGCCATAAAATAAGCAAATTGCAGCAAGGAGTTTGCTTTGTAACTTGTTCCTTTTTGTCCAAGCGAGAAAGGAGAGAGAGCGAGATCCCAGTGGTTTGGTACGCGTTTTATTGTCCCCAGAAGTATGAAGGGATGAGTTGGCCCTGCTGTGCATTGACGCTGTATTGCTCAACTTACTGAGCTATCTTACTTATTTTTCTTAGTGCTTGCACAGGCTTTTAAATGTGGATGCACCCTTTCACGTTGGCCAAAGAAGGAAGATTCTGTTGCATGCAAGACTTTTCTCATCCAGTGTTTGGAAGGTCTAAACGTTTTGTAAAACAGCCAGGGCTGGTTGACTAATGATTGCTAGAAACTGGTCTCCTTGAACACATAGAAATGTAAAAAGAGGCCTGCACTGGTTTTGAGAGTAACTGGTGAGGGCTCCTGCCTACAGCAACAGATTCCCCCATAAATTAAATTCTCAGAATCTACTTGAACAGACATGTTGAAGAAAAAAAAATTGAAGTGACGAAAGATGCTGCATACATTTTGATAAGTGGTAGGCCGTGTGAAGTTGGGAGGGTAGGTACCAGTAACCATGGGGAGTATAAAGTCTTCCACAGAACACCGCACAAGTACTTGAATACCCCATAAGTGTCCTTAACAACCTCAGAACTCGTTTGGACCATTTGTTTGACAATTATGCTATGAACGTCCCCCTTTGGTACTGTGTTTTTGTTTTTCTTCAGGGTGAACCCCCATCTGAATGTATTTAGTAGGTGCACCAGCTACTATTGCTTCCAAGCAGGCACAATGCAAGCACTGAAGACAGCAAAGACGTTATAGCTAGGTGAAAATTACAGTCAAGGCATACGGGTTTAAATTAACAAAATCACTATAACTCGCAGCCCCACCATGCAGAGTGTTGTCATCAGTGATGGGATTTCAGATGCTGCAGTGATGTTATTAATGATGTCACCGATTATATTAAAAGTGATGTAATATGTCAAGTAATTAGCAGGGCATGGGGGACAGTGTGAGTTGTTGTTGCTTGCCGGCACCCATAACCGGGGCTGGTAGGAGTCGTCTATTGCTTCGCTGTGGGTACCCCAGTGTTCAACAGGGGCATCCACATCTTGCCTTCACTTTGGGGGCCGCGAGGGGATCCCCAAGGTCCCACTAGGTCATCGAGACTTCTCCCCAGCCAGAACTCATGGTGGTGCTGCCGACAGCCGGCTCACTCACTTTGTCTGCCCTGCCCTGATAAGGGCAGCATTTTTTTGCTGTTCCTGCCAGGTGGGAGCAAAGTTGTGTTCCCTGCCCAGGAGATGGCAGGCAGGGTATCTCTCCCGGATAGGTCACAGCAGAACACTGCTTGGATCCGGCCCTGAGGGTTGGGGCCCAAGGGCTAATCTACAGCTCTGGGAGGGGATCTGACTTCCCCTTCCTCCTTTAAACAACTGGCCCCCGGAGAGGGGTCCCCAGGGCCTCATGGAGGCTTGGAGAGCCACTCCCATACATTTGTTAACCATCCAGGGAATGGGGTACCCCAGGACCTCAGGGCCACATGCCCCTACCCTAAAATTAAAAACGGCCACTGGCGTTGGGGTACCCTGCGCCTGAAGAAGGCTGTGTGTGTGCATGCTCCGCTCTCGCTAAATTGACCTATCGGTCCAAGGGGATGATTTTTTATTTTTATTTGTATAGCGCACTAATCACCGGTGATGGTATCAAGGTGCTTGAGAGAGGTAGAGAAAAAACTGCAGAATAGAGATGGGGAGAAGGAACTGAAGAACATGGCGGAGGAGAGTATGAGCTGCAAAGTGGAGGGATGGGAACATGAACTGAATGTTAGAGATGGAAAGACGGAACTGTAGAATAGAGAGAGAAAGAAAGGAGTGTACATCAGAGTTGAAAGGCAGAAACTGCACAGAACACAGGGAGTGCAGGGCAAAGAGTGAACTCTTGAACCGTAGACTGGACTATTGGGAAGTAGATCCTGCAAAATGTTACAGAAGATCAGTGGATCCTCTGCAAATTTGCAGTAACCTCTTTGGGTCCCTTTGGGACTCGCCCCACCAGGCCCATGGGGCAGGGTGTCCCTACTCTGCCTCCCTACATGGTTTTTATGCCTTTTTTAGGACACAGTACTGAGTCCAAGCCATAAAATAGCTGCTGCCTCATCTTTGTTGATGATGGATCAGGCTGAAGCTTTTCAGGAAGAATCTGAGGTAGATGAAACTTTTTTGGGAAAGTTTCATGAAGATTCGTCAAATGGCGCCAAAGTTATTAGCAAACCAAAAATGCTTTTCTATATGTTCAATGGGATAGATTTGCCATGCTGTATGTTATGGGGCCTGCTAGGAATGCTGCACTGCACGGCATTGCTCATACACAGTCTGCATGTAAGGTATCGCCGTAATCCAAGCATCCGTTTCCTAAAGCTCCTACTACTGTTGGTGACCAATCACTCAAAGCCAAGGGATAATATTCCTAAGCCTCCTAACATAGAAGGAAGGGGAGGTGTGTTTGCTGGCTTGTTTGAGGTATTATGTTGCACTAACCTGCCGCTTCTCGCGACTGCATGGCTCTTTGAGACACTGCGAACATAAACACAAAAGTATTTAAAATAGAGGAATGCAAACAGGCCCAATGAACAAAGCAAGCATTGGGTAAGTGGTGCAAGATTACTGAAATGAGGTCCAAAGTTTGTCCATTTCCTCAATTTTCTTGCACCTAGCTCATACAGACCAAGAGATCTCGATTTTATTTGAAAAGTCGATTATCTCTGTTCTCTTGCGCCGAGATACTCTTTTTGCAGTAGCGGCTCCTCCAGTAAGGCCCCACTGAACAAAAGGAAAAATACAATTATAATAACTATTTTTATTATCATTTTATTTTTCCTATGTACTTCAGTGGCTCTCGGGTGGGGCGTGGCTCACGGAGTAGGCAGAGGAGTGGTTTTTCACTCCTGAAGTGCGCAGGATTGTTTCACAGGCCCTCTCGGGCCGCCCCAAGCAGTCCTGCGCACTTTGCATGTCCCCCACAAGGCTGCAGTACACAGCCTGGTGAAGAACATGCAAACCCTCCGAGTCCACGTCTGAGCGCCGATCCACGGCGGATCAGACCAATCACAACGATGCATTGCAGTATTGTGATTGACTATGGGGAGGCAGGGAGGGCGGGTGCTTCCTGCTGCTCGCCGGGACTGCAGGAAGATGCCGGAAGGACAGAGGGGGAAGGGGAGGCGGGGGCCAGGCCGTTTCAGGTAAGTGGTTTTTTTTTTGTTTCGATTTTTTTTTTTTGTCCTTGCCCCCACCCCTCATCACCATCACCCGGGTCTGGTAGCAGCCGCTACTGCTATTTTGGAGTGAATCCTCTCGATATAAATGACTATACCATAACTGTGACCACCTGTAACCATTTCTTCTGATCCACAACTTAATTGCCATCTGGATTTCACTTATGCCAAGGTGCACCTTACTACAAACAAGCATAATTTACCCGCATTTCCATAATGCCCCCAATGTGGATGACAGTCTTGCCGGAGGAACCATGTTTGAATCAGCCTCACATTTGACGATCTAAATAAAGCAGGGTGTCCAACAAAGGCCCAGGAGGGCCCTATTTGTTACTGGTACGAGAATACCATTGACAGAAACCCCCCTGACATAAATATTGTGACGTGTCATCAATAAAAGTATTGCCCCATTGCAGCTGATACTATAAAGGCTACAGTCTCTGTACTATATGTTTGTAAACAATATTTAGAACTTGATAAGTATATTAGACAGTATTTCTGTAAACAATATTTTGAAATACAAGCATTGTCAGAAAAAAACGTAGCTATTGAAATTCATTTAGCTTCATTGTATGTATATTTTTTATGTGGATATCTTGAAGATCGGTCATGGATCTGGCCATCCTGGACCATCATTGAACACCTTTACTCTAAAACATGCAGTGAAGCTCCAATGGGGATATAGACGAATGCCAGCCTGTCGCTTTTACTGGAAACATGGCTAACTACATTTGGGGTGAGTTCGACAAGCACAAAAGTTCTCCTATCCCATGGTGTTATTTTTTTGTTTTTTTATTCAACTTTTCCCTTTCAGATGTTCACTGTGTGCCGCCTGACCCAATGAAACCACTTAGGGGCCAACTTTCAATTCTCTTTAGACTTGAATATTATCAGGATTTTTAGGGCTTTCAGTAAAATATCATTTTGCCTACTGTGGTACTCCCTAAATCTATCTGGAACCTTTGCTCTTTTGGAGCCTTCTATAGTCATTTGGACTGCTATCCTACCTGACTTTATGTAAGTGCCACTGGTCTGCTGGGAGTCTATGACAAGAGGGTGGTAAACCTATCAGGCCCTTGACCCTCCATCAAGAAATGTGGAGGTCAGGCAAGCAGTCTCCTTTTCACCTGAAAAAGTACTTGACATTTTAAGATATAAAGTCCTCTGATCCTTAGGAATCTCTTCCACAAACATTGAGCAGGAATATTCCCAGAAGGAAGAAAAATGTGACTGCTAAATTCAGCACGTAATTTGTAAAAATAAAAGTGCCAGGGCCCTCGTCTGGAGGCCACTGCAGCTTGTACCATCCATTGCCCCTGCCAGAGCTGCCATTTTCTTACTTTTTTTATTTATAAAGTGACAATACCTACACAACGTATGTGTTTTATCAAGAGGAGGGAAGAGGAATAACTGTCCTATCAGTTCCCCAGGACTAGGCAAATTTAATCAAGAATGGATAGGACACTTGTAACCACTTTGCCAAGAGATAGATGTTGAAAAACCCTCATAAACGTCGTGTTGTTCGAGAAGCGGTATATCTTGTTCTCCGCCCCACACTGACGTTATGGCAACAGTCATAGGGTTTGACAACTAGTATCTTGCCAGCCTCACCCGAGGCAATCTCTGGTGTATCGTGGCAGTATCCAGAGATCTGCAAAGTTGTTTTACCCCACTGAAAGGTAAAGGTAAAATAGTCTCCAGACGACTAACTACTCTTTATTCATGTCGCTGGACAACTAAATAAAAGATTATTGGGTATGCTCTGAGGATAATTAGGGGTCCTTGGCATATCACTTTAAACAGAAAACGTCAACATGTTTCTGCTCCCTTGGCCCGTGGGTCTAGGAGCATTCGTCAGGACATATAAACAAACAAACAGGGTTTAAAAATTAGTATCACTATTTGTGACATCAATGGGTTATCTCAACTTAATAGTCTTACCCACTATGGTTCAAGAGGGTCACCTGAAAGGATGAAAAAATGGAGGGGGTGACTTGTGGCACATTAACAAATTCTTGTTAATAGTAGTGGTCAAACATACATTGTGTTTTCAAAAAACATAACTCAATTTGAGAAATTTAAGGAAAATTTCAAAGAAACATTCAATAATGGAGACATTTATGGCGAGTAAAACAAGAGGCGATACTGCGAGACTAGCGGACAAGCAACATCTTAACTCTCTGATGGTTATGCAGTAAATTAGATGTCATTGTACTGCTATAGAGTTAATAATGTCGATGACATGACCTGTTGCAAATTCGACATTAGTAGTACTGTGACCTAACACAGAGTAGGCAAAGCATGTGTATAGACATGAAAATAATTCATACCTTTAGGTTAGGTGTACGTGATATGAACCTGGAGAGAAACGAAGGTAGAATACACCTGATATACCGCTCAAGTGATATGAAATTACAGGTAGTGCAAGGGTACCTCATGAGAGGTTTTACCTGAAAATAATCTTAATTTCAATCCCTCAGAGGGTACGGACACTCGTTCCAGGCTACAATAACATCAAGAGATAGTTAGAAAAGAGTCGATGTTTATCAGTATTTCGAGGCGGGCAGTGAGACAGACTCACCCGCGTTGGAAGCGTGTTCCGCGTCTTGTGCTGGCTCTGCCCCCTGGACGCCGGGAGCACGCTTCTGATGGAGTTTTCTACGGTCGATGACTGTGAAAGTAGAAAGGGGACTGTTTAATGCAGAGATCGGACAAGGGATTCAAAATGATGAATACGTAGTAAATATTCACAAAATGTCCTAGTACGTAATTATGTATCAATGGGACACTAATTGTGCAATTGTCATTTCACTTTTTCCGATTTTTTTTTTTTTTTTTAAAGTATGAGAACGATCTTCCAAAAGTGTCAGTTGGGTGACGGTGTCCCTTCTTTAGTATGGGTAGACTCTCAAAAGAGGGGTTACTGTTGTCTTGATACAGTTAGGACTCAGCTTATCAGAGCAAGGGGCACAGGATTAACGTGCAAAATGGTGCCATGAGATTTCATCATTCAGTCCGTATTTGTTTGTTTTAAGACGATCTACCCAACGTTGTTCTTTTTCATAAAGTACTTTCTCAACATTAGGGGTCGATTCTGATAGTTTTTCTATGACAGTCCATTTTAGTTCTTCAATACTGTGTTTTTGCTCTATAAAGTGTGAACAGAGCTTTGTTGTGTTTTTTTGAAGACGAATGTTACTTTTATGTTCCCCTATCCTCAGTTTAACCTTTCTGCAGGTCAGACCAATATACTTTTTTTCGCATGGACAAGTAACCATATAAATCACATGAGATGAATTACAGTTGCTGTGTTGTCTTTGTGTCCATTTCAATGTAGGGGATAATTGTAAAGCTTTTGACATGGTCGTAGATTTACAGGCCAGGCATGACCCACAGGGGTAATGTCCTGTCACTGGGGCCATATGGACATTTCTAGTAGGTGTTTCCAAAATAGATTGTCTAGGGCGAGTGTGGACCAGCAGGTCTCTTAGGTTTTTTGTTCGTCTATTGGCGAAGCGTGGTTTTGGCCAGTTGAATTTTCCAGTATTCACAATGTGCCAGTTCTTCTTGATTAGCTTGTTCACTTGGTATGATGCAGGGCCAAACGTTTTCACACAAGTCATGAGGTCAACATTTTCTGTTTTGTCGTAGGTTGTTAAAAGATTCTCTCTAGGTTGGTTCATGGCTCTTTTACGGCATTTAGATATAATAGATGCTTTATATTGCCTTTGTAGTAGTCTCGCACTGAGATCTTTCGATTGTGTCTGATAATCAGTTTTCTGACTACAATTCCTTTTTAGACGTAGAAACTGACTGTATGGCAGATTGTCTCTTAATGGTTGAGGATGGTAACTTTTATAAGACAATAAACTGTTCTTGGCAGTTGGTTTCCTGAAGGTTTTGGTCTCAATTTTGTTTTCTTTTGAGTATATAGTCAGATCTAGTGTGTTGAGCCATTCCACAAATATATTCAGATCTTGATCATTGTGCCAGATCAGGAGAACATCATCAATATCACGTTTCCAGTAAAGACATTTTGTCCTTGAATGCTGCCGGATGGCACTTACTGAAAATTATTTTGAATATGATGGCCAATTGTTCTTACAGAGCCATGGTACATCAATGGGGAGTGCCTTCGCCCCTTCGGTGGCAGGACTCTATGTGAGTAACTTTGAAACTAAAAATGTCCTGACACCAACTAACCCTTACGTTTCCAGTATACTTTACTGGAAACGTTATATTGATGATGTTCTCCTGATCTGGCACAATGATCAAGATCTGAATATATTTGTGGAATGGCTCAACACACGTGACCCTTGGCTTCATTTCACCTACAAAGCTGACAAAGAAAGCATTGACTTCCTAGATCTGACTATATACTCAAAAGAAAACAAAATTGAGACCAAAACCTCAACCAGACAATCTGCCATACAGTCAGTTTCTACGTCTAAAACTTCGAGGGCTGGAAAGATGGGGCTGTCGGAATGCGGGAGACTTGTATTTGAATGATAATTTTATGGCCATGAAGGAAGTGGAAATGCACTTTGGAGTTGATAAGCGACAGTTCCTGCAATATGCAAGCATATCACGCGAAACAAACTTTACAACACAGTCATTATATCGTACTACCTTTGCAACGCAGTCATTACAACGCAACATCCTGTATATTGCATGCCAATACAACGCAGCCATTACATTGCATGTTACTACAGCACATGTGATTACAATGTATGCCACTATAACGCATGCCATTACAACGCAATATATGGTAAGTAATGGGGAATAGTAATTTTTACCCCTCCCCTATCCAATACCTATCCTACTGTTGAACTCACTGGAGTGGGAATAGTCATTTTTACCTCTACACTATCCAACACTTGCCCTACTGTTGCCCTAAAAGTAATATGCATTGTAATGGTATGCATTGTAATGGAATGCGTTGTGAATATAGTTTCTAAAAATGCACGCCATGTAAAATCATGTTTTGTAATGGATGTTGCGATGTAAAAACTGCGTTGTAAAAGCATGCGTTGTAAATCTTTGCGTTGTATCATCATGCATTGACATATCACGTACAGTCCATGAGATTTGGCCCACTTTCCCAGGGGATCCAGAGCAGTCCCGGGTCCTCCGGGACATTTTGGGCCCTGGCTCTTTAAGGGACATTATATCCCGACTAAACATAGCCCTGTAATCTGATAGATGGACATACGTTGCCCTGAAGCTGGCAGCCTGGGATAGAGAATTTGAGTCGCCATTGTCGAACAGAGAATGGTGTAGAGCTCAAGCGTAAGTGCGTGACGTGGCTAGGAATGCCTGCTTTGAGCTGGCGCACTTTTATTTTCTTTATCACGCATATCTGATACCATCTCGTCTGCATAAGGCGTACCCAGTAAGATCAGCAGGATGTACTAGATGCAGGATAAAACTCGCAGATTTTTGTCACATCGTATGGACTTGCACGCAACTTTTCACATACTGGAAGACATGCGAATTGAGTTACACAGGGTGACAAGGGTAGCCGTGGAACTTTCATTCATTCATTATCATCTTTATTTCGACTTTTATGTCATAAAAGATTTCACAGAGTTAAAACATTTAAAAAGATGTCTATTATACATACAAATTAATATAAGCGAGAAAATTGCAATGCCCTTAGGACTTATCAGTGCTTAGGCAACATTCCAGGATTTTACATAGTTAGTTCCGTTACCACTTACAAATTTAGGTCATCAGTCCATACACCTCAACATCTAAAAAAAATAGAAAATAGAAAATAGAGAGCTTGGATCTGGCGGTGTTTACAAGCGTCCTTCTTTTAAACCACATGGTTGACAAAAATTTTACTACAGCGAATACAGTCACAGTGGACAAGTCCGTTTTAAGTATTCTATATGCTTGTAAACAATGAGTGAACCCCAAATTTTTACAAAGAGGTACAATCCAATGCCTTCTTGGTTTTTGATAGGCAGGGCAGAAAAACAGTATATGCAATTCACTTTCCTGATCCAATGTACGACCTGGACAATTTGTTGGGAGTGCTGAGCATCATTTGCTAGTAAAGGCTCTAATAGGCAAAGTGCCATATCTCCACTGTAAGTATAACTTTCTTAAAACAGCCGGGCTAATATCGTCTAAAACAGACTCGAAATTATAAAAATCTTTAGTCATTAAAAAAGTTCCAATTAGGGTGCCGATTTGCGTACTCTGTGTGGAAGCAGATAATTTGCTTTCATAGTACAACTTAGCCAAATACTTGCGAGGAACCTTTAGACAAGCATTCTCGGGGTCTGACCAAAGTAGCGGAAGACCTATTCTCCTAAGCTCCTCTCTTATATACATTAACCAGGGAAATTTTGTTGCGTTTGGGAGCCTTAAACCTTCCAGAAGCTCTTGCCTGTAATTCATGAGCTCAAGGGTGGTCCATATCCTCCGCCAAAATGTTAATGGTTTGAGACCCAATTCCTCCGCTATGGGTCTTGGGCCCACGTCAAGCCTCAGCGGCAAGAGTGGTGTACTGGGTGGCAGAGCCAGCATCTGTCTTAAAAATTTATTTTCTGCGACAGAGATCTCGGGTCTGCACTTGTAGCCCCAAAGTTCACCTCCGTAGACAACTGCCCCCCTTGCCTGTAATTTATAAATTTCTAGAGATGGCCCTATTGGTTTAACTGTAGACTTCTTTAGGAGTTCGGAAATGCCCCCCGCTATCTGAACCAGCTTAAGTTGAGGTTTTATTTGGTGTGGAACCCAGGTCATGGTTTAGTTTAAAATGAGCCCCAGATACTCAAAGGTCTGTACCCTTTCTAACCTGGCGCTGCCTATCCTCGGGTTGGGGCGTGTAGTTACTGGTGGGTTAAAAATCATGAATTTTGTTTTTAGTGTATTGATCTCCAAACCCCTTTCATGACAAAATGTCTCGAAACCATCCAGCACTTTTTGAATTCCCATGGGGGATTTCGAAAGTAATAGGGTATCATCTGCGAACATAATCGCAGGTACCCGACATCCGGCGAGCTTCGGAGCATCGCTGTTTGGTATCTTATCCAAGTGTGAGATTACCCCGTTGACGTAGAGGCAAAACAGGGTAGGTGCCAGGACACATCCCTGTCTCACCCCTCTGCCAACGGTGAATCTAGAAGTCAGGGCACCATTTTTCCCGCACCTGACCTGCGCAAAGTTCTCACTATGCAATCGAATGATCATGCTCAGGAGTGGGAGGGGGATGCCCATTTCTAACAAAACGTTCCAGAGTTTCCCCCGTGGAACCAAATCGAAGGCTGAACGGAGGTCCACAAACACAGTATACAAAGAACCCCCCTCGATCTTAACAGTTTTCCAAAATAGCAGGGTCAAGCGAAAAATCTGATCCATCGTGGATACATTTTTCCTGAACTCTGCCTGGTAGGGGCTTAAGATGGAATACTCCTCCATCCAATCCAGGAGACGGTCTAGGATCTGCCTTGCAAAGAATTTTTGTTGCACATCAATGAGGCTGATGGGCCTGTAGTCGGCTGGGAGGAGAGGTGAGCCCTTCTTGAAGATAGGAACTATCTCAGCTCCCAGCCAAGTACCAGGCACCTCCATGCCTCTCTGGATTGTGTTAAATAAGATCGTTAAATAAGGGGCCCAGACCATGGGTTCGTGTTTAAAGAGGTCACCTGGGAGTTTGTCCAGCCCTGGCGCTTTACCGGCTGGAAGTTGAGCAATTGCAACTCGGACCTCTCCCACTGTGAACTCAGCCTCACTAATTTGGGAAATAGGATGAAGCCCCCCCGGGTCTTTGTCATGGCTAGTAACCTCCCCTTCATAGAGGGTGCAAAAGTGGTGTTCCCATACTTCCGCAGCAATGTTGGGTACATCTGCCGCTAACGGCTCAGCCGACCCAGTATTAACAATGGACCAAAATCTCCGGGCGTCTCTTCTTTTAAGAGCAGATGTTAGATTAGCCCAGATGTCATTATCCCACTCAATCCTAGCATGATGTATTAGCTGCTTGTATACCCTTCTCCTATCTCTTATTTGAGCCCTATCGTTTTGCTTCACGGCCCGGAGGAGTTCAGTTTTCGCCCTTCGGCAAGCAGTATTATATCAAGTGGGTCGACTGCCCCTCTGTTTCCCAGTTCGCACCGGGGGATTAAGGATATTAGCTAGGGTAGCAGTTAGGTCCTGGTTGAGATCACCCAGTTTTTGATATATTTCAGGTGAGGGATCCTGCGCAGCTAGTATGCCTATGGCCTCCAATACCGGGGCTACCCGTGTATATAGCTCCGCCACCAACTCAGGGTGCGTCACAAATTTATCCCACCTAACCCGGCGCCGGTTGTTTGACAGTAGCACCCTATCATCTGGGCCATTGTTTGTATTACAGTCCTCTTTGGGGACACCCGGTGACAAAAAGTCCAAAGTCAGCGCATTATGGTCACTGTCGCCCCTAGTTTCTACCCTAAAATCAATAACCCTGTCCCAGGCACGGCTTTCAACAAATATATAATCTAGGCGTGATTCCTTTCCGGGCTTATTATATGTACATTTTGAGGGGATGTCAGATTTGACACGTCTGTTGCAGGCCCTAATGGAGTGATTAAGCAATAAGGCCGTGATTTGAACGGCCAGTGGCGCCCAAGACCTTGGAGGTGGGCCCACTACTGGAGGTATTTTCCAAAGCTCGTCCTCCCCTAGGTTAACACCATCCATTAGACCTAGAAGGGGCTCAAAATGACAATTAAAATCACCTCCTACCACTACTGTGATGCCTTGAGGAATCATATTTATGAATAAAGAAAGCTCCTCTATGGTTCCAGACTCACTAGTGATGCTCACGGGTCTTGAGTAGACATTAACCAGGGCTAGTTTAGAGTCGTTGGACCACTCAAGAACCACACATTGAACATCTTCTGATTCAGTGTTTATAACCCTTGCTCTATAGCCTAGGTGGGAACCCACCCAAGTGGTTAAGCCCCCCGACGTCTACCCTTCCCCCCCACCTTGCCGGTACTGAGAAGGAGGCAAACCCGGTCCGCAGTTGTTCCTCCCTAGCCCAGGTTTCCTGGAAAAAACACACATCGCTCCTATCAACAAATGAACCCCACTCAGGGCAGGCTAGTTTGTTACCTAGGTCAGCCAGATTCCAGGACAGTATTCTCAGGGAACTGGCATTTCCCTCCCTCTCCTCCCCCTCAACAGGATAACAAATCTTATAGCGCGGGGATGCCCTTGGGTCACCAGGCGCTTTAGAAATCGTTATTAAATTAAAATTAAATTTGGTCCATGGGGTAGGGGGCCAGGTCCTACTTGACTGGTAGGATTTTCCGGGCAAAGGAGATTGGCTGATTCCCTGATCTGATGATTACAGCTATTAGGGGCCAGTGATGTGTTTGCAGGTGGCCTTAGGTGGATTTTGCGCCACTTTATCGGCTCCCTGCGTCTTTACTCCTTCTGGGCGCGTAGCAATCCTTCCAGTAGACAGAGTATTCTGGATAGGACCATTAGTCTCCCCATCTCGGTCTATATCCCATTAAATGCTCTGAAGTCAATCTACCTGATCCAGGCTACTATACCAATTATAGTCATAGTATTTATTTGGGTTGTAGTTGTTATATGGGATGAACCTTGGCCCTCTGGATCCTACCCTTGTCCAGCCTTCTTCTAAACCCATTTCTGAGCGTATAGGATGAGGTGGGTAGAAAAAGGACAATGGAAGAGTCTTGATTGTAGTGCCCTCTTCACTGCTCTGCCAATTACAAATGTGCGAAACTGTGCCAGGGTCCCTGAAGTTGACCAAAATACAATCACCAATGATATTTTTTGTGGTAGAACCTACCCAGGGAACCCTTCTAACCATCAAAATTTCGCTAGAAATATGTGGAGGAAGGGGTCTGTACTTGTTCAACCAATTTGCAACTTTGTTTTTAAGTGAGGCGAATGATTCTGCTACTGGGTTACTGAGCGCAAGTACTCCCGTTAGAACCACTACTAAAGGGGCTACTTGTGGTGGAAGGTTTACTTCCCTTTTCCTTCTCAAACTATTTGCCTCCTGGGTTGTTCGTTCATCATTTTATAGCCGGCCTTTCATCCTGGCTCAAAGGCCTGGCCGGAGGCTTAGAATGGTCATTCTTATTTAGGGTACTCAGTGCTACAGGAGGGGGAATTACCTGGGCAGGGCAAGTGGCTAAAGAAGATACACTAGCTGGGAGTCCACCCCCCACCAAAACATCTGACTTCCCCTGGATGGTTTCCACTGGTTGCAGAACATCTACCATAGCCCCAGCGGTTTTTTCTATATTTACCAGCCTGAGATCAATTTGGTCAAGTCTGGCAACCAAAGGGTCAAGCAATGATTTCAAGATACTGCCTATACTAGAAATCAGGTGATCCCCCCTGGGCATGGGATGTATCTTCGGGAATAAATGTATCAGGCTGTACACCCGGAGGACTCGGAGCCCTAACACTTATAGTATCTCTAACTACTAGAGGGACCGTCTTGCCTTTTACCTGGCCTTTGGGATCTTTATGAGTAGGGCCTTTCGCTAACTTTGCCTTTTTGCCACCCTCTATCTGAACCCCACGTTTCCTTTTGGGAACAGCCCCCTCCCGGTTCCCCCGAAACCTAAAAATGTTGGACTCAAGCCTGCTATCTGGTTGCGTAGCTATCCTTGTTCCAGGCACTGGGTCGAATTCTGGGATAGCAGTTAAGCTTTCTCTACACATTCCTACGCTATTCCTAGACTCAGGTGAGGCTGTCACTCTCACATGATCATTATTGTGTGGGGGGAGCACAGGGGAAGCCATGCACCTTTCGGGGGTTCTAGCATTTGCTATGCAGCCCAGCGAAGATCTCTTAACATTTTCAGTTCCCTGCGAGAGCCGTCGCTCTAACACAATTATTCCATTTGATAACAATGAGTTAGCTCTAACCAGGAAGTTGTCCAAAGTACCTGCCACCATTGTGCTCGAGGCTAGTGCTTTGCTTCTTGTCTCTCGACCCGCCATAGTCCAAACAGTACTGGTTATATGTGTGAAGGGAATAGAATTTCTGTGGTCAGCAGCTCGATTACGCTGAATCCAAAAGGGGGGGCCCGGTCCGGTCTTGCACGGTCTGTAACGGGCTAGAACGGGCCCACTCTTGGCCCGGGCTTCGCTCGGTGCGCGTCCCGCGCTCGCGGATATGGGCGTGCCTAAATAGGAGGAGGTGTGGGCGGGAAGAGGGCCAGCTGCGCCTGGTTGTCTGCACGCAGTGGGTTCTGGACCTCGCAGTCCCGCCCAACGCTGTCAGCTCCTCTGCTACTCTGTAGTGCCCCAATCAGCTATCCAGGTACAACAGTGATCCTCAATCGATCCCACAGGGTAAAGGCACGGGTCAGTAAAAGGTTCCAAAGACCACAGCTGCAAGCGTAAGTGCGTGACGTGGCTAGGAATGCCTGCTTTGAGCTGGCGCACTTTTATTTTCTTTATCACGCATATCTGATACCATCTCGTCTGCATAAGGCGTACCCAGCAAGATCAGCTGGATGTACTAGATGCAGGATAAAACCTGCAGATTTTTGTCACATCGTATGTACTTGACGCAACTTTTCACATACTGGATGACATGCGCATTGAGTTACACAGGGTGACAAGGGTAGCCATGGAACTTTCAATACGTCACTGTTTTCTGGGACTACCTTTCCCGAAGAAGGGGAAAAAAATGCAATATGTGTTTGCCCAACTGGGCCTCCTGCTGGCACGACTCTGTATATCAATACACTGGACCAGCCCCATCCCCCGGCTCTCACCAAGTGGAGGTCAGATCTTTGGAAAGAAAAAAGTGTCTTCCGCATAAATCGCTCAACTTTAGTAGAAGTGGAATCCTTTGCATCTCTGGGGGGGTGGAAACTAATAGAAACCTCAACTGAGCTTCACACATTCAAACTTGAAAAGCATCAGCAAATGTCATTGTACGACTGTTTGGAAACATAGACATTGATATTGAATCTTCAACTTCATTGATAAGGTTTTCTTAACAAAGGTAGGAAGCCAAATTACCTATGGCGCTGAACTTTGGGGTCTGGATAAGTGTATTAACCTTGAAGGCTGTTTCAAGAGGAAATTTGGAAATCAGTCTTTAACCGCTCAAAAGAATTTCCCACTGCAATCCTGGAATTGGATGTGGGTTACACTTTCATCGAAAATAAATGTCAGATGGCTCCCAAAAAATACAGTTTAAAAAGATTAAAATCATGCCAAAACATCCTGGCGTATTGAGCTTGGGAGGAACATGTCAAGCTGAATAGCAAGTCCCCTTTTAGAACACTCTGGCTTATAGAAAGTAAGAGACTTAACTTGGCAGTATCCCAAGTCCTGAATAATCTTTAAAGGATCTCAAAGAGACAAATAAACTCTATGGCTACCAAACAATGCATGTACTTGCAAAAGAACAGAGAATGTGTGCGCCGGACAATCTATCCTGCCTCTCTTACAGGGGAATGCTCAACCCTTCGCCGAGTGCACAGCAGTATTTAATTCTGTTATCAAACAAGTGGGAAAGGAGGCTTATTGGATTGACAAGAGAAGGTTGTTTATTAGTAAATAAAATCCTGACCCTAAGAAATATAGCATTTTCCGCTAAACGACTGTGTGGTGCCACAAAAGATCTGAGAATGTTTTTATTAGAACATTGAAGTGTTTATCGCTTCACTGAAGACAATGGAGTGCTCTGGGCTTCTAAAGTCCGGTAGAAGCCCGGAACCCCAACATTCCAATGTTTGTTCACAGCTGTTACTGTGAAAACAAGCCTCACGGAGCCCAAGGGGATTTCAATCCCCTCAGGCTCTGTGAGCCCTTTATTTGTTAGAATATTTTGCCCTCTAGTGGCAGAATGTTCTAATAGACTATTGGCCCTCTGTAGCAGTGCTATACTGGCATTAAAGTCCCGCTCCCTTGTTAAAGGGCCTCGCCTTCGGCTCGGGCCTTTAACCCTGGAGCAGACCTTTAATGGCTGGTTTAGCCTGCTATGGCAGGCTATACTAGATTGTCCAAAGTACTGTTGCATAGGATCGAGCACTATCAGTAAGTTGCTCCAAAGAGAACAGACATGCAACAAAATGGACTGGAATATTTTTAAGGAACAGCTAGGAACAGAGGGTAAAATTGGGGAATTAAAAAGGTTAAGGGGCTAAACATATAGTATTTAAATATGTATATATTTTCTATTGTGTGAAAGGCAGCTTGGCTAAGCGTGTGGGCCGAAAACACTGTTAACAAATTCCAAATCCAGTCCTAATTTTAAGTGGAGTGCTTAGCACAGTGAGCCTGGAGGTGAGTCGATCACAGGCTTGTTCAGACTTGGGGCCTTGGGGTCTTGAAGGACAGGATACTTCGTCATGAACGTGCCAACTATCCCATACGCCGTATTACAAGTACCATAGGATATAATACGCTTGTAATACCGCAGACGGGATATCTGTCATGTTTGTGATGGAGTAACCCATCCGCCAAGATCTAATCAGTCCTTACTTTTAGTTAGGCAGGGCCTCTGTAATTGTGTGGCAATGGAGGGGCAAATTATGCGGCAAGAAAAGCCACATTTTGGGGCAGCTCTATTTTGTTTTTTCCATTGTAACATGCATTAATACTGTCTAGGCAAATGTTTCACCTCATTAGTACCTATAAAGCACCTGAATACTGTAATGAGCAACCGAAAGGTGACTGGTTAACATTGACGCAGGGAAGCACCCATGTTCGCAGCTTAGTCAGAGTCTACCCTGAGGCCAGAAGGGCTGATGAATTAGTTATTTATCAACCTCTTCTGTCTGCAGACAAAAAACGTATAAAAATCACTTTTAGGAAATATATATGGAAGATGGTGTAAGGCCAAGGGCTGACGTGCACAGAGAGGGAAATAGAGAAATAATTAAAATAATGGAGAAAGAGAGGGATGAATGGACTAAATTAGCATGAGAGAGAAAGGTAAGAAGGAAAAAGTAAGGATGGTAGACATAAGATGGGTAGCTAGAAAAGGCAGAGAAAAGGAGTAAGAAGGAAGGAAGGTTGACTGGAAGGAAGGAAACATGAAAGGAAAGAAGGAAAAAGGGTGAAAGGTAGGGTGGAGGAGGAAGAACGAACAGATGGAAGGGTGAAAGGTTGGCTACAGGAATGAAAAGTATGACACGTGAAAGGGTGAATGAACGGATGGAGAAAGGTGAACGGATGGATGGGTGGATGAATGGAATGGATACATGAGTATATTGATAGGTGGGTGAAAGGATGGATATATAGATGGGGTGATGGATAGATGTTGGAGATGCCTGGATAGAAAGGGGAAAAGATGGACAGATGGATGGGTGATTAGATGAAGGGTGAATGGATAGATGGATCATGGAAGTAAGATTAAACGGTGAAAGGCATTTTCATAAGAAGGGCTGTGTTTGGTCGGTTTGCGTGTTCAGTGTGATTGGAGCCATGTTTCAGGTGGGAGGGATTTTCTGACTGCTCTCTTGCTGATTAGCCTTTACAAAGGTTGTGCCATTGGCGCACATGGTACTTTTTTTAACGTTTGATATGTTTAATATAGAAACAATTTGTGTTGAAATCTGAAAAATATGTAACAGGTGGTGGATTGTGTGACAAATCCATAATTATGTGGAAAACACCATTTGCTAACGAACACTTAATTCCAGTGGCCCTACCCAGAGGTCAATATAATCACACCCATTGCATACAAGGGTGGATGCCTCCCTTCTTTGTGTCACACCTGTGAAGAAAGAGAAGCTTCTAACTAGAAGAAAATAAAAGCCACCTGCGTTTCACTGGCAATTATCGTTTTGATAGTTCTATTTAAGTGTGAATGAAAGATGTCAAGTTTTTAACCTCTTCCATGCTCGTGACGGAACCGTTCCGTCACGAGCCACGGGTGGGCTCTGCTGGTGAAGGAACGGTTCCGTCACGGCCCTGCCGCCGCGTCTGCGCGGCGCGAATTCCGCGCCCGCGCTGACGTTCTAAAGAACGGGTGGGGCCGTGACGGAACCGTTCCATCACAAGCACAGCTCACCCGCGAGCCGTGACGGAGCGGTTCCGTCACAAGCACGGAACCTCTGCGCGGCCGCCCCACCCCCTTAGCGCTGCGGCGGAATAGCCGCCGCAGCGAAGGGGTTAAGAGCAAAGTCTATGATTGCAAATGGAACATGGACTTCTCTTAGATGCAGTGATCAAATGTAAGATCTTAAGGGTAATTTACAAGGCTTATTCAAAGAAAGGCCAGAGCATCTTCAGAAACGAACAACTCACTGTGTTTCAAACTCCGCTTTGGGATCATTGAAGTCTCACACGATGACCAAGTTGAGATTCAGAAACATGGAGGTGGCGGCTCGGAGTCCAACGACTTAAAGACCGGAATGTCTTAAATCGATCGCTGGAAGCCAAACCTATCCTCCTTAGGTCCAGGAACCAGACCAAATAGGAACTCTTTACTACACGTGCCTGATGGGGATCTCGGGGTGGTGAAGGGAGCTGCCTTGGTTCTCCAGTGTGCAGGACCAGGACTGGTCCTCAGAAGATAAATCAAAGCGATGTTAGTGAGTTCGTCAACGTTCCTGTGACTGATGAATGGTTCTGGTGAAAAACCACCACATCTCGATTCAGATCATTGAAAGAACAGTTCCCCTGATTGGATGCTACTGAAGAAGGCACAATTCTGCCCTCCCTAGTTTTACCCTTAACATCACAAAATGTGTCTTTGTAAAGCAACGTTCACCCAAGGGTATCTTGGTGCTGAATAACATGTTTATTGTTACCTGCCTCAATGGCACTCATTGTATCGACCTCAGAAGGATGAAAGGCTGAGAGGACTCGCTGGGATTTGTACCACCCACCATGAGGTCGTACACAGGCCCCTACAGTGGACGCCTTTGACCACTGAGCCACCAGACCATTCACTAACCTGTCTACTGTTCCTTCCCAGATGCAGACTTATAAGGTGAGTTATCTGAACCCATCCCTTCCACTGCCCTGACATCTTTGAGAAGTAGCTTTAAGAATGCCTGAAAAAAAACTCCTCTACTAGAGTGCTTTGAAGTGGCTGAAAGGTGAAACATTAGTGCTATACTATAGAAAACTACTATAAAAATGTGTGGATTGTGGGAGCCTCAGATAAGTTGTATTTATATCAACCTTCAGACCACCCTCCATTGTGTTAGGTCTTGACTGCTTGACCGCTGAAATCCGAGAAACTACAGTCCTCGTGTAACCATTGCAAGCCAAACACCCACAAACTTGTGCAAAAGGGGATAGATAGTTTACTGTGTAACCCCTTAAAACTGCCTGGGGTCCCATACAATCGATGAGATTGGAACACAATCCTGAAACATTCTAATAACAAGTTTTTACTGTTCTGGTCTCATATAGGCCTCAATGGACATCTCGCCATTCGATCACGGTGATATAGTTCATGACCTCTCGCAACATCGCAGAGGGCCGCCATCAAAATTTAGGGATTCCACGTGCCTGATCAGGATCCCTCTGCTGTGAACGGAACTGCAACTGCAAAAACTACAAGGTGATGGATGGATGGAATGCTTGAATTAATCTCAGCCACTGGCAACGCTTGGGGCCACATTCCAATCCATCATTTTTTGTCCACCATGCCACCTAAGTTTGGACCCAGCCATATGCAAATCAGTCTTGACCCTGCTCCAATGAGAACAGTCCAGCCCGAACTGCAAGGGCTGGCTCCCCTGAACCGGAACACAGGCAACCCAGGACTAGTTGGCATGGCAGTTCGGGTTGGGCTGTTTCTATTGGAGCAGGGTCAAGACTGATTTGCATATAACTGGATCCAAACTGAGGTGGCGTGGTGTGCAGTATATCAATGGATTGGGATGCAGCCGGAGTGATTACCAGTGGCTGAGATTAATTCACGCATTCCATCATCACTGTTTTGTATACTTTTTCTGAATGGAGCTGCAGCAGTAGTGAAGATTGTCACGCAGGTGTCATGTTTAACCCCTTGCCCGCGGTCGGAATTCCTCTCCTGTGCGGCACATTCCGATAGCGGGCGTGGTCATGACGGCTGGGAACCGTCATCAGCACACGAGCACTGTGTGCCATGACGGCTCCCGGCCGTCATCAGCATGGAAGGGGTTAAAGCGCACACTCTGCAGTCTTGTTTTGCGAGAAGGAGTCCCATTTTTTAAGAACAGAAAGTAAATGGCTCTGTTGCAAGGAGAGATTTCTCCCTACACGATATGGCCGTTTAACATTGTCCCTGCTTGTTTGTGGCTATGTTGCTAGGCACACATGGACAGACAGGGGTCTTGTGGTGGACAGACCGCAGGGTTAAGGGTTTCGCTGACTGAACCATTAGAGCCTTTGATGACTAAGAGGTGGTTTCGACGATGTAAATGGAGCTGTGAAACCACATGTTTGGCAGGACTGGTTTCGGCATTCATCCTTATCTGCCAAACTCTAAATAAAAACCTTAATCACTTGTTCTCCTTAGTGCACAAAATGCACAATGAAACAAACTGTGACAAAGCTCAAATGGCAATGATTCATCCGCGAAGTTAGAAAAGTGAATTTGAGACGTAGAACTGAAAATTGGAGAAACTTACCCTGATGATTATGCAGACAACATGATTTTGGTAAATACTTAATTTAGGATAAAGGGCAGGTTGTAAAGTGTCTTTTACCTGCTCAGAGGATATGACTAGAGTGCCACAGAGGGACTTTGGACAAATATATATAATAGCTATGGTTTCAAAATATATAGGTATTTTTTAGGTCTGCTTAACATATGTATAAATTACTTATAGTTAACTGTATATATATTATTCTATGCTGAACATGTTTATTGGTCACTGCCTAGTATTTATATGTCTTTTGATAGATTTTTTTGTTCTCATCTCACCAAATAAGTGTCTGCAATTCTTAAAAAGACGCCACCCTTCCGGCCTTTGCGACCCGCGGCTGCTGCATTCACTTGGGTCCTGTCCAGACCTGCCCCTTTGTTGGCAGCTTGGTGTAATCATAGGACCAGGAAGAACTATACAAGTCCCAGACCTCTACCCCACGATAGTAAGGCCTGCCAAATGTTCACACAATTCTCATTTTCTCCACCCTGGTCCAAATGGGCCATAGCAAAAGCAGCTTTAATCCAATCTTCAAGCTCTGGTGGGCAACGGATCTTTCCAGTTCTTGCAAATTTCCCTCCGTGCAATTAAAACATGATATAACACCAGACCCCAATGTAAATGCTTCAGCTTCTTACTTAACATGCCATCATCCCCTAACAACACCAGAGTGACATTTACCTTGATTTTAACTTCAAAAATACCACAAAAAACTTCCTCGACTCCCCTCCAGAGATAACTACGTTCGGGGCACTCATAAGAAATATGAATATCATTGGCTTTAAGAAGATCACATCTTGGACATTTGGGGGAGGAGAGTGGGCAAACTTAGCAATATTTGCAGGTGTATAATAAAGTCTATTGATAACAAAACAGTGATTATTTTTAAGGCTTAACATATTTGTAAAGAAGCTTCAAAGAGGGTTCATACAGTTCTTTAATATTAGAATCTAGGGGGATCTGATTTCAGACTTGATGTTGCGGAGGGTATTCCACCTCCTCAGCCTCCAGGAGTTTCTTATACCATTTTGAGATTTCCTTTCTCTTAAAGTGTACCTCTTGCAGAGTTTGCTCCATCTCCTAATCTCCATGTATGTCCCCCTTTCCTGCTGCAAACTAAGAGACTAATTGCAGGTATTTAAATCTTGAGAGACTGCTTCCAATCCTAGCTCTTAAAACCTCCCATGGGTGGACTTCTTCTGAGGATAAAAGTTCTGACCATATAATGATGCCTGCCCTTCTAATTGATATCGCAAGGCTATCCTTCAGACATAACGGGGTCCCCGGGGATTCCCAGATTGGAGCGAATTCAGAGAAATACCCGATCCTCATCTACATCTGACCTTATACCAAAGACTAGGGAAGCCCTAAGTACTTTCAGACGCACCTTTTTGAAGTACCTAGGTGCCCCGAATTTGTACAAAAAATCGTCTCCCCCATCTACCTCCCTTGTCTTTCAACCAATAGTCTGCCCCAAGATGTCTCCTCTGGCTTCGCAAGTAACATCCGAATATTTTTAAATTGAAAGGCGACACAGTACCGTCCTATGTCTGGAAGGGCCAGCCCCCCTTTATTGAGCCTATGTCTCAACTTTTTCCATGTCAGTCTAGCACCCTTATATGCCCAAATAAAACTCACAATCTTACTTTGAATTTTACCAATATCCCATCTTGGAAAGTTAAGGGAGATGGCATTAAACAGGTATGTTAGTTTGGGGAGGATGACCCTTTTTACTAAGTTGACACTGCCCAAAATTGTTTGGGGCAATTTCTTCCACTTAGCAAATAGTCAGTCCACTTCTTTTATAGTCTTGTTCAAATTATTCTGAGGAATTTTATCTAAATCTTTAACCATAGTGATGCCCAAATATTTAAACTCATGGATCATTCTATCCCCCTCTCCTTCCAGTTATGAATATTCTAACAACCTTGCTGCTATATTGGTGGGATCTAAAAGGGGTAATCAGATCCACTCGTCCTCATTTCGTGCTTTCACCATTGATTTTTTCAAATTAACTCTACTCCCAATACTCCTCCTTATATTCTCTGGGATTCCTTTAAGGCCGCTGCTAGAGGATTATTGGTTTTGTTTCTAGGAAGAAGAAGCAATTTCTTCAACAACTTAAATCTTCTCTTGCCTTTATTAAAAAACTAGAACATCAATTCTATACGTCGTCTGATACTTGTATGTCTCCTGAACTTTTGCGTGCAAAGATATCTTTTAATAAACTTACTACAGACAACGCTTCTTCTATTCTTCTCCGAAGTAGTGCACGATTTTATGGGGGTCGTAACAAATCTGGGAAACTCTTAGCTAACTACCTTAAATCTCGTAAGGAGCGCACTTCCATTGAATCTATTTTTTCAGCCGACAATGTCCTTCTCCACACAGATAAGGATATTCTTGAACAGTTTTAACTTTTTGACCAACAATTATACACCCCTGAATCTCCTCCTACCCCTACTATGCTTCAGTCTTACTTTGATAAGCTTCCTAAACCATCTACACCTCATCTTAACTTCTCATCCCTTGATATTGATCTTTCCCTACAGGAACTCTCTACGGCTCTGTCTTCTCTTACTAAGGGTAAAACTCCGGGTCCGGATGGTTTCCCGGTTGAGTTTTATCTTCATATTTCTGATCTCGTACTCCCTAAACTTTTGCAGCTTTTTCAATCCTTTTGCTTCTCGGGCGAGGCTGCTGGTACTTTTCAAGATGCCACTATATGTCTCATTCCAAAGGAAGGTCGTGATCCCAAATTTTGTAAGAATTATCACCCTATTTCACTGGTAAACCTGGATTATAAACTTTTTGCTAAATTACTTGCCTTACGTTTGGACTCCTTCATGCCACATCTTATCGGAAAGGAGCAGTGCGGTTTCATAAAGGGGAGGCTCACCTCTGACAATTCTAGTCTTTTCCTGAATGTTTTAAATAAAGCCCCTTCTCTCTCCATTCCCCTGGCTGCTATATCTGTGGACGGTGAAAAAGCTTTTGACAGACTTGATTGGCCCTTTCTCTTTGATTTGCTCAAGAGGCATGGCTTTGGTTTTAGGTTTATTTCTCTTATTTCCTTGTTATATTCAGCACCCAAGGCTTCTGTTCTTGTGAATGGCCAACTTTCCTCTTCCTTTACCCTTCAACGAGGTGTTCGTCAAGGTTGCCCACTTTCTCCTCTTCTTTTTGTTTTAGCTCTTGAACCCTTCTTGTCCTTTATCCGTCAAAATATTCCATCTGGGGTTTTCCCTATGGTGAGCATCAGTTAAAACTCTCTGCCTCTGCTGATGACATACTTTTATTTATTTCTGATCCCGAATCAACTATTCCCCCCTTGTTATCTGAATTTGAGACATTTTCTTGTGTTTCCGGGTATAAGATCAATTCAGATAAAACAGAAATTCTTCCCCTTACTAAATTCTGTCTTCCCCACCTTTTCTCTTCTACTGGCTTTGCCTGGAATAACACTAAAATTAAATACCTTGGTGTTTGGTTCTCTAATTCTATCTCTGTCTCCATTAAATTGAATATGTCTGCTGTCCTTTCTCGGATTGATCAGCTATTCTCTTCCTGGAACCCTCTTTTCCTTTCCTGGTGGGGTCGGCTGGACTCCATTAAAATGATGGTCGCCCCTATACTTATTTATGTACTATCCATGCTGCCGGTACATATTCCTGCCCTGTATTTCAAACGCATTGATTCTTCTATTTCAAAATTTCTTTGGAAAATGAAGAACCCTAGAATTTCTCTTCTTTCCTTGTGGAGGCATAAATAGAATGGGGGTGTTAATTTTCCTGATTTTCGCTTATACCATAAATCCTTCTTTTTCCGTCAAGCCTCACGCTGGCTTTCTTCGGATTCTTCCCCATTCTCTCCCCTTTGGCTTGATATTGAACAATCCTTTTTATCTCCTTTTTCCTTTGAAGAACGTATCCGTTTCTCCTCTAAATCCCCCTTTGACTTGTTCCCTCTGTTTAAATTCACCTCCTCTCTTCTTAAGCCTTTATTCTCGCCGCAACTCCTTACGCGTGAGTCCTTCCTCCTTTTGCCCATTTGGTACAACTCACTGATTCTTTTGCATAATAGGCCTATTTCCTGGTCTTTATGGAGACTTAAGGGTGTCATTTGGGGTCGCCAACTTTTTGATGGTACTTCGCAATGCTCTTTTCCAACTCCAATTTCATTGTCCCCGTTCTTTTCTACATAAATATACTCTTCTTATGGAGATTATCCTTGACCGTTATTATTCTATTCCTTCTTCATCCCCCTCTGATGCTTCTTCCATTCTTCTTGCTCTCCTCTCCACCTCCCCTAAAGCATCTCTTATATACAAATACTGTTCTTCCCCCAATCCAGACAGAGTCAAATCCAAATTGGAGCCATCCTGGGAAAGAGATCTCGGATGTACTTGGCCTATTTCCACTTGGGATAAACTTTGGTCCAAAGTTCTGAAAGTCTCGAGGTCTGCTTCTCTCACTCAATCTCTATTTTTTCTTTATCATAGACTTTATTTCTCTCCTCTTTCTCTTTCTCGCTTTTCTTCTTCTTCCACCTCTAATTGCTGGACTTGCAATACACCTGACGCTAATCTCATGCACATGTTCTTTTTCTGTCCTACAGTTTCTGTTTTCTGGACTCACGTTTGGTTTTGCATCTCCAAAGTATTTTCATTGTCTATTCCGTTCACACTCCCTATCCTCTTTCTTGGTAGTGTTTCTGATTCTCCAACTCTTCCTTCACATTCAAACGACTTATTTGACCTCATGATTGCACTCGCATTTCAACATATAGCTTCAAATTGGAAATCCCTCACCAATATCTCCATGCGTCCGTGGTGGAACTCTTTATGTCATTTTCATAGACTTGATGTCTCTTTTGCATCTTCCTGTAAACCTCCCCGTAATGTAGAATTATACTGTTTGCCCCTAACTACATATTTAGATCATTTAGTTCAGAATCCGCCAACTCCCGTCAATTCTGAAAACTTTAAACTGCCTTGAGATTTTTTACTCTCTCCTCCTTATATTATTCAATACGATTTTATAGTTGTGTTAACTGCAATGTTTTACATATTCAATATGCATTTTACTGCTTCTTACAATATTCTTTGTTTTTTAGCCGCTACTTTTTATAATATTGCCTTGTTGTAACATGTTTTCTCTCCCATCCCCCTCCGCTCTTCCCTCTTTTCTTTCCCCCTGTTCCCCTAAAGATCAAAAATGCTTTTATGTGCTAGGTTGACATTGGCAAGGCCATAATTCACTTTATAACTTGTTTTGCTTTTCCTTTCTTATTTATTCATCTTTGCTAATGTCATTTGTTATTATCATTATTTTTAAATAAAGCTTCTCAAACAAAAAAATTATCTCATATTTCACTGTAGTAATCCACCACTAATCTTTTTCGGTTCCCAAGTAGCATGCTACTCACCATAAATTGTTTCGACTTCTCATCAGGAGTAAAACGCACTATATAAATACAATTTCATTATGGCGTAGTTGAATATGGCCATAATTAAAGGACAGAAGGTTAATAGCAGACCACTTTAGGAACATGCTTTATGCTAACAGGGTGATGGCACATTAACAAATAGCTTTAAATGGCCCTTTGGTCTTATAAAATGTTTTCCCTGATCACACAATACTATATATATCTATACTAATATAATAAAGAGAGAGCCCAAACCTTTGAGGCGGGTAATCTCAGGAACCACAGCACCAATCACAACACCCAATACAGCGTTGGAAAGGGCAGTTGCAGCAGAAGGACATAGGCTATGCAGACGCCCACCATATACATTTAAAAGGTAAAAGAACTGTGCCAGCAAAGTAGTCCCTTGTGGGTGTGTCTGCGTTGTGCTGTGGGCATGTGCTGTGGGCGTGACAAACGCTGGGGGTGTGTGGTACATTCCGCCCTTCATGCCATGTCTCATATCATGTGCTGTGGACGTGTGCTGGGGGCGTGGGCGTGTGCGGGGCGCGGGATTACGGAAAAAAAGAAAGCGTTGTGCCCAATATTTCATTGTTTTTCTTCCCAGGTTCTGCACATTCCAGCTCCGGGTGTCCACCCTGCTCCCTTTAAATATCCATGCACCCCATAATCATAACCCACCCTTACTCCTTAAAATACCCCAAACCCCTTAAAGCCTAAGCCATCTCAACCCTATAAATATACCCTGTACCCCAAAACCCAAACCTATCCCTAAAAAGACCCCTGTACCCCAAAACCCAAACCTAGCCCTAAACCCTATAAATACCCCTGTACCTCAAAACCCAAACCTACCCCTGAACCCTCAAAATACCCCTGTACTCCAAAACCCAAACCTAGCCCTGAACCCTAAAAATACCCCTGTAACCCAAACCTAGCCCTGAACCCCTAAAATACCCCTGTACCCCAACACCTAAACCTACCTCTGAACCCTAAAAAATACCCCTGTACCCCAAAACCCAAACCTAGCCCTGAACCATAAAAATAACCCTGTACCCCAAAACCCAAACCTACCCCTGAACCCTAAAATACCCCTGTACCCCAAAACCCAAACCTAGCCCTGAACCCTTAAAATACCCCTGTACCCCAAAACCCAAACCTAGCCCTGAACCCTTAAAATACCCCTGTACCCCAAAACCCAAACCTACCCCTGAACCCTAAAAATACTCCTATACCCCAAAACCCAAACCTAGCCTTGAACCCTAAAAATACCCCTATACCCCAAAACCCATACCTATCCTTAAACCCTAAAACTACCCCTGTACCCCATAACTCAAAACTATATCTGAACCCTTAAAATACCCAAATACCCCAAAACATATACCTCAGTACCCCAAAACATATACCCCTATACCCATACTTACCTAATCCAAACATTTAAAAAAAACATGCTTTTACCATTCTTGCATTTACACCGAATTTCGTTGTAAATGTATGTGTGGTAAAAGCATATAAAATGTAATGCCATGCCTTATAATGGCATTGCAGAGTCATGGTACTTTCGTAATGAAAGTGTGCGGAGTGATGGTATGCGGAAAGAAAGTTGCGGAATAATGGGTGTTTACCCTCCCCCGGTAAGTACATTGGTGGCACGGCGGCCCACATCTCCAGCAGCATACTCATATTTTTTCACCACCGATTTGAAAAATGCACAGGTCTCTCTCATTGATGGCCAGCACCGACATACACTTTTAGACACACCTCCCGCCACAAGTTCTAGAATTGCGAACTTTAGAGCTGGGGAGCTACGTTCGAATCTCGGCATCAGCTTAACATCATGTGATTCCAGGCAAATCGCTTTATCTCCCCGTGCCTACCACAAATGAATGTGTTCTTCTGTAATGTAAATTGTGCTCATGCTATGTTGTCGAGTTTGCGCTTTGTTATATTGCAAGGAAAAATAAAGTAGGGAAACTCGAGTTCACACACTACTAAATGCGCACTTTTAAGTGCATCAGCAGTGCACTGTGAATCGGAGCGTTTCACAGGCCTGTCACAGATAAGAAATGCTTTCAAAACGAAATCCTATAAAACAATATACGACTGGCCGGCAGCAATTCATACCCGGACAATCCCGAAACGCTTAGTGTTCTTGACATTCTGCCTGTCTTTTTTCAAATACATTTATGCTGCTAGAAAAGTCCTACGTGTGTCCGTGGCTGCTGTGTCCTGAATGCTGCAGCGTTGTTTTGGATATATATATATATATATATATATATATATATATATATATATATATATTAGCAGCCTGTCCCGACGTTGTCCGGGTATGAACTGCTGCCTCTTCGCACACCAGGTCCATTTGTTTTAGGTCTCAGCTAGACAACGCTGCTCTGTCTTGAAGAGACATGTTGTTTTCAATCTGTGGGCTACAGCCTGCCCCTAGGCTTACCATTTGCTCACTTCATTGTCACTTTTGTACCTTTTGTGCCCATTAGTCGATGACATGCATGCGTCATGTCTCTTCTTATGTTTTGTCCTCCCCTAGAGCATGGACCAAGTATTTGTGTCTAGCCACTGCTCCTGTTTTAGGAGCTACTTTTTTCTTTGTGTTGGAGCACTCCATATGAGTGCTTGTGTTTTCAGGCCCTCTCCCATATCCCTGTTCCTGTTGCTTCCTTTCCCTCCCAAACCCCCTCCACTAGCCGTTCTTTTTTAGGGCTCGGGCCTTCCGTACACTGCGCATAAAGTGTTGCGCAGCAAGATTACTTTTCCCGGGGAATTGAAAATGGACCTGGAAATTCCACGCAGTTCGTGCGTATTATTTCCAAGGTCCATTTTCATTGGCCTTCGCGTGCGTGCTATTTTTTAACAGAACACGCAATAGGCCATGGGCGGTCGCATAACTCCACCCATGGTCTATTGGTGTCTGTTACGCGCACCAGAGGCCATATGTTTTGAATTACCGCGGCTTGACACCCGCGATAATTCAAAACATATGCTGGCAGTGGCGCGCGTGCGGCACTCGCCGTTATTATATTTTTTTTACAAAAGCGATCACGCTGCTTGTTTTTTTTTTTTTTAAGAGTCCGGCTGAAGACCAGATAACACAGAGAATTTTCGAGTGACTGCAGAGTGAGAGTGACTGCAGAGTGAGTGAAAGCAATGTGAGAGTGACTGCAGAGTGAGAGTGACTGCGAAGTGAGAGTGACTGCAGAGTGAGAGTGACTGCAGAGTGAGAGTGACTGCAGAGTGAGAGTGACTGCAGAGTGAGAGTGACTGCAGAGTGAGAGTGACTGCAGAGTGAGAGTGACTGCAGAGTGAGAGTGACTGCAGAGTGAGTGACTGCAGAGTGAGTGACTGCAGAGTGAGTGACTGCAGAGTGAGTAACTGCAGAGTGAGAGTGACTGCAGAGTGAGAGTGACTGCAGAGTGAGAGTGACTGCAGAGTGAGAGTGACTTTAGAGTGGGAGTGACTGCAGAGTGAGAGACTGCAGAGTGACAGCAGAGTGAGAGTGACAGCAGAGTGAGAGTGACAGCAGAGTGAGAGTAACAGCAGAGTGAGAGTGACTGCAGAGTGGGAGTGGCTGCAGAGTGGGAGTGGCTGCAGAGTGGGAGTGGCTGCAGAGTGGGAGTGGCTGCAGAGTGGGAGTGGCTGCAGAGTGGGAGTGGCTGCAGAGTGGGAGTGGCTGCAGAGTGGGAGTGACTGCAGAGTGAGTGTGACTGCAGAGTGAGAGTGACAGCAGAGTGCACAGTTTCTACAGGCACACACACCACCAGCCATCAGTACACACATCAATTGTTAACGCATCCACAATTAAGTATTTTAGCAATTGCAGTATTGCGCACTTTACATTTAAACATAGTCATCTAAAGCCCAGCATGCCACCATTGCTACAATTCCAATACAACCCACACAATTCCACTACACACCACATGCATACACTCCATAACACATGGCTAAAAGACATTGCCATTCACAATGTCATTAGCTCTAACTCAAGTAAATCCGAGACCTATTGCATTAACAATTCTTACACACTGCTAGCCCTAGACACCCACACACTGCTCACCCTGCAGAGTGAGAGAGACTACAGAGTGAGAGTGACAGCAGAGTGAGAGTGACAGCAGAGTGAGAGTGACAGCAGAGTGAGAGTGACAGCAGAGTGAGAGTGACAGCAGAGTGAGAGTGACAGCAGAGTGAGAGTGACAGCAGAGTGAGAGTGACAGCAGGACTGCAGAGTGAGAGTGACAGCAGGACTGCAGAGTGAGAGTGACAGCAGGACTGCAGAGTGAGAGTGACAGCAGGACTGCAGAGTGAGAGTGACAGCAGAGTGAGAGTGACAGCAGAGTGAGAGTGACAGCAGAGTGAGAGTGACAGCAGGACTGCAGAGTGACAGCAGGACTGCAGAGTGAGAGTGACAGCAAGACTGCAGAGTGAGAGTGACAGCAGGACTGCAGAGTGAGAGTGACAGCAGGACTGCAGAGTGAGAGTGACAGCAGGACTGCAGAGTGAGAGTGACAGCAGGACTGCAGAGTGAGAGCGACAGCAGGACTGCAGAGTGAGAGTGACAGCAGGACTGCAGAGTGAGAGTGACAGCAGGACTGCAGAGTGAGAGTGACAGCAGGACTGCAGAGTGAGAGTGACAGCAGGACTGCAGAGTGAGAGTGGCTGCAGAGTGAGAGTGGCTGCAGAGTGAGAGTGGCTGCAGAGTGAGAGAGACTGCAGAGTGAGAGAGGCTGCAGAGTGAGAGAGGCTGCAGAGTGGGAGTGACTGCAGAGTGGGAGTGACTGCAGAGTGAGAGTGACTGCAGAGTGAGAGTGACTGCAGAGTGGGAGTGGCTGCAGAGTGGGAGTGGCTGCAGAGTGGGAGTGGCTGCAGAGTGGGAGTGGCTGCAGAGTGGGAGTGGCTGCAGAGTGGGAGTGGCTGCAGAGTGGGAGTGACTGCAGAGTGAGTGTGACTGCAGAGTGAGAGTGACAGCAGAGTGCACAGTTTCTACAGGCACACTCACCACCAGCCATCAGTACACACATCAATTGTTAACGCATCCACAATTAAGTATTTTAGCAATCGCAGTATTGCGCACTTTACATTTAAACATAGTCATCTAAAGCCCAGCATGCCACCATTGCTACAATTCCAATACAACCCACACAATTCCACTACACACCACATGCATACACTCCATAACACATGGCGAAAAGACATTGCCATTCACAATGTCATTAGCTCTAACTCAAGTAAATCCGAGACCTATTGCATTAACAATTCTTACACACTGCTAGCCCTAGACACCCACACACTGCTCACCCTGCAGAGTGAGAGAGACTACAGAGTGAGAGTGACAGCAGAGTGAGAGTGACAGCAGAGTGAGAGTGACAGCAGAGTGAGAGTGACAGCAGAGTGAGAGTGACAGCAGAGTGAGAGTGACAGCAGAGTGAGAGTGACAGCAGAGTGAGAGTGACAGCAGAGTGAGAGTGACAGCAGAGTGAGAGTGACAGCAGAGTGAGAGTGACAGCAGGACTGCAGAGTGAGAGTGACAGCAGGACTGCAGAGTGAGAGTGACAGCAGGACTGCAGAGTGAGAGTGACAGCAGAGTGAGAGTGACAGCAGAGTGAGAGTGACAGCAGAGTGAGAGTGACAGCAGGACTGCAGAGTGAGAGTGACAGCAGGACTGCAGAGTGAGAGTGACAGCAGGACTGCAGAGTGAGAGTGACAGCAGGACTGCAGAGTGAGAGTGACAGCAGGACTGCAGAGTGAGAGTGGCTGCAGAGTGAGAGTGGCTGCAGAGTGAGAGTGGCTGCAGAGTGAGAGAGACTGCAGAGTGAGAGAGGCTGCAGAGTGAGAGAGGCTGCAGAGTGGGAGAGGCTGCAGAGTGGGAGTGACTGCAGAGTGAGAGTGACTGCAGAGTGAGAGTGACTGCAGAGTGAGAGTGACTGCAGAGTGGGAGTGGCTGCAGAGTGGGAGTGGCTGCAGAGTGGGAGTGGCTGCAGAGTGGGAGTGGCTGCAGAGTGGGAGTGGCTGCAGAGTGGGAGTGACTGCAGAGTGAGTGTGACTGCAGAGTGAGAGTGACAGCAGAGTGCACAGTTTCTACAGGCACACTCACCACCAGCCATCAGTACACACATCAATTGTTAACGCATCCACAATTAAGTATTTTAGCAATCGCAGTATTGCGCACTTTACATTTAAACATAGTCATCTAAAGCCCAGCATGCCACCATTGCTACAATTCCAATACAACCCACACAATTCCACTACACACCACATGCATACACTCCATAACACATGGCGAAAAGACATTGCCATTCACAATGTCATTAGCTCTAACTCAAGTAAATCCGAGACCTATTGCATTAACAATTCTTACACACTGCTAGCCCTAGACACCCACACACTGCTCACCCTGCAGAGTGAGAGAGACTACAGAGTGAGAGTGACAGCAGAGTGAGAGTGACAGCAGAGTGAGAGTGACAGCAGAGTGAGAGTGACAGCAGAGTGAGAGTGACAGCAGAGTGAGAGTGACAGCAGAGTGAGAGTGACAGCAGAGTGAGAGTGACAGCAGAGTGAGAGTGACAGCAGAGTGAGAGTGACAGCAGAGTGAGAGTGACAGCAGAGTGAGAGTGACAGCAGAGTGAGAGTGACAGCAGGACTGCAGAGTGAGAGTGACAGCAGGACTGCAGAGTGAGAGTGACAGCAGGACTGCAGAGTGAGAGTGACAGCAGGACTGCAGAGTGAGAGTGACAGCAGGACTGCAGAGTGAGAGTGACAGCAGGACAGCAGAGTGAGAGTGACAGCAGAGTGAGAGTGACAGCAGAGTGAGAGTGACAGCAGGACTGCAGAGTGAGAGTGACAGCAGGACGTGACAGCAGGACTGCAGAGTGAGAGTGACAGCAGGACTGCAGAGTGAGAGTGACAGCAGGACTGCAGAGTGAGAGTGACAGCAGGACTGCAGAGTGAGAGTGACAGCAGGACTGCAGAGTGAGAGTGGCTGCAGAGTGAGAGTGGCTGCAGAGTGAGAGTGGCTGCAGAGTGAGAGAGACTGCAGAGTGAGAGAGGCTGCAGAGTGAGAGAGGCTGCAGAGTGGGAGTGACTGCAGAGTGAGAGTGACTGCAGAGTGAGAGTGACTGCAGAGTGAGAGTGACTGCAGAGTGAGAGTGACTGCAGAGTGGGAGTGGCTGCAGAGTGGGAGTGGCTGCAGAGTGGGAGTGGCTGCAGAGTGGGAGTGGCTGCAGAGTGGGAGTGGCTGCAGAGTGGGAGTGGCTGCAGAGTGGGAGTGACTGCAGAGTGAGTGTGACTGCAGAGTGAGAGTGACAGCAGAGTGCACAGTTTCTACAGGCACACTCACCACCAGCCATCAGTACACACATCAATTGTTAACGCATCCACAATTAAGTATTTTAGCAATCGCAGTATTGCGCACTTTACATTTAAACATAGTCATCTAAAGCCCAGCATGCCACCATTGCTACAATTCCAATACAACCCACACAATTCCACTACACACCACATGCATACACTCCATAACACATGGCGAAAAGACATTGCCATTCACAATGTCATTAGCTCTAACTCAAGTAAATCCGAGACCTATTGCATTAACAATTCTTACACACTGCTAGCCCTAGACACCCACACACTGCTCACCCTGCAGAGTGAGAGAGACTACAGAGTGAGAGTGACAGCAGAGTGAGAGTGACAGCAGAGTGAGAGTGACAGCAGAGTGAGAGTGACAGCAGAGTGAGAGTGACAGCAGAGTGAGAGTGACAGCAGAGTGAGAGTGACAGCAGAGTGAGAGTGACAGCAGAGTGAGAGTGACAGCAGAGTGAGAGTGACAGCAGAGTGAGAGTGACAGCAGAGTGAGAGTGACAGCAGAGTGAGAGTGACAGCAGAGTGAGAGTGACAGCAGAGTGAGAGTGACAGCAGGACTGCAGAGTGAGAGTGACAGCAGGACTGCAGAGTGAGAGTGACAGCAGGACTGCAGAGTGAGAGTGACAGCAGGACTGCAGAGTGAGAGTGACAGCAGAGTGAGAGTGACAGCAGAGTGAGAGTGACAGCAGAGTGAGAGTGACAGCAGAGTGAGAGTGACAGCAGGACTGCAGAGTGAGAGTGACAGCAGGACTGCAGAGTGAGAGTGACAGCAGGACTGCAGAGTGAGAGTGACAGCAGGACTGCAGAGTGAGAGTGACAGCAGGACTGCAGAGTGAGAGTGGCTGCAGAGTGAGAGTGGCTGCAGAGTGAGAGTGGCTGCAGAGTGAGAGAGACTGCAGAGTGAGAGAGGCTGCAGAGTGAGAGAGGCTGCAGAGTGGGAGAGGCTGCAGAGTGGGAGTGACTGCAGAGTGAGAGTGACTGCAGAGTGCACAGTTTCTACAGGCACACTCACCACCAGCCATCAGTACACACATCAATTGTTAACGCATCCACAATTAAGTATTTTAGCAATCGCAGTATTGCGCACTTTACATTTAAACATAGTCATCTAAAGCCCAGCATGCCACCATTGCTACAATTCCAATACAACCCACACAATTCCACTACACACCACATGCATACACTCCATAACACATGGCGAAAAGACATTGCCATTCACAATGTCATTAGCTCTAACTCAAGTAAATCCGAGACCTATTGCATTAACAATTCTTACACACTGCTCATCCTGCATACTCACACACTGCTCACCCTGCACACTCACACACTGCTCACCCTGCATACTCACACTCTGCTCACCCTGCACACTCACACACTGCTCACCCTGCACACTCACACTCTGCTCACCCTGCATACTCACACACTGCTCACCCTGCACACTCACACACTGCTCACCCTGCACACTCACACTCTGCTCACCCTGCATACTCACACTCTGCTCACCCTGCACACTCACACACTGCTCACCCTGCACACTCACACTCTGCTCACCCTGCACACTCACACACTGCTCACCCTGCACACTCACACTCTGCTCACCCTGCACACTCACACACTGCTCACCCTGCACACTCACACTCTGCTCACCCTGCACACTCACACACTGCTCACCCTGCACACTCACACTCTGCTCACCCTGCATACTCACACACTGCTCACCCTGCACACTCACACACTGCTCACCCTGCACACTCACACTCTGCTCACCCTGCATACTCACACTCTGCTCACCCTGCACACTCACACACTGCTCACCCTGCACACTCACACTCTGCTCACCCTGCACACTCACACACTGCTCACCCTGCACACTCACACTCTGCTCACCCTGCATACTCACACACTGCTCACCCTGCACACTCACACACTGCTCACCCTGCACACTCACACTCTGCTCACCCTGCACACTCACACACTGCTCATCCTGCACACTTACACACTGCTAGCCCTGGAAACCCACACACTGCCCACCCTGCATACTCGCACACTGCTTACCCAGCATGCTCACTCACTGCTCATCCTGCACTCGCACACAGGTCTGGAGCTTACAAGCTTGACACCTGGCACAGTTGGTTCTTTCTTAGCACTATACAATGAATGTACTTGTACGGATCAATAATAACACTATATATTTACACGCCAGGAGACAATTCCGTGTCTATTGTCGTCAATTATAATATTAAGAGTTGCTTATAAAAGTGAGTTTTTCCTGCTTTGCATGTAATCCATTGAGCAAAAAAAAATTTATTTTGGTGAAACAAGTATAAGTGGGTTTTGTTCTGAAAACGCAACATATGTGGAATCTTATTTTCTGTTTCTTTTGCCTTCTCTGCCCTGCGGTCAGCGTGTGAGTGAGATTCAGAGAGTTGAGCTGTGTTTGGGAGATGTGCGCGTAGTTTACGGGTGAGCGGCAAGGAGAACCCTAACACGATTAACTCTGCCTTTCACCCTTCTGATGCCATCAAGCGCCAAGGCTTTTGATGCAGGCGCTGTGCCAGTAATGGATCGGTTTGTGCCCCTTGGGCTGCCACAGAGAGGGGTGCAGTCCACCCTCATCCACTTGAGACACTCTTCCCGCCACTCTCCGCCCCTGTGAAGCAGTTTTTGTAATCACGGCGCTGCTGCATGGGAGGTTTCGCATGGTTTATCCTGCGCAAAGCTCTGTTTGATTTCTATATCTTAATCTCTGTGAGTTAGACCCCGGCATGCGAGGCTTGTGGATAGCGTGTCCTCCTCTTAACGGTCAGTCTTCACTGTTGGTGGGTGTAGGAGCCTTTAAATTACACAAACCTATAAAAACATACCATACCATTGATTATAAAATCCCGCACCTTTGTTATTCTCGTAAATTTTATGTCCCAGGGTGCAGTGAAGCAGAAAAGGGTAACATTGGGCCATTATGGTTCAATAATTCTATCGAGGTGTTCGGGGGAGAATCTTGTAAATGCCATCAGAAACATCGAGTGACTTTGTTGGGCTATAATTCACCTGTTATTTGTTAGGTAGGTATAATATATATTTTTTATATATATCATGTTTATATTGGGTGGCAGTATGCTTCAAAGGGACTGTTTTTGGCATAAATAGGTTTTCTAGGAGACGGCAAGTTAACTACAGTGCTGTACAGTTTGGTTGTGTGCAGTATAAGGATAGACACCTGTTAGTTGTGTTACTCAGCAGTTGCGTTATAAGCCGCAGTATTTCAGGCATTAATTAAGAAGTGCTTTCAGCAAGCAAAGCTCCCGTTTGGCAGTTAGACAGGGGGCGATGGAAGGGGCGGTGGGGGCACCAGGAGACCGGAATGGTGCAGACACGGTGGCCATGGGACAGATTATAGGAAGATAACTAGCGGGTGTAGAATTACCGCCCTGAAATACCACTGCTTTTTGTGTAATAACACTATCCAGTCACGCAGTAACCTTGTCTATAACAGCCCGTAACATGTATTGCACCATATACTCGCTTCAGTCACTAACCAGAGATCGATTTAACACATCATAAAATGACACATCAGAGTTTATCTTAGAAGTTAACGATACAATGCAAATTGTGCAATGTGGACTTTGAAGAGCGAGTCTGTGTTCTGTACTGGTCGATCCGTTCACGTGTTGTTTTGTACTGATCGGGCCATGGCAAACTTTGTCGTCTGCAAAGAGCTTATAAAACCTGAAAAAGGAAATGGCCGTGCCCGCCTGCGGACCGAAGAGCAGAGAGTAGCCGGAGGCATCTGAAAAATGCACGGCGAAGAGCGGGACGGTTCGTGGAGGCACGTCTGCGCTGCGAGGGGGCCTGGCCACGAGAGCACACAGCAAAGAATTGTGCACGCGCGCCTTCAATTATCGCTGGCCCTGACAGCTGGTAATTGAAGAAATATGCCCTTCGGCTGCGCGTGTCCGCACGGAATATGCACTAGGCCGAGCTACTCTAACGCCTATGGCCTATTGCATGCTCTCTTGAAAAAACACACGCATGCGAGGCCCAATTGCCATGCAGCTGGCAAAAAGAAGGATGAAAAATCACGAGCAGCCAGGAATTTTTTAGGTAGCTTTTCGGAGACGCTAACTACAGGACTCTTGGGCTCTGCAGTGTGACGTAGGCCCGAGCCCTAAAAACCTTTCTCCAATCACTGGTTCTCTCCAGATTGGACTACTGCAACTCTCTACTTGCTAGCCTCCCCAATACCCACCTTTTCCCTCTTAAATCCGTCCTCCATTCAGCGGCACGTTTCGTATATGGGGCAAAAAGAAATGATCACATCACACCCACTGATTTCTCTTCGCTGGCTTCCCAACGAAGAAAAGTCAATTGACAAGACTGCCTGTGTCAACCACAAAGCCTTGCACACTCCCACCCCTCGCTATCTGGTGAATAAACTCAAAATCTCAGGCAGCTCTAGACCTTCACGCAATGCTGAAAATGTACTGCTCGAGCCCCGGACTGTCAGAAGGGAAAGATTAATGACTCAGTCCTTCTCAGGCAATGCGGCTAGAATCTGGAACTTGCTTCCTCCAAGCCGCAGAACCACCGCCTCTATCCGGACTTTCAAAACAGATCTTAAGTCTCTTCTCTTCCAAAGACACTTCCAGGAATAATTCAACCCTTTTTCATGACCTTCAAGGTCGCTTGGCATTCACTTGAGCTCAACAGTGTAAATATGTGTTCGAGGCATATGAGCTGCAGATCCTACACTTAGCAACAGATCGCCACCTGGTGTTGGGCGCGAATGATTGCAGGTTGTTGTCTTCTTGGAAGGAGTCTTTGTAGTCACGAGATAGGTGACTCATCCCTTGGACAAAACTGCGCATGGTCATCGACTCCATCCTCAGATTGTTTTTTTCCGCCACTGGGTTCGGATGAAAGTTTTCTGCTCCGGCTAGAAAATACTTTTTCTGCATTTTCGAAGCGAGAAACTTTAGATAAACTTATTTCGACATCGAATACACTTTTCGACATCACTAGCTACATTCCATTGCGTCGATGCGGGCCGTTGGGCCTATCGGCGCCGTACGGCCTATGCCTCATGGACAGAACTCCATTCAAGAGATGCCCGGTATGTCCAGCAAAATTCCCTCATAGCGACCATCATGAGGTTTGCAACCTCTGTCTCTCGTCAGAACACGACGAGTCGACCTGCACAGCCTTTGCCTCCTTCCGATCGAAGAAAACTATTCGGGATCGAAGGGCCCGTCGACATGAAATGAGAAGATCAGCGCCAGCACCGGAGGCCATCTTTGAGTAGGAGATCGTCGAAGAAGACGTCTCCGAGGACGAAGATCCAAACAAAGATATCTCCAAAGACGAGGCTCCACTCGGAGCCGAGGAAGACTCACCTGATCTACAGATCATATCGGGGGCAGGGGACTCGGATGATTCGAGTCCATCTCGACAACCTGTGAGTACCACTGCCCCCGCACAACATACACTACCCAAGACAAAGGCAGCGGTCGGCACTCCGCCCATGGGGCCCAGTCGAGACTGAAATTTGCCCTCCCAAGCCCCGCTTTCGGGCTCGGCTTCGAGGAAAAAGACTACTCCTTCCGGTGCCTCGGCGCCGAAAAAACATCACATGCCAATTCCACCTCCTCCATTGGCACCGAAATATCCTTCGACACCGAAGGATTCTTTGACCCCGAAGCCAAAACAACCTTCAGTGCCCAAAACCAGAGTCCCTTCGGCACCTGAACTAAAAGACACATCGGTGCCAAAGCCATGAACCGTACCGGACCCGAAAGCTTCGACTCCGAAACCCTCCGGTTCCAAAAATAAAGAAGGGAAGCCAGATTCCGGCGCAGCAGGCCCAACAAAACCTGTCTCCACACCGAAATCTACAAAATCGGTACCAAAATCTCCAAGGCCTGATACAGACAAGCCTAAAGCACCTTCGGCACCAAAGAAATTGCCACAGGACTCGATCACTCCCCACAAGGCAAAAAACACTAATCAACCTCTATTGGCACCGAAAAATTTGACGCCAAAGAAGATTGTGGAACAAGAAAAACTGTTTAAACCAGATCCTAAACAGAAAAAAGTCTATATTAATCCAAAAACTGGACATTTGGAAGCAATTCCATATAAGAAAAGACCAGCAGACACACCACTTCCACCTGTGGTTCCTGCCAAAAAGAAGGAATGTGCAACTTCTCCAATGCACCCTGCCTCTCCTTCACCTTCTTCCCCTCCTAATCCTTACATTGAACCTATAACTTCTCCAGTTCAATCTCCTGCATCATCACACCACACTGACGAAGAGTATGATTTAGGTGGAGGCAATGATGTAACATACCCTTTAGATGAGGATGTTAACCCACAATATCCCAAGAAGGACGAGGCATACGGTTTTACACCAGACATCTCTGAGCCTCAGTACTACCCAACAAAACCTTCCCCTACAGAAGATAGTATTGGTTTTAATCATTTATTAAATGCACTCTGATGCCATTGAGGAGGATTTCTTACTAGACACTTTTGAGCAGTCACAAAGGTCGACTCAAATATTACCTATGATCAAAGGGGTTATTATACATGCACCGGATATTTTTAAAGATACAGTAAGATGAGGAGTGCTAAATCCCAGAGTAGTGAAAAAGTATAGACCAGCTGATCCGGTCTATATTAAGGGACATCTGCCTCTAGACTCTTTAGTGGTGTCAAATGCACGTAAAAGAGCAAAGTCCCAAACTTCTGGTGACACGCCCCCGCCTGACAAGGAATCAAAAATTATTGATGCGTCAGGAAAAAGGATTGCTGCACAAGCAGAAAACATATGGCGCATAGCAAACACACAAGCTTTACTTTCACGCTATGACAGGGCTCACTACGACCAACTAGAAAAGTTAATGGAACATCTCCCTGATCAATACAAGGATCAGGCAGCAGAGCTTTTACAAGAAGGCAAACTAATATCTAATGCCTCAATTAAATGCGCACTAGATGTAGCTGACACAGCATCCAGAGCAGTCAATACTAGTGTGATTCTCAGACGTCACGCATGGTTACGCATTTCAGGTTTTAAAACAGAAGTACAGACTACCATCCTAAACCAGCCCCTTAATCAAAATCAGTTGTTTGGGCCAGAGGTAAACAACACACTAGAAAAAATGAAAAAGGACACAGACACAGCTAAGTCTATGGGTGCTGTACAATCCACCCAAAATAAAGGTTATTTTCGCCGCTCCTTCTATAGAGGAGGCGCAAAGCAAACAGGTACAGAGACCACATCATCTTTTAAAACTAACATGCAGACCTCCTCTAATAAAGGATATTTTAGAGGAGGATATAGAGGCAACAACAACAAGGGAAGAGGCAGAGGTAATAACTACAACCGCTCCTCTTCCACTCCCAAACAGTGACTTCCCTCTGCCTCCCCTACAACATTCCACTCCTGTAGGGGGCAGGCTTTAACAGTTCCTACCTGTCTGGAACTCCATCACAACAGACAGGTGGGTAAGACAAATTATCCAACATGGTTACTGCCTAGAACTCACAGCAACCCCCCCAAACATACCACCCAGGCAGCATCCAATGTCCACAGACCATATAACTCTGCTTCAACAGGAAGTTCTAGCACTTCTACAAAAAGATGCTACTCAAGTAATTCCTTTAGAAGAACAAGGAACAGGAGTTTACTCCCTGTACTTCCTAATTCCAAAAAAGGACGGGACCGTAAGCCCAATTCTCGACCTCAGGCCACTCAATCACTACATTCAATCAGATCATTTTCACATGATCACTTTACAACAGGTACTCCCATTACTACAACAGGGAGATTTTCTGTCCACACTAGACCTAAAGGACGCCTACTTTCACATTCCTATACATCCTGCACACAGGAAGTATCTAAGGTTTGTCATACAAGGACAACACTATCAGTTCAAAGTCCTTCCATTCGGGGTCACAACAGCACCACGAGTGTTTACAAAGTGCTTAGCAGTAGTAGCAGCACATCTCAGAAGACAACAAATACATGTCTTCCCTTACCTAGACGACTGGCTCATAAAAGCAAGATCGTTCAACCAATGTGTACAGCACACAAAACAAACAATTCAAACATTGCACGACTTAGGATTTACGATAAACTACACCAAGTCGCACCTAGAGCCTTCGCACGTTCATCAATATCTAGGAGCTACCGTAGCACATCTACAGCTCTAGCGTATCCCAGTCAAGCCAGAATTCAAAGTATTCAGAACTTAGTCTCCCTTTTTCCATGCCAGCACTCTCTCCAAGCCAGAGTGTTCATGAAACTAATAGGCATGATGGCGGCTTGCATCTTTGTAGTTCCTCACGCAAGACTGCAAATGCGCCCACTACAAGAATGTCTAGCACAACAGTGGAATCAGGCTCAAGGTCAGCTCACAGACCTGGTGTTGGTAGACAGCCGTACATATCGCTCTCTGCAATGGTGGAACACCAAAAATTTGACAAAGGGGCGGCCGTTCCTAGAACCTGTTCCACAGATAGTGCTCACGACAGATGCATCCCTCACAGGATGGGGAGCCCATCTCTTGCATTATACCACACAAGGTCAGTGGAACAATCAACAGAAACAGTTCCACATCAACCATTTGGAGTTGCTAGTAATTTTTCTAGCACTCAAAACTTTTCAAGTACAAATACAAAACAAAGCTGTCCTAGTCCGGATGGACGATATGACAGCCATGTATTATATACAAAAACAGGGGTGACACACTCTCTGCAACTGTCCCAGCTTGCACAGAACATTTGGAGATGGGCCATCCCTCAAAACATACATCTGACAGTAGAACACCTTCCAGGAATTCACAATCAGATAGCAGACCTGTTGAGTCGTCAGTCACAACAGATTCACGAATGGGAGATACATCCACAAGTTCTACAACCATTCTTCCAAATGTGGGGGCAGTCACAGATAGACCTGTTTGCCACCCACGAAAATGCAAAATGCCCAACCTTCGCCGCTAGGTTCCCACACCCAGGGTCGGAGGGGAATGCAATATGGATGAACTGGTCAGGCAGATTTGCGTACGCTTTTCCGCCTCTCCCACTCATTCCACTAGTAGTACGCAAGCTCAGACAACAGTCTCTCAAACTAATACTAGTGGCCCCCACATGGGCACGCCAGCCGTAGTTCACCACGCTACTGGATCTCTCAATGGTTCCACATTAGAAATTACTACTCATGCCATCCCTGCTAACACAGAACCATGGAGAAATAAGACACCCAGAACCAAGCCAACTGAATTTGGCGATCTGGCTCCTGAAGTCCTAGAGTTTGGTTACTTAAACCTACCACCAGACTGTATGAATATCATTACAGAAGCTAAAAGACCCACTACCAGAGCATGTTATGCCGCTAAGTGGAAAAGATTTGCAATATACTGTAACAACAATAACATTGATCCACTGGATGTTTCCATCCAAAATATCATTTGCTACCTTCTACACCTACAAAGGTCCAATTTGGCGTATTCTTCCATACGCCTGCATCTGGCAGCAATTGCAACCTATTTACAGAATAGACAACATGTGTCTCTCTTTAGAGTACCTGCAATAAAAGCATTTATGGAAGGATTAAAACGAAGAATCCCACCTAGGTTACCGCCTGCTCCAGTATGGAACCTACATGTGGTCCTTCCAAGACTCATGGGACCCCCTTTCGAGCCTTTACATAAGTGTGAACTGCAATTTCTAACATGGAAAACTGCCTTCCTTGTTGCCATTCCCTCTCTCAGAAGAGTAAGTGAAATACAAGCATTCACAATAGAAGAACAATTTTTTCAAATACATCCTAACAAAGTGGTTCTTAGACCCAATCCTAAATTCCTTCCAAAAGTGATTACGCCTTTTCACCTAAACCAATCAGTAGAGTTACCAGTGTTTTTTCAAAAACCGGACTCTGTTGCAGAAAGGGCTTTACACACCGTAGATGTTAGAAGAGCTCTACTATATTACACAGACAGGACTAAATCCTTCAGAAAGACAAAACAACTATTTGTATCTTTCTCTCCCCCACACAAAGGCAATCCCATCTCTAAAGGAGGAATTGCTAGATGGATTGTAAAGTGTATTCAAATATGCTATCAAAAAGCTAAACGTACACTAACAGTTCCTCCTAGGGCACACTCCACTCGCAAACTAGGTGCCTCTATGGCTTTCTGAGGAAACATACCACTAGAGGATATATGCAAGGCAGCAACATGGTCTACAATACACACCTTCACTAAACACTATTGTGTTGATGTGCAAGCCAAGCAGCAAGCTGCAGTGGGCCAAGCTGTCCTTAGAACACTATGTCAGTATGCTGCAACGGATACAAGCGACCACCGCTAGGGGAGACACTGCTGCACAATCGATGCTAAGTGTACGATCTGCAGCTCATATGCCTCGAAAGGAAAATGCTACTTATCAGTATGCATCTGTTCTTGGCATGTAGAGCTGCAGAATCCTACATGCCCTCCCGCCTCCCCGGGAATTGTATCCGTTCCAGTTTTCATCTTACTTAGATGCACACGCATGGACATCCTTTCTCTTTACTTCTACTAACTCCATCATTTCCCATCATGGCGAAAAACAATCTGAGGATGGAGTCGATGACCATGCGCAGTATTGTCCAAGGGAGGAGTCACCTATCTTGTGACTACAAAGACTTCTTCCAAGAAGACAACAACCTGCAATCATCCGAGCCCAACAACAGGTGGCAATCTATTGCTAAGTGTAGGACTCTGCAGCTCTACATGCCAAGAACAGATGCATACTGGTAAGTAGCATTTTCCATTATATACCTGTATTAACTTAATTTTGCCATCACTTACTTTATTTTTACTTCTTTAATTATCCTGATTGTATTTGTAACTTGTTAGTGTGTTAATCTCCTTATGTAACTTACTCGGTTCTATTGTAAAGCGCTCTGACACCTTTGGGTAAATTGCGCACTATATAGAACTGCATTAAATAAATAAATAAAATAAAAAAGGGACGCTTTCCTTGCAGACGCTCTCGAGTGCCACCAGTGTCTGAACAGTCGTCATCCCACCCCTGTTGTCGTACAGTAAAACAGCACACCTGAGCTCTCAGTCCCGGCTCGCCTCAGACGAACTGTGTGCAGGGCCTTCTTTAGGACAGTGCAACTGGTGCGGCTGCACTGGGCACTGACCTGTGGAGGGGGCAGCTGTGACCTCAGGAGGGCGCTTTGTTTAGCAATATCTTATGATAGGAGAGATGAGGGGCACTTTTGCAGGTGGTAAGGAAAGAATCCGAGGAAACGGTCATGAGACATGGGGATGCCAAAAGTGATTGTCGCACCGGGCGCTACCAGCACTAAAGTCGGCCCTGACTGTGTGAGTCTAAGCGCGAAGGGATCCGGAGCACCGGCGCTGGAACTTATCAAGTCACCACAGTTATAAGCACTTCCAGCCAACAGCTTCAGTGTTACCCTCTGAGGAAGTAGCGCGACGCATAATTTCAGTCTTACCTCTTGACACACACTGTGATCTTGGCCTGTTCTCGTATTTTTTCACCACAAACATACTTAACTGGTAGTGGGGAAAACCCAATATTCAGAAGAAGTAAAGATCATGTAGGGTAAGCCGAGAAGAACAATTTAGGATCACGTCACGGAAACACGTCATGGTTATGTGGTTACGTCCATGGGCATCCGCAGGGGGGGGCAAGGAGGGGCGCTTGCCCCCCCTGGAGTGACCCTCCTTGCCCCCCCCTGTGGACGCCCATAAAAACCGTAACTTCAAGACGGGGGTCTCACTCTCTTTCCTCTCCTTTCTTTTATTTGCTTCCGTGTGAAATGGATCCAAAAAAGAAAGATGCTTTTGCTGGAAATGTCATATTTTTCTGACATTTTAATTCCAAAGTGCAGCATTGGGAATAAAAGGCTAAACTTATGACAAATAGATAAATAACTAAATAAAGTAAGACAGAGTGGTCGCTAACTGGCCAAACTGATTTTATTCACACTGAAACACATTAGCGCCACTTTTACCGAGTTTGCCAGTGAAGCGCTATTTTTGTTTTCTTGTCTTTGTTTTCCCTGGACTTGGAACTAGTGCACCAATCCTGGAGGTACTACAATGTGTGGATTGGAAAACAAAATGTGTGCTGCGGCTCTGCATCCAGGGATGTGGTCTTTTTACCATTCTGCTTATGTTTTGTAAAGATATAAGCAATGGCCATTGAAATGGGTCCATTCAGGGCCCTGTAGTCGTGTCCTTAACATTTCAGGCAAAAGCACTAACTGATTTCTGAATAGTGAGTGTAAAAGCATTAAGGTAACCATGTTGTTCCTGCTTACATTTCCCATGGTTTGCTAAATTTTGCATTCCCTATAAGTGTTTGCTTTTTCCAGGATGTTGTTTATTTTTTTTTTTTGTAGGCCGCATATTGCTCTTGTCTAGTGCATAATTTAAATTGAGCTGCATCCAGGTGTTTATAGCGGGCAACAATTGCGTTGTAGTTGAAAACAGTGGGAGTTTTTCTCAGTGGGGCAGTACGGAGTTCAGTGGGGGAGAGGATGTGGCACTATGGTCAGAGCTGCTGAATTTGGAACTGGGAACCAGGTTCAGCCTTAATAACCAGTCACTCCAGACAACTCTCCAGGGAGAGCACAATCACATGCTAGACCTTAGAAGGCTTTGCAGCACCTTAGAAGTCCTGGTGTCTTCGCACCAGCAGGTGGACCCTAGGATGACAAGTGTAGGTTAACCTTCAAGGCTTGTCCACCACTATCCATACTGAAGTTCACCTCCAGTCTTGCAGGCAGGCCTATGAAGCAGCACACCCTAGAACAACAGTCACTGAAGTCACAGGACCCTTGAGAAGGGCCAGCTCTAGGGCAGTGCAACCAATGTGACCGCACCCGGTGCTGACTTTAGGTGGAGGCATCATGTTTGCAAGCATATTATGGTTTTAAAAACGCTTGCTGCCTCCTTCCTGGCCTCCAGCAATTTTCGGCAGCAATAAAAATGTCATGATGACTCTGGTGATTAATGTTCTTCCTAGAGAGAGATCAGAATTTGTCTAGTGGAAGTTTTGACTCACGGAAAGGTAGCTCAGAGGGTTATTGTACCGGCTGTAAAGAACATGCACCATGCAGATCACAAAGTGCACATAATGTATATAGGACAGTGGGCTACTCTTTTGTCAGTGAGATCCTTTTGTTACTTGCAGTTTATAAGTTAAAATCCTAACTTAGAACAGTGAGCTATTAACTGTCATCTAAGAGCTGCATACAAACTGCAAGGTATAAATTAGAGTGTTATGTCCCCCCAGTCTTTGATTATCCTAATGTCCCAAAAAGTGTTCTTTTGGACAGAAATCAATTCTGATTATTAAGGAGAACCCCCAACCATGGTATTGTTTTAAATTCCGGGTAGTGGGTTTCTCCAGACCAATCACTATAAAACTATACGGGCTACTACTATGGTTGTCATGTGACTCCTACACCTTGTAGTCCTTAGTCTTATGTAACATTTTCTATACAGTGATTTACACACATATTGATTGCCTCTGTGTAATGTGTGTGATGTAAAGTGCTCTGACACCCTACAATGGTATGAGTGGCGCTGTAAATCAAATTAAATGCATCTGCGAGAGAGTGGTTATAGAAACTTGGGGGGCACAGTTAAAGGGTGGTAGTGAGTTAATCCATGGCAGAGGTGGTCATTGGGGGGCACTAACAAACGTTAATGCACAGGACACCACCAGTGCTATGGCCTCGCCCTGCCCTTGAGGCCAGTCTGCCTCACCCATAGGTACCTCTATTGGCCTTGTTTCAGCAGTAGTAGCTGCAACTCACCAGGGATTGGCAATACAGGATTTGCACGCACACCAAACTAAGTTTGCAAACTTAGTGTCACCCGGCTTCATTCACAAGCACTTTTAACATGTGCTGCCTGCTGTGGGGCCACTGGAATCAATTATGCAGCAAAGGATGACAACATTATGCCGTAGTGTAGACTAAATTATGCATTAAAAAAAAGGCTTCAGCGTAATGCATTATATTTTCAGATATTTTATTATTTTGACGTGTGTACACATGCTAACAGTCTCTGGAAAGATTTTGCCTTATTAGTACCAGTGTAACATACAAACGCAGCAGTGAGAAAGGTGACCAGTTAACCTTTACAATAGGCCTTCCACTCCGCAGCAACACAAGTCACATTTTATATTAACTTTTGATATGTTTGAGCTACAAACAATTTATTAGTTTAAATGGTCAGATCATGCAGCAGATCTTGCATTATGAGGCAAATATGGCAGAGCCATAATTTTAGAGAAAACATTTGCAAACTAGGATATTTTGCCATTCATGTTTGAACTGCTGTTGTGGAAAAAGGGAGTAGTGCTGATGACAGAAACTCCATGGCTCTGGGACAAATTGCTTGTGTTTCCACATTTTATCGTATTTGGTACATTCTGTGATTAGAAGCATATCCCACTTTGTGAATATATTTGAATGTCAATAACTCATTATAACCTTAAATAATCATGTGTATCCATTGGTTGATTAAACTGGGCAGTGAAATGCCAAACAAATACTAAAAATTGGGATGTCTGCACATTCTGGCCACACCTCTGGCTCCACCCACAGATCCAATCCTTGGGTTATTTCATCCCTTTGATTCTCCGCCCACTGTTCCCCTACTTTTTTCCCCACTTCGACAACTGTGTAAGACTCAGCATCCCTGGACCTGTGATGTGCCGCCACTGCGGGCGCCGCATGTGCCACGCATTTACGGTGCTGGGCTTCCGCATAAGGGAGCTGGCCATTATTGTATTGATTCTGTTTAATTCAGAGACTCTGTCCCTCACCACCCCTTGTTGTAAATATTTTTGTCCACCCTAAGCGTGGAAGGGTATACTCAGATGTGAGTCCCTTGCTCATTGCACCATCAGGATTCAAGCAAGCCGGGCCGAAGAGGCTGAAATGCCAGAAACCGGTCCCCGGTAGCTTGTTTCCTTCCCAGTGTAAGAATTGGCTTTTGTAGTTTGGTTTGCCCTGTTCCCATCATGCACTGGGACAGGAACAGACTAATTTGCATACAGCCAGGTTCTGAAACTGGGATGGTGCAGTGAGCTAAAAAACTGTGTTGGATCTAACCCTGATCTCTTGACTGGGTGAGAGTATTCTGTTTAATTCAGAGACTCTGTCCCTCACCACCCCTTGTTGTAAATATAGGGCTTCCGCATAAGGGAGCTGGCCATTATTGTATCCCTAAACATGCGCACGTTGTCATTTTGACATTGACTACACGTAGAGGAACTCTAAGTTTCTTTTAAAAAATATAGCTAAGATTTGGACCTATACATTTTAGTTTGTATAAATTAATTGAATGTGTGTAAAGTTTAGCAATGCCCGGGGAATTCTAGTAAAGGGAGCACCCATTGGCGAATCACTAGCGTGTGTGAGTGCTGCATTATTCATTACTGACTTTGAAGTTATCATGAATTCTAGCACCAAGAAGCCAATATTGGTAACTATGTGTGCTACAAATAATCCCTAACATACACTGTGCTTACAGTATATTTAATCTGGTGCTTTAATCATAGGCTGTTTTAAAGTATTCTGATAAATCGAATTGTGCTGAAGACAGCCTTGATTGGTGTTGGATCGAGACCCGGAAGTCTGCACACCTAGCAGACAGAGATAAAGCACCTTGTCAGAAAGTTTAGCGTTTTCCCTACAGGTGGTGTTTGTTGGCCAGTGGCAGGGTCAGTCACATGTCCTGGACTCCTGGCATTTAATTGAGTCTATCCCAGTTCTGCGCCCCAGTGTTTCTTGTGCCCCACCTGGCACACATCATGTCGGAGGATGGTGATGACGTTAACATTTTGCCCCCCCCTGGAAAAATTTCTGCGGACGCCCATGGTTACGTCACGACCACGCATCTCGCGCTCATGCAGTAATGCGAACGCAACGTGCGCCATTCAGTCATGAGCGCGTGTACACTCGAACGCGCGCACGTTCACGCAGGCAGACGCAGAGACTGTAAGCACAGGCCTCAACGGCGCAGGGGGGCCCGTATCTTCAACTGGTGGGGGTGGTGTTTCTAACTGAGTGGAGGCCCAAGGTCCGCTCACCACGTTTTGCAGTGGCCTCCCAGCTTTTTATGTTACACCATTGGGCGCACAGACCAGTGGAGTGACGAAAAACGATGCCCCCTGAGTCTCCCATAATTTAGAGATATGTATTGGTTTTGGGTTGAATGGAGTGAAGGTTCGCTGCAGGGGCCTGCCTGCATTACGCACCTGACCTGGACCAACATTATTCACACGCGCCTGTACTCCCACAAACTCAACGGCCTTCTGCGCGCACCCGCAGACACCTGCGCACTCGCAGACACCTGCACGCACCCGCAGACACCTGCACACTCGCAGACACCTGCACGCACCCGCAGACACCTGCACGCACCCGCAGACACCTGCACGCACCCGCAGACACCTGCACACTCGCAGACACCTGCACGCACCCGCAGACACCTGCACACTCGCAGACACCTGCACGCACCCGCAGACACCTGCACACTCGCAGACACCTGCACGCACCCGCAGACACCTGCACACCCGCACACGCCCGCACACACCTGCACACATCAGACACCCTTGGCCTTTCCTAAGCAGCTGAAAGGAGATTACAGCAGAGATTCCGGGCTCTTGGCCACAGGGGGAGGCGGGATCCCGCCTGGCAGGTTCCTCTCAGTGAGGCCCACAATCACAACGAGGAATGCAGCTGTGGACAGGGGCGCACCCTGCCTCCCACCCTCCGTGCGAGTGCACTCATGTGACCTCGGAGTCCTGCCTTATCTTTTACTTCTCTCCTGTTTTACTTTCATCCTCTGCATTCCATCTTTTCTTTCATCTCTTTCCTTCCAGCTTTACCTTCATCCCATTTTTTTCTTCCACCTTTACTCTCACCCTCTGCTTCTATCTTTGCTTTTATCACCTTCCATCCATTTCCATGCCCTCTCATGTTTTTTAGATCTGGTTGTCAGTGCAGCTGTCCTGTTATTTTTAACATTGTAACAGTGTAGGCTCTGACTCCGCCCAAAGGATTATTTCACTTTGGCTGTTTTGTGTATCATTCTGCATCTTGTGAAGTGTTTGCAATACAGTGCGAGAATTACTACTTTACATCTCAAAATACATTTAACCATGACACACTAGACTCTTTATCTCATAGATGCATTGTTTACAGTAAGCAATAGTTTCTGTTTTTAGTTTGCACTGAAGCAGGCTTTTTTTAATGCATTAGTCAGGATTCAAAAGGCAAACCAGGCCCATTGGCTTTGCCAGTGCTTGTTATTTTTTGCTCTCCTCATAAGTTCATATTATGTCTTTAATATGTTTGTCTCCTTTAACATCCCCTACAAAGACACAGCTCTGACATGATATGCTCCGGAAGCAGTGCTTCCTTGGTAAAAAAATAAAAATAAGTGCACAGGCCCTCGTGAGGAGGCCACTGCAGCTTACTCCACCCACTGCCAGCGAAAGCACTACTAGCACAACTACAAACCATCAGACTCCTATAAATGCTACAATTCAGACTATTCCAGACCCCCAGAGCTAAATGAATGGTATGGGAGGCAGGTATAAGTCAATTTAGTGTATATTTTATAAATATTCAATAAATAAACAACTGGGGCTCACGGTTTGATCTGTGGCGCCGGCGGCAGGTTAGCCCAGCACCATGTGACTCTGAGCAATAACTCACTTTCTTCCTGACGGCCCCCAGCGCTGTGATACCCTTAGGGGTAATTGTTTGCGCATTACAAATACTGGTATTTCATTTCTCTGTTATGCTCATCCCTAAATTAGCTCAACAGCACCGCCATGTGGCTGAATGTTATAAGCTCAGGTGTTGACAATTAATGGCCAGTCCCAAGCACCAGCTCAATTTAAGCACAGTCTGAAAGTGTTTTTTATAATCTTCAATAAGGAAACCTCAGAGTTAACCGCAAAGCTAAGAGTGGCCAAGCACACAAATCCAATCGACCCAGTGGTAACTTTCGGCCCTGCAGAGCACATCACACATAACAAGGCTTAAGTCTTAGTCGTTTCTGCTGGAATATGGTGGCTCCAGCCAGATCCGGCAGATATTATTAAACCAGATGCGAGATCCAGATGTGACCCAATTATATATTAGCACAGCCCAATCCTAATGTGCCCCGGTGCAGTCTGTGACCTCCAGGACAGATGTTGCAGCACCTTCAGGAACTCCAGAATTCCTTTAAAGCTTTGCCTGGCACACTTAAAAGTCCAGCACTATCTGCATTTATATGACAAGGAACGGAGTCGTTTTGGGTGGTTGGAGAACAGCTGGAACACAACCAAACTGATGCCACATGCCTATATTTTCAAAATTTGTAGAGACACAATCCACGATTTGAAAGTGGCTTTTGTCACTTGCAAACTCTGTGCATTTGGGAAGATTTGGTCTTTGCATGCCATACGAGAATGCAAGATGTATCTGCCAGTGCAATTACACTAATATTCATTTAGTGAGTGCTTAGTAATAAGTTTTCACAGCTACACTAATTGAATCATTTTAACAATATTAGAATTAAGACAGATTGAGGAAAAATATGTAAAAGTTCTAAACTTATATCTTGATCTTTGATGGAGGTGCATCACCCGCTCACCTGTAATAGCACAGTTGTATCTTTGGGCATGCCAATAGCACAAGGATCTCTGAAACAAAAGCATTAACCCACTGTGCTATCCTACATAGAATATGAATCTGCTACCTGCACACTGTTCCCTGAAACAAGCACATTAACAACTGGTGGGATTTTATGAAGCTTCTCGCAAGCGACCAGAGAATACACACATATCTCTCCAGCAAATGCATTAACCACCAGAGTTATCTCAATGGTGCTGCTATACCTGGAAACCTTCTGGATAAATATATATTTCTGCAGCAGGTCCCTTAACCCCCGTGTTTTCAGTGTGTGGATCCTGCATGTGTTCAGTATCCCACAGAAAAAAAGAGGTGTTGAGAGGGGTCCCTGTGGGACTTTTTTCTGTCTTCCCTGGCTCTCCACCACCACCTTAAAATCTGGAAGCTACCTGCAAAAGAAAACAAACAGCTGAGTACAATCTTAGAGGCGCTTCCTGTCTGAGCTGAGGAAAGGAAGAGGACCAGAGGGTACCCAGGCCAGAAACCATAGCTGTGAGATCCAGGCCTATGAGGGCAAAAAGAACAGGGGCAGGAGGACAAGAACCACTGGACCAGGGTCAGGACGATGGCTAGGGTGAGCACCAGAGGATTAGGATAACAGAGGCTGGCTTTACCAGTGTCAAAAGGGATGACGGGGAACAAGAATAAGACTAGGACCTGGAAACCACGACCAGGGAGACCACGAACAGTCCGGAGGACCAAGAGAACAAGGAGCCTGTGGAGCAGCTGAACAAGGAGCTGGAGGGCCAGGTGGACCAGGAGAACCAGGACTAGGTGGAACCTGGAAAAGGAGGAACAGGAAGAAAAAGCCCAGTGGGACCAAAAGGCCTATCCTAAGGGAGAGGATGTGACTTAACGGCTGAGGCGGTCAACTTTGAAGCTGGGTGACCATGTTCGAGTCTCTGCATGGATGCTCAACATCCTGGGATTCTGGGCAAATCACTTAATCTCCCTTTGTCTAACAAAAAATAAATGTGTCTGTCTGTAGCACAACTGGTGCTCATGTAAAAGCGCTCTGATACCTTTGGAACAGTTCACGCTATATAAAACTAAAAAAATAAGTTTAAAAAAAAGCATGCCTGTATCGACCGAGACCAGGAGGTGGACAATGACCAGCAAAACCAGGACCCAGAAGACCAGAAACTCAGGAGGAAGACCCTGAGAATGCGGAGTTCAGGGCCATGAGTATCGGGAGGACCAGAATCAAGAGGACCAGTTCAGGACCAGGAAGAGGGGGGCCAGGAAGAGGGGGGGGGCAGGAATAGGGGGGCCAGGAAGCTGAGGAATCAGAACAAGTACCAGAAGGACAGAGCTCCAGTGTAAAAACCAGGAGGATGAAGGTGAGGCCCTGTAAAGGACAGGGTAGAATGGGTGGAGGGAATAACCAGGGCTGAATGAACCAGGGCCAGAAGGATCAAGACCAGGTGAATGGGCATCTGAACTGGGAGGAAAGGGGTTAGGGCCTAGTGAGAGGCCGCGATTTGAGGAGGGAAAGCAGTGTTTAATTTGATCCGGTGGGGCCCACCAGCACTCATTATTGAAGAAAAGCACTTATTTTTCCTTTGAGCAAGAGACAGAGAAAAACCCAACAAATGGATAAGGAGGAAGAAAAATATATAAAAACAGTGACAGGGAGAAAGCAAGGATAAAAAAAAACCTACAAGAGTGAGAGAAAGAAGCAGGGAGCGTCTGATGGTGGATTAAAGAGGCCTGTGGTGGAATAAAGACTACGCTGCCCTGGTATTTGGCAAATTAACTTCTTTGCGCCCCAGCACTTATTCTTTCACAAATCAAGCACAGCAGAAAAGCTATGAGAAGGGGGGGAGAGACAGGAGGGGAAGACCATGAAGTACAAAAGAGCAAGGTTAAACAGCAGAAGGACCTTCAAGATGGGGAGGAAAAAGACAAGGAGGGAGAAGGGATCAGGAGAAGAACCAGGGCTCGAGTTGGGGCGGCGTCCCCTCACTCTTTTCACAGGGTGGACGCCGCCCCCCCTGCCAAGAAGCTGGGCCCCACAGAAATATGCTGAACGTGTCCCGGTGTTAATATCAGACCCCTTGACACGTTTAGCACGTGACGTCACGAGGTCATTTGCATACTATCAGTCCCAACACTTCTTTTGATAGGACTTGTGCCCTGAGAAGAACCATGAAGAGCAGCATAAGGACCGGGAGGGGGGGGTAGCACCAGGAGGAGACGGAAACCAATGTTTTTGGAAACGGGTGTAAAGACACAGATGTGCAGTTTCTCTTCTTCAGACACCGCCACATTCCCTTCTGAGATCCCCACTCTTTTCAGCCTACTTAAAGCACAGCCTAATATGTTTAGCTATCTTAAAATACAATCTATCACCAATTAAGTAAACCAAAATAGCTTACTACTAAATGTTTCCTTGTTGCCCTTCTCGCTTGCAAGCTCTGCTGCTCCCCACAGGTAATGGGGACACTGTGACCACATATTCTGGCAGGAAGAAAGAAATTCCGGCTATCCCTCTATTAATGATCCAAGAGCTCCCTCTAGTGGATTTGCTAAATCATTGCGTGAGAAGAGAAGGATCAATGAATCCAATGCGGGAAATGTCCAATGACCCGTGGAGTGGCAGGAGCGAGGTCTTGCGCAGTGGGTGACGTCAAGATCCAGCGTCACTGGTGCTGTAACTACTGGCAGTACGGTTCTCGCTATTTAGAGAATCTTTTTGCTTCTGAAAAGTGCAGGTGAACTCCCATTAAATGTATTCCAGCCGTGGGGAGAAGAGCGGTACTCTCCCTTTTAAATTCGCAGGTACTCAGTACCTGCTTCAGTAAGGCGAACAAAAGAGCAATAATTAAAACATTGCACATTGTGGCAATGAAACACATGCGTACAGCATGCCTGCCCACTTGTAGAACAATCTCACAGTGTGAGGAGGGGGCGGGGCTTCGTGCCGAGAAGAACCTAAGAGGCACTTTTGCACCCCACCCTGCCCTCAAGCCCCCCCCCACCCCCCCCCCCCCCCCAAAAAAAAGCTTGACGAGGCTGGTTCCGATGTCATGGGGTGTTTCACACCTCTCGAAAACGGGGCTAGAAAACCACTATTAACAGTGGTTTTCAGCTTGTTTTCCCTGCCACAGTGTGATATCGGCTCCTCGGCCATGTGATGGGAGCCAATATCGTGTGTCACACTGTGGCACCGTGTGAGTTGACAGGTATGGTACAGTGACCATCTCTCATCCGTATCCAACAACCCTTGGTCTACCCATCCCCTTTCCATCAATTCACTGGGCCTCCGCGAAATCTGGGCGCTCCAGGCATAATAACAACAAACAGATAAATTGAGGGTCCCAGGGAATATTTAACGACCACGCAGTTACTGCCCCCTAAACATGATATACACTACAAAAAGAATAACTGTGGGTCAGCCATGTATCTATGTGTGTCGAGATGACTCGAAGTGTACTCTAGGTGTGTTAGTAGAGCACACAACAGGATATCACACTGTATGGGAAGATATCCATCAGTTACTCTCCCTTTACCGCCCTGTCATCATTTGAACCACTTCCCAGAGTGGAAAATCTTTGTTGTTGCCACCTGTTATGATGTTGAATGGGAATGGCTAATGTTGTAAGGTAAAGGACTGAAGGGGACTAATATTAGTAACTGAAAGCAGTGCAAGAAAGAGTTGTGAAAAAGAAAAAGTGCTCTATGATAAAATTGAATAGTGAACGCAAAAATACTTTATTCTGGTGCCGTCCACTTCCCAAGTTAAAAGCAATTCAGTGCAAAATAGCCAGTAAGTAGACCTAATAGTTACTGGCCCGATGTAATGGTCGACATGTTTCTGCGGTAATTTAAAGATCCGAAGGTATCTCCCGCTTCTTCAGGATCTACGTCTTTTGCTACTGCTCCAAAGTGAAAAATAATAAAAAATTGATACAGATATCACCTGTTCGAGCCTGGTAGTCCTCCTATTTGTGCAGGGGATGTCCCAGTGTGCAAGTCATCAAGACACAAACAACATAGATAAAAGACACATACAAAGATAAAATGGACATTACCATAGTTAGTGTAAGTCATCTTACATCATTAACTGTTTGTTAAGCAATTATGCGTTGAATGGCTACTTTTTAGCCAATTTCAAACATCTCCTCTAGCTTACCTCTAACGCAAGAGGAACGGGCTTCTCCTCGCCTGGCAACAGCTCAGGAAGATAGTGCACCGCTCTATGGTATAGAGAAAGTGGTATATAGAGTCATAATTAAAAGCCTCGCGAGAGGAAAACAGGAAAGTAATCCATTTCTTTAAACTAGATTGCAACTCTCCCTTTTCCGCCAGGATTATAGTGTCCCTCTAAGTATTCCCCATGCATATTTCTTTTTAGCGGGGTTTGAATCATCTCCTCGATCATTCCCATTCAACATCATAATAGGTGGCAACAACAAAGATTCTCCACTCTGGGAAGTGGTTCAAATGATGACAGGGAGGCAAAGGGCGAGTAACTGATGGATATCTTCCCATACAGTGTGATATCCTGTTGTGCGCTCTACTAACACACCTAGAGTACACTTCGAGTCATCTCGACACACATAGATACATGGCTGACCCACAGTTATTCTTTTTGTAGTGCGCTCCAGGCATAAAACATCATGGTTGGTGCCTACAATGGGAGCGCATATTTCACCATGGTAGGCATTTCATTGCCCCAGGATTTTGGTCCATTTATTTGGTCCATTTATTCGGACAGCCACATCTTTCATAGATGACTCTTTCTGCCAGCATGCACCAGTCCATGTCACTCTTCCAGTCACTGAAGCGCGTTGCAAGCTCCGCCCTCCACGTTCGCGCATGGTTACGTTTGGCCACCATCAACCCCAGTGACATCCAAATCTGCTCCCTCCGGGTAGGGTCAGTAGCATCCCAGACATTTAGGAAGCACCACTTCGTGGATAACTCCTTTTCACTCCACAAACGACCTCTGATTCCCAATATTGCTGAAGGACCGGGCAGCTCCACATTATGAGGAAAAACGTCTCTACCTGACCACATTTTCTAGTACACAGTAGCCCAACACATCTTCATCTTAGTAGTGCATGCATAATAACATCTATGCAGGATTATTAGTTGCACTAGACGGAATCTCAATCTTATGTCCACCTCCCTAGGGGATGCCAAGCCCTTGAGCCAATCCTCATCTTCCAAGCCCTCAAGGGCACTCGCCCAGCGTTCTCGTAGACGGACCAGGGTGACAGGGGAGTTATTGATCAGTTTCCTATAAGTGAGGGAGATTGCCTTTCTGGGCATATGTTCGTCTAATAATCAATAATCTATCTTCGAGCAGGGTTGAGTCAGGGGGGTCTTCAGCCCTGGGCAGGCATGGGGTATTTGTAAATGCTGGTGGGTTTAAGTAGATGCCAGTTGGTACTCGCTGTGCAGGTCTACCAATGGAATCACCCCACTCTGCTTACACAGGTCCCCCACCCTGGACAAACCAATGAGGTCCCGCTTATTGAAACTCTGCTGCGTAGCAAGGGTCCCCTGATGTACCGTGTCCCACAGTGGGGGGCCCATGTAGTCTTGCCTTGCCAACCCAGAGGATTAAATGTGGTGAGCCAAAGGGTAAGTGTGACTATATACTATAACATATATATTCCTCCTACTTTAAAATAAATACGGATGATTACTCAGGGAAGATGCCATTGTTTACCAGTCCTGCTCTGTATGGATTTTAGTTTGGTCCAGTTCAAATGTGCCCCCTTCCTTTTGCAAACTACCCCTGCCCATTCTTTGGCACTCTGCCTTTCCCCCATCACCTGAGCTCCCCCATTTAAACTTCTACTCTTCACACCGTTGTCTCTTTCTGCATGCTTTAGTGCAGGGCTTAATTTTTTAAAATATTAAGAGCCACTGCTGCTTGCACCACACAGTGCCCCTGTCATGCTGCCAATGACAGAACCAGAACAACTACAAACAATCACACTCTACAATTGTGACAATTAGGACTATTCCAGACCCCCAGAGCTATGAGAATGGTTTGGGCGACAGGTGATAGTAATTTTAATGTATATTGAATTAACAATTAACTGTTGTTGTTGTCATCTGTAAATCAACCAGACAGCACCACCTTGTGGCAGACTGTCACAAGCACTCGTGTTGGCAATTAAGTGCTGGTGCCGAGCACCAGAAACCACTGATTCAAATTAAGCACTGCTTTTGTGCAGCTCTGAAGTGGCAGAAAGGTGACGCGGTGGCTTTGTATGAACGATACAAAGATATAATAATGCTGATGTGGTATCCAAGTGCTGTTAGCAACAGAAGTTCCTTTGACTCTCAGCTCACTAGCCCTAACCCTTCAGACCTCTGAGGAACACGAGGCTGAGCCGGCCACAACCACCATTAGGCCAGACAAAGCTGGAAATGGAAACACTTACTCTGGGAAGCCACACATGGATCAGAAAGCGGGCCATGTCGCAAGTAGCTTGTTGTGGGCACAATGTTCCATGACGCAGGCTGGAGCCAGCACAGTGCCGGCTCAAGAATATCTTCCGGGCCTGGAATCCTGATTGTATCCACCCAATGTCACTTCTGCAGACCTTTTTCATCCAGTGTGCAACCCAGTGCTTGATATGTAACTAAATAAGTGCCAGGGCTCTCGTCAGGAAGCCACTGCAGCTTGCACCACACATTGCCCTGCCACCCTGCCAATGATAGTAACAACAGAACTACTAACCATCACATTTCTACAAGTGTGACAGCTCGGATTATTCCAGGCCCCAAAGCTATAGGATTGGCCTGGGTGGCAGGGAATAGTCATCTTGAATGTATACTAAGGTAATAATTGACTGTTGTTGTGGTCACCTCTAAATTGGCCAGATAGTGCCACCTTGTGGCAAACTGTCACATGTGCTGGTGTAAACACATAAGTGCCTGTGCTGAGCACCGGAAACTACCAGCTCAAATTAAGCACTAGTGCACCCAAAGCTCTGCAAAAGATGCATCAACTCACAATCCTCTCTTATCTCCTAGCATGTGCCTGGACTGCCATAAAACAACAACATGCACCATAAACATCTCAAGGATCAAGCTGCACTTATTTGGAATATGTTGCCACTTGGCTTGAAGACCGAGTCTCGATTTCACTGATTTGGGAAGTTGTCTGTTTGAAAAGTGCTGCACTCCTAAAATGTCAACAGTATTGCAACATTTAAATAGCATTTAGTACCCCTATGTGGGGCACTGAAGTGCTTGTCTACATGGGTAGCACGCTACGTCATATATTGGTGTGTGGTTGGAAGGGTGCTGTCTTTATTTTGATGCTATGTGGATCAGCAGACCTGATCTTTGTCACACTTTGTCTCTAAAAAGTGCTGACTACATTTTTTAAATTCAGTTATCCTCAGACTCACATATTATTCATCCACATTTACTGAAATTGTTTTCTAGTCCATATTTTAGACTGCTATAATTCGTTTATTATTAATATTCACCAAAATGTATTGTTTTCCTGCATCACCACTCCTCATATTCTTTCTGAGGAAAGTGTATTTACATCAACCTGAACCACTTTATGAAAGGTCAAATTAAAAATAGGCTTTGCGAAGAATAAAAGATATGTCTATATTATTCACAAAAAGCAGAAATATTTAGGGGTTGCCGGGGAGAAGAGCTACAGAAAGAGACAAACAGAGGCCGAAACATGTTATCAAGTCATTCACTGAGCCTTCCACGTATTTCTGCTGCTTTGAGTCTTGAGTGGTGGTGTGTAGTAGGGACCTACGAGGTACTTACAAGGGCCTGCACACACTTCAGCAGTTGCCCAACAAGACTTTTAATGATTAACTAGTTTTTTTTGTACACTCCCCATGAATGACAGGAATCTGGGCTGGCGGTATTTGTTCAAGGAAGCAAAATACTGATTTCATGAACTGTGACTGAGTACGAAAGGAGGGGCCTGAGTAAACACAACCAGGTGAGTGACGTCAAGTAGATCTTTTAGCTAAAGATGGACATATTATTTTACAACACCATTTAAAACATTAAATTTGGGAATATCTGCAAATAAGACTCACTTACACATTGTCAAAACATTTGTTCTTTGGCATTTTACACCTACTTTTGTGTGCTTGTGGTTCGAAAGGCACTATGGGGGACATGTACAAGGAAGTGAGGAAGTTGAGCAGAGAGGCGTTAGCCTTCCTGGCTTAACGCCTTTCTCCTACACTTCTGAAACGCAAGACTGCACCATATTTACTAAAATTTGTGCAGCCTTGCTTCTCCCCCTGCGATAGCGCTATGTTTGGCAACTTAGCCCCAATGTAGGCACCCTTGCACCATAGTGCAAGGGTGTCTGCATGCAGGGGAGGATTGTTTATGTGTATGAAGATGTCCCTTCCTGCACATAAACAATCCTAGAAATGCCCTTGTCACTTTCATGTATGCTGCTTCAGCACACATGAAAGTGACAAAATTGCATTTTTTAAAAAGTTTGTTTATGTACAGGAAAGGACACCTTCCTGTACATAAACAAACAATGGCATTTTTCTTTTTCCATGTGTGCAGCACAAGGCAGTACACATGAAAAAAAGCAAAAACGAGGAGTAATAACGCATTTCTCCAACTTAAGACCAGGTATTCCCTGGTCTTAATTTTGGCGCTGCCTCCTAAGTATGCCACCCTTGTACATAGGGGGCAGCGTCAAAATGAATGGGTGTTTGGTGGAACGCCCACTGCAACAATCCTTATGTACAAGGCAGCGTTAAGCCAGGCAGAGTTAAGCCATGTTAAGTGGCTTAACGCTGCCTTGTACATAAGGAACATCCCCTATCGCCACCACAACATCAATATAGGTGAGGTTGTGGTGGCGATAGGGGCTTGTACATATGCCCCTATGTTTCATATTCTTTTGGGATTTTGAAGGACTGGTTGAAAATTTGAGAGAACAATCCAACCCTAGGTGGATGTTGTAGCGCTTAGTTACCCCTACATTAGGCCTTTGAAGCTACACCTTGCAGGGTGTGTGGTTAGAAAAATATTCTGTTTTGTTGTGAGCCTGTGTGGGAACTGGTTTGATGCCGTGTGTGAGGTACCCAAGTGACCAATGAAGCGCCTTAAGATCCGGTTCGTGAATCGTTGGGAAGAGTGCCTGAAATACAAATGGGAAATCGAAAGGGCTTCCAGGGCATGGTAATAAGATATAATTAGCAGCCAAATAAGTGCTCTTGCTGAGTGGAGTCGCCGGTCACTAAATTACTACCATGGTATAACCAGGGCCACTGGAATTAGGTGATTCTGCGGCCGCAGCTTTTTCCGTATAATTAGGGATGTGCCGCATTTTCCACATAAAGCATCATCTGCTGCCTAAACTGACGTTTATACAAAAGTAAAACGTTGTTTTCCTCTCAAACGGATCAAAAGGTAACTAAAAACGTGGATATGTGTTTTTTTACACGTCGGAAGACCCTTCGTAACAAGCATTGGCATAGCCAATAGGTCTCGCCTTTGGGACCTTCTAAGTATTTAGTTATGCAGCACAATATCCTTACTGCAACAACATTAACTGTTGCACGGCTAAACACTTACAGGGTCCCAAAGGCGAGAACTATTGGCTATGGCAATGCTTGTTGAATAAGTAGTTTCCTTTTCCCCTTCCTCTTCTAGCGCTGGGAAGCCCTATGTGGGTAGCTATGCGCTTTACAAATCTCGGAGAATAGAAGTACTTTGTAAATTCCACACATAAATTTGCTAACTGAAAAGGAAAGATGAATGTATGCATTACAAATTATAAAAAGCAATTTCTTCATACAATGTCCTTAAGAAATCCCGTGCATCTATCTGTGTGCTTTCCAAGAGTCAATACCAATACATTGGCAAAGAAGCATTGGCAAAGGAAATAGGTCTTGCCTTTCTCACCAATAGACTTTCCCAATGCCTTTTGGTGGTGCTTTAGAGCGCATGACTTTTTCAGGCTGCTGTACGTCATTGTCAAAATAAATTAAGGAAAAGGGACCAGCGATGCATGCATGTCAACCTGCTCCCATCGCAATCAATAAAAGTGAAACAGTAGAAAATTAATAATTAGATTAAAGTTCTCTTCTGGACCCAGGTAGCCATCGTTTATGTGCTAGCAAAAATTGTGAGTAATGGCACAACATCTTAGAGCACCCCTCTTCATGGAAGTCATCATTCTTGTAACGTGAGCTATTTCCTTTTTCCTGTGGCTGATAGAAGACTGAAGTATTCTGTGCGACACTTTGAAACAAGTTTCCAAGGAATGTGTGATATGTATAACTGTTAGTAAAAAAACACAAATCCACGTCAGTTAGTTGCCCGGCACTCCTCTTTAGGAGCTCTTGCTGATTTTACAAAAGGATGCAAAAATAATATATGCTCTACTTTCTTTTTTAAACATGTATTTTGCGGTGTCTTAAACACCATCCAATATTTTGTCGTATTGAGTTCTATTCTACCTGGAGGAAACGCACACTCCTCCTGTGAACGTTACTCGGTAGTGGCTGCCAGCTGACCAATCGTTTCGTGGGCCAACGCACAAAGAGCTCAGTGTCTTAAAAATACATAAAAATAGCAAGGACCAAACATGGGTGTCGGCACCACGCCGGAAAGGGGAGTTAACAGAGAAGTATGAGGTAACACTCTCATGGCCAGAGATTTGTATGTATTTTCATAAATGCAAAAAATGCAAACCTATAGAGTTGCATGTGTTCAGGGCGATTTGTAACAGTGGTGTGTATGGGATAAAAAGTGTGGCTGTGTCTATGTATGGGAGCGTGTGCAAATATTGAGGTGTGCATATGCATCTGTACTGTTAAAGTGTTCATGAGTCTGTGTGAATGGGCTTATATTTTTGTGTGTGAATTTTACAGTTGTCAAATTCTTTGTAATCGTTTTACCGTTAACGTAGAGAGGCAAACAGAAAATACGGAATGACAGAAAAAAAACAGGAGAAAAGGAAAGCAAAAAAGAGACAGAACCAGCTTTGCAAAGGGGCAGATGGAAATGATCTAGACAAACGACGAGAGGGAAATCCGAGCAATGCAGGCAGAGAGAGTGAGGGTTCTAGAAAATAATGAGGCATTGCGGTTCTCTTTCTTCCTCTGGCCCCTCCTACCTGGGATGATCCCTTGCTTGTGGAAAAGGGAGAAGAAACTGTTTTGACGTGAAAGGGCAGGTTTTGGGATCAACTTCAGCTACTCGAGTGCAAATTGTTAGTTCGGGAAAGGCATTGTGTCATTCCTTTAGAGGAATGAATGGAAAAAAAACGCTTCCGTGCGGCGTTGATTGACAGCATGCGCTGAGACCCGAGTATGTAAAGGGAAAAGAGCTTGGGGAGCCAATAGAAGCCCTGCCTTCATTCGGAGCGATTCTGGCGGGCTGCAATTCAGAGAGTTTCACCGCTGCTGACTTTTTGCTGGGATTTCACGTGGCGCACGCACACACAAACGCAAGCGCTCGCCATTGCCTAGTCCTCCTCAGAGGAATACATTTTAAAAAATGCTTCCGTGCGGCGCTGATTGACAGCATGCGCTAAAACCCGAGTATATAAGAGGAAAAAAGCTTGGGGAGCCACTAGAAGCTCTGCCTTCATCTGGAGCGATTCTGGCGGGCTGCGATTGGGAGGGTTTCAGCGCTGCTGACTTTTCGCTGGGATTTCACATAGCGCGTGTGCACACAAACACAAGCGCTCGCCATTGCCTTGTTCTCCTCAGAGGAATACATTTAAATAAGCCCAGGAGTTGTGTGCACGTGCGCAAAAAGGAAATTTTAAAAAGCCCGCAAGTGGAGCGCGTGAGGCAAAAGAGAAAGTGATCGCGATCGCATGCTGTAAGGGTGCCACAAGCGATGCACTTAATAAGCCATGACGGAAAGCCAGATGGCGCCTGTGCGCATAACCGCAAGCTTTAGGCCACAAGCAAAAGCTTGTGGTTGGATTTTTAAAGCCCACTTACTAAAAGCCTCGCCAGAGTAGCGCATGAGCTGGCTCAGGCGAGACCTAAAAAGGGTACCAGGTCATCTTTCAATTGCTTATTTATGTGGTCAAACTGGTACTAATGGGGTGAAATCTATGCTCAGAGAGTGTTACCAAGTGGAAAAATGAAAAAATAATGAAGCAATACTAAGAACAAATGTGCTGCATTATGCAGCATAATTTGGCTTTTTTTGCTGCATAATTTAGTTACTGTGCCGCATAATTTGGTGCTGTCTGCCGCATGATTCCAGGCAAAACCAAAGGGGATGATAGACGGAGTGTTGAACAATGCAAGCACTCACCCCCAGTCAACTGATCTGGGTTTAATCCATCATCATTCTTTAGCTCACTCCGCCACCCCAGTTCAGACATGGCCATATGTAAATCAGTCTCACACTGGGCCTCATGGGAACAGTCCAGCCCGAACTGCCAAGCCATGTCTTCCCTGGACCGGAAACAAGCATCCTGGGACCGGTTTGTGGCTAATCAGCCGTCATCAGCCAGGCTAGTTTGAATCCAGTGGCAAAGTGAGCAAGGGACCCACGTCTGGGCATACCCTGCCAACTTAGGGCAAACAAAGCAAAACCAAAGGAGATGATAGACGGAGTGTTAAACAATGAAAGCACTCACCTCCAGTCAACTGATCTAGGTTTAATCCATCATCATTCTTTAGCTCACTCCACCACCCCAGTTCAGACATGGCCATATGCAAATCAGTCTGACCCTGTGCCTCATGGGAACAGTCCAGCCCGAACTGCCAAGCCATGTCTTCTCTGGACCAGAAACAAGCATCCTGGGACCGGTTTCTGACTAATCAGCCGTCATCCGCCAGGCTAGCTTGAATCCAGTGGTAAAGTGAGCAAGGGACCCACGTCTGAACATACCCTGCCAACTTAGGGCGAACAAAGCAAAACCAAAGGGGGATGATAGACGGAGTGTTGAACAATGCAAGCATCCCCCCCCCCCCCAGTCAACTGATCTGGGTTTAATCCATTATCATTCTTTATCTCACTCCGCCACCCCAGTTCAGACATGGCCATATGCAAATCAGTCTGACCCTGTGCCTCATGGGAACAGTCCATTCCGAACTGCCAAGCCATGTCTTCCCTGGACCGGAAACAAGCATCCTGAGACCGGTTTCTGGCTAATCAGCCGTCATCAGCCAGGCTAGCTTGTATCCAGTGTGAGAAGTTGGCCCGATATGCAGTGCTCACTATTCTAGCGATCAATATGCATCGGTCCAAACGACCCTTCTGGTGATTGGTTGCAAGTCAACCTTAGACCAGCTATCCTAGTAGCGTGGATACGAGCAGTCTTCGGGCTAAACTCTAGAGGGCGTGTTAAGCCAGCTGTTATACCATCACATACCCCTTGAACACCGAGTGATAGGACACCACACAAGTGTTATGAAAATAAACAGTGTATTTATTAGAATCACAACAGCCCTGTACTCTTTATGAGGACAGGGTATTAAGCACACAACGAAACTCTTAGAAAAATACTTCAAGTGCACAATCAATACAAGTGCCCGAGGGCACGGAAAGTTTAGTGGTCTCGGGCGGACCCGATAAGGCAAGTCGGAAGTGATAGGGACTCGGGACCCTTAAATAAGGAGGCGATGCGGGCACCGAAATGCCGAAGTTACCTAGCCCCAAGGGCTGCAGCTGCACAAGTCTTAACAGACGTCGGGAGTCTTCGCTGACGAGCCAGGAGCCGGAAGGAAGGAGTTGCTGGCCGGCGACCAGTGGAAATAGTTTGTAGAGATCCAAGCCTGGATCAGAGATGGATGACACCTGAAAGCAGAGGGGACCAAGTTCGTACTACTAGCCAGTAGTCAGAGGGTACCAGGAGGGCACCGGATGATCGTCACCTCGACTAGGTGAGTGGGCGACGCTAGGCTCTGCAGTCTCACGGACCAGGAGGCGTTGTCGGCGACCAGGATGGAGGTGCGAGCTGTCCCACGAAGGTTGATGCTGTCGGCGTCGCTGGGCCCAGGATTGGGTCAACAAGCCTTGGCAAATTTCAGGGCCACGTGGTGGGCCTAAAGTGGCGTCTTGAGTGGACCAGGAGGGTCCGGGGTGCTCCTCTCTCAGAAGGGAGCAAAGGCCAGTCTGGAGCAACCAGACCAGCAGCGTTGGTTGTCGAGTGTCGTCAAGAAGGTCACAAGCCAGCGGCTAGTGGCCAGACAACGGGCTGAACAGCAAAGAGCAGAAGGGCCCCACGCAGATCGTGGAGATGCTGGGAGGCTGCACTTCGGTGCTGGAGCTGCTCAGGGTCGGGGCTTCTCGGACCCCAGAGCACTCACCAGAGGATCCCTCAGTGGTCGTGCTGGTTTAAGAAAGCATGCAGGTTTTGATGATGGCCGGTCCCTCGAGGTCTCGTCGCACCCACAGATCTCAGCTGAGCTGACGATGTGGATAGAGGTCAGAGGTGCCAGGGAAGCCGGTTCTCGTCGAGCTGGGCAGTCGGATTCCTGAGGAAGGACTTGCAGCAAACCGCAGAGTTCTTAGATGGTGCCTGCGGATGCAGGGTGACTACTCCTTAGCCACAAGGGAGAAATCTTGAGAAGAGTCGAGAGTTCCTTTCGTAGAAAGTATTCTTGATTCAAAGATGATCTAATTTGGAAGGGTCCCCGCTCCTGCCTTTATCCTAAAGAAAGGGGCTGGCACGCGACTAGGTCCTGCCCATGGGTGGGACCAGGAAGGGGGGTAGTTACACCCCTCTCCCCTGCCGGACTTTCCCCAGGTCAGGGGCTGGGCGCCCCTGGAACTGGTTCTAGCCGGCAGATGCGTAGTGAGCACCGGGGTGCCACTCCGCCGTCACCTTCTTGTAAAGCCCTGCCTACCCAGGATACACAAAACCCTGTCTGGGATGGTGCGAACACCGCCCCGGACAGGAAACCCTTTGTCCAAGCTCTCCTTGCTGGAAGGACTCCCAGCAGCAGGAGGTCAGACTTGTGTCTGTGGTGGCAGCATCCATTTTGTGGAGCTGAGGCTTCAGTTAACTTTAACCGGGGTTCACAGTTACGTACATGTCGTGTCCGTCTAGAAGGGCGGAATGCTAACCTCGTCGCCAGTATTGGTGAGGGGTAAGCATCCCGATTCGTATGACACCTTACTCGACATGTCTTCATAACGCGATACCGAAGTTACTAATATGGTACGCGTTATCATGGAACAGCCATTGGGTCTTGGTTCCGCAAGCTGCAACTGGGCTCGGCTCGTGCCAGAGCCCAATTCACACGATTCCACGCACTCTGCCTTCAGGATTGTCAAGGCCTGCCATAGGAGTGACTGATAGGAACTCAGGTGTCCATTTTAGGGTTAGATATAGGGATACTATACCTAAAGCAACGGGCGAGTACGCCACGTTGCCCCAGCTGTCGCGCAGCCAGTTGTCAGATTTAGATGGCCGTCCAGGGGTGGCATAATACATGCTTCAGCCCCTGGTAGGCCCTGGGTACACCGATGCCCTGAGTTACAGGGTCTGACAAGGTGGCCCAGACCCAATTGGGTAATGCACCTGCGGTACACATCAATTTAGCGAGAGAACAGCTAGGCTGTGGGTCTGATTGGCAGGCCCACAGCCCGAGAAAGTCGTAAACCAGTGAAACAAAAGCAAAAAATCTGGGTGATCATAGGATTGCAGACCCTACTCTCCTACATCCAGTGACAAAGTGAGCAAGGGACCCACATCTGGGCATATCCTGCCAGGGGCTTTGGGTGTCATTGCCAATGGTTAAGGAAAAGGCCACATGTTTTAACCATGCTTGTGGGTGTGCTTTTCCTGCAATAGTATGACTCCTGGGCATTTGAGAAAATGGCGAGCCCAATAAATTCCAATAGTATTATGTCAACGAGGATGCCTTTGATATGTTTGTACGAGCATCCTTCTGAATTCATGCAGTGTAACGCCCAGAGCGGCCGACTTTGAAGCGGGGAACCCGGTTCGAGTCTCGGCAGGGATACTCGAGCATCCTGTGATTCTGGGCAAATCACTTAATCTCCCAGGGCTTGAAAAATGGATGTGTCCGTCCCACAGTCCATCAAAGGGGGGGGGGGTTTACACTATCCTGGCAGCGTCGTCACCTCTTTACATGATTAATTACAGCAATCAATGGGTCAAGGCAACTAGTTAACTTTCATAAAGTGCCTGCTGAAAGACGTTTGCTCTGTGTGGTCAGTGCATAAAATTCATATTCATGTGGAAAACGCTGTAGGCCTGTGGGGAAGTACCGGGACGCTTACTTACTTGTACAACAGCAGCCAAGCAGGGAAGTACCAGCAGCACCCATGCAATACTGCATAGAAGTGCCGGCACTTATGTACTAGTGCAGCTGCAACTTGAAGAGAAGTGTTGACTGTCAAATACAGCAACACTGCAGAGAAGTACTGGGACTCTTCTTTACAAGTACATTAGCAGCCAAGCAGGGAAGTACTAGCAGCACCCATGCAATATTGCATAGAAGTGCCGGCACTTATGTACTAGTGCAGCTGCAACTTGAAGAGAAGTGTTGACTGTCAAATACAGCAACACTGCAGAGAAGTACTGGGACGCTTCTTTACCAGTACATCAGTGGCCAAACAGGGAAGGACCAGCAGCGTCCATGCAATACTGCATAGAAGTGCCGGCACTTCCATTTCCTTTACAGCTGCAACTTGAAGCAAAGTACTGGACTGTCAAATACCAAAATAGCAATCCTATAGAGGAGTACTGAGACACTTACTTAACAGTACATCAGCAGCCAAGCAGGGAAGTACCGGGAGCGCCCATGCAATACTGCATAGAAGTTCAGGCACTTACTAGTACAGCTGCAACTCGAAGCACAGTACTGGACTGTCAAATTCGAGTACAGCAACCCTGCAGAGAGGAACTGGGACAGTTCCTTACCAGTTCACCAGCAGCCCTCAAGGAAGTACCAGCAGCGCCCATGCAATACTGCATAGAAGTGCCGGCACTTATTTACTAGTACACCTGCACCTTACAGAGAAGTACTGGACTGTCAAATACCAGTATACCAACGCTGAAAATCAGTACTGGGACGTTTTTTTACCTGTACATTAGCAGCCAAGCAAAGAAGTGCCTGCGGCTCCTATGCACTACTGCATAGAAGTGCCTGCACTTACTAGTACAGCTACAAGTTGGAGCAAAGTACTTTAACTGTCAAATACAAGTACAGCAATCCTGCAGAGAGGAACTGTGGCAGTTCCTTATCAGTACACCAGCAGCCCTCAAGGAAGTACCAGCAGCGCCATGCAATACTTATATATTAGTACACCTGCATCTTAAAGAGAAATACTGGACGGTCAAATACCAGTATAGCAACGCTGCAAAAAAATACTGGGACGGTTCCTTCCCAGTACATCGCCAGGGAAGTACCTGCAGTGCCCATGCAGTACTGCAAAGAAGTGCTGGCACTTACTAGTACAGCTGCAACTTGAAGTAAATTAATGGACTATCAAATACAAATACAGCAACCCTGCAGAGAATTACTGGGACTGTTCCTTACCAGTGCATCAGCAGCCAAGCAGAGAAGTAGCTGCAGTGCCAATGCAATGCTGCATAGAAGTGCCGGCACTTCCATTAGCTTCACAGCTGCAGCTTGAAGCAAAGTACTGGACTGTCAAATACAAGTATAGCAACACTGCAAACAAACACTGGACAGTTCCTTATCAATACATCAGCAGCCAAGCAGAGAAGTACCTGCAGCTCCCATGCAATACTGCATAGAAGTGACAGCACGTACGTAAGAAGTACTGATAATGGCCTTTCCATAGAAGTACAGATACTGTTTATTTCTGTAAAACAGCGCTTCTGCTAAGTGCTGATATCATCCATTACTAGCATACTAGCCCCAGAAACAAGTACTGGTACTGTCCAATACTAGCACACCAGCCAGAAACAAGTACTGACCCTGTCTATTACTAGCATACCATCCCCAGAAACAAGTACTGGTACTGTCCTTTGCTAGCATAAGTATCGGAACTGTCCATTGCTAGCATACCAGCCCTACAGGCAAGTACTGATCACTTCCAGTACTTGCACAGCACTCTTCCTTACCTGATGCGTTTCATGCTGAAAGCTGACCTAGGAATGCATTCCTCCCGCATGCCTACCATTTGCTTTGTGTTTTGGAACTCACATTTGCTTGTGCTCTATTGGCTGACATTATTTGTTTTAAACTGTCCTGCATGTTCCTTGAAGTCTTTTTTATGTCTCGCCTACGCAGCGCACATGCATTGCGTAGGAGACCTTTAGCTGTCGCTCTGCTCTTTTTGGAAGCACATACTTGTGCTTGTGGCGGCATCCACCTTGCGGGAGCGCACAGGGGCGCGTCACAAGCACAAGTATGTGCTTCCAAAAAGAGCTGACTGCGCACGCACGCACGCAACACTCTGCTTTCCCAGGTCTCGAGTCTATCCCGCCGTCTACAAGGCCGCTTTCCTTCTTCAGTTTCACGCTCCATCTTGTTATCAATTTCAGTTGTCCCTGCAATGTTTGACATGAACGAAGTACTTTACCAGATATTCCAGTAAGCTTTTCTACCTCAGTTGCAAGTGTACTGTTTGGCACCTTAATGTTAGCAAGCCATCGCATATTTGTTTGCGTACTTGTATGTAGATGGGGACGCCTTTATCAGCGTTTAGACAGTTCTGTATTCATGCTAATTATAGTAGACCCTCCCCTTTAGGCTAGGGCCACTTAATCTGTTTCAGACGTTTTTCCGTTGATGTCAACTCTAGTAGCCCTATCCCGTCCCCTATCCCGTCCCCTACTTCGGTGTGTATTCCATCTCGGTGGTTTTAGCGCGTCAATTTTTGTCACTCCGTGCTAAACATTATTAGAAATTCTCCTTACTTTCCCAGCTGCCTGCCAGAGGCACGCCTTACATTATTACGCTGCACTTGCAGGTTTATGATTTTAAGCTTTCATTATTGCTCATGAGACATCGACCTCGGTGGTTACACAACCGACGAATTCTTGTTATTATTCTAGGACATTTTGCCTAGTCCAGAGACAACAGGAAACATCAGGAAGTTTATCAGTGGCTGTATCAGCAAAATATAAACTTTGGCTGAAAATCAAACCGGTACATTAAAAGTAGGATATCTTTTTTACTAGTTCTTTCATGTGCGTCCCTGATCGGCTCACTATTTAAGGTAGTACTTTTGGTCTCTAATTGTTGTTTATGGGGGTTCTAGTTTCTTCCTTTATATCTAGCTCTCATTACTTGGGGTTCGCTATGCTTCTTGGTACGCACTATGGGTTTCCAAAATGTTGGTTTATACATGGTGACATATTTTCATCCTTAAGCTTTGGTGAAGGTGTTTCGTTCAGGTCAATGGTTACAAACCGCAGTTTTTAGTATTGGTTGTTGGGCATATTTATTGTACACTGTGTTTGCAGGTCTTTTGCCTTTAAATAGCATGTGGCTTTGCTGACGGAGTTATGCCGAAATAACGCATAGATGGCATTTGAACATAAGCCACACAAAGATGCACCAGGACCATCCATGGTCTGATACAGTTTAAGGGTGATTTCAATCTTTAACTTCATAGAGTATCTCTTGTATGAGACTCCACTGCTATAACGTTTTAAATAATTGTTCCTGTATTTTTACCACTGTGTGTGTGGTTTTAGAATGAATGTTGATACAAAAGGTGTATGTTTGAAATATTTATTGGTCTTTAAGCTATATTGATGCATAGGCTTCTATGTTTGCTAAAAAGATTTTCTAAGAATGTATGATCTATTGATTATTCATTTTGTATGTTTAATTAACTTTTTTGACCACGCACGCTGTAGAAATCTCCTTGCCCTAGTATGTAATGTGAATTGTTTGGAAACAGTATGGTAGCCTAAGTCTTTATACAGTAATTACTTTTTTCCTGTCCCAGGTACATTATGGAATACCAGGGTGTCCCTTTCCATTTACAACTGATACTTTCTTTGCCAGTGCTTTTTTTTCTCTCCATTTATTTTGTAACTCATCCTTGTGTTTCAATTATACCTTTATATTATACTAACTCAAAACCAATAGATCTTTCTCTTTGCCCAAATATGAATTGTGGTTTCCTGTCCTGTATTAACAAGCATTGGCATAGCCAATAGGTCTCGTCTTTGGGATCTTATACGTTTTTAGCCATGCAACAGTTAATGTTATAGCAGTAAGGATATTGTGCTGCATAACTAAATACTTATAAAGGTCTCAAAGGCGAGACCTATTGGCTATGCCAATGCTTGTTTCTTTTTCATTCGGCACTCCTCGAGAGTGCTTGTGTTTTCAGCTGTCTTCCTTGTAGGCCAGTTCACTGAGCAATTTCTGCAGCTCAGTGGGTTGTAATAAACATACTGTATTTCTTTTTTTTTTTCAAAGTTTTTTATTTGCATCAAAGAATCACATAGGCAATAAACAATTCATTTTTTTCAAAGAAAAGAAAGAAACAGAGAAATGACAATATTTCATAATTGCAGTTAGACAAGTATATAACATTATTGAAACAATGCAAAGTATAAAATTAAACAACAAAAAAAAAAATCAATAAACATGTATTATGAGAAAATGTTTTGCTAAGACATGAATAACCCCCATATTCTATCAATTTTTCGTCTGGCCTGCAATCCCCTTGAATCTGCAATAGCGACTTCCATACTATGGATCTCCTTTACTAAACTCCACCATTCTAAAACTGTTGGTGGGTTCTTTTGAATCCATGCTCTGGCAACACTCAACCTTCCACAAGTGATTAGAACATTCAACAGATCTTTAAACCTTTCACCCCCATTGACGCCTATGCAAACATCGATGTTTGAGAGTGCGAAAGGTTGCTCCAACCTCTCAGTGATAACCTTAGTTATCCCTTCCCAATATTCCTGGAGGTGAGGACAGGTGAAAAACATGTGGACAATGTCTGCACCGCTCAAATCACATTTAGGGCATTTCGTTTTATCTGATTGAATATTGTTCGTTGCCCATTTAAGTATCCTTTCAGGCGTGTAATATAATTGGCAAATTGTTTTAAACATCTGCAATTTTAAGCTGGAGGATTGAACTGATGTATTTAGGCTTTTAAATGATATGACAATTAAATCTGTAGGAATGCTCATTGCAAATTTCCTATTCCATTTCTCTGTTAAAATAGTAGCATCCCCGGTCTTGAGATCAGAAAAGAGCTTATACCCCAGGCTTATAATAGATCTATCAGAATCCCTATAGATACAGTCCCATATCTCAGACTCTGAGACTGTAGTGAGTTCTATTTCTTTCACTAAGTAATCTCTAATCTGATAGTATTTAAATCTAGCTGTTTCTGGTAAGTTATAACAAAGTTTCATTTTATCAAATGCCATAAAGCCAATATGATCATATAAATCCCCCAGCAATCTAATACCAGAGTTTAAAAACATTTGACAAGCTGTGTCATGAAAAATAGTAGGAAAGCCGGGATTGCCCCATAAAGGTGTTTGACAGTGAAAGAGAGATGTATTGCATTTAGCCATAATAGATCGCCAGACACTCACAGTGTCCCTTATGGTCTTAAATTTAACCCTTTTAAAGTAATTGGGGTCATTCATCCTATACAAAAACATATTGACATCTAATCCGAGTAAAAACTTGTGAAAATATAAGCATTTATCCAGAACTGCCAGACTGCAGATCCGAGTCATAAATGCTGACCAGTAGTAAAATTTAAAGTCCGGAAAAAGCAGTCCTCCTTGACTAAAGGGAAGTTTAAGCAGTGATATAGCACGCCGGGCTTTTTTATATCCCCATACAAAGCTGCCAATGATGCCTTCTAGTCTGGTGAAGAAGGAATTATTGACCCGCAAAGGGATTGTTCGAAACAAATACAAGAATTTAGGCAGAATTTTCATTTTTATTAAGTTTATTCGACCAATCAAATTAATAGGAAGTTTATGCCATTTCTTAAGTTGCATGGCCGTTTCTTTTAATAGAGGTTCGTAATTTAGTCCTATGATGGAGTCAATATCTGAGCATATTTTAACACCTAAATAAGTGGCTGTATTGCTAATTCCAGGGACAAGAGTAGTAGGTTGGTAATTCATGACTACTTGAGTTTTGGTGGTATTGAGTTTATAACCAGATACTGAGCCATAGATACCAGCTTCTATTAAAATGCCTTTTATAGTTTTAGCAACGTCTGGGGAAAAAACTGCGATATCATCGGCATATACAGTTATATCTAATTTATCTAATCCATTAAAAAAAGGGCAAATTAGTGTTTGATGTTGTAAGGCAATTAAAAAAGGCTCTATTGCAAGAGCAAAAAGTAATGGTGATAAAGGGCACCCTTGCCTTGTCCCTCTTTTAATAGAAAACAAAGAAGAGCATTTTCCCATATATGAAATTTTACCCATGGGATTATCATATAAAGATTGAATCCATCGCAGATGTTTTCCTTTAATACCAAATGCCTGTAGTGCGGCCCACAGAAAACCCCACCCCACCCGGTCAAATGCTTTTTCAGCGTCTAATAAAATCATACCGAGTGGGGTGTGTTTAATCCGTGCTGCATCAAAAGCTGATATAGCCATGTTAATATGTGCCGTGGTGTCTCCCTTAGGGATGAATCCATGCTGTTGAGGAGAGACAAGTTGGGACATATACGGAGCTAATCTAGTAGCCAGTATTTTAGCAAAGATTTTTGCATCGCTGTTAATAAGTGAGATAGGCCTGTAAGATCCCCTCTCTTGTGGTGCTTTACCTTTTTTCAAAAAGAAAATAATTTGAGTAAGGTTCCATGATCTGGGTGCTTGTTGCCCTTTACCAATGGCATTAATCACTTCAACAAATAGTGATAATAATTCTTCAGTGCAATATTTATACAATTCCAAAGGAATAAGATCTTCCCCAACAGCTTTACCCATTGCAAGAGATTTAATTGCACCCCTGATTTCTAAAGGCGTAATCTCGGCATCTAATTGAGCCGATTGATCTGGATCTAAGTTATTTACTTTATTAACAGCCATATAATTATTAATATTGGCATCTAAGATAGCATCTTCCGGTGTATAAAGATTTTGATAAAAAGAAGCAAACTGTTGAAGAATCGATTTTGGATCACTGAATAGTTGATTATTGTCCCCTTTAATTTCTTTAACCATATTAATGGACCGATCTTCCGCAACTTTATAAGCCAATAATTTCCCACTTTTATCTCCATTTTCATACTGTTCTAGATGATATTTTTTAAGTTTATTAACGCTTGTGTCCCTCAGAAGCTTTTTAATTGCTGCTTTAAGCTCAATTAATTTGAAATTTAAAGCTTCTAAATTTAAAGCGTTGTTACAGACTGCATCAGCTATCTGGAGTTCGATATCCCTGATTTCATTTTACCTTTGCTGATTTATAGTTCGAAGTTCTTTGTTTTGGGACCAAATGTATTGTTGGGTGAATCCCCGTATACTAGCTTTACACGAGTCCCAGACTATCCATGGTAAACTCGTTTGTCTGTTAATATCAATGAATTCTTTTATATGCTCTTTGAGCCTATTTATAAACACTGCGTCAGAAAATAGGTACCGAGGAAAAGAGAAGGAGCGAGTAGTTTTTTCCTCAGTTGTGAGTGTGAACGTTATAGAGATCGGATTATGATCAGACGTCACCCTTGGATATATATCCATTGAACATTTGCATTTATCAAGAATTGAGCCTGAGGCCCATATCATATCAATGCGTGAGCATACCTTATGTGCAGCAGAATAAAAAGTATATCCCGCTATATCAGGATTTAAAGATCTCCATACATCTTTTAAAAGATGGATTGCTGCCAGATCCACAATTGCAGCCCTAGTTTTCCTCATCCTTTGAAAAGCATTTTTTCTTGTAATATCCATCTTATAATTCATTATGCAATTAAAATCACCTAACACAATAATCTCTCCCCCCCATCCCAGTAGTTCCATATTAATTTGGTCAAAAATTATAGGCTCATCTTGGTTAGAAGCATAAACTCCACATATTGTAAGTTTGAAATTTCCTAACTTTATCTGTGCTATCGCCCATCTGCCAGCTTTATCGGTTAGAGTCTTAATTATTTCACATTTCAATCCTTTATGTTTTAAGATCGCTACTCCCCTAATTGAGGCATTAAATTCAGTGCAAACTATTGGATCAAAACCCAATTGTTTGACCAGTTGTTTGTCTTTGTAGGCAATATGTGTTTCAGTTAGAACTGCTATTTGCGGGCTATACATCCTAAGTTCCTCATAGACAAGACGGCGCTTCATTTTGTTGTTTAATCCTGAAACATTCCAGGTTAAGCACTTTATTAAATGCATTTTAACTTATATATTTCCTTACCTATGTAACAAAAAATAATCACAGTCAGTGCCTTATAAAATGTCTTAATTTTTTCTTTGTAATTTTTGTGTCCTTTGATGCAACTTTTACCCCAAACCATTACTTCCCTTAACCCACCCCACACTCTGATATTACCTCCCCCCACCCCGTGTTTACCTGTGGACCCCCCCTTCCTGTTGACTGCCGTTCACCTGGCAGTAGATGAGTGGATAGAACGCTAATCGGGACCAGGTATTTATAGTTAGTCTATTCGACACAGTACTACGCATTTTCTCATTATCTCAATGTTACCCTCTTCACTGACATATAAATAATCAATTGAAATCCTGTGAAAATTTCGTGAGTGGCGAGAAATCCAAAAAAGAAAGAAAAAAAAAAATATATAAACTTCACTATATCTATGTCTAATAAGGCCATTAGGACCAGAAGAACAAAGAAACATAGCACCCCTTTTTTCGCCCGCATTAACTTAACATTAGTCTTAAACTCATTCATTTCCCAGTTTTCCAGGAGGTAATTGCTTTTTCGACCTCATTTGCATCCAAAAAAAAATATGAGTGACCATTTCTGTGAAAAGTTCCCCTGTGATCATTGCTACACTTTTGGCAACAAGGGTGATATAATATCCAACTCACCCTCATTGCGGATGCCACTGTCCCCGTTCTTCCTGGCTGTGTTCAAGCACTTCCATTTTGCTTGCAGAATTATCTTCGTGCATGACTGATTCTGCTTATGTCAGGCCAGTCCTTTGCCTGTGACCATGCTGCGGTGGAGCATGCAAACGAGCAATACAGAGCCTTTTAAATTTAGTTGTATCTTGCCACATTTGCTATGTGTTCAAAGAGGGAGGTCAAATGTCACGCTATGTCTTCCGACAAATCGCTGTTCTTTCTTTTGAAAGAGATGTGTGTATCTATTTTTCTTTCTCTGACTGCAAAATGAGAGGATTTTGTAAAGTGAACTATGGGATAATCTTGCTCGGTACGGGGAGTGTGAAAGGAAAAGCTGCGAGATGTAATTTTTTTAAAGCATACAACACAATTTTAATTCCCTTAAAAGAACTGCACAAGTATATCAGAATATATTATCAGCTAGAAAAGCACAAATGAAGCACATTTTTTGTAATTCTGAAGGTGTCAATAGGAACAACACAAATCAACGCACTTGGTGATGCGCACATGAAAAAATTGTTGAATCCCTTTTGCCGCACATTCTCGTTTGTGTGCTGCCAAATTTCTTCAGTAAAACTGTATGGCAGTGCAAATGTAGAGGGCAGTTCAATGAAAATGTGCTGTTTGTAAATGACAGTGTGCTACCACACTTTGCTTTAGTAATATGTTGGCAACAGTGTGCTCCAAAATGTACCACAGCTACATATTACACCCATACCACTCTCCTACTGAATACATTTACTGTACGTATTCATTTTGTGGCGCATAGATTTTTCACAGTCCCTATAGCTTAAGTGATGTAAAATTAATGACAGCACTTCCACTCTAAAAAATTGCTCCAGCATCCCTGGCGCAAGCCAATTGCAAAATGTCATTCATGCAGAGCCCTTGTTAGTACGCTTCTTTTGAACAATCCTATTTCTTCGCAAGTCTCGAAGGAAGCAGAGTACTGTAATTTAAATAGCACTGGCTCAAATCTAGCTTGCAATTCTCAGCTTTTACATCAGTATTAAGTGCTAACCAGGGCACAAGTCCTAAACAAGCATTTACAATGCAATGGTCTCGTCTTTGTTAAAGTTAGAGCTATTGGCATTGCAATTGTCATTTTTTTCATTTATTGTTTTTTTTTAAACCGGTAAATATATGGTATTGTCATTTACAATGGCAATAGGTAAGCATTAGAGAGTAGTAGAGAGTAATAGCTTAATCTCTCGCAAAGGCGAGACCTATTGCATTTGCACCCACACACACACACAACACAGAACCCCAAACACAGAGCCACACACACAGGCACAGAGCCACACACACGGCCACACACACACAGTTCCACACACACACAGCCACACACACACAGAGAGCCCCCCCCACACACACAGAGCGCCCCCCCACACACAGGGCCACACACACCTACAGAGCCACACAAACACACACACAGAGCCACACACACACACAGTGCCACACACACAGCCACACACACACACAGATTCCCCCAAACACAGAGACACACACAGAGCCACACACACACAGAGCCACACATACACAAGGAGCCACACATACACACACAGCCACACATACACACAGAGCCCCCCACACACACAGAGCCCCCCCCCCCACACACAGAGCCCCCCACACACACAGAGCCACACACACAGAGCCCCCCACACACACACTCAGAGCTACACACACACTCAGAGCTACACACAGAGCCACACACAAACACACACACACAGAGCCACACACACACACAGAGCCACACATACACACGGAGCCCCACACACACACAGAGCCCCACACACACACAGAGCCCCACACACACACAGAGCCCCCCACACACACAGACCCCCCCACACAAACACAGAGCCACACACAGAGCCACACACAGATCCACACACACAGAGCCCCCCACACACACACTCAGAGCTACACACACACTCAGAGCTACACACACACAGAGCCACACACACACAGAGCCACACACACACAAAGCCACACACACACACCCACACACACAGAGCCCACCACACACACAGAGCCCGCCACACACACAGAGCCCGCCACACACACAGAGCCCGCCACACACACAGAGCCCGCCTCACACACACAGCTGAGACCAAAAAAGAGCTAAAAGCGGTATCTTCGAATTATCGAAGTTCTACCATGAGAGCGTCACTGAACGTCAAACATTAGGAATATCTATTTAACAAAGCTAATATACTTTGCTATACCACTGCAATATTATTAAATCTGCAGACTGGCAGCGCAACTTCTTTAAAAGGTTTCATTTTACATCTGGCAGCAGTGCCGTGCCTAACCCATCTCTGGATCACCGCACTGGGAGATACCGCCTACTCTTCGCTCAGCCTCTGGGAGATCACACAATAATGAACAGTCACTTAATCAATACCAGAGAATATTAATTTCAACAAGGGCCCACTTTGTAATGTCCAAGGAAGAAATGAAACACGTTTGTATTTTACTCGTTATCACATCTGGCAAAACTCAACATTTTCGGGAAGAGTAATTTTATTTTCCACTAAAAGACCTAGAGCAGACTGGATTTATAGCGGGTGCGCTACAAGTGCCGCGTACAGAGGAACGATAATAACGCTTCCCAGCGCAACGGCACAGGCGTACTTTTATTTCTATGTACTCTACACATAAACGACCTAAATTTACAAGGAGCAACTGTTTAAACACAGATCGTGATGGGTTGGGAAGCCTGAGGGCAACTGTAGGACACACAGACTCCACCCTGAGCAAGGAGAACTAGGGCAGCCCTCTCTAAACGTCTTACTCACCGCATTTGAACCAACGCAGGGCAGACTGGGACCGTTGGAGCAGAGTGAGCCAGGGACAGTCCACTCGCAGCTGCGGGGGACCGTCCAGGAGGAGCTGCTCGCACAGGAGCCTGAGCTGACCGGAGCAGCCAGAAGGGACTCACAGAGATCTAGAGGAGCAGCAGGAGGTAGGCGGGGCCAGGATGACGCACACTTGACAAAAACATAGGCTGGGTGGTTTCAGGCTACAGATTGCGCCACTGGATCCGCGCGTCTGAGGTCTGTCAGACCTATTTCAATTTATTGTACTTATTATATAGCGCAGACTTTACCCGAACTCTCTGCGGCAATGCAGCCAATTAACAATTGGCCAAAGGTCTCCTAGCTAATGGTGCAGTTAGGATTGCTGGAATCAATCTTGGGCTGCTACATAAAACATGCTTAAATTAACCTGATTGGCTGCGAACACCTCGATAACAGTGTCTAGTCCGATTTGCCGTAATTTCTGTACTTGCAGGGAATGTCCGTTGCGAAAGCACCAATAACAGACAGTCAGTGGAAAAATCAATATGTATTTGCTTTGGGTTCTTTACACTAAGAGCATTTGTGGTTTAAAATACAGTGAAACACCAAACGGTTCTAACGGACCAATGCAGCTGAGAGGGCAGCAGCTGCCATCTTAGCTCGCTAAGGGACGGGGCTGCGGGAGGAACGGAGCAAGCACTCGCCATGACGTTGTGTTTTTGCTGTAAGCCCCGTCCTTTTCTGACTGGGGGGCGTGTTTTTCTAGAGGAAGAAAGAAACGAAAAAAACACGCCCTCTCAATCCGAAAAGGACGGGGCTTACAGTGAAACCACAACGTCATAGAGACCTCTTCTCCAATGGCTGGCTGCCGTTTAGGAGGCCAGCCAATGGAGAAGAGTGGCGGGTTCAAGCCCCACTACTAGGAGACATAAGATCTCGCGAGCGAGACTGCGCATGAGCAGCCTAGGCTAGCCGAGACCTAAAAAGAAGTGGGGGGACGCTGTCACCGGAAGTGACGTCACAACAGGAAGGGACGTCACGAAAGGTGGCTTGCACCATCGGGCTCACTACCTCCCCTCGCTCACCCCTTAGATGCAATTGCATCTGAGAAGCCAGCGCGTGTGTGGCGTGCTGTGAGCTCCGATCTCGTCCCAGAGAGGCCAAAGAGTGAAGTCCAGCTGTTTGGCAGGGGGGATGGCGTCCCCCCGGTAAAATGAGTGTGGGGACGCCGTCCACCCGCGTGGTACCCCGACTCGAGCCTTGGTGCTAACACACAAGTGCTGAAAAAGAACAGTCTTTTAACAAATGAAGTATATGTACAGATAACCATATTACCATCTGTAATTCACATATTGACAAAACATAATGGATGTTAAAAGGACATATTCGGAGGCCTTCTCGCAAGAATCTAAAAATACGCAGAGATATAATCAAAAGCAATGAAGGAATATTTGCACGAACTTTATGAACTGCAATTAGAATAACCACCTAATATGGTCCTTTTACCAGCAATACTTAAAATGCAGGTATTGTCAATGCGGGGAAGGGGGGGGTCTTTATCAAAGAGTTTTTAAAGCGCTTGTAACCTGATTCTGTTTCTAAGCATTCCTAATGTTTACAAATAAGAGAACAAAGGGCTAAAGAGAATATGAGGGCTAAAGTTATATTATATTCCAATGTAATAATCAAGTTAATTCTTTTGCACACTTGACTCGCTAAAGGTAGCGATAGAAAGCAGAGAATGCTTATCCCAGGGTATGGTACAGGGATTCAGATACAGCATACCGCAGTAGTGTCAAGTCTGTGTCTCTTCTGGACATTAGGAGCATCATTTCTAGGGCAGAATGGACGGAATCCCTTAAAATAACTCCATGACTCATAGTCCACTCCTTTTACATACTTCACTCCACCTGCACTCAACTTACATCCACTTCTCTACTGACCCCCATCTGGATGGCATCAATGCAGCCCTTGGCCGCAGCACAGACCATACTTTTTGGCCCCTGGGAAGATGTTTGTGCGTATTCATGGTGTACATTATTAAAAACTACTGACAAAGCCAATAGGCATCAAAGGTGAGACCTATTGGCTTTGCCAGTGCTTGTTTTCACTTCCTGCACAAAGATCTTCCCTTGTCTCACGTCCTAACCAGGGGAAGAGATATCACATAATCTGCTAACGAGGTTATGTAGTGTATAAGAATCACAGTGTTTGCATTAAAAAACAATAAATGTGCTGGCACTGTCTGAAGTGCAGCATTCCTTACACTAATATATTTGCGCTATCACCACGTGATTCACCCCATTGCAAGACCCTGAGGGAACCTCACACTCGTGCAAAATCCCTACAGGTTGCACATATTTGCTAGTACTCACCAGGGAGGGAACCCATGAGCTGGAATCTACGGCCTGCAGGTTTCACACAGACCTCTACAACAGGTGCCTCGTGAGAGTTATAAAGCGCTACATATGAGCAACTACAGTACAATATCCACACAGCTAGCTTATTGAATGAGTGACGTAGAGGCTACAAGAACACAGATTTCTGCAAAAGGCATGTTTATCAACTGAGCTATTACATTCATGCCTGGACGTGAAATTCGGCTCCGCTCGCAGAGTTTTGCCCGCTCCGTTTAGTGCGCAGAGTTCCGAAAAACTCTGATCCGCGTAACAGAGCGGAGTTTTTTCCTCGCTCGCGCACATCACTGTTAAGTTGGCAAGTGAGGAAAATCTTACTTCCGACCACTTCCCGGCGAGATTTCCCCTGCGCAGGCAGTCGCAGATGGTCGCCACTGTAGAGAGCCACTCGGGCTCTCCACTACAATGTATCTTTTCATGCACGCACGCACGCACAACCCCGGGGCGGGCTCGCGCCGGGGTATAAATAAACATGCGGAAGACCGCTCGGGGTCTTTCCGGCTAACCCTCACCTTGTGTCCATGTGTCATAAGTGCCGGCGTTGTATCACCACGTGGTAGGCCTCACCTACCACATTACACTGGCGACAAGGCGGTCGTTTGCCACGCGTGCCCACCGCCTCCTGCACGTCCTGCTGTGTGTGCTCCGACTGCGGTGCCCAGCCGCTCCTGCACGCTGTGCCCCGAGACCGGGACCCGCCCACGCCTCACCCGTGAGGGTGCGCCTTCAGCTGGCGGGACTCGCGGTGCTGGTGCGCGACCTTCGCTTCCTGCGGGTGAGTGTTCCTTCTGCCCCGCCTGCGCGCGCTCACCGCGCCCCCCTCATCTCGCCGGCCGGCGAGAAGAAAAGACACCGGCAGGACCACGTGACTGCGGCCCAGAGCAGGCCCGCCTCTCCTTCTCCCCAGGCAGCCTTCGAGAGACGCCTCTGCTGCGTGTGCGCGCGGGGCTCCGCGCTGCACTCTACCCTCGTCCCTCTCTGGCCCACGCCGCGCACTCGGCCCAAACAAGCATTGGCAGACGCAATTCCGGCCCGCTCCTGCCTGTGATCCATGGTACTTCGGAGGCCAACAAGCATTGGCTAATGCAATTCGGGCCCCGCTCCTGCCTATAAAGAGTGATATTTGGAAGGCCTGCAGCCCTGTGGACAAGGCGAAAATCAAGGCAAGGGGAAAACACAAGAGACAGTCACAGCAACAAGAGGTACCAGCAGGCGACAGACCCCTGGCGCCCTACCTTGTGCACAGCCACAACCCCGGAAAGCATCATACCTCCTCACAAAGAGCCTCACCATGAGTCTAGACGCCGGTGCAGCTCAAGACGGCGTTGTCCAGCCACCGCCACCTGCAATCCTCCCACAGGCCAACGCCCAGGCAGAAAACCAGGCCCCTGCTGGGCCCACTACTCCTGCACAGCCTGCCCACCTGCATGCCGGCGCAGCGCCCATCCCGCCGTTCAGCGAAACGTCGGATCCAGCAACGGCCGCGCTCCGATGGAGAGCGTGGGTCGGACACCTCAATCTATACTTCAAGGGAACCAGAGAAACTGATGGAACGGTGAAGAGATCGCTGCTCATCCTCTATGGGGGACAAGAAATCTATGACCTATTCGAATCGCTCCCAAACACCGGATCCGAGGACGACTACGACGCCGCGGTCGCGGCCCTAAACGCCCACTTCGACCCACAGCTAAACAACGACTTCGAGAAATTCAAGTTCGAGCGCGCCTGGCAAACTGAATCTGAATCCGTCGACATGTATTATGCTCGACTCCGTCGACTTGCGAGCACGTGCCCGTTCACAGACCCCAGGGAAGAAATCAGGGACCAAATAATTGTCGGATGCAAGTCGAAGCTGCTAAGAAAGTTAATCCTCAGGCAGCCAGGGATATCGCTCGACGAGATACTCGTCCTGGCCAGATCACATGAACTGTCGGATGCGAGGGCTGAAGAGATGGAGGTGGCGTTGCGCACTCCAGTCATTGCTCCAACGATGGCGCGAACCCCGACCATCAAGGAAGAGCGAGTGGACGCCATTCACAGGCGATTCCCACCGGTAAGGCAGCGACAAGGCCCTCCACGGACCAACCGCTGTGGGTACTGCGGAGAAGATCACCCGGCCGCCGCCACGTGCAGCGCCAGAGGCAAGACATGCCTCAAGTGTGGGCGCCTCAACCATTTTGCCGCTGTCTGCCGGGGAGGTAAATTCAAATCAGCAGGACCACGTGCTCGTGCGGTGACGCAGCGGATCCACCAGCTATCACTCGATCAAGAGCGACCCCCGCCGGACACCGAAGCACAAGACCGACGGCCCAGGTACGAGGACGATGAAGATGACGAGGTATACATCGTCTCCTACGTCAGCCGAGCATCTACGAAACGAAGGCCGCCGCCCATGTGCTCCATCACCGTGGATGGGACGAACGTCAACGCGTTGATAGATACCGGAGCGTCCGTCAACGTCATGGACTCAAAGCAATATGACAGCATGTCCCCGAAGCCGACGCTGGCACCGTCTACGGCAAGAATATACACGTATGGAGGTACGGAACCGCTCCCTCTCCGAGGGGTAATCCAAACCACAGTCGTCAATGGGGAATACTCCACAGAGACCAAATTCCATATCACAGAAGGCAAGAAAGGCACCCTCCTGAGTTGTCACACCGCGGAAGATCTCGGCCTGTGTGAGAAGTTGGCCTGATAGGTAGTGTTTCCATATTCTGGAACCACTGGTTATCAGTCCAAGCAAACCCCAAAGATGTCAGGTTGTAAGTCAACCTTGTAGACAAGCTATCCGAGTGGTAGCATGGACTAAGCAGCCTTAAAGGCTTAACTTAAGAGGTCGTGTTAAGCGAGCTGTTTTACCACATACCATCCTGTAATCAAATGAAAGGACACCACACAAGTATATATTATAAAAATATATGTATTTATTACTAAATTACTCCCCAGTACTCTTTATGAGGAAAGGGGCACAAGCGTTAAATCAAAAGCACTGTTACACATATAAAGTTGCACGTTTATGGATGAGGGCGGGTGGCCACTCAGACCATATATCAAAAAAGTGGTATAAGTAACACTTTACGAACAATGGTTAGGCCTAGGGCCTAGAGATTCGCTGGGAGCAGTCAGGACAAGCAATGAAGAAGTCGGGAGTAGCCCACAGGAGACGGATGCAGCACGGAAAGTGCAGCGCGCACCAATGCACTGTCAATGGTGCGTAAAAGTCAATTAAAGTGAATAAAAAGATACTTCCGCTGAACCTAGGACCACAAAACTTTAGACACAGACCCTAGAGGTGTGTACCAGTGTAAAGACACCGGCGTTGCAAAGTTACCTCACCCACAGGCCGTGGGTGCACAGGGTCGAAGTGGCGTCGGGTTCTGTCACGCAGGTTCTGGGTGCTTGGAGCTGTTGCAGCTGCAGGCGCTGTGAAGCAGAAGTGTCCGGTGCGATCCAAGGGTGGATCGATGTAGAAAAGTACCTGAAAGCAGAGGGGACAGAGTCTGGGTCACTCAGCAGTGACCAGGGTGGAACCAGGACGGAACCAGGCAATGTCGGGCGCAATCAGGCGGTTGTCGATAGGCTTCTCTCCGCTGTCACGTGGGCTCTGGGGCATCTGCGACGTCCAGGAGCAGGTCACGATCTGTCCCACGTAGGCTCTCGCCGTCAGCACCGTCGGCTTGAAGATTGTAGCAAACAGCACTTGGCAAAAGCAATCCACGCGGAACCGGGAGATTGCTTATCACTCGAACCAGGAGGGTCAGAGTGGGTGCTCCTTTTCACAGGAGCTGGTGCAGATCTGGAGCAACCAGAAAAGCAAGTCGTATTTCGAGGTTCGTCGGCACAGGGGCCACAAGCCAGCTGGCAAGTGACCGGGCCAACGCGTCGAGCGCACACAAGCAGAAGGGCCCCACGCAGCACTCGTCGAGTGTGGAGGGGTGAGCTTTGGTGCAAGTGGAGCTCGGGGCTGGGGCTTCTCAAACCCCGGTGTACAGCTTCGAGGGTCACTCGTGGGCCGCACGGTCAGCGTCTCGTGGCCTTTTCAAGATGGCGTGCCCCACGCTTCCGGTCGCCTCCACGGGTCTCAGCTCTGCAGGGACTATGGATCGGGCAGGTAGAAGGCAGGCAAGCTTGATCTCGTCGATCTCTGTCGCTCGAGTTCCGGCGGGAACTGCAACAAAGCAAGGGTCGAGGGCTGGATGGTGCCTGTTTGCACAGGGTGGTCACTCCTTGACCACAAGGGAGATTCTTCAGTCTTCTCACGTCGTGTAGAAAGTCGAAGGGTCCAGATTTCGTTTCTTATGTTTCTTCAGGATGATCTGAGGTCCGTTGGGACTGCTCCCCCTCTTATTCGAATCTAGGGGGTTGGACATCCTGCTAGGTCCCCTCCTATGGGTGGGACCCAGGAAGGGGGTGGTTACACCCCTCTCCTTTGATCCTGGCCGCGCTGGGACAGGGGCTGGGAGGCCCCAGAACCGGTTTGGCCGGATCCTGCAAGGGGCAGCCTTGTGCTCCCCAGGCAGTGTCTGGTTTCATTGAAACCTCCCTACTCCAATCCACTATCTCCTGTCTGGGGTGGTTTGACACCGCCCTGTGACAGGAAACTCTTTGTCCAGGCCTCCTCTGCCGGGTTTCGGTCAGCAGCAGGAGGTCAGACCCGTGTCTGTGGCAGGGGCATCCATTTTGTGGATCTGAGGCTCATTTTAAATCAACCGCGTTTCAGTAAAGTAACATGTCTTCTCCCTCTAGAAGGGTGGAATGCTACCCCCGTCGCCAGAACTGGCGAGGGGGTAGTATTCCAATTCGTATGACACCTTACACGACATGTTTTGATAAAGCCAAACCAAAGTTGCTATATAACCGCGAGGATTATAAGGCGCTTAAGAGTATATGGTATGGCATTATCCCGGATCAGCTTAGGGAGTTGTTCCCGACAGCTGCAGACAGGCTCAGCTCATGCCAGAGCACCATCTCACATAAAACCACGCACTCTGCCTCCAGGATTGATGAGGCCTTCCATAGGAGTGGCTTACAGGCTATATATGTGTCCAGATATAGGTTTAGACATAGGTATACTATATCTAAGCAAGGGGTGATTACACCCACTTGCCCCAGCTGAGTGATCAGCCAGTTGTGTCAATTTAGATAGCCAGCCAGGGGTGGCAAAAGATATGCTGCAGCCCCTGGTAGGCCTTGGATGCACCTATGCCCTGGGCACCTATAGTGCTCTGTACAGGGGCTGATAAGGTGACCCAAGCCAATCTAGTTATGCACCTAATGTACATGGAATCCATTTTACAGAGAGAGCAGATAGCCTGGGGCCCTGATTAGCAGGGAACCAGGCCAACTAAGTCGAAAACCAGCTAAACACAGGGCAAAAAATCTGGGGTAACCATAGTCAGGTAGCCACCTTCCTACATAACCCCCCCCCCAAACGAAAGGAGATAAGGCTATCCTTGGCCAGGTAAGCCTTTATTGCCTGAGTGGCCATATAAGGAAGTACCTGCACTAGCATGGGTACCCCCTGTCTCATGGTCCACTAAGCAGTCCCTCACCCTAGGGGTATTAGAGGGTCTCCACCATAGGGAATCACTACCTTGGGTGTGTTTATGCAAAGTTAAAGGCTGGTTTGGATATGGAGTATTGAAGTGAGGCTCCACTATTTTTGGGCTCAACTTCCTCCAATTATCTTCCACCATATGTGCCTTTCTTTCTTCAACTGAGTTGCACTGAGCTCTCAGGGTCAACCTCTGGCTACCTAAAGCTGGAGGCTGGGTCCCTCTGTTTGGCTTGCTGGAGGGACAGTTCAGGTTTGGGCCCTTTGGGTCCCAGGTTTGGCTGTGCCCAACAGAATCCATCTGTGGGAGGTCCCTAACTGTTTTTAAGGGGGCTCCCTCAGGAGTTTTTAAAGTTTTCACCTTACTAGGCCTACTAGTTTTGGTGCCCCTAATCTGTTGCTGGGGGTGCTTTATTTGACAGGGGGCCCTCTGGGTCTCACTGTCCTTCTTGTCCTCTGCAGCCCTGGGCTGACTAAGGCAAGGTAGAGAGGGGCAGGTTACCTGCTCCAGACTGGATCCCACCTGAGAAGGGTCCACTGCCATCAGAGGCTCTGTCAGGCCAGGCCTAACAACCTCTGGGGCAGTTCCTTCATCAGGGGCAAGATCAGGTCCCTGAGGAGGCTGATCCTGTCCTAATGTCTGGTGAGGGGAAGATTTATCTTCCTCCTCCATGCTCTCAGTTTGGGTGGAGTGATCCATCATTTCAGGCTTCACAACACACATATCTGTTTGAGTTTGGGCTGTGGCCATCACAGCCCCACCAACCTTTTCAGGAGGCGACTCAGTTTGGGTTTCTGCTGTTATCATAACAGCTTTGCTACTCTGTCTTGGAAGAGCTTCTGGTAAAGATGGGGCAGAGAGTTGCTCAGCCCTACCAACCTTTTCAGGAAGGACATCTTGAATTGGGGCTATAGCCAGTACAGCCCCACTAACCTTTCCATTGGAATTTACCATTCTAGAATGGATTTCCTGTTCAACCTCAGCCCAGGCTGAGATCTCCAAATCATTACCCAGTAGACAGTCTACAGGCAAGTTTGGTGACACTGCCACTCTCTTTGGGCCACTGACACCTCCCCAGCTGAGACTTACTACTGCCATGGGATGATTTGTTTGGATGCCATCAATGTTTGTTACCTGGTATGTGGCACCTGGTAAAAGTTGCTTAGAGGGGACTATACAGTCAGCCACCATGGTGATGCTAGCCCCTGTGTCTCTAAAAGCTTCAACTTTCAAACCATTGATGATGGGTTCCTGTCTATATTTGCTCAAGGTATTTGGGCAAACAGAGAAGTTGGCCAACCCCATGCCAGTCTCATAGACAAGATCATTTGGGGATGGAGACCTGGATAGGCCAGGGTCCCCTTGGGCTCCAAAAGTAAACCCACCCAGATTCCTGGGTGTGCTCCCACTTCCTGGGGGATTACTGCTGACAGTAACAGGAGGTGTTGGAGCTGGCTTTGGAGGTATGTTTTCTTTATTGCCATTCTTGGGACAACAGCTGTCTGTTTTGTAATGCCCAACCTGTTTACAGGCATGGCAATAAGGCTTTTTCTCTGTTGAAGAAGTGTCTTGGGACCCACCCCCCTTCTTGGAGTTTTGGGGCCCTGGGGAAGTGTTTTCTTTACTTTTATCCCCACCCTTATCTTGAGGCTTGGTAGACTCCTTCTTCTGGTTATTGTCCTGATTCTTAGGCCTAATCCTGGTTCTGACCCACTTATCTGCCCTCTTTCCCAATTCTTGGGGAGAGGTCAAATCTGAGTCCACCAGGTGCTGGTGTAAGAGCTGGTTCTGACAATTACTAAGGATCTGCTCCCTCATAATCAAATTATACAATCCTGTGAAGTCATGTACTTTGCTGCCATTCAGCCAACCCTCCAGAGCCTTAGTTGCACAATCAACAAAATCAGTCCAGTCCTGAGTCTGTGTCTTCTGGGTATCTCTGAACTTTAACCTGTACTGTTCAGTGGTTAAGCCAAACCCATCTATCAGAACACTCTTCAGGACTTTGTAATTGCTGGCATCCTCATGTCTGACAGTGAGGAGCCTATCCCTCCCTTTCTCTGAAAAGGAGTACCATAAGATTGCTGCCCACTGTTCCTCAGGAACCTGCTGTACCATGCAGGCTCTCTCCAGAGCAGTCATCCATTTGTGGATGTCATCCCCTTCCTGATAGGGGGGCACAATCTTTGTCAGGTTTCTACTATCATAGGACCTGGGTTTCTCTTTAGGAACTTTGCTGCCACCAGTGGCATCTAAGCCACACAATTTTTTCTCTCTTGCTAAAGCAAGTTTAGCTTGAGCCAAGGCTACCTCTTCCCTTTCTATTTGGAGTTGGACAGCCCTCATCCTGGCCCTATGCTCTTTTCTCTGGGAGGAAGTCATTCCTCTTTGAGATTCTCTTGAGGCACTAGAAAGGTGAGAGTCCCTTGACAGAGATCTCTCCCTTCTATTACCTGGGAGAATTTGGTTATGAGATCTGGAGTGGTGCTGGCCCCCTCCATTCCCATGTAGGTCCAAGTTGGCCTGGTTAAGCCTGGCAACCTGTACCTGGTTTCCCCCCTGATCCTGATCTTCAGGCTCATCTAAATCAGAGCCTTCTTCTTCTTCTTCCTCCTCCACTACATCATCTTGAAGATCCTCATTCTCAGGGGAGTTTATCCCTTCCTCTGTTTCTAAGGGAGTCTGACTCACCTTATCTAGGTCATCCTTTTCTAGGAGAGCTACTAGGGAAGGAATGGTAGGGCCTCTGCCCTTTTTTAGCCCCCTGGCTGTGCACAAGGCACTCAGGTCTTTGTGGCTAAGGTTGTCATATCTGGATGTTGTCCCTATAGGATCAACTATTACAGGAGCAGAGCCTGAAGCTCTACCTGTATCAGACATGACTGCTAGTGAGGTGTAAGTGGTGCACTTACCTACACTAAGTGGTTTCCTACTGTACCTTGCTAGTGAGTTGTAGTCAGGGTGTGCTAATCCCTTTAATCTACAACTACTAAGTTCAGTAGAACTTAATATGCTAAGCTTTTGATTTATATGTACCTAGAGGTACTTGATGTGATCTTTCAATTTGATAAAGATTGCAATGGTAAAACAAACAGCAAGCTCAAATCCGCACCGCTGCACACCAATGTGAGAAGTTGGCCTGATAGGTAGTGTTTCCATATTCTGGAACCACTGGTTATCAGTCCAAGCAAACCCCAAAGATGTCAGGTTGTAAGTCAACCTTGTAGACAAGCTATCCGAGTGGTAGCATGGACTAAGCAGCCTTAAAGGCTTAACTTAAGAGGTCGTGTTAAGCGAGCTGTTTTACCACATACCATCCTGTAATCAAATGAAAGGACACCACACAAGTATATATTATAAAAATATATGTATTTATTACTAAATTACTCCCCAGTACTCTTTATGAGGAAAGGGGCACAAGCGTTAAATCAAAAGCACTGTTACACATATAAAGTTGCACGTTTATGGATGAGGGCGGGTGGCCACTCAGACCATATATCAAAAAAGTGGTATAAGTAACACTTTACGAACAATGGTTAGGCCTAGGGCCTAGAGATTCGCTGGGAGCAGTCAGGACAAGCAATGAAGAAGTCGGGAGTAGCCCACAGGAGACGGATGCAGCACGGAAAGTGCAGCGCGCACCAATGCACTGTCAATGGTGCGTAAAAGTCAATTAAAGTGAATAAAAAGATACTTCCGCTGAACCTAGGACCACAAAACTTTAGACACAGACCCTAGAGGTGTGTACCAGTGTAAAGACACCGGCGTTGCAAAGTTACCTCACCCACAGGCCGTGGGTGCACAGGGTCGAAGTGGCGTCGGGTTCTGTCACGCAGGTTCTGGGTGCTTGGAGCTGTTGCAGCTGCAGGCGCTGTGAAGCAGAAGTGTCCGGTGCGATCCAAGGGTGGATCGATGTAGAAAAGTACCTGAAAGCAGAGGGGACAGAGTCTGGGTCACTCAGCAGTGACCAGGGTGGAACCAGGACGGAACCAGGCAATGTCGGGCGCAATCAGGCGGTTGTCGATAGGCTTCTCTCCGCTGTCACGTGGGCTCTGGGGCATCTGCGACGTCCAGGAGCAGGTCACGATCTGTCCCACGTAGGCTCTCGCCGTCAGCACCGTCGGCTTGAAGATTGTAGCAAACAGCACTTGGCAAAAGCAATCCACGCGGAACCGGGAGATTGCTTATCACTCGAACCAGGAGGGTCAGAGTGGGTGCTCCTTTTCACAGGAGCTGGTGCAGATCTGGAGCAACCAGAAAAGCAAGTCGTATTTCGAGGTTCGTCGGCACAGGGGCCACAAGCCAGCTGGCAAGTGACCGGGCCAACGCGTCGAGCGCACACAAGCAGAAGGGCCCCACGCAGCACTCGTCGAGTGTGGAGGGGTGAGCTTTGGTGCAAGTGGAGCTCGGGGCTGGGGCTTCTCAAACCCCGGTGTACAGCTTCGAGGGTCACTCGTGGGCCGCACGGTCAGCGTCTCGTGGCCTTTTCAAGATGGCGTGCCCCACGCTTCCGGTCGCCTCCACGGGTCTCAGCTCTGCAGGGACTGTGGATCGGGCAGGTAGAAGGCAGGCAAGCTTGATCTCGTCGATCTCTGTCGCTCGAGTTCCGGCGGGAACTGCAACAAAGCAAGGGTCGAGGGCTGGATGGTGCCTGTTTGCACAGGGTGGTCACTCCTTGACCACAAGGGAGATTCTTCAGTCTTCTCACGTCGTGTAGAAAGTCGAAGGGTCCAGATTTCGTTTCTTATGTTTCTTCAGGATGATCTGAGGTCCGTTGGGACTGCTCCCCCTCTTATTCGAATCTAGGGGGTTGGACATCCTGCTAGGTCCCCTCCTATGGGTGGGACCCAGGAAGGGGGTGGTTACACCCCTCTCCTTTGATCCTGGCCGCGCTGGGACAGGGGCTGGGAGGCCCCAGAACCGGTTTGGCCGGATCCTGCAAGGGGCAGCCTTGTGCTCCCCAGGCAGTGTCTGGTTTCATTGAAACCTCCCTACTCCAATCCACTATCTCCTGTCTGGGGTGGTTTGACACCGCCCTGTGACAGGAAACTCTTTGTCCAGGCCTCCTCTGCCGGGTTTCGGTCAGCAGCAGGAGGTCAGACCCGTGTCTGTGGCAGGGGCATCCATTTTGTGGATCTGAGGCTCATTTTAAATCAACCGCGTTTCAGTAAAGTAACATGTCTTCTCCCTCTAGAAGGGTGGAATGCTACCCCCGTCGCCAGAACTGGCGAGGGGGTAGTATTCCAATTCGTATGACACCTTACACAACATGTTTTGATAAAGCCAAACCAAAGTTGCTATATAACCGCGAGGATTATAAGGCGCTTAAGAGTATATGGTATGGCATTATCCCGGATCAGCTTAGGGAGTTGTTCCCGACAGCTGCAGACAGGCTCAGCTCATGCCAGAGCACCATCTCACATAAAACCACGCACTCTGCCTCCAGGATTGATGAGGCCTTCCATAGGAGTGGCTTACAGGCTATATATGTGTCCAGATATAGGTTTAGACATAGGTATACTATATCTAAGCAAGGGGTGATTACACCCACTTGCCCCAGCTGAGTGATCAGCCAGTTGTGTCAATTTAGATAGCCAGCCAGGGGTGGCAAAAGATATGCTGCAGCCCCTGGTAGGCCTTGGATGCACCTATGCCCTGGGCACCTATAGTGCTCTGTACAGGGGCTGATAAGGTGACCCAAGCCAATCTAGTTATGCACCTAATGTACATGGAATCCATTTTACAGAGAGAGCAGATAGCCTGGGGCCCTGATTAGCAGGGAACCAGGCCAACTAAGTCGAAAACCAGCTAAACACAGGGCAAAAAATCTGGGGTAACCATAGTCAGGTAGCCACCTTCCTACAGCCTGGTATTCTTCGCCAACCAGGTGCACCAAGCACATGCGGATTTCATGCTAAAAGACTTCCCGGAGCTGTTCAAAGGCCTCGGCAAACTCAAAGGGCGGAAGTTCAAACTTCACATAGACACCACCGTGAGGCCCGTCGCACTCAGGCATAGGCGGGTGCCCTTCAATCTCCGGCCACAAGTAGAGGAGGAGCTGCGGAAGCTTGAAGAGCTGGGGGTGATCGAGAAAGTGTCGGGACCGACACCCTGGGTCTCCCCGTTGGTCGTCGCCCCCAAACCGAAGCAGCCAGGAGCCATTCGCCTATGTGTGGATATGAGACTCCCGAACACCGCCGTCAAGCGCGAGAGGCACATCACCCCCACCATGGAGGATATCATAGCTGACCTCAACGGGGCGAAGTGGTTTTCGAAGCTGGACCTCAACTCGGGTTACCACCAGCTAGAGTTGGAGCCAGCCAGCAGATACATTACCACCTTTTCGACGCATGTTGGGCTGCGTCGCTACACCCGGCTCAGCTTCGGCGTATCTTCGGCAGCCGAGGTTTTTCAAAACGCCATTCGCGAGGTGCTGTCAGGACTGACGGGTGTCATCAATCTGAGCGATGACATCCTAGTATATTCTTCAACCCTCGAGGAGCATCACACCAACCTGAGGGCGACCCTGCAGAGGCTTGCCGACAGCGGGCTGACCTTGCATCGTGCCAAATGTGCCTTCTACCAGGAAGCAGTGGACTTCTTCGGGTACACATTCACCAGGGAAGGCCTCAAAGTGGACCCAAAGAAAGCGGAGGCGATCAAAGCTGCCAGCACGCCTCGAAATCCAACTGAAGTGCACAGTTTCTTGGGCATGGCCACGTACTGCGGCCGGTTCATCCCGAACCTGGCTGCCATCGCGGAACCCCTCCGTGCTCTTACCCGAACTGATCAGAAATGGGACTGGACCGCGGCTGCAAACAAAGCATTCCAGAACGTCAAGGCCAGTCTTCTGGACAACACCACTATGGCGTACTTTCAGCCAAGGAGGAGAACTGAACTGATTGTGGACGCCAGTCCCGTGGGACTAGGAGCAGTCCTCTTGCAAGAGTATGGTCCGGAAGAATGGAGACCAGTCGCCTATGCCAGCAAGGCACTGACAGACACCGAAACCAGATACGCACAGATAGAAAGGGAGGCCCTGGCAATCAAATGGGCTTGCCAGCATTTTCATCTCTACCTCTGTGGACAGGAATTCACCGTGGTCACGGACCACAAGCCTCTCCTACCCCTTTTCGCTGGGACCTCCAGATTGGCGCCCCCACGGATCGAACGGTGGGCCGTCCAGCTACAAGGCTATCGCTTCAAAGTTGTGTTCCGGCCTGGGGCTCACAATCCCGCCGACTACCTGTCACAGCACCCGGACGTCACCCCGCAACTGCCACCCACCGAGGACGGAGAAGACGTGGAGGAGATCGTGCACATGGTCACGCAGGCCGCGTGTCCCGACAACATGACCCTCAAAGAGATTGGGGACGCCACGGCCGAAGATGAGACCCTCACGAAAGTCCGCCGAGCCCTCGAGGAAAATTAATGGGCCCGCTTCCTCGATGGCGCCGCTAGTCTCCGCCCAGAAGTCAGTCATGCGAGACAGCAGCTCTGGCACATTCGCAGTGAGCTCAGCGTGGGGGAAGAAGGAGTGATCCTGAGAGGCCACCTCCTCGTCATGCCAGAAAGCCTCCAACAACGAGCGTTGAGCCTGGCCCACGTGGGACACCAAGGCATGGCCAAGACGAAGGCGCGTCTACGGAGCAAGGTGTGGTTCCCAGCGATGGACAGCCAAGTGGAAGCAATGATTCGGTCATGCCATGCCTGCACGATCACCGGGGGTGAACCTCTTCCGGCACCGGTGATCACGGAAGATGCGCCTCGGGCTCCCTGGACCCAACTCAGTATTGACTTCGGCAGCTTCCCGGACGGAAGGCTGGTGCTGGTGGATTCCTTCTCGAAGTTCCCCATCGTGGAGATCGTTGCGTCCACCGCTTTCCCACACGTCAGAAAGGTGTTAAACCGAGTGTTCGCCACCATGGGACTTCCCGAGGAAATTAAGTCCAATAACGGACCTCCCTTTCAAGGGCGAGAGTTCCAATCATACCTGGAGTCCCTCCGTATCAATCATAGGAAGATCACCCCGCTGTGGCCGCAAGCCAACGGAGAAGTGGAGAGGCTGATGCGAACAATAAACAGAGCCCTTCGGATAGCGGTCGACAATGGGGAAGATCTGGAGATAGCCCTGGATCAGTTTCTAGGAGCCTATCGGCAAACGCCGCACTCGACGACAAAGTGCGCCCCGGCTCACGTACTGTTCAAACGGGCCCCCAGAGACGGCATACCTACGGTGAGCGCGTGGGTGCCGGCAGAGAGAGATGCAGAGGCCACCCAGGCAAGGAGACTGGCCACAAACGCCAAGGCAAGCCTACATCGTCACGCCAAAGAGTCGGGCATCAAGGAAGGGGATGCAGTGGTCGTCAAGGATCGCTATCCAGGATGGAAGTTTTGAACACCGTTCGAGCCCGAAGTGTGGAGGGTAGAAAAGGTTCCAGGGACAATGGTCACAGCCAAGAGAAGCGGGCAAACTGTCACACGAAACATATCATGCTTCAGGAGGGCAGCTGAAGCAGCCGTTGGGCACCAGCGAGCGGAGGAAATGGAAGAGGAAGAGCTGGTGCTAGAAGATGCAAGCTGCCCTAGGTCCCCGTGCTCTCTGCCAGGACCGACACGCGGAGAGAGTCAACCGAGGCCAGTGTCACCCGGCCTCGGCGCCGAGCGGAGTCAGCCACGGGCCTCAGAGCCGAGCGAAGGTCCGAGGGCAACCCCGGCCGGGGCTGCCGAACCATCAGGGATCCGGAGTCGTCGCTACAGCCTGAGGCCCAATCCGGTGCCCAGCCAACGGCTGAGAGACTTTGCATGGACATCTCCGTGAACTGTTTGTTTGATGTCCACGAGCAGAAAGAACTAAAACAAAGGAGGGATGTAGAGAGCCACTCGGGCTCTCCACTACAATGTATCTTTTCATGCACGCACGCACGCACAACCCCGGGGCGGGCTCGCGCCGGGGTATAAATAAACATGCGGAAGACCGCTCGGGGTCTTTCCGGCTAACCCTCACCTTGTGTCCATGTGTCATAAGCGCCGGCGTTGTATCACCACGTGGTAGGCCTCACCTACCACATTACAGCCACCACTCGCATTGAGAAACCTCCCGTTCGCGTTGAGGAACCTGCCGCTGGAGTAGAACATCCACTGGAGCTGCAGAAAGGGCAGTGGAAGATGCTGTTTACTCTGATTTTACTGCGCAGAACAAACACCCACTGCTAAAAATCAGCAGGACATCATGCACTCCACCGCTTGCGGAAGTCCACGTATGTTTTTGGTGACTTCCTGGAGCTCCACGCAAACTCTGCCCAGGCCTAATTACAAATGGATTGAAAACTGCAATCCACAGCGCAAAGATCTCTTTAGAAGGTATATTAATTCATTAAATTGTTTTATGGGTTTGGCATCTGCCCACTACCGCAGATATCGGACCCTGGTATAACAAACTGCTAGTTTTACTGGGATTCGGGCTTGTCGTCTGTAGATTGAGCCGCAGTCTCTGCAGCAGGTGCGGTATCCCTCTCAGCTATCCGACCTGTATCACCCAGCCTCTCCCTCGTCCGTCAAGTTTCGTTGGTTGCCAGCACGCAGGGCCCCACTAGAGGTAACCCCGAGGGACGGTGGAGCTTGTTCCGCGGCATTCCTGCCTCCCAGGCACATTCTGCGGGACCGGTTCTAAGCCTGCTCCAAGGACACACCCGGCCCCCTCCCGAGACACCGCAGCCTGGAGAGGCGGGGGCGTTTCACCTCGTGCCTGAGTGAGCCCCGTGGCAGACTGTATAGATCGTTATCGGGACCTGACTGCTTGGGTAGCGCAGTGGGTTTAGTAACTGTTGCAGGAATGTGTGTGTTCTGTCTCTGTGCAGGTCACAACTTTCCAAGTATTGTAAAAAGACGAAGGCCGGGTTGCTCTGAAACTACAGATGGGGGGGGGGGGGGGGGGGGGGGGGGGGGGGGTAACCATGTTGCCAGTACACTATTACTAATTTTACTATAACGATTGAAAATTCTAAACCCTTTTGTTAACCCAGTGTCAGGGTTGCCGCAGGGAGCACACACAGACATCCCTCCGTTTAGTGCTCCAGTGACGACCAGAGACCCCCCTCCCTCCCTCCTTGTGATCTGAGACACATTGAAGGTCCAGGTTACCCTCACCAGCGGTCACCAGAGCAGGCACGTTGCCAATGCCATGTGTGTGTGTGAGGAGTACCCAGTCCAGGTTTCCCCTTTGCATTCTGGGACGTGTAATCCCGTTTATCCCATTAACATTTTTCACTATAGGTACACAATGTAAAGAAAACAACCGAAGCGTAAAGACCACATGCATGGTGCTTGGGAACCTCGCGAACTCACGGGCGTATTTACAAGCCCCTTGCGCCGCCAGTGCGTCACTTTTAATATGGGGGTGGGGGGGGGGAGTGACGCACCGGTGGCTCAAGGGGCTTGTACATAGGCGTTACCTGGACAAGACGTTGTTATGGTACAAACCCAACCAAACAGGACGCACTGTGCTGTAATGTAACACCAAGCCGTACTGTACCATGCCACACAATTCTCCACCACACACGTGTCAATTAACGTTTCTCTGCTGAGACGCCTGTCAGTGCCCGGAGAAGCCCCGGGGAGCGCAGGGTGTAGAAATAGCGCATTACGGAGCACAACGGGCTCCCAGCAGCTGCCGTGAGGGTGCGTGGGCGTGGCTCAGCCGTCAGTCACGTGACTCCCGTGCACTTGGCCCCGCCCTTAGTGTCAGGACAGGGGCTCCCCACACCTTCACCCTTATCTCGGAGTCCTCTGCTGTACTGTCCGGGCGGGCCGCAGCCAGGTGGGTGCGTGAGTGTGCTCGTGTGCGTGTGGCACGGCAGCTGTGAGCCGCCTCGTGAGGGCACACCTGTCGGGTCAGGGTAGGGTTACCGGGGCGGCAGGTTTCCTGGTCTGTGTTTTCGCTTGACCGCTGAGACTTATCGCATGCATTGATCAGCCTACAACTATCAAAAGGCATTGTGTTCATAGCTACAAGGCCTAGACTCGAAACAATCATTTGTAAAATAAAGCCCAGGGTTAAAACATAGTATTATGTCAAAATATGGTAATTAACTGTAGAGTGGTGCGTTCAGTTATTCAATGTTGGTGTTTTATAAAGTGTTTCTATTGGAGGAGTTACTATATGTTTTCTTGTCATTGGGGATATCATGTTAAGTGCTAGCTTTTTATTTAACAACCTAATGCATTCAAGGATTTTTAGTCCTGAGACTACTTGAATGGAACCACTTAGACTGGTTTACAGGAGCTTAAATCCCCGAACTGGAGCAACGTGTTCAGTGACACTGTTTTTTAGGTCAAAGCCTACCAGACAACGCAGCTGCCTGGTTGGGAAAATATTTTTGGGTAACATTCTGAAAGCTTCTCTGGGAATGCATTCTGTCTGTTGCTTTCCATTGGATTTGTCACTTGCATTTGCTTGCTTTTCTATTTGCTGGCTTTATGTTTTTTAGGCTGTCCAGAATGTCTTTGTTCCGCCTGTGGAGCATCGCCTGTTTGCCATCGCTCCTTGCATTCTTCCATGAGTGTTCTCATTAGCTTTCTATTTGCTGGCATGTTTTGTTTTAGGCAGTACAGTTTGTCTTTGTACCTCCCTTGGAGCATACCCTGTTTATTGTATTCTTCCACAAGTGCTCGCTTTCTGTAAACCAGCCTTTAAGTGTTGTTATCTTGTCATGTTTGCTGTGCGTTCAAAGACAGAGGTCAACTATCAGGCTGTGTCTTCCGAGGTAGCTTGATGTTTACTTCTCTTTTGTGGACTTCAAAGTGAGAGGATTTATTTTACAATCTTGCTGGACTCTGTGGGGTGGGAAAGGAGCATTTTTTTTCTAGCACACAACAAAATGTAAATGTCTGTAAATGAACTGGGCAAATATTTCAGAATATATCAGAATTAGGAAAGCACAAATGAAGCACATATTTTTTGTAATTTTGAAGTGTGGTGGTAACAAATATTCCAATACGATCAAATCAATACACTGGTTTATGCTATTTCCGCACATCGTTTGTGCGCTGTTTTGTTTTATGAGTAAAACTGTATGTGCAAATGTAATGTCGATTTCAATTGAAAATATGCTGTCTGTAATGGCAGCGCTCTACCACTCCATGCTTACTCCTCTTTATGCCACTCTACGACACTCCACTCCAAGGCACTGCACTCCATGATACTTTACTACACTCTACGCTACAACACTCCACTCCAAGCCACGTTACGCAATTCCCTCTATGCCGCTCCACAATACTTTACTCTATTCTACCCCCTCCACTCTATACCCCTCCACTCAACACCACAACACTACACTCAACAACTCTCTACGCCACTCTAGCCGACCCCGCTCTCCTCTACTAAGCTGCAGCCAAGCTGAGCAGCATCCATGCTGGTTTATAACATTGCTAAAAAGCATTGGCAAGGCCAGTAGCTCTTGCATAGGCGAGATCTATTGGATTTGCCAATGCTTGTTTTTACTGCTGACACTAGCTGCCACATAAGGTATTGTTTGTCTCAGTGGTGCTGGAACAATTTTCATAGTAGGGGTGCTGCCATTCATGTTACTTCAATGTAGTCATAGCGACTGTGAAAAGTCCAAGTGACACACAAAGAGGAAGTGTAACAATGTGCCGTGCCATGCCCAGGAGAGCGTTACAGGCGGAGAATGTAAATGGATGGTGGATGTTGGAGCACGCTGTTGTAAATATATTACACAGGCATGGTGTGGCAGCACACTGTCATTTACAGACAGCACATTTCCATTGAAATGGATACACATGTGCACTGGTATGCAGTTTTACTGCTAAAATTATACAGCACATAAACGATAATGTGTAATATTTATCATTTGTGCATCACAAAGTAAAGTATCTTGATCTGATCCTACTAAATTCTTTGTTTCCACCAAACCTCTAAATTACAAGAGAAATGTGTTACATTTGTGCCTACCTCACTGCTGATATTTAAAAAAAAACTATTTGTACAGTTCTTTTATAGATATTTAAATTTTTTTGTATTAAAAAAATGGCACCCTACGCCATTTCCTTTCACACTCCCTGTATCCCAGCAAGATCGTCACTCAGTTGCGTTTGCCAAAGCCTCTCAATTTGCAGTCAGAGACAGAAAAGTAAATCCCAATCTCCAAGTTAAAAGAATAAGCAGCAATTTGTCAGAAGACCTAGTATGACTGTTGACCACTATTCTTGAAACACACAGCAAATGTGACAAGATACAAAAAATATTTTAAGATCTCGTTATTGCTCATTCACCTTCTGAACTCCAGCGCCGTTATTATGGGGGTGCTGCAGCACCCCACACCCCTACTTCTATTGCCTGTTTCAGCAACATGCTGGAAGGAAAAGGCTGTCCAGTGGCGTAGCAAGGTCAGGTGGTACCCAATGCGGAACATTTCTCGTCAACCCCGGCTTGACCAAATGGCACAAATATGTGTTTAAAACACATATTTTTGCCATTTTGCCACCCCCTGAGTGATGACACCCGGGGCGGCCCGCACCCACCGCACCCCCTTCCTACGCCACTGAGGCTGTCTGTTGGTCCTGTATCATGTGTCTCAACTTCAGCGAGTCCTGTCTTTTTATCCTGCAGCACATTGCATGCTGGAACTTTTGAGTGGTGTTAAAAAATAAAACTGGAAGTCCTTAGCTGGGACAATTCGTCTATAAACGGGAATTGCTGAAAAATGTACATACGCCTGGCATGCATTGCATATCTAGAATTTATATAGATGTATGTTCCTTATTCCACTATTGTTGAATTGAATGCGATGCTTATATAGCGCATGCTGTCACCCTACGGGTATCCTGGCGCTTCAGACTAAAAAGAATTGACCAGAATAGAGTAGAGTGCAATATTGTTATTGCACAAACAGTGGTTTCAAAAGCCATAATTGTATTATGCACATAAATTATGGATGGCCACCAACCGCATAGTCAAAACAATACTATCAATAACATACAATATAAACATATTTGTATGTTGTGCTAATCAATAATACTTGTAGAAGAAAGAAGAAGAAAATGTTCTTTATTCGGTTAAATAAATAACCATAAAGGATATAAAACATGCTAAACACACAATAAAAGAAGAGTGAATTTAAAGGGACATCCAGTGTAGCAAAATACTGTACTCTTAACCCAGTTATGCGTTACTACCTTTCAAAAGCTGCCTGGTTTAATGAAGACTGTGTGAGTTCTGACTTGTTATGCAGCATCATTCACCGGATGGACCCTCTAAGGTGTGTAGATTAGCGTAACCACCTCCCTCCATGTCATTACGGACACTCTTTCGAGTCCTGAACTTATGTGTGACAGCCTAATGCATTCTGGGTGATTTTTTGTTGTTTTTTTGCTTCTATTGAACTAGTTGGACTAACACATATGAAAACAATGAATTGTTGGTGAAAAGTTCAGGACTGGAGACAGTGTACCTAATGACCGGGAGTGAGGCAGTCTCCTATTGTAGAATCAATCAATCAATCAATCATTTGTAAAGCGCACTACATACCCGCGAGGGGGGCCGCTAAGTTTCGAACAGCCAGGTCTTGAGTATCCTCCTGAAGGTCAGCAGGTCTTGGGTCTGTCGTAGGCTCAGTGGGAGGGTGCTCCTTGTCTTGGCGGCTAGGTGGGAGAAGGTTCTCCCACCGTTGGTTGTTCTTCGGTGGCGAATGAGAGGTCGGCGGAGCGTAGCTGGCGGTTGGGGATGTAGGAGGAGAGCCGTCTGTTGAGGTAGGCTGGGCCGGTCTTGTGGAGTGCCTTGTGTGTGTGGGTGAGGAGCTTGAAGGATATCCGCTTGTTCACGGGGAGCCAGTGCAGGTTTCTCAGGTGGGGGTGATGTGGCCGTGGCCGTGGCGTGGTATGTCGAGGATCAGTCGTGTCGAGGCGTTTTGGATGTGTTGTAGTCGTTTGAGCTTGGTCGGGGCTCCCGCGTAGAGGGCGTTTCTGTAGTCAAGTCTGCTGCTGACGAGGGCCTGGGTGACTGTCTTTCTTGTATCTGTCGGGATCCATCTGTAGATCTTGCGGAGCATGCGGGGGGTGTTGAAGCAGGAGGAGGAGACGGCGTTGACTTGCTTGGTCATTAAGAGCGTTGAGTCGACGATGATTCACAGGTTGTGTGTGTCATGGGTGGGTGTCGGGGCTGTCCCAGTGCAGTCGGCCACCAGGAGTCGTCCCAGGCTGAAGGGTTGGAGCCGAGGATGAATACCTCCGTCTTGTCGGAGTTCAGCTTCAGACGGCTGGTCTTCATCCAGTCGGCGACGGTCTTCATTCCTTCGTGGAGTTTGGCTTTGGCAGTGATGGGGTCCTTGGTGAGGGAGAGGATCAGCTGAGTGTCGTTGGCGTGGGAGATTATGTTGAGGTTGTGCTGTCAGGCTACATGTGCGAGCGGGGCCATGTAAATGTTGAACACCGTTGGGCTGAGGGAGGATCCCTGGGGTACGCCGCAGATGATCTCGGAGGCTTTGGAACAGAATGGGGGAGGCGGACGCTCTGGGTTCTGCCGGAGAGGAAGGAGGTGGTCCAATCCAGAGCCTAGTCTCAGATCCCTGCGGCATGGAGGCATGCACGTAGTGTGCGGTGGCAGACTGTGTCGAAGGCGGCAGAGAGGTCTAGGAGGAGGAGTGCTGCGGTCTCGGCGTTGTACAGCAGGGTCCTGATGTCGTCGGTGGTGGCGATGAGGGCAGTCTCGGTGCTGTGGTTGCTGCGGAACCCTGACTGGGAAGGGTCCAGGATTCTGTTTTCTTCAAGGTATCGGGTTAGCTGTCTGTTGACGGTTTTCTCGATGACCTTGGCCGAGAAGGGGAGCAGAGAAATGGGCCGGAAGTTCTTGAGGTCTCTTGGGTCTGCCTTAGGTTTTTTGAGTAGGGCGTTGATCTCGGCGTGTTTCCAGATCTCTGGAAAGGTCGCGGTCTCGAGGGAGAGATTGATGACGTTTCGCCGGTCAGAGCTTCTTGCTCTGTTGAAGACGTGGTGCGGGAATGGGTCTGACGGAGAGCCGGAGTGTATTGTGCGCATGGTCTTGATGGTGTCATCGATGCTCACGCTGGCCCAGGCTAGCATGGGGTCGTTGTCTGTGGTGTACGGAGGGTCTGTTGTGTTGTTATCTGTTGGGGCTGTCTGGGTGTTGAAGCTGTCGTGGAGGTCTGCTATCTTGCGGTGGAAGAAGGTGGTGAGGTGGTAAAGTATAACCACCCTAGGAGCAATATGTCATTCCTCCATCCTGCCCCTTGCTGCTTACTTCTTAGTCGCACCTTCTCCAAAGCACCAGGATGCCCGTAGGGTTGCAGCGCGCTCTATAAATGGTATATATAAATAAATAAATAAGGGAGACGCACAGGGCTTGCGACGGCGGGATGTCGTTGGTGTTGGAGAGTTCCTTCACGATGTTGAAGAGCTCCTTGCTATTGTGTGCGTTGTTGTCGAGGCGGTCTTTGAAAGACTGTCAAGTTTTTATTCATCAGAGTTTTTCATCGATTGGCAGGTGGCTTGTAGCTGCACTTATGCCTGAAGGTGCTTTGATAGTGAGTGAGATATCGGTTTGTGGTCCTGTGTACGTAATGATCTCTCTAGTAAACAGCCCCTGAAGGAAGGTGCTGAGGAACAGAGGAGTCTTCGTTGATTTCCATGATTCCCTTACAGCGCTTCTTAAGTGTGGCCTGGACTCTCCCTACACCTCCGAGCTGCCTCCTCCTCCTCCTCTTCTTGAATTCTACAAGAAGCTGAAGACTTGGCTTTTCAATTAACCAACCTACCATAGCCCGCGTGCAGTGCCAGGATACCCTCGCGGTTACAAATACAGACCACATTCTAGATAGTTTTATTGGTCCATATTCATTCAGCTGTAGAGCTCCAGTCTACCAGATGTGTGTTCATAGGAGTCATGCTTTGGGGTTGAATTTATTAAGGTCCTATTTAGGTCCAAAGGGGTCACTGTTCTACCTCCTAAATGTGTCAACCTTGATTCATTCATTTGTCAAGGGCAGCCTGACATTTCCAGGATAAATGCTGCCCAAATGGACTGAGATGGTAGGTAGCAGAACACTGCAGGCATAACACAAACCAGAGGAAATGAATGAGGCATGCGATTTGGAAACAGTGATCAGCGACACAAATATCACACATAGACGGGTTACAGGGTGCAGTAGTCCTATATGTCTATTCACGCTTTAGATATGACGTGCATCTTTAGGTTTTCTTTCATCCTGTTGTCTTTGAATGGCTTGTTTGAAACTAGTTGAGTTTGGGTGTGCTGGGATGTCTGCAGGCAGGGACCTGGAAGAGGACAAGATAGAAATCAGGATACCACACAAGGCTTTGGTGGGACCAGCATGTTCTGCTGTCTGTGCCATAAATTCATGGTGGAAGGCTAGCTGGTCAAAATGTTGGCAAAGAAGTTTATGTAAAATCATGAACCACTTTGAAATAAGATGGCCCTGTTTTGTCCAAGAGCCACCAAGCTTCATGTCGAAAGGGAGTGCTGAGAGACAGCCGGGGCAAGTTGAGGAACTGTTAGAGAAGTTTAGCAACTTGTCCAAGGTGGGGAAATGGGAGACGAAGGAGATCCCCCAGCAGTTTGGTGCAATAATCCAATGTGCTAATAATTATACAATGAATTAATGCTATATTGGAGTGGAATGGGAGACGCTGGACTATCACAGAATGAACAACCACAAGAAAGGTGGTCGGTGCAAGGATCTGTCAATCCTCAGCATGGCAGGTTAAGGGTGTAAGTCTAAAGCTATATGAAGCAGGAATTCCACCCTGTGTTTTTGTTCTTTTTGGTGAATGCTTTGCTGTCATCTTTTTTGTCGTCCTGAGATCTTTGAGTCCCAGAGGCTACAATTGTGTGCCCTCTCTTTCTCACCAACAGAGACATAGGCTGCTGCTTTTTGTCTATTTGCTCTCAGTCAATTCAATGTAAATCACTCAATACAAAAAAATACAGAAAGAGAAACTACATAAAAAAGTGCGTGCCACTGTGCAGAGTTCTATATGTGCAAAATAGTTATAGATTGTGAGGCGTGAGGTTGATAACCTGTTGGCTTATTCAGAATTGATGGCCAGTGTTATTCGCACAGACATATGTACAACATTTAAAATCAAGTTTATGGTTGGTCCTGAGATGCACATGGAATATTTGGGTGACATATAACGTGCTCTAAGTGCAGCTATTAATGTTAAATGGCTATTTATGTCCAATACATTTAACATCTACATAGAAAGATTGTTCTGTCTTTGCACTCAGGGTGGAGGGGATTGAACTGGATAAATTGATGTTACCAATGCTTGTTCATCCCTAGTCACAAATCGGCATCAATATGGCAGGTGCTCTAACTGCCATAGGCTGCTTGTTAGTCGGTACCCAAAAGAAGCTCACACTTGAGGAAGCCATCTACCTCGACTTGTTATGGGATCCTGCTTGCTTTGTTGCGGTGTCGCGGAGTTCAGGTGTAGGACCTTTTTAGTCTTCCCCAGCAGTAATGCCTATTAGTCCCTTGTTTAACATCCACGCAGTCCGTTATCAAGTTTTGCCTGGTAAAAAGCCTGTAATACATAAGTGAGCTCCCTACTAGACGACGTGTGCCTGATATCATAGTACCTCGCCACTAGAGGGACATACTTTTATTGCCACCCACCTCCCTCTGAGGCACAGAAATAAAAATTCCTGATAAAACAACTAGCCATCTACTCTCCTAGCTGACAACTTAGATCCGCCATGGCTCACCAGATAGTGGTACCACGTACTAAAACGGTGTCCTGGGGAGACAGACGTTTTGTGGTGACTGCAGCTAGGCTTTGGAACAACCTGCCGTTGCAGATCCGCTCATGTCAATCCTTACTCCAGTCCTGTAAAATGATAAAAACATGTCTGTTTAATCAGTAAAATCAGTCTTGAATCTTGCATTGAGCACATAGCGCCGAGACGCCTAAGGGCATTTGTTTGCGCTTTATAAATTTCAAAAATAAATAAATATCCATTGCCTTATATGGAGTTATGTTTTTACGGTCTGGTAGCTGGCTGGAATATACATGAAACAAACATATATCCTCCCGGCTGAATGGCCAGACTATTCAAACTTTGAACAATGCTCAATTTTCATTGGGTGCTGGGCTTATGTCCACAGATCAGGAACAGAATAAGTCATGGTCTTGTAGACAGTACTGCTGGAACAGCATTAGGATTAGAAGGTGTCGGGCATCATCACCCTGCGCCCATGACTTTTCATGTTCGTGACCACGCCTTACCTTGCACCTCATTGTTGAAAGTGACGCCTGCCTGGGACTCTCCGGCAGCATGTTCATTCCACTTGTCGTGGAGCCCTGACGCGAGGCTTGTGTCGCCCCCACACTCCATGTTTGGTGTGTTGTTGGATACCCTGTCTGTCTACACATTACCTCCGCAGGGCAGCCTTGAGGTGGGGTGTTATCTTTTGAGTTACTTGGTCTTGAGATCTCGGGTTGTCACTGTGCACCATTATTTCAAACTGTCACATCTACGTGTTTAATACCTATACCTCACACAGGGGTGTGCACCAGGTGATCTTAGTGCAGTTCCATAAAGTGAATTTGCTTTTGAATAGACGTAGCCCTGACTGGGGGTTTACCGTAAATGATTTTATTGTATGTTAGCACCACCTGCCAAGAGCAAGGCCTGGACTCTTGGACCACAGATACCCAGCGCTTCATTTGAGCCAGTGTTAGCAGGTGGGCCCATCAGCATTTATTTTTGACACCGGCACTTACTGTTCCACGGTAGAAAGTGACAAAGAAGGCAGGGATGGAAAAGGATCCTGAAAGAGTGAGATAAAAGGACAGTGAGTGACTGGTGAGGGTTGGAAGATGCCCAGGGCCGGCTCGGCACACTTGACATCTGAGAGCACCCACCGCGGGCTTCTGAGCAGGACTTTGGTCCTACCACTGCAGAGTCCAGGAAGCCTCACTGCCCACAACCCTCGGCCAGTAGGGGGAGCATGTAGTGTAGCCTTTACAGCTGCCAGGTGGGAGAGGCTGGCTCGTGGACCTTGCCCTGCACATATGTTTTTGAAGCTCGGTTTCGGTTTATATAAGAAACCAGAGGCTTGGAGTGAGTTTTGCTGTGTGGTGTTTCTTCACGCGCCCTGGGGATTTTTCAACAGCCTTTTGTGTATCTAAGGCAAAGGCGCTCTGGCAAGAAAAACCGGCGAGTAGGCATTCTTGGGCTTTTTCCAGGCATTAAATGGACCAGGAAATGGTGCAATTATTCGTTGAAAACAACTTTTTTAACAGAGACTAGGAGAGAAGCTCACAGCCTGTGCAGTTTCCACCTCAAAGGGTGCACCGAATGAGGCGCCCTGCAGTAGGTCCAACGAGCGAGGACGTCTTCTGAAGGTGCGACGCTTGAGGCCATCGGTAGAAGGGTCACTGGAAACGATCCACCGCAGAAGGTCCCACGAGCGAGGACCTCTTCTGAAGGTGCCGCGCTTGAGGCCATCGGTAAAAAGTTACTAGACACCAACCAGCACAGAGGATTCAGTAAACCAGACCTCATCCTCAAGGTGCCGCAGGTGAGATCAGCCGCTGAAAGTTTACCAGCGTCAAACCACCACAGAAGGTCCAACAGAGTAGAACCAGCGCTGATGATCCCACACATTAAATAAACCCACATTAAATAAACCGTGGAAGACCGGACAAGGAAAACAGGATAAGAACAACCAAAGACATCCAAGGACACGCACCACCGCAGAAGTTCATCCACCATACAATAACTGCTACAAAAGGACCAATAGGTAAAGCAGACTAAGGAAAAAGAACCAAAGAAAGCCCTGCGGACTAGGACATCTGTCGAGGGCCCAATCGTGTGACGCATACTACAAAAGGTTCACGAGACAAGAACCCTCCGACCAGGCGTTCATCATACGCATTCTGATCAGGTGAGTGTTGCGCAATATTCAAGGGCACTCAATTGAGATCTTATTTTGTGTTTGTTTGGTCTAAGACCTGGCCTTTTTTAATAGTTGAGTGACCCTGAAGACAGTAGGGTTGAGGCAAAGAATGGAAGCCTGGATGAGGTGACCAGGAGAGGTCACAAGACTTTTTTAACTTACCAGTCACTATCATCGACTACACCAATCGAGTTTGCGCAGTAGAAATAAACTAAGACGACAACGCCCTAAATGGTTTCCTGCAAAATATCGATAGTAAAAATATCTTCTGTCATAAGTATTGGGGCCTAAGTATCGTTTACAAAAACATCCCTCTATCGGGTGTAGATTTTCTATTATTAATTCTAATGGGGCAACATTTTTCTAAACTATTTCAGACACTTCATTTTTGTCTGGAAATATTTAGGCCACAATAGTTTGGTACACAGTACTTAATTGTTTTTCGAATAAGTGCAGGGACCCAAAGTTTTACTCAGAAGCCCACGGCTGGTGCTATTGGAGGTTGGGTGCCGAATACAACGGCTTTGTAGTCTTGATTTAACTGCATGTTTCTTTAATCATCCACCAGACACTCCCTGCCCTCTATCGCACTTTGGCAGTTTTTTTTGACCTGTGCTTTCTGTCTATGAAAAGAAAAATCCAACTTGATCTTCCTCCTTTTTTTCCTATTTTTGTATTTTCCTTTCTCTTGCTCTGGATCAAAGTCTGTTGACGATATATATGTGTCCATCGACTAAAATGAGTGCCATAGCCTATACGGGGAGTCATAGACAACCTCCTGGGAGCGGCTGTGCTCTTCTTCATGTTCTGCCACCTTTTGGCTTGGTTTGCACTATAGAAATACCATATACCTACATGCATACATACACCTAGACCTAGAAGTGCTGCTTCACTGTGGAAGCTTAGTTGGGAGGTTAGGTAGTTACTACTTGTCAGTTGACTAATGCTGTTTTGGTAAGACCAGTGCTTAATCTGAGCCAGTAGTTTCCGGTGTTCGGCACCAGCACTTAATTGTCAACACTGGCACTTGTGACAGTCTGTCACAAGCTAGCACTGTCTGGCTGATTTAGAGATGGCCACAACAACAGTTAATTATTAATTCAATATAAATTCAAAATGACTATTACCTGCCACCCAAGCCATTCTTATAGCTTTGGGTAGCTGAAATAGCACGAACTGTCACACTTGTAAGAGTGTGATAGTTTGTAGTTGTGTTGTTACTATTGTTAGCAGTATAGCAGGGGCAATGTGTGGTAGAAGCTGCAGGGGGCTCCTGACGAGAGCCCTTGCACTTGTTTTTTTAGGTCGAGCTTGGGCAGCGCATGCGCTGCTCTGCGAGGCTTCCTGTATTGGAGTATAAACTTGAAGCCCAGCCCACTCTCCACCAATATTTGTCATTGGCTTGTGTCATTGTCCTTCGTAAATGCTGGCTTCTGATTCGTTAATAGGCTTGTTAGTCCCTCCTTAGTACTGCCTTGTCTTCATTTGTAACATCCCATGAGGACAGGCCCTTTAACTTCGGTTGTTACATGGTACGTCTTATTTAGTCTGTAAGCACTATTTTCTTTAATGAGTTTCTCCTACTGCAGGCACAACATGCTTTCCTGCAACATTTAGTGCGCCATGCGTTTTTAGGTCTCGGCCTGCATAGGCTGCGCTTGCGCAGTCTCGCTGGCGAGATCTTATGTCTCTAGTACGGGGCTTAAACAAGCCAGCTCTTCTCCATTGGCTGGCTTCCTAAACGGCAGCCAGCCATTGGAGAAGAGCTTTGCCTGTCACTCTTAGCCCCGTCTGTTTAGGATTGAGGGGCGTGTTTTTTCCTGTCCTTTCTCTCCGTGACGTTTTCAGGAAAAAACACGCCCCATCACGCTGCCTGCACGCCAAAGTCGGCTCTGCTTTGGTGTTCCTTATTAACCAATCAGAGGGCCAACTGGCACGTGCAGGCAGCGTGAGCAGTCTCCCCTAGTTAATTGATTCCTCTCGGGCGTCCGGGGCGCTAATTATCTGCTCCTCTCGTCGCCTGGGAAGGTGAAGCCGGACCGGTGAGGGGCCCGCGACAAACCCCTGGGGGGCGGGGCCTGAGCGGGAGGTGGGCAGTCAACAGGCCCGCGAAAAAGAGGAAGCACAATTGGGTCGATACATTGAAAGCGCATAATGGCGTGGAAGCCTCGGGGGCAGCAGGATTCAAGGACTAAAGTAATAATCGCCTTCACACTGCACCTAAGCATGGACGGGAGCAGGAGTGCGAAGAGGAGGACCGACAGCGTAGGCGAGACTAGGGCCGGAAGGGAGCGACGTAAGGCGGTGAGGTACAGGCGCGAGGACAGCGATTCGGGCGCAAAACAGGTGAAGCGCGCCAGGGGTCGCCACGACGGGCTGGCGCTGGATGCCGTCCTGCAGGAGCTGCTGGAGAAAGAGAGAATGGCAAGCCGTGGCGAGGACTGGGGCAACCGACAGGTGTACTGCAGCTGGGCCATGGGGTGGAGCAGGGCGAAACCAGCCCGGTCACGGGGTCTGAGCGGCGAGGGCAGTGTACTGGAGGGCCTGCAGCCGGAACGGGGGCCTCCCGGGGACTGCCGGCAAGGGCCCAGAAGGGGTGGGCGGAGGTGGCTGCACAGGCTTCACACGTGATGGATGCATCGGATAGTGAAGAAGAGATGGACGGCAGTGCATGTCTGGCACCTGTGGCCGGCTCGGCAGCGGCCTCTAGCGCCTCGACGCGTGCGGACGGACAAACCAGGCATATCGATGAGCATTTCGCGCACAGCACGGGGGAGTGGAGCGCTACACAGACAGGGCGCAGTGGGTCCTGTTGAGGGTGCGAACGTTGGCTGGCTAATCAGGGTCACCCAGAATCAATCCGGGCAGAGGACCTTGGCAGGGCAGCTCAGCGAGGGTATGGCGTCAGAATATGCCTCCTTTCAATTGCGCACAGCAGGCCAGGACCTGAGAGCACTACGGCACCGCCAGGCCTATCGCAGCTGGGGCAAGGTCTAGGTCACTGGTTGGGTTATGACAATGTCTCCAGGGTGGGTGCACCGAGAATCTGTTCACCCTTTGAATGAGAGACAAAGAAGCTGGCAATATGCTCTTTTATATTAACAAAGAACTGCCCCAGTTCTAGTATAGATTATAGCCTCCTCTCTTCGCTGACACCTTGACGCTACTCTTGAGCTTCGCGTCTCTTCGGCCACCCAGAGCCCTTGCTACACCTGCAGCGGAGGTAGAAACGTATCTCCGCTATGGTACAACATCTTCTTCCTATTAGCATGAGCGAATTTCCGATATACGTAATAGATACAGCCCAGTCCTTGTCCCTGACGTCCGTTGATTCTGCAACTTTTCGTTGGTGGTTTTATTTTTTAAGCTGATTAAGTTTTATTACGTCTCCTCTCTTGTATGCACACATGCTGTCCGAGTACTGTTTTAGCGTGTTATAATAATTAATAAAGCATGGCCTGGGATAATTTTTTTAAATGCACAATCACTGAGTATATGCACTTACATTTGAAAGGGGAATACCTGCATTTCTCAGTATGGATTAAATACTTTTAATTGGAGAGTACCAGCACTTCGTGTTAACAAACGGGACTTTAGGATAGTGTGTACCAGCATTTATATATTTCCATTACCATCCTCGTCTGTGTTCCTCGTCACAGTCACAAAGGAGCACCCCGAGTTCCAGACACAGCATTTACCCTGCTTGTGATAGTTTTTTTTTTCTTGCCTCTGTTCCCTGCTTGTGATCGTTTTTCTTTTTTCTTGCCTCTGTTCCCTGGGGCGTTACTAGGCAGAGATGGGCGTGTGGCTGACCTACACTGAAGGAAGCAACGGGTGAGCTCTGGGAGTTGGTGGGGGTCTCGAATAACCCATTTGTAAATGAGATTCCCCAGGGTGAGGGTGTGTGTGTTTCTCTGTGGCTTTGTGTGGCTTTGTGTGTGGCTCTCTCTGTGTGTGTGGCTCTCTGTGTGTGTGGCTCTCTTTGTGTGTGGCTCTGTGTGTGTGTGGCTCTGTGTGTGTGTGTGGCTCTGTGTGTGTGTGTGGCTTTGTGTGTGTGTGGCTCTCTGTGTGTGTGGCTCTCTGTGTGGGTGGCTCTCTGTGTGGGTGGCTCTCTGTGTGGGTGGCTCTCTGTGTGGGTGGCTCTCTGTGTGGGTGGCTCTCTGTGTGGGTGGCTCTGTGTGTGTGTGTGGCTCTGTGTGGCTCTGTGTATGTGTGGCTCTGTGTGTGTGGGTGGCTCTGTGTGTGTGTGTGTGGCTCTGTGTGTGTGTGTGTGGCTCTGTGTGTGTGTGTGTGTGTGGCTCTGTGTGTGTGTGTGTGTGTGGCTCTCTGTGTGTGGCTCTCTGTGTGTGTGTGTGGCTCTCTGTGTGTGTGTGTGGCTCTCTGTGTGTGTGTGTGTGTGTGTGTGGCTCTCTGTGTGTGTGGCTCTCTGTGTGTGTGTGTGGCTCTGTGTGTGTGTGGCTGTGTGTGTGTGTGGCTCTCTGTGTGTGTGGCTCTCTGTGTGTGTGTGGCTCTCTGTGTGTGTGTGGCTCTCTGTGTGTGTGTGGCTCTGTGTGTGTGTGTGACTGTGTGTGGTTCTGTGTGTGTGGTTCTGTGTGTGTGGCTCTGTGTGTGTGGCTCTGTGTGTGTGTGTGTGGCTCTGTGTGTGTGTGTGGGTGGCTCTGTGTGTGTGTGTGGCTCTGTGTGTGTGTGGCTCTGTGTGTGTGTGTGTTGGGCTCTGTGTGTGTGGCTCTGTCTGTGTGTGTGGGTGCGTGTGTGTTAGACGGACCGGGAGGGTCGGCCGAGGATAAGGAGAGCGGTCTCCGGGGAGAGCCGTCTCCAGCGATCGTACAGACAAGTAACTTCCCCCCCACAGACGTACACCACACAAGGATAAGGTTCAACGATACTTTATAAGCAATTCTTTAAGTACGAGAAAATGGTACAAGGAGGTCTGGACTCAGGGGTCCCCTCGGTTCTGGTCTCTGGATTGGGAAAAGGGTAGCGGGACAGTCTTGTTACCAATCAGGTAGATGAAATAGCTCACAATCCTCGAGCTCGGCGTTCTAGAGGATCGGGCCGCGGCGGAGCCAGCAGGTCCCGATGAAGGTGGTGATTACAAACGGTCCGCGGCCACGCCAGCAGGTCCCGACGACGATGAAGGTTTCAGAAGGTTGCGGCGGCGCCGGCAGGCGGGATGATAGTTCGTAAGGCAGGGCTACGGCAGCGCCAGTAGTCCGTCAAGGATGAGTTCTTCTCTGCGTCTCTCGACTCCAGGATACAACTGCCTTCCTGCTCTGGAGCTGCCCCAGTTATAGGTCTGGCGCCCTTTGATGTCCGGACCCTCGCACTTGGAGGTCGGGAGGTCCGGGATGAGGGAGTCCAGACACCCAGCAGGGGGGGTGGAGCCAGCGCCCGGGGAGGCTGGGGGCGATCGGCACCTGGCGGGGGAGAGCTATCGACACCTCTTTCTCCCATTGACCTGCCAAGTAGTCCGCTCACCTCCTGGGTGGATGGTGGTGCCGGGATGTCGGGGCCTGGCCAGGCCCAGGGTTAGGGTCGATCGGAGGCCAGGCGGCCTCGTGGTGCTGTGTCCAAGATGGCGCCCAGGCCGGGCGAGAGGGCCGGTAGGGAATCGGGCCCATGAGGTGGAGATGTTCAGGGGCAGGGGTCCCATAGGAGACGGGAAACGGGTGGTTGTTGCGTGTAACATCTGAGGAGCCGGGCTCGGGCCTGGTCATGCGGGGAGGGAGCAAGCCCTTCATGTGGCCTGTCCAACATGCGTCCCCCCCAGCTGAAGGCGGGGAGAGTCACCCATCCTCTTGGGGACTCTCCTCGTCGAGGCGGAAAAAGCGTGACAGGCCATCTGCGTTGGTGTGGTCTTGCCCGGGCCGATGTTCCACAGTGAAGTCCATCCCCTGCAGGGAGATGGACCAACGTAGTAGTTTCGGATTTTCCCCCCGCATCTGCATTAGCCACTGCAGGGGCCGATGATCGGTCTGTACCCGGAAGTGGGTGCCGAAGAGATATGGCCGGAGCTTTTTGAGGGCCCACACCACGGCGAAGGCCTCCCTCTCGATGGTGCTCCAGCGTTGTTCTCGGGCCAGGAGTCGTCTGCTGATGAAAGCCACTGGCTGGTCCAGTCCTTCGGTGTTCAACTGGGAAAGGACTGCCCCAATGCCATGGTCGGAGGCATCCGTCTGGACGATAAATTCCCGACTGTAGTCGGGGGCCTGGAGCACAGGGGCGGAGCACATGGCGGCCTTCAGCTTCTCGAAGGCCGCTTGACAGTCTGGGGTCCAGTTGACCTTCTTTGGTTGGTTTTTGGATGTGAGTTCCGTGAGGGGCCCCACAATGCTGCCATAGTCCCTCACGAACCGCCGGTAGTAGCCTGTGAGTCCCAAAAAGGCGCGGACCTCGGTCTGGGTGATGGGGGGCTGCCAAGACTGGATGGCAGCGATCTTGAGTTGCAGAGGGGCCACCAGACCGCTTCCCACCTGGTGCCCGAGATAGGTCACGGACCCCTGGCCAATTTGGCATTTGCTGGCCTTGATCGTGAGGCCAGCTCGTTGGAGGGCCTGTAGCACCTCTCGGAGGTGGTGGAGGTGGTCGGACCAGTGGTGGCTGTACACAGCGATATCGTCCAGGTAGGCGGCGCTGAATTCTTCAAGCCCCGCTAGGACCTGGTTTACTAGCCGTTGAAATGTTGCTGGGGCATTCTTCATGCCGAATGGCATGACCTTGAAGTGATAGTGGCCATCAGGGGTGGAGAATGCAGATCGTTCTTGGGCCCGGGGTGTGAGACCGATCTGCCAGTAGCCCGCTGTCAGGTCGAAGATGCTGAGGTAGCGGGCAGCTCCCATGCGGTCTATTAGTTCATCTGCCCGGGGGATGGGGTGTGCGTCTGTTCTGGTGACCGCATTCAAGCCCCGGTAGTCGACGCAGAACCGGAGTTCCGGTGTGGTGCCGGGGGCGGCTGCTTTGGGGACCAGTACCACTGGGCTGGCCCAGGGGCTGTCGGAGGGCTCGATGACCCCGAGCGTGAGCATCCTGGCCACCTCCTCTTGGATGCAGGCCCGTACCCGATCTGGTACGCGGTAGGCCCGATGGCGGATAGGGGGACTGTCTCCAGTGTCCACGTCGTGTACGCACCAGGGGGTGACCCCTGGGGTGAGGGAGAACAGGGTGGTGAACTGCAGCAGGAGGTCTCGGCATCCTTGGCGTTGTTCCAAGGTGAGGGTCTCCGAGAGTCGGACCCCGTCCACGGAGCCGTCCTTCTCCCGAGTCCGCAGGAGGTCAGGGAGGGGTTCGGAGTCTTCCTCGGCTCCATTGTCTGTTGCCATCAGGAGGCTGAGTTCTGAGCGCACAAAATGGGGTTTCAGTCTATTAGCGTGGAGGACCCGGAGAGGGTTCCGTGAAGATTCCATATCGATGAGATAGGTGACAGGGCTCTTGCGCTCGATTACTTTGAAGGGCCCCGTCCACTTGTCTTGCAGGGCGCATGGTTCGGTGGGAGACATTACCCATACTTGTTGGCCGGGTTCAAATTCGATGGAGGAGGCATTTTGGTCGTACCACCTTTTCATGTCCTCCTGACTGGCCTCCAAGTTTGCTTTTGCCATCTCTCTGAATCGTCTGGTCTGGTTGCGGAGGGTTAGGAGGTACTTGAAAACATCTGGAGGGTTCTTTAGAGGGGGCATTTCCCAGCCTTCCTTGACTAGGCTGAGCGGCCCACGTACCGGGTGTCCATACAAGAGTTCAAACGGGCTGAAGCCGAGGGACTTCTGGGGGACTTCTCGGTAGGCAAAGAGAAGGCACGGTAGTAGCACATCCCACTGGCGACGGAGGGGCTCTTCCAACCCCCCAATCATCCCTTTGAGCGTGCGGTTGAACCGCTCAACGAGTCCGTTTCCTTGAGGGTGATAGGGGGTTGTGAACCGGTAGGTGACCCCACACTGTTGCCAGAGGGACTTCATGTATTTTGAAATAAAATTTGTGCCCCGGTCGCTGACGACTTCTCGGGGGAAGCCCACACGGGAGAAGATCCCCATCAGGGCCCGGCCGACTACCGGGGCTGTCACAGTTCGCAGGGGAACAGCCTCGGGGTAGCGGGTGGCGTGGTCCACCAGTACTAGGATGAACCGATGTCCTTGTGCTGTACGGGGGTCCAGGGGCCCCACAATGTCTATTCCCACCCTCTCGAACGGGGTGGTGACCACTGGAAAAGGTTGCAGGGGGGCTTTCAGCTTGCGGCCGCTCTTCCCGCTGGCCTGGCACGTGGGGCAAGATCGGCAGTGCTGGAGTACATCGTTCCTCATCTTGGGCCAGAAAAAGTGGGTCACCAGGCGACTGTAGGTTTTATCCTGACCCAGGTGGCCAGCCAGGGGGACATCGTGGGCCAGGTTTAGCAAGAAGTCTCTAAAGCGGAGGGGCACCACTAGCACTCGGCTGGCCCCTAACTCCGCGAGTTTCTGTTCGCTGTACAACAGGTCATTGTCCCAATAGACCCAATGGGTTCCGGAGGTATCCCCTGCGCTCTGAGCGAGGGCTTGTTGGCGGAGTCCCTCGAGGGAGGGACAGGTCTTCTGCTCTTGGCGGAACTGTTCTTGGGTGGGCCCCCCCTCCTGACGCCACTGATCCAGGCCGGGAAGGTCCTGAGGCTGAACGAGCTCCTCGGGAGTTTGTTCTGGGGGGACGGCACGGTCGGTGTCTTCTACTGGAGCGACCGGGGGAGGGGGTGCCGGCCATTCAGGTTCTTCGGGTCTGGGGGTGGCACGGGCAGCCATGGACCGGGTGGTTACGCACGCCCAGTCCGGGATGCCCAACATCCCCAGATGCTCTCTCCTCTCTACGGCGGCCCACGGGGAACTTTCAAGATCATTTCCCAGGAGACAGTCTACGGGGGCGTCATCTCGGACCGTCACTTTCAACATGCCGGAGACTCCTCCCCACTCGAAGGGGACGCAAGCCATCCGACATAGACTCTCCGAATTGTCGGCTGATCGGACAGGGCAGAGAGTGTTCGGCAGGATCTGTTCTGGGGCCACCAGGTGACAGCGGACGGCTGTTACACTGGCCCCGGTGTCACGTAGGGCTTCGGCCCGGTGTCCATTAATGTTCACCCATTGACTGTACTTCCGGGTGTTGGCGGGTAGGGGGACCCGCGGGACCATGTCTCTTCCCCCTAGGCATGCTAGAACCATGGCGGCGGGTTCCCATTCTTGGTGTTCTTGCTCACATTCCTCATGTTCTTCGGAGATTTGTTCTTCCCCCAGGGAGGCGGCAGCCATCTGGCGGGGTCTCGGAGTCTGGCTCCGTGGACAATTTGGGTCGTTTGCGTAGTGGCCGACTCGCTGGCATCGGTGACATGTGACATTGGCTCTGTATCCCGGCCGCGCCGGGGTGTTGCCCCGGTTGGCCGGGGGTGGGGTGCTGGTAGCGGGAGCGGCCGGGGCGTTGTCTCTTCCTCGTCCTTGGCCCCCTCCTCCTCCTCGGGGACGGTGCTGACCGTGGTGGTTCCGGTTCTGTTCATGGGACCCATTTCGGCCCACTCGGGTGATTTCCCACCGGTCAGCCTCGGCGGCGAGCTGCCGTGGATCAGTCAATTTACTGTCGAGGAGGTGCTGCCTGAGCTCGACGAAGCAGTTGTTTGATAGATGCTCCCATACCATGAGATTGAAAAGTTGCTCGTAAGTCGTTACGTTGCTTCCCTTGATCCAACCCTCGAAGGCCCGGCTGAAATAGTTCACGTATTCCACCCAAGTTGTACCCGGGATCCGGGTGCAGTCTCGGAACCTCTGGCGGTACATTTCGGGTGTGAGCCCATAGCGGGTGAGGAGGGCAGCTTTCATGTGGTCATAGGAGGTCATCAGATGGTCTGGAAGCTGTAGCAGGGCATCGCGGCCCTCATTGAGGAACCTCCCCCATAGGCCGGCTCCCCAGTCGCTTCGATCGATCCGGTGGGAGGTCATAGCGATCTCGTAGGCCTTGAACCATTGCTGTATGTCGTCATCTCGGAAATATTCTCGAACGACATCCTTGGGGATGTGTACCTTTTTTTCTGTTGCCCCCGGGGTGCGCGGTTGCTCGGGCACCCCTAATTCTTTGTTCTGCTTGCGTAAGTCTATCTCAGCCAGTTTGCGCTCGTGTTCATACGCCAGTCTCTTCTCTTCGAGCTCTCTTTGTCTCTGCTTCTCTTCCCGTTCTTCTCGGAGTCGCAGATGTTCCAGATTCAGTTTTTGTTCTGCTAATTTGAGTTCGCCATCCATTTTGAGCCGGGCCATTTCTAGTTCATGTAGTCGGGTTCTTTCTCGTTCCTGGATCTCATCTTGCGAGAGACCCGTTCTTCGCTCCTCGGGAGCCGTGGTGTCTTTTTCTGCTGCTGCGACATTTTGGTCCGGGGGTCTGACGGCCCCGGTTTCTGCCCAAGACTCAATGGCGTGCTTGAAATCGTCTTTAGTACTCAGACCGGTGGTAGCGATACCTAGTTCAATGCAGAATTGTTTCAACTCACGATGGCTGTATTCTTCCAATTTCTCCATCTGGAATTTCTCGGTGGATCCGCTTTCTTTGGTTGTCATTGTGATTTCGTCGTGGGGTGAGCTACTCTCTGTACGATTATGCGTTGATTCGGATCGCGCCGCTGGCCACCAATGTTAGACGGACCGGGAGGGTCGGCCGAGGATAAGGAGAGCGGTCTCCGGGGAGAGCCGTCTCCAGCGATCGTTCAGACAAGTAACTTCCCCCCCACAGACGTACACCACACAAGGATAAGGTTCAACGATACTTTATAAGCAATTCTTTAAGTACGAGAAAATGGTACAAGGAGGTCTGGACTCAGGGGTCCCCTCGGTTCTGGTCTCTGGATTGGGAAAAGGGTAGCGGGACAGTCTTGTTACCAATCAGGTAGATGAAATAGCTCACAATCCTCGAGCTCGGCGTTCTAGAGGATCGGGCCGCGGCGGAGCCAGCAGGTCCCGATGAAGGTGGTGATTACAAACGGTCCGCGGCCACGCCAGCAGGTCCCGACGACGATGAAGGTTTCAGAAGGTTGCGGCGGCGCCGGCAGGCGGGATGATAGTTCGTAAGGCAGGGCTACGGCAGCGCCAGTAGTCCGTCAAGGATGAGTTCTTCTCTGCGTCTCTCGACTCCAGGATACAACTGCCTTCCTGCTCTGGAGCTGCCCCAGTTATAGGTCTGGCGCCCTTTGATGTCCGGACCCTCGCACTTGGAGGTCGGGAGGTCCGGGATGAGGGAGTCCAGACACCCAGCAGGGGGGTGGAGCCAGCGCCCGGGGAGGCTGGGGGCGATCGGCACCTGGCGGGGGAGAGCTATCGACACCTCTTTCTCCCATTGACCTGCCAAGTAGTCCGCTCACCTCCTGGGTGGATGGTGGTGCCGGGATGTCGGGGCCTGGCCAGGCCCAGGGTTAGGGTCGATCGGAGGCCAGGCGGCCTCGTGGTGCTGTGTCCAAGATGGCGCCCAGGCCGGGCGAGAGGGCCGGTAGGGAATCGGGCCCATGAGGTGGAGATGTTCAGGGGCAGGGGTCCCATAGGAGACGGGAAACGGGTGGTTGTTGCGTGTAACATCTGAGGAGCCGGGCTCGGGCCTGGTCATGCGGGGAGGGAGCAAGCCCTTCATGTGGCCTGTCCAACAGTGTGGCTCTGTGTGTGTGGGTGCAAATGCAAAAGGTCTCGCATTTGTGAGAGATTAAGCTATTGGCATTGTAAATGACAATGCCATTTATTTATATGTTTTAAAAACAAAAATAATGTCATAAGCAATGCCAATAGCTCCAACTTTAAAAAAGACGAGACCATTGCATTGTAAATGCTTGTTTCACGGGCACTTTTACATAAAAAAGCATTTGTTTTTCAACTTGACGCATCGCGATTTTAACTTAAATAGCGTCCGCTGGCCTTTCTTTAGACACAACTCGTCTAAAGAAAGGGACGTGGCCTCTATTAACGGGAAAGCGCAGCATGGGGCGCTTTTAAACCACAAGCATTTGCAGTGCAATAGGTCTCGCATTTTAGAAATATTGACCTATTGGTATTCTAAATGACAATGCCTTTTATTATTGCAGGTTTTTTAAACACATAAATAAAAGGCATTGTCATTTACAATGCCAATAGCTCAAAATCTCACCATTGCAAGACCTATTGCAATGCAAATGCTTGTTACAAATTAAACACTGGGTAAGACCTAAGTGGTGGTCATTTTGTCTGTTGAAAGGCCCTTTGTCATGTGTAAACTTCGGTTAGTCTCCATTTTTTAGCCAACATCACTTTGCATGCTGGTATTTGTAGGCCACGCTTACAATGTTAGAGGTAAAACTACAATCCCCAGAATGCAATGTGCTGATTGCTAAATCACCATGACTACCCAAATGTCACACATGACAGGGGCTCACTCGGCAGTGAGAAACCATTTGGGACAGTGATGAGCTCTGTTCTTTTCAAAATAGTGTTAACACAATTTTTAAGTGATTTCTAAATTCAGCACAACTGAAAGGACTTAAAGTATTCTTTGGTAAAAATCCATTATTTGGTTCTCTCTGCATAAAAAGCAATGACTGTTATCTTATAAGGTGTTATTCTTTTATTTTTTAGGAGTTTTTTCCAATAGCAGCTTATGGACATTTGGTTAATTAGGAGTGTTATTTTATGTATTTACTTAAAGTATTTGTAAAGCGAGGCTTAGCTTAGAGAAGCAGTGAAATACAGTACAAAAAAAGTTAAAATTTTTAAGACTTTAGGGTGTAGATATGCTTGACCACTTGCTTATCACCAGGGCCACTGGAATTATGTGGTTCTGTGGCCACTACTTTTTTCCGCAAATGTATGGTTTTGACACATTTGCCACATAGTCCATAATCTACAGTTTTTAACAAAAAAATAATTTGTTTCTTACTGAAATGCATCAAAAGTTACAAAAACGTGGTGATGTGGGTTCGCGCACAGTGGAAGGCCCTTTGTAAAGGTCAAATGTTCATCTTTCCGTTGATTTTTCTGTATTTTGTTGTTAAACTGGTACTAATGAGGTGAAGTCTTTGCCAAGACAGCATTTGTATGTGGGGAAATTTACAAAATAATGAAGTAATTGTAACAAAAAATAAGCTGCATTATGCCACATAAGTTGCTTTTTCTTGCCGCATAATTTAGTCAACCCTGCCGCATAATTTGGTGCTCCCCTGCCGCGTAATTCCAGTGGCCCTGCGTCTGATGGCACAACATGTGACCAGTCGAAGGTTTTCTATTTAGAATCCTTGTTATCTGCTGTGGTATTCGGACTGGTTCTTTGCAAATCAACAATGACTAAAACTCTCGGGTAGCACTGATTTCTTAAGTGAAAGATGAAGACCAAAAGGGTGGTGCACTGCTGAGATAGAGCGAGCAGGCCTCTCTTGGCGGAGGGGTACCAGGAATGTAATAGGGTCAAGAGGGAATGGCAAGTTTAGGGATCAGATGTACAGAAGCCATTTTAAAGCACCCTCGCCCTTTATCCGCCATTCTTCATACATCATCTCTCAATTCTCATCCCTCCTCCATCATCTATCCTCCATTGTCCACCATCCCTCATCTTTCATCCTTTGTCCATAATCCATCATCCAACATCCCTCACTCCTCATTGTGGTTCTCCCAGGAATAATTCCAGGTTTGCACACAGAACATGCATAGGATGGGCCAGTGGTTCAACTTTCATTTTCAGGTCAATAATCGATTAGGATTGGCCGCGGGGGATTCTGGGAGCCTGTGCCTGCAGTGCGCAGAGCCAGATCGGAGCGTGGTTGCAGGTAAGCTTTTTTTCAAAAATGTTGTTGTCCGACAATCTCCTGAATTCAGCATGGAGGTCAGGCGAGTGAGGTGACCATATGATGTCTCATCCACTTCCCAAATACCTTTTGGTTCTCTCCCCTGGATTTTCCAGCTGTTTGTGCCAGAGCTGCAAAGTGATGCTGGGAGAGCCTTGCAGAGTGAGCTTGCTGCCATGCACTGAGCCTGCTCTTTCTATGACCACAGCCAATCCAACAGAGATCATATCCCTGCTGCCCCCCGCCTCCATCCTCCTGAGCCCTACAATATTCATCAGCGCCCTTGAGAGCTGCACCTGGACCACGAAGGTGGTGAAACCATGGCAAAACGTGCTGCCTTGTCTAGTAATCGCTTTGAGGGGAACCTTCTGCTGCTCTGCCTTCCATGTGCATTGATGGTTCTGTCTATACAAATCTCAATGAAATTTCAATACTAAAACTGGAAATGCCGTTCTTTGGGGGGAAGGGTGATGGGGTGTGTTGCAAGCTGGTTAGACCAGTTTTGAAAAAAGTACACTAATTGGTCCATTCTTAGAATGGAGAGAATCTGCTCAAACAATACACGCAGAAGACATTCAGTATACCTTCTGAAGTAAGTATCCTTAGGTCTCAGTAACTTCCCACCGCAGCTCTTTTTACACAGTTCCAGACCACTGGACAATCGAGATGTGATTTCTGGGTTAATTCAAAAGAATCCTGGCATTTTATTGGATGTCTAAGTTTGCAAAAACAATAATTAATAGTTTCGATTTATATCCTTTCACAGTCATTCCATCTTTAACTGTTGGTCAAAACTTTAGAGAAGCTTGATCTCTAGTGCTGGAAACAGCATCTGTCTTGAAAATAAGCCATTTTTGGGATCATCTGACAGAGCATTTCACAGCGGTGAAAGGAGCACAGCAGACAATTACTGTTAGGTTCAGTCTCGCGCCTCTTTGTGATGCAAGTATTAACCACTTCCAATATCCTCATGTGGTCGATTTCAGAAAAACAAGGGACTGAGTTGATCATGCAGGGACCCAAACCTGTGACCAGAAGATTGCACACTGATCCCTGCAGTCCATGTTGTATGTTCTCTGTTCACACACACATATGTCTTCTGTGTGACTAGTGTGAGCATACGCTATAAGAGAGGCAACCTGTTGACTGCCAATGCTTCTTTACAAATTGTTCCTTCCTCTCAAGATCTACAATAGCACAGTTTGGTTAAAAAGTGCTGGTTGGTGCTGTAGAAAATTAATAATAAGTTGCCTATTCATGGATGATGAGTCTGGGGTGTTTGTTTGTCCCATGGACCATCGGGCTCAAACGTCGGGGGCTTCCATGGGACATGCTAGGCATCTGGACTCGATGGAGTCGCCTTGGCATTAGGCCCAACCAAAAATTTGATGAAACAGGCTCCCACGTGGAGGGGCATTAACTAAACAGGATACGTGTCCCCTGGAGGTGAGGCAATCCATTCTGCCCGTACGTTACCTTTTGCAGCTTTTTGTCTTCATAGTACCACTGTTTCCTCCGCCCATGTTGTACTACCCCTGGGTTCTTACCACCCGTCCCTCATACTTCTGTATCTCTTCCTGTCCCCTCACTCTGGCCTTGTCTCTGGTCAGCCCTCCACTCCTGCTGCCACTCAGCCGCCACCTGCAGAGTTTTCATTCTGCCTGACCTCTGACCTCACAGTGAGGGACGTTTTCTCCTGTTCCGTGCTCAGGACGTGATGCACTGCGAACACTGGGCAGCGGCGGGCGGAAGAGAGCGAACTGCATAGAGATTGGGCACAGCGCAGGTGCGCTCTTCACCCAGATGATTGAATGGACCCTGTAGCCCCGTTCATGTTGTTCTGTAAGCTACATAGAGAGATTGTATGTATGCTGTGCTTATCGTGGCAAATAAAACAAACACTGGCAAAGCCATTAGGTCTCGCCTAAGCAGGAGCTATATGCACATATGTTTTAGCAATGTTGTACACCAGATTGGCTGCTGTTCACCACGGCAAAAAGTTAGCTAGTAGAGTAAAGGAGAGTGTCATGGAGGGTCGTAAAGTAGAGTTGAGTGGTGTGGTGTGGAGAGGAGTGTCATGGTGTAGCGTACAGTGTTGTGGGTTGTCATTGAGGTAGTAAAGTGTCATAGAGTGGAAGGGCATAGAGTTGTGGATTGACAGAGCGCCCTGGAGTGGTGTAGACCAGAGTGGAGTGGCGTAGAGAGAGTTACATAGAGTGGAATAGAGTGTTGTAGAGTAGAGTTGCATACAGCAGAGTAGATTGTCATAGAGTGGAGTAGAGTTAAGGTGCATGGAGTGGCATAGAGGGAGTTTCCTAGTGCGTTGTAGAGTGGAGTAGTGTAAAGTGGAGTGGCATAGAGTGTTAGTGGAGCAAAGTTTAATGGAGTAGAGCATCATAGAGTGGAGTATCGTGGAGTGGAGTGTAGTAGAGTGGCCTAGCGTGAAGTACTGTAAAGTTCAGTGGTGCAGAGTAGATTGGCATAGAGTGCATTCATTTTGAGTAAAGTGGCGTAGAGTGCATTGGCGTAGAGTAGTGTAGAGTGCAGTGACATAGAGTAGAGCGGAGCAGAGTAGACTGCAGTGGTTTAGAGTGCAATGGCATAGAGTGGAGTGGAGCAGAGTGGAGTATAGTGGCTTAGAGTGAGGTGGCATAGAATGGAGTGGCGTAGAGTGCAGTAGAGTGGCGTAGAGTTGAGTGGTGCAGAGTAGAGTGCCGTGGCATAGAGTGCAATCATGCAGAGTAGAATGTCAGAGTGCAGGGTCGAAGAGTGGTGCAGAGTAGAGTGTTGCAGAGAGCTGTGACATAGAGTACAGTGGTGCAGAGTAGAATAGAATGGTGTAGAGTAGAGTTCAGTGGCACAGAATGCAGTACTTGTAGAGTGCAGTGGAGTACAGTACAGTGGTGAAGAGTAGATTGGCAGAGTGCAGTGGTGTAGTGTGGAGAGGTGTGGTGCAAAGGGCAGTCTTTAAGATTATACTGTTGTAGAGTGCAATGGTGTACAGTAAAGTGGTGTGGAGTGCATTGCTATAGAGTGCAGTTGCGCAGAATAGAGTGGCATATAGTGGAGTGGCACAGAGTAGAGTGTTGTAGCAAGCAGTGGCATAGAGTACAGTGGTGCAGAGTAGAAGAGGGAGGCATAGAGTGCAGTGACGCAAAGTGGAATAGAGTGGCGTATAGCACAGTGGCGTAGATTATAGAGCCGTAGAGTGAATTGGTGCAGAGTAGATTGCGTAGAGCGCATTGGATTTGAGTTCAGTGGCATAGAGTGCAGTGTTGCAGAGTAGGGTGGCATAGAGTGGAGTGGCACAGATTGGTGTAAAGTGCTATGGTGCATAGTAGAGTAGTGTGGCGTAGAGTGCATTGGCATAGAGTGGAGAGGCGTGGAGTGGTGCAGAAAACAGTGCAGTGATGCAGTGTAGAGGGAAGTGGCGTAGTGTGGAGTGGTGCAGAGTAGAGTGCAGTGGCATGAAGTGGTGCAGAGTAGAGTGGAGTGAGTTTCAAGTTTATTTTATTATGTTTTGGAACTACAAAGAGGTCCACATAAAAAGATACACAATACAAAGTACTCGTTCGAATGCAAAAGACATTTACAGAATTTACCAAAATACAAGATAATCAGCACAACACAGTTAAAAGACAATCTAATAAATATCTAAAAAACTTTAAAAAAATTAAAAATACTAAAACAGAACATTTCATTGGGGGGATTATATAAAGCGTGTAGAAAGGAGTTGGCAGTAAGAATGCTTAATTTCAAGCATATTGGTCTCAGCCACTTACGCCGAAATGGTCGTAGTACAGCGCATATAAAGAGAACGTGTATACAATCTTGAGTAAACAAATTACAAAAATTACAAATTGCCGAACAACCATACCACCTAGCCATAAGATTATTTTAGGGCAACAGATCCTGCCTCAGGAGAAGCCAAAATCGCCGTATGCCGTGGGATAAGTTCCAGGCGGCATAGGGTTGCATATGTTTTAATACGCAAGTATCAATAAGAGGAGTGACTCCCTTCTTTGCAAGAATGGACTCCCTGTCCAACCTAAAACTGAGATCCCATGAGGCCTGTTTCAAAAGTGATTTTAACTGGCCGGCAGACAGAGTAAAAAGCGTACTCTCCTCCAATTGTAGAAGGGCTACGGCCCTTCTAAAATTCTTTACAGTTAAGGAGTACTCCCTTAAGGTGCCCAGCAATTCATTCTTCATCAAATGTCTCAGAGTCCCCACTTCCCCTCTAGCCAGACTGGCTACCCAACGCACTAACCCTGCCAAGCCCTGCACCCAACTACTACGGATGCCGAATTCAAGTCTTAGGGCAGCCACTGTGCAGGCGGTGTTAGGTTTTTTTTGTTGTTTTTTTTTGTATGTTCTTATATAGCGCTCGACTACCCGGAGGCATCTCGGCGCTTGCCTTGGGAACCCGTCCTGGCTTTTCCCTGTGAGATAGCCCCTAACGGGCATCCCCAAGGTGAAAGCCAGGCATCCCGCCACGGGGGGCCGTTGTGGAGATTAAGCAAGCTTAATGCCCAGAGTTGCAGAGTATGAACCCATGATTAGGTCAGGCACCGAAGCGAGAATTATCGAGTCCGTGGACATTTGCGCTCAAGACCCTGCCGCGTCGGGAATTGAACCCTGGTCCCGGGTCTGACCTCTGCTTCAGGGTCTGCCTGCTCTAACCAGTGAGCCACACTTCTCTTCTAGTAGAGGCTAAAAAACGTAAGATTTTTCCTTCTGCAACGTGTAAAAAACCCCATTGCCCTAGATCGACTATTTCAATTCCGTACAAGAGGGATGACGGGATTTTTGCCCGAAAGACCTCTAGCAAGTAAGAGAAATGTCTTCTCCCAGTGGCAGAGTATAATGCACTCAAGCTTTTACCCTGAGACAGGGCCTTCCGGGTGTTATTATCAATGTGGGCCTTGTCACTTAGGATATCGGATATTATTTTCCCCAGTAAGACTTAAGACTTTACCACCTCCAGCTTATGACCTCCTACTGACCAACCAAAGTTCTCATATTTTGATTTTTTCTTCCCTGAGATACACATGATTTTACTTTTTGCTGTGTTTATCTTCAAGTAGTGGGATTCTGCAAAATGGTGCAGAGCGTGCAGACGATTGTTTAACCCTTTGGGCGTTAAGTCCAATATAAGGATATCGTCCGCATATGGCAAACAAGAAATTGGAGTTCCCCCCAATACTGGGGCTATACCATCACAAGAAGATAAAGACATAGGGAGATCTGAGATGTACAGGGAAAAAAGCAGAGGAGCCAAAAGACAGCCCTGCTTTAGTCCGTTAATGGAAGGAATGACTTGAGACAACCCCCTTTCCCCTCCTTGAAGGACTTGGCACCATGTGTCTGAGTGGAGAGCCTGAACCAAATCTAACAGGAGAGGAGGCATGCCTAGGGCAGATAACTTTCTCCACAGCAAGGGCCGATCCACTTTGTCAAACGCTGTGGAGAAATCTATAAAAGCTGCAAAGACTCTTCCCCCACGAACCCTTAAATATTTATCAGAGATTATCTGAAGAGCGGAAAGGTTGTCCAGGGTGCCATGTCCCTTACGAAAGCCTGTCTGTTCTAAGGGTAATATGTGACTCCTATCAACCCAATCATTAATCAAGGAGAAGAGACATTTAGAGAAGACTTTACCAATTGCGTCGAGCAGGGCGATTTGGCGGTAATTCTTGGGTGCATTCCTGTCGCCCTTCTTAAACAATGGCACCAATATGCTCCCTTTCAGAGTGAGGTAACGTGGAGTATGCATTGTATTGTGGCATATTGCCATGACAGACAACACATCTTTAATTGAAATGACTGCTACATTTCCACTCCCATACCGTTTTACTGATAAAAGTATACAGCACACAAACGATAACGGGTAGAAATGACTTCACCCAATGTATTGATTTGATCGTCAGCACATCATTTACAGACATTTAAAAATTGTGTTGTGTATTCGGGGGAAAAATAGCATCTGTACAGCCTTCCTCCAGCAGACCCCACTGGCCAACATGATTGTCACATAAATACTCACTTTGAAGTCTGAGAAATAAAAAGAAACACCAAGCTGCCTGGAAGACAGCCTGACATTTAACTTTTGTTGTTGTTGGGCTGTGGACTCCAGGCCCCAGAAGCCCCGGGCAGGAGGATATCGCGCACAGCTTTTGCATTGCCAGAGTTGCTTGACATTATAGTCAGCCTGGTGCTCCCGCAGCGCGGGATCGTTGTTTGGCAACAGACTCCATCCCTCAGAAGCTCCATGCAGGGGATACTGCCCACAGCTTTTGCGCGCCCGGAGGCGCTTAACATTAAAGGTGGCCTGGTGCTCCCGCAGTGCGGGACGCGTACTGGAGTCGCCCGGGCGAAGACTCTGCCAAGAGCAGGCCTGTCTGTGCCCATTCGCAGCCCTAGCCCTCCCTCTGACATAGACTATTTTGCTCATTCACAGCACTTTGAGCATCTTGGGTGAGTGATCTCTCTGAGGTAATTCAACATGGTAAAGCGCAAGGCCACATGATCTGTTGCTACCCTCGTAGGGTGACCAGCATTGATCCTATGCTAGAGTGAGAAATGGGGGTCATCTCATACGAAATAGCTCTAGCCGAGCGCAGACTGTCTATGGAGTATGGAAGTATGCCCCCCCCCCCTAACAGCTAGTTTGGCCAGTTCACATGGGAGACCTCCTGAAGAGGCGTGGTTCCAATTTCAGCCACTCCTGGGGGATGCAACTCTGTTCATGACATTAATCAGAGCTACCCAGTAGGTAAACGCGGAAATGCGCAGAATTTATTGAATTCTAAATCCCCTGACGAACCAGCAGTAAAGCGCAAAAAGTCTAGTAGATGTGCCCCTGACTAGAGTCCCAACTTTGGCCAACGAAGCCAAGTAAAGAATCAAGCCAGCCCAGTTGGGGCCTACCCAGTATAGAGGAACTATGGGAAAGATTTGCCATTATCTTACATGAGCAACTTAACCCAATTAGGGAGAGACTGGCCACCATGGAGATTCATAGAGTGGGCCTAAGCAGAGCCATCTCGTCTGCCACTGTACCAGCGAAGAGCATCAGCTCAAACAAATTACAAACCAGCAGCCGTGGATCTGATGAAACGAGTGGGGCATTGCATGTGTTTCAAATAGGAACTCCCAAAACTAACCCCATTGGAATAGGTGTGTCATCTGATTCCAGCTCACGCATTTTAGCGCCAGATGTTTTGGTCCGGGCCAGCGCAAGGGACACTCAAACCCGTAAAACCCTCAATTTTTCTACCGGTCATGATTGTAGGGCCCTAGCTAACCATAGATAAAATGGCTTCGCCATTAATTTGAAAGTCTGAGCCTAAATTTCTCCCCAGCAGCTTGTCCCTATGTTTTGATATTGGCAGGTGTAGCCCTATTAGAGCACAATCAGCCAGAAAGCTGTGAGCAGTTGCATAATAAGGTTACCCAATGGCTCAGCATTTACAAAAAGTTTAGAGTGTCAGAAAGAGACATAATCCTGTAGGTGTGCAGGGTGAGTTAGGTGGGTCCTTCATTAAAAAATATAGACGGTGATTGTATCGTTGTCGACTTCAAACAGCCGACTAGTGCCAGGAAACTGTTGAGGATAAGCATTTTGGTTTGACAAGTGTGGTTCCTCTTGGGAATTTCTATAAACCTTGTAGGTGTGCAGCTTGTTTACCTGTCTTTGACCCATATTGCCCTAACGGAGATACAGCCTGCAGCAATAGGTATATGCCCCTTTTGGGTCTTTCAGAGGTTGATCGACTCAGGACGACATAGCAATCCGCAAATGAAATTCCACCAGATGAACCAGAGGGTCAAATAGTTCCTCAAATGCCCAGTACATCTTCTCCTACCCTTAGAGGCAAGGGAAATATGATGAAAATCTTGAGCTGAAACATTGAGGGATTATGATCCAAAATGCATCTCCCAGATTGGCAATCCCTGGTTCGTGGTTATGATGCCCTCATGTTTCAAGAAACTTGGGCCACTAGTCCTATTCTACTCAATGAATATTAATGTTTTACAATATAGGCCACCCCATCTTGCTCGGGTCGTACCTCAGGGGGTTTAATCGTTTGGGTAAGCCTCTCCCATGGAGGTCATGCCGTAGTTGTAAATACCCCAGGAAATGATTGCCAGGCTATACTCTACAAGGGGGACCTTACATTGTATTTCATCATATTTTATAATAATGACTTTATCAATGGCCCCAATTGTAGGTTTCCTGATTTGTTCAGATCTATTGATTCATGTGTGTGGTGGGCGGCAAGCTCATTTGTGTTTAGCAGGGTATATTAATGCAAACCTGCCCCCCTCCAACAGAAGAGATAGGGCGGTGACTGACGGGGGGCTGATCAATCAATGGGGCAAGGAACTGGAGGCCTTTCTTGAACCTGTGGACCTATTCAACGTTCCTTGAGGAGGCAGGCTGAGGCGATGCTGGTATGCCAACCTTTAGGGGCAGAAACTGTTCATCTGTTATTGACTACATATTAATTACCGGTAATCTACTTAACCGATTGATGTCTGGGTCTATTGCATGCACAGACTTTGGTGATCACAGTCCCATTGAGATAGATCTGATTGTGACACTGAGGATGGAAGCTAATATTCGTCCCAAACTGCATATCCTTCGGACATCTACGGACAACTTAAAAGTATGCTGGAAACTTTCTAGCCCTACCCAATTCCTTGCCGCAAAAATGCCCAAAAACTTTGAGCTAATTATGTGATTTATTAGGACAGGGGTCATAATGTATTTAAAAAAACAAAAACCTTTCTAAGACGGTGAAACCAGTGACTTCAGTCCAGTCATCTCCAAGATGGTTTGACCATGAATGTTCAGCATCCAACCAAGCCCTCTGCATGGCATTAACTGCTCGTCCTGGGGACCCCTCTAAGGTGGTTAGCCAGCGTAAACGGTATTAAACAGTAACAAAAAAGAGGGGGGGGTGATTAATTGGCAGTGGGTTAGCCTGGCACACTCAGCAACCACTAAGAATAGTAAGTTTTGATTTGATTTGATTTGATATTTATATAGCGCAGCATTCACCTGAAGGCATCAAGGCGCTAAGAGAAAGGCCATACAGACCACGGAATCTAGAAAAAAGCGAAAGAACTCCAGCTCACCGTCCAACTGTGAACAGCCAGGTTTTAAGAGCCTTTCTGAATGGGAGCAGAAGAGAGATAGATCTAAGAGCAAGGGGTAGGGAGTTCCAGAGTTTGCTTGTTGCCATTAAGAATGCCCTATCCCCCCACTTACTCTACTTGGTTCTTGGAACCAGTCGTTGCTTTTGAAGTCTTTCTGGTGTTCAGTCTAAGCTTTGAGGACCGTTAACAGAACAGTATCGCTGATTAGCTGTCATATTAGCAGTGAGGTGTGGGAGGTGCATTTCTCACAAATATATCCCACGAGGGACTTGATATTACACGCTAAAGAGATGGCCGACTTGTGTCCCACTGTAGTTGTAAGATGAAGTTACAGCTGCAATACAGCAGAGTGCAGGAGGAAAGGCACCTGGCACGGACGGAATGCCCATTGATTTAATAAAGTGTAATATCAATCTATGGACACCCTTGCAGAATAATGTTTATATCAACTTAAAATTTGCATCCCCTCCGGATCCTGGACGTCGCCTATCATCGTGCAGATATTTAAGAAGGGGGACCGATCCTCATCCCAGCCAAAATGTATGGGAGGGTTTTTTATAACCGGATTATTGAGTGGGTGGAGGAGATTAAGATTTTAAACCCATGTCAATAGGGCTTTGGCAAGCGTATAGAGACGTTAGAGCAGTATCCGAACCTCAATCTGATACCTGGCAAATATACTGTGGCGAAACATACCCCACTATAGTTGGCTTCCATGGGTCTTTCCATGGCTTCCGACTGTCTAAACCTGTCAAAGCAAAGGCAACATAGGAAACACAATAAGATGATGGATGGAGTGCTGAAACTTTTCAACCACTGACCCCCAGTCAAGAGATCTGGGTTTAATCCATCCTTTCGTTTGCTCAATATGCCATCCCAGTTTGAACCCAGCCATGTGCAAATCAGTCTTGACCATGCTTCTCATGGGAACAGTCCGGCCCGAACTGACAGACCAGGTCCTCCCTTGACCGTTAACAAGCCTCCTGGGACCGGTTTCAGAGTATGAACCTTAACCAGCCAGACTAGCTTGAATCCAGTGGCAAAGTGAGAAGGGGACCCACATCTAGGCATACCCTGGCCACCTAAGGCGAACATAGCAAATCCATCCTCCTATTGAGCATGGCAACACCAATTAGGCATGGGGATGGAGGTGCCTCTTGTGTATTTTGTGCCTTCTATGCACAGTATTACAAGGGCCAGAGTGAGGTTCCTCCAAAATGGTGAACTCTCGAAGGAGATTCAAATTAGGCACAGGGTACGGCAGGAGTGTGTGCTCGCCCCCCTCCTGTTCATTCTGTTTGTTAATGACCTAGATTCACATTTAACACCATGCACCCCAGATGTTTCCTTGATTTGTGACACTCCTCACTTAGTCCTGTTCTATGCGAATGATGCCGTTTTCTTCGCTCATACGCCAAGGGCCTCGCGTTAATTGATTCACTCGTTTGTGGAATTTATGGGCTTTCTTGATCTGCTAACCGATTATTCTAAATCTTTTGTTAAGGCGTGTGAACCCAAGAACATCCCACTTACAGGCATTGCGGTTGGGTCAAACCATCTACTGAGCACAAGCAGTTTTTAGGTCTCGTGGCGTAACAGCGCGTCAGCGCTGTGTCCGCCAGGAGATCTTTTGTTACTGACTGTGCTTCCCAGGAGACAGCAGCTGGCCGCGCGCATTGCCTCTTCAAGGAGGCGATTTCAGCGGGCCACGCGCTCGCGAACACGCTCAGCTGCTGTCTCCTGGGAAGCACCAACACCACACACGCATGCGCATAAACAGAGACACAAACACACACACACACACGAGCGCCCATGCACGCACCCACACATACAGAGAACCCACCCCTGCCGTCGCATACACACACACACACACACACACGCACACAAGTGCACCGAGCGCCCGCCCACTTACCGCCACTCCGGACTTCAGCCGCCACCGCGGGGCTCTCTCTAGGGCATGGGAGCCCCGCGTCACCAGCACTGCTTCTCTCTGTGGGCGCGGCTTCTCCGTGGACGCATTCGCGGGCTTCCGAAGCCGGAAGTCCCGCCCCACGGAAAGTTTCGATTTCGCTAACCTTTTGTTTACATGTTTTGCCATTGGAATCCGTCTTGTGTTCCTGTGCTGTTGGCAAAATGATGTATTTATCATGGCAGGCAGAGTGCATAATATCATGCCTTTCCAGCCATTACTGTCGAATTTCAGTGGATTTGCGTGTTTGAGCAAGGACCATAATTCCATGACGGACTGCTTGCAGATGATTTCTAGAGATTTTTTTTTTTTAATAGTTTACTTTATTGTCATCCTCTGCCACACACAACATTTGCTAGTGTGCAGCAGTAAATGGCTGCAGAACCAACCAGACACAAGCTGCCAAGCTCTGCTGTGCACTTTCTTCTTCGGCCATTAACAGCTCTGTTTAATGCAGGACAATTCCATCACGCCACCTGCGATAAGCGGCCTAACTCTCCTGTGCACTGCCAAAGGGCATATTCAGCATGCATTAGCCAAAGGACCTAGCAACCAACCTGGCACCATCTGCCAACATGTGTTGAACACAGCAGAAGTCAGTGCACAGCATTGGTTGGCCACCCCGGCAGCCTTGAGTAAGCCAGGCCCAGTGTCCAATAAGCCTGCGACCAACCCACCACTGGTTGCCCTTTGGCTGTTCACAGGTCCCCACCCCCTAATCTTTTTTAATTTTAAATTTATTTTCAGCACAAAATGGTTCCTATTTTACAGCCCAGAAAACAAAGGCCACAACACGAAATCACGATTTTATTGCAGCAAACCTGTTTTTTTTTAGCTTTTTCTTTTCCATGCCTCTAATATTTTTTAATTTGAAATTTATTTTCAGCACAAAATGGTTCCTATTTTACAGCCCAGAACACAAAGGCCACAACACGAAATCACGATTTTATTGCAGCAAACCTGTTTTTTTTTAGCTTTTTCTTTTCCATGCCTCTGTGTGCCCCTCATGCACACGGCCACCTCTCATGGTACCTCTCCCTCCCTCCATGGCTGGGAATCCCCCTCCCCTCCCCCGTCCGCTCACCATTGCATGAAAATAAAAATTGCATTTTATAAAATCAAATATAAAAATAGCAGAAAAAAACGGATCTACACAATGAAAGCACACTTTGAGCAAAGAATTACTTTCATACCACGTAAATCCATTCAGCATGTCTTTTGCTGTAAGCCAAGCAAATATGGGCTAAAATGGAAAAATGCACCTCCCTGCCCCTCACATTTCCCCCCCGTACGCATCGTCACAAAATTGGCATGTCGTTGCAAAGCTGATTATGCCCAATGACTGCCAATTTTTGGGCAATATAGCCAGAAGTCAAAACTTATAGGCAAATCAAAGAAGGCCTTTTCAAAGGAAAGTGTGTCTGAACACACACAAGTCATTAACAACGACAGAGGCTGTCCAATACCCCTGAACCAGGGACAGTTAATAGTAACACCTAACAAGAGGTTCAGGTACACAGATACAATAGCAACTATAAATTCATACTAGAAAATTCATAGAGGTAAAGAAGGAAGAAAAGAAAGAAGCCTATATTTCAGAACTAATTTAAAAAATACTCATAATTTATTAGACATATAATTTCAAGTAAAACACATTACAAATCAAATGAACGCTCACAGAAAAGTGTTGGCAAAACTAGGACAACCAATTCATATTACCAAACACGTGGCTAACATACAGACATTACATGTACAGAAAGTACAACAAAAGCAAATATAATGTGTCCTTCACAATTTGTGGCCACAGAATGCGTCGACGGCGTTTCGACCGCTGATTGACTATGCGGTCATCATCAGGACAAACAGTGGTTTGAGCGTTTTCAGTAACAGCATTAAAAGCAGACCATTCAAGATTTGAACGGCAGGTGCAGTACGCTAAATTTTTTTGAACAAATCACAAGTCCTCATAACACAAGTCGAGGACTGATAAGAAAGCTTGCATGCGAGTGTATCTTCAGTAAGAAAAGAAGTCCATGGGGAGCATTTAACCACTGTTTGTCCTGATGATGACCGCATAGTCAATCAGCGGTCGAAACGCCGTCGACAGCACCGAGTTGGTGATGCTCTCGGTGCTGGATGAACTGAGAGGCCTGGCTGACGGTAAAAAACCGAGCGCCCTGATTTTGTTAGACCTTTCAGCGGCGTTCGATACCGTCAGCCATGCGTTGTTGCTGGAAAGACGGAGTGATTTTGGCATCAAAGGCCTGGCCTTTAGTTGGTTGCAGTCTTTTCTGTCAGGAAGGACACAAAGAATACAACTTGGAGAAGAAGTTTCCGCAGTGGGAAAGTTAGAATGTGGGGTGCCTCAGGGCTCGGCCCTATCCCCACTGCTGTTTAACTTATACCTACAGCCTCTGATTGCCTCCCTGGCGAGTATGGGCTGCACAGTATACAATTACGCGGATGACACGCAGCTGTTGCTGAGTGTAGACAGTACAAGTGCCGCTCAACTCCACACTCAGAATATCTTGAGACACACCGTCCAGTGGATGACAGGAAACCTCCTAAAAATCAACCCAGATAAGACTGAGGTCCTGGTGATTCCATCCGCCACTTCACCATGGTGTGACCTTTACTGGCCCGCAGAGCTAGGCCCAGCCCCAAAACCCAACCTGAACGTGAAGAGCCTGGGGATCAAATTGGACTGTGACCTCTCTATGGTCAACCAAATTTCCTCAGTAGTGGGCAGTTGTACTAACATTATCCGACAGCTACGGAAATTAGTACCTATCATCGCCCAATCTATGCTACGTTCCATTGTCGCAGCCACTGTGATCTCAAGAATTGATTACGGAAACGCCCTCTACCTTGGCCTACCAAAAACTCTGACAAACAGGTTACAGGTGGTGATGAATGACGCTGCCCGTCTTATTTTCAGATTGCCAAGACGTACCAAAGCATCCCCCCTGTTACAAAGTCTCCATTGGCTCCCTATCAAGGAACGAGTGGAATTTAAAAGCTTGTGTATAGCCCACAAAGCCATCTATGGTATGGCGCCCGCATACATTAAAGATCGTCTGGCAGTATATAGCCCAAAGAGAGTTCTCAGATCCTCAGACTCTCAACTATTGGTCTGCCCTCGGTACAAACTTGCCACCAAGGGCGGAAGAGCCTTTTCGGTGCTGGTTCCTCAGCTATGGAACACACTACCTGAGCCACTGCGCAGGGAAGAAAACCTCCTACGCTTTAGAAGGGGGTTGAAAACGTTGCTGTTTAGGAGGTCCTTGTGAGCCACCTAGGCTAGTGGATGCCTTCTGTATTGTCAAAGTTGTTGTTTTACCATCGATTCCCGAGCGCTTAGAGGCCTGTAGGTGATTGAGCACGCTATAAATCAAAAATAACAATAACAATAACTACTGAACACACACAAGGCCATGTTTTTCATTAATTTTTTGTGGCAAGCCATTGCTTCCTTTGTTTTTATTAACATATTTCTACCACCATTAAATCGGCCGCATTTCTACTTTTTATTATTTTCACACTTAATCTCTACTGCATACATCTAAAAAAAATTGCAAGCTTTCCAAAGCTATACCTGCCTGGTGGCTTGGCCAATGCTCTTTTAATAGAGCACTCAGCCTCAGGGGGGTGACCTCACACCCTACAACTTTAACAAATTAAACGAACAAAGGAATGTAGAAAGATTAATTTGCTGTGGATCACACAATACAATAAAACACAGATTTTAGAAATGGATGCAAGAATGGTGGGAGGCCCTTTCTCGCAAACTATGGCAAGGACCGCGTGGAGCTTTTCTACAGGGATCCATTAAATCTGAGGCCTGCGAAGTGCACACATCTATTCATATCAGGAAGCGAGAGAGAGCATAATTTCATACCCAGTCTGTAGAAAACCACAATTGCAGGGATAGCCACTGTAGGCTTCCCCCGTTGAGACCCCTTTCAATCGTCGATAAAACAATGATTCCAGGCCCGGACCATTGTATTTCACGTTATAGTGCAGACCATTTTCAGTCACTTGATTCTGCAGGGTATCTCAGTAAAGAAACTTTTGTGTGCTGGTTGTAGGTTATCGCAACAGATGTGAATCTGCAGGGTTCTTTGCCTTACAATCTACCACTAAAGTAAGATCTGAGGCGAATGTTGTGGGTGCAGCTCACCAATCAGCATCCTCATGCCTCAGTGCACAAGCCATTTCTTTTCCTGGACTAGATATCTGTTTATTAGTTTGAGCCTGGGCAGCGCATGAGGCATGCTGTATTGAGGTATGGCATACAAGCTCCGCCCATTTACCACCAATCTTTTTAATTGGCTCCTGTTATTGTCCTTGCTAAATTGTTGCTTTTCATTTGTGAATAGGCAGAAATACCAGCTGCTACATACAGATCATTCTCAACATCCTAAACATGCACATATTAGAGAAATTACAAGTGACGCAGCTTACCAATAAAGCAAGCATTTTGCTAGTGATACATGCAATGGCGTGTGATAGTGCATAGGCCCTAATTCAAGAAAGGTGAATGAGTTTAGTGCACCCCTGCTGGTAAACAAGAAGAGAGCTATGTTCGACACCCCATTGGGCACTGAGGCCACTGCACATTTCTTACTACCTTTCAGGCACAAACACGTATTTATAAAAAATGCGCACTCTCTTCCAGTCTGGTGATCTCACTGTGCTGCCTGGTGTCAACAATGAGACAGCATACATTCTCTCTCTCGCCAATAATGTACTATAATTGCTCTTGTTCACTATAACAATCCTAGCCAGGCCCTTACATGACCATGATAACATTAAACTTTAACCAAACAAATATACAATATTTACATATTTATTCACAAACAACAAAATAGGCACTTGCAAATCATCTTCATGCGCCAATACAGAGTTTGTAAAAAAATTAATGCAACACATTGTCATATACAATGCCAATAACTCAAACTTGTTCATATTTGGGGTGATTTTTAGTTCTACTGGCTCATGGACACCTAATATAGTTATCCAGTGCTGGTGGTTCCCTCTTCAGTCTACCGTCTTCACCGGGCGAACGGGTTGTGCTGCGTATGTTACAAATGTATTCCTCACAATGTGTACCAGGGCCTGTGTATGGGGCGGAAGTGTGGAGCATCAAAGACACATATCAGTTATCCAGGTGGAGGAAAATCGTTTTTGTCGGAAGCTTTTATCCGTTCCGTTTTTTACCTCACATTTTATTTGCCATAATGAGCTGGGGTTAAGTTACTTAGGGGACCAAATTCAAACCTGCCCCCTCTGTTATGGCTGTCCATCGGGAAAAACGAAGAGGCGTCATTAACAAGAAACATGATTTAAGATTACAAGAAACATGATTGAAGATTCTACAGAGTGTGACAAGGACCTTGACATCCCAAGGTTGGCATTTGTGAAAAAATCTTTTGATGACATTGGTTTACCTCCGGAATTTACTATTGTTGCAAGAGGCGCCACCCTGAGTGGTAAGCAAGTTCAAACTTTATTGGTATCCCATGCCCCAGAAAAAAAGATTAAGGACACAAACATTAAAATCATCTATTCCCACGTATTTTTTAGTAACTTCTGAAAACACGCGTAGCAATTATTTATGTAGTGGAAAAGGACGTTTGGGAATGTTCCCTAATGTTTCGTTTTCGGGCTGATACAATAACATATTTATTATGGTTCCCACTAGTCTTTCAGAGCAATCTAGAATGATGTGTATATCCCTGTCTGTAATGACACCTCAAGACACACCACGCTACATTTTACATTTTTGTGTGTGTGTTTTATCAGAAATCTACAAAACTGTTTTTAATTCCTCTTATTAAATCTAGAAATGTGATGCTCACAATGCTCCTTGAGTAGGATGTTTGTATGTGATGTTTTTACTTTGACTATTTATTGTTGTTAAATCTGCATCTTTATGTATTTATTGCAAACTTCGCAGCCAAATAAAGGTTCTTCTGATATGATCTGACTTCTGTCTTTGAATGCACAGTAAATGTGACAAGATAAGAACAAGATTTAAAGGCCTGTTTACAGAGAGGGAAAGAGAGTTTGTGGAAGAATACAGTAAACCAGGTTTGGGCAAGGGGAGGGAGGAACTTGAGCTGGCCAGCCTAATACAAATAATGCTAGCTAATAGAAAGCCAGAAAATGCGAGTGACAAACCAAAAAGCCAATGGTAAGCATCCGGCAGAATGCATTCCAAGGTCAACTTTCTGAATGTCCCCAAGATGTCTTTAGCAAACCAGACAGATGTGCTGTCTGGTAGGCAACCACCTGAAAAGCGCCTGCACACAATCACACTGATTCACCCAGTCAATGGACTGATGTGCGGTTGTGTTGCTGTGAGTCGGGTAAGATGATGTCTTCCATACGCAAGTCCTACAACTCGTGGCTCTTATTGCCCCTCATTACTTTCTTTTTTTTGTCTCTGGCATCCCTCAACTCCAATCTTACTGATCCACATCTCTGCCCAACCTAAAATGTTTCTGCCCTTGGCTCTGGCAGCATACCATGTTATCTTCTTCCCACAGTTCCTACTGCTTGGCAGCCCAAATTGCTTATTGTCTCTGGCATCGCTAAGCTGCCACCCCCCCATTTCTTACAGTATATGGTTGACTGCATTGCTCTTACCGCCTGTTTGCTGGCCAATCAATACAATCACACGCCACATTCTTGCAAACCACACTGTAGGGATATATTTGTATGTGGAGGCGGGGCAGGGGCCAGGGCAGGTTTCAAGTAAACAAGGAATAGAGGTTGATGTATGCGTAGGAGGGGGCTGGATGCCAGTCGGTGCTTACACAAGAACCGCAAAAACAAGCTCCGCCGGCTCCTTTATGTGTGGGTGAATACAATGGACACACAGTCAGGTTGTGGTATGTGGAGGATGAGGTGCAGGCCGTTCCCTGCAGAATGGTCTCAGTTCTCTACCTTACAGAACAATGATCACATGAGTTTCTTGTGCTGACACCTTACACGTGACGCTGTGGGGTTATTACATGAAAAATGTGATGGACCACATACCTGTGTCAGGTATGACTAGGCGAACCACATGGACCTACGGCACAATCTGGAAGACCTATCGGTGGGTGCAGTCAGACGTGTCTGTTTTAGCAACCAAAAAAAAGGGGGGTTTTGCCTAAATGACCCTCCTATACATGGGCATGAAACATCTGAAGGATGAGGAAAAAGAGTACGGAGGGATACATTTCACGCTTATTTGACGACAAGGCACAATTAATTAACCTGGCGTTTATCAATAGCTTTCCAACAAACCATTACCAATGATTTATTTTCACACACATGCCGTTGGGTCGGCCTCTGAACCAACAAATGATTTCACATAAATTAATCAAAAGCACAAACAATAATATATACATAAACTTACAAAAAGGACATACAAATATATATATATATATATATATATATATACACTACATACAATGTTTCAATACCCTGACAATTCGAAGTACTAGTGTTCACTCATGTATCTGAATGATACACTAAGAGATAGTCCTATTCGCACATGAGGTATCACACCTCTCAACTTTTTTATTATGTGCGTCCACAACCTTTTAACATGCTTAAATTGATGTATATATCAGTTTTTGCTTTTAATTTATGTGAAATCCATCTTTTTCCTCATCCTTCAGATGTCTGTTTTAGCATTTCTATGGCGCTTACTACCCATATGTGGGGCACTGAAACACTTACCCGCATTGATAGCGACTTGTACCATATAGGGTGAGTGGTTGGAAGGGTGTTCTCTTTGTTTTTATCCCATATGGGCAGAGTTTTCATGTGCTCGATAACTACCGAGGTGTGGTTATCCAGTTATGAGACATAGAGTTTGGAGGTGTGATGGGTAAGGGCATGTGAGAGAGACACTCACCCCCCCCCCCCACCCCCCCTCCCAGCGCTTTGAGACCCTTACGGGTGAGTAGCGTGCTTTACAAGTTTGTTTGATTGATTGACTCCGATTATAATAAGGACTGAACTATATAGGCAGCTACACAGCACTAGCCTGGCCATCGGGGCATCAGCATGGTCATTGTGTGTATACCAAATAAAAGGGTTTTTTGGAGAAAGCCCAGTAGTCCATATGGCAACATTTGCCCTGCAGAGATGGTGTTAAATGAGTAAAAAGATACTAAAACAGCAATAACTGGAATTTGTGCAATGAGAAGTGGGCATGCCATTTTCCATTTAAACGCGAAAGAAGAGAACAAGGGAGACCCTACTCACAACGGAACCAGGGTAATGCGTTTATCCAGAAAACAATGGTTCCTGTGGCATATCACTTTATCAATTACTTAATAGACTAAGGCTTGATAACAATCCAAGTATTGGAGAGTGAGTTTAACCCATGCGTGTAAAAGTAAATTGAATTTACTTACAGTGAACCCAGCCGGGCACACTGTCTTGGACAACTTGGTAATGTGTTCTATTTTAGTGTAGCGGTTAATACCGTCAATGCGCAGAGTGAACAGGAAATACCTGTGCGCGTTTCAATCCAGCCCGATCGCTGCCTTCAGGAGATTGTTTGTTTCAAACTCACGACTACCCCAGTATAAGACGTCCCTCACTCCCAGTCCTGATGAGACCCTCATTCTAAGGGTCGAAACGCTGTCGACGCACTATAGCTGCTGTCCTACAATTGATTTAAATAATTGCTTTGAGTCATGTCTCCTTTTTGTAAATAGCCATTATTGAAACTTGTATAGCTCACTTAACTGTACACACATTGTTTTTGGTTAGTTCACAAATCACTTGGGACACATTGCACGTTGTATATTATATTGTATGTCGCAGTCAAATCAATTTTATTTATTTGTTATTTGAAATACAAAAAATACAAAAAATGGTTTGAAACTGGTATGATTGTGTTTCTCTCTTTTTGTTGCCACCCTCTCTCCAATACTTGGATTGTTATCAAGCCTTAGTCTATTAAGTAATTGATAAAGTGATATGCCACAGGAACCATTGTTTTCTGGATAAAATTTTCCATTTAAAGGCAAGGGTACTGCCCACGCCTTAAGGAAATACATACCATGAAGGAGCGACGAGGAGCATCCAAGGCTGGCAACCTCGTCAAACGCTATACAACCTTTAAAAGGCCCAGATGCCACCAACTTCTGCTGGGCCAAAGGAAGTCCAATTGTTTAACAGGGCTTAAACCCCCAAGCTCACCAAGGCTGCCAAAGGCGCAAACGATGGTGATGCAAACCTGTTGGAAGGCTGCGGGGTTGACGGCGCGGGAGAAGATCAGCCTGCCTCAAGTTACCCATCTATTCTCGCTCCTCGAGGCGAGCCTACTAATTTTGTTAGAGCCAAGAGACCCTTGCTCTTTCTCGTCGAAATAAGGACCTTTTAGAGTTTTGTACTCTTTCTTTATTAGTAATGAATGGCATTTCACAAGCATTGGTAAAGCCAATAGCTCTGGCATTGGTTGCTTACTTTTGGATTTGCCAATGTTTGTATCGTTCTGAAATTGGAGACGAGGGCTAGTTTTTGTGTAACTCTCACCTCTACCAAGAGGCATTTGATTTGAACCAGTAGTAGCCAATATGTGCCATTTCCTGTCCTAGATAACTCCAAATTTAACTAGTCTGAATGCTGTTAACAATGTTTCTTCAGAACCAAAAAGTAAATAAAATGTGTGCCTTGTATATCAAACCAGGGCTGGGCGGGCCTTTTATTCCAGCAGGCATTTCCCCAGTGGGCTGGAGCCCTGGGAGGCCGGTATTGAAAGCATTGGGCTACTCCTGGTGCCTCTGTCACTTTCCCCAGCTCCCCTAGGTTAATTGCAGCAGGCAATGGAAGGCTTTAAGAGTGAAAGAAAGAGAAGGAGGGTGGGGGAAATTAGAGAGAAAGTGATTAAAGAGAAGAGAAAGAAAGCGCGAGAGAGCATGAGGGGACGATGGGAGAGGGCTGGTTTGAGCATTTTAGCCAGGGCTGTGTTTGGTTCCCCGGTCTGGCCCTGTAGCAAGCATTTCCAGAGAGGAAACGTAGCAACTCGCAAGAACCCTAAAATTGAATAGTGGTAGATACTGAATCAGAGAATAGAGGCTGGAGAAATGAAACATATATTATTTGTTTTCTGACCTAAAATTGTGGGAACATTACATCAGACACTTCTAGATTCAAAGTTTTTTCTAAAATATTTTACATAGATACAGTGCAGCCTTGTAAGGCACACCCTTCAATACCTGGCCATGGTTTTGCTTAAGCATCACTAATCAGTACTCGAGACGCTAAGTACACTCTAGAGATGCACAGGGCACATGCAGTATAAATGTATACTCTTTACATATGCACTATAAATTGTTAGAACAACTGACTTCCTCATTCAATGTATATAGGAGGGATTTTTTCTACCAAAGCATATTAAAATGGGCAGCTGTTCACAGCCCATGGAAGTATACAGGCCAAAATGGAGGCTTTCATAGTGCTTAATTTGTGCTGGTGTTTGCTGGTGCTCTGCACCAGCCCCTTGTTGCTAACACTGGAACTAACTTATGCCAGTCCACCATATGGTTGCACTGTTTGTCTATGTTTTAGTGGAGGACTTCAGTTTAACAATTAAATACACATCTGTCCAGGCCTTTATTACTCTTTTGGGTGGTTTGGATGTGTCTAAACTGTCACATTTATAGGAGTGTGATGTTTATTGGGGGGCGTTTATACTAGCATGTGGCAACGATGGCGGGTCCAGTTGGTAGTGCGAGTGGCAGTGGCCTCCTGAACAGTACCCTGGGCCCTGGCAAACAGGCTTCCTTCCTAAAATATGTCTCTGAAACAACCAAAGGACCCACCTTTGCTGCTGACCAGCAGGTGTGAGTCTTAGGGGTTCTGGAGAAGGTGCAGGGTCCTGGGTAACCCCTTTGAAGTGTTGTCCATTGCAGTACACCTCGGCAGACTTGCGTAAGTGCAATTTCCATTTCTTTGGACGTCGAAGTGCAAGGCTAAACACTTTATAAGTGCATGTACAATCTCCTATGCAAACCTGTGGTGAGTGTCCTATATGTGCATAAAAAGCAAGAATGCACACATAAATCAGATGTGCAGTTGTTTAAGTATGAAATAAAAGTCCACAAAATGCCAGCTGCAGTGGTGGGAGGTGTACAGACTTTGAAGCCTTCATATGAATGATATAGCGCTTGACACTGTACAGTGCCCCCTGCCTTTTTTCTAGGTTTGCGCTATAGAAATACCACATAGTCATACATACCCTGCCAGGCAATTTGGAGTATCAGTTTTTGCAAGCTGGCTTGTTGGCTGCAGACAGGCCCGTAGAGCTGAGGAAGGTACTGGAGAGGTTGTGGCCTTATAGCTAGAGCTGCCGACTTTGGAGCTGGGGAACCAGGTTGGAGTCTCGGCGTCTGCTCTGCTTCCTGTGATTCTGAGCAAATCACGCAATCTCCACGTGCCTACCAAGAAATTAATGTGTAATGCAACTGGAGCTCGGGAAAGCGCTCCAATACCTTTGGGTCGAGTTAGCGCTATATAAACCTGTAAAAAAAAAAGGAAAGTCGCAAGCAGGGCCTTTGAAAGGCGTGGAGGTGAACCAGGGCATTCAGTCATGGCTCAGGGGTCTCTAAAGGCTTGTGGGGCTGGGGAGGTCAAATCAGTTACATGTCCGTTGAAAGGGGGGGGGGGGATGCCTAATAGTCAGTTCTTGTGGGGTGCGTGTGTTGGATACCAGTTATGTTATGCAAATTATTAGAGCGCTCCATCAGATGGGAGAGTGTCCTAGCGCTGAGCAGGTGTGAGTCTATCCACACCCAGGGCCTAGTGGGACTACTCGAAAAGCCATGTCCTCCGCTTCTTGTGGAATCCAAGAAGTGAGGAGGAGGAGCTTATGTGTAGCGCCTGGTCATTCCACGCTTTAGGAGTGATGTCATTTAGTTCGTTTGTAGATTCATATAGCGCAGCGTATCACTCATGAGGATATCCAGGTGATGTGCCCAGAATCACAGGATGGTGCGCTGACGCCGAGACTCGAACCCAGGTACCCAGCTCCCCCTGGCCGCTGCGCCACATCCTCAGAGAAGCTTTGACTCCACCTATCTCTGATACAGTAGTAGTGGTGGACTGGAAAATTAGCCCTGTCATAAATATTCATAGCGATAACAGTAGAATGCGACTAGAATTTGGTCAAGGGGCATAGTGGGTCATGGCAGCCTCCCCCTGCTGCGAGAAACGCCCCTAGCATGCAGCCTCCCAGGAAAATGCCCGAGGGACCGAATGGCCAGTCCGACCCTGGCATGTCCGATGTGCTTGCCTGTGAAATGCAGCAGATGTGGGTTCTGTGAAAGACTACTGGACCGATCCCAATTGTGCCACTGGATTCAAGCTAGCCTGGCTGAGGAAGGATGACATACCCTGAAACCAGTCCCAGGATGCTTGTTTCCGGTCCAGGAAGGGCCTGGCTTGGCAGTTCGGTCTGGACTGTTCCCATGGGGCACAGGGTCAAGACTGATTTGCATATGGCTGGGTCCAAACTGGGGTGGTGTGGTGAGCAAAAGAATGACGGATTTCCAGATCTGTGACAGAATGTTTGCATTGTCAGCATTCCGTCCATCATTTGTTTGCTGTAATCCCAATCCCAATTTAGTCACGTGCCTGGTGTGTGAATACCTAGGACGGTATGGTGAGGCTGAGGTGAAATCATTTTGGGTTGAAAAGCCCTTTTCGAGACGCTGCCTGAGTCTTTCATACATCGGACCGGCCCGTGCCCAGCCCCTCTGCCTGCCGTAGTGGGGCGGGAGCGGACAGGAGCTGCCATCCTCCTTCCCAGCGGGCACGATGCGGGGCAGGGCCTGGCCCTAGATGCATTGTCTCTGTTGATCTTGCGCACATTCCAGATCCAGCGGCGGCGAGGCGGGACGAGCCGCAGGGGGCGTGGGTGAGCGGGGTGCGCTGTGCTCGCAAGGAGGGCACAGCCCGGAGTGGCAGAGGCAGCTCTCGGCAGGTAGGTACCTCTGATGCTGGGTCTGTGTTTGGAGTCTGCACCTGGGCAGGTAGGTGGGTGGGGTGCAGAAAGGATGTGGTTTGAGCCACCGCCCAAAGCTGCCATGGGTTTCTAATTAGACCATCTTTGTATAACTCCAACTGTTCCATTTTTCGTAACTTTTTACGTCATCTTTTTTTTAATCTTGTTGTTTCATATTGTTTTTTTCTCTCTTTTGCAGTGCTAAAACCCCAGGATGTCGCTACCGTTGGAGATTCTCGGACAGCTCTCCCTGGCAGATAAGGTGAGTGTGTCTCTGGAATTGGTGCTCGTGAAATCCCGGCGCTCCCGCGATGCCTGTGTGATCCAGTGGTCGAGGTGGGGACAAAAAAGTAGGGGAACTGTGGGCGGAGACTCAGGGGGCGGGAATAAGGAGAGGATTGTATTAGTGGGCAGAGTCGGAGGTGTGGCTAAAAATAGCAAAACATATCAATTTTTAGTGCATTTGGCATTTCACTGACCAGTTACAGCTTATAACGTTATTTAATTCAAACAATCGATAAACATGTTCATTTGAGGATTAATATATAAGCTGTTTATATTTAATTCATTTACAATGTGGGACATGTTTCCAATCACAGAATATTCCAAATACGCTTATAAGTGAAATTATAAGCCATTTGTCTCAGAGCCATGCAGTTTCTTTCATTGGCACTTCCTGCATTGCAAATCCCTGGTGAGTTTGCAATGCAAAATGGAGGCACCAATGGGTGAGTTGGACTGGCCTCAAGGGTTCTGTGTATCATCCCCAGATCGAGCCTCCCCTTCCCACCGTCATTCTGGCATCAATCAATACCCTGCTTTTTACATACCCATGTTCTGTCCTCTCTTTGCCACCATTACTTCCTGGCATCGCTCATTACTGTACTTCTGGCATAGCAGGGTTGAGCCCTCCTCTTGCCAACCTACATCTTGGCCTCACTCTTAACCCTGATTCCAGCAAACCCAGATCTAGCCCTCCCCAATTTTAATTCCTGCCATCGCACATTACTCCGCTTCTAACATACCCAGATCCAGCTTTGCTTTCTCCCACTCTCACTTCCTGGCATTGAACAAAATCCTGCTTCTGGCATAGCCAGGTTCAGCCCTACCCTTGCACCCTTAGCCCCTGGCATAGTCGTTAGTATGCTTCTACCATACTTAGATCCAACCCTCATCTCGTCACCCTTAGGTTCTGGCTTCACTAACTACCCAACTCCTTGCATACAGGGTATATCCCTCCTGTCACCTTACTTCCTGGCATTGTCCTTTACCCTACTTCTAGCACCCCAGGATCAAACCATTCTGTTGCCACCCCTATTTAAGGCAACGGTAATTACTTTACTTTTTGGATGTCAGGAACCAGCTCTCCCCTCACCCTCCTCACTTTCTAGCACTGCTCATTACCATGCATCTAGCATACCCAAATACAGCCCTCCCATCACCACCCTTACTTCCTGGCACTCATTACATTGCTTCTAGCATACCCAGCTTCAGCTCTACCCTTACCGCCTTTACTTCATGTTCTAGTTTTTTGCCATGCTTCTACCAACCTTAGATCTAGCCTTCATCTCGTCCTGCTTAGTTTCTGAAATCACTCACTACAAAACTTGGAGGATACCCAGGTTCAGCCTTCCTCTGACCACCCTTACTTCCTAGCATTGCTCTTTACCTTAGTTCTAGGAGTGATTCAGCCCTTCCGGTGCCATCGCTACTTCCTAGCATTGCTAGTTACCTTGCTTATAGCATTACTAGAGTTAAACCCTATTTGCTAACCTTACTTAAAGGTATCCCAACTTACCTTACTTCTAGCATACCCAGATCCAACCATCCCCTCACTACCATTACTTTTTAGACATCATTACCCTGCTTCTAGCATAGACAGGTTCAGCCCTTCCCTCGTCCTCTACCTCCTTGCACCGCTTATTATTGCCCTACTCTAGAACACCCACGTCCCGCCCTCCTCTCGCCACCCTTACTGCCCGGGATCGTTCATTACCCTAGGTCTAGCCATAGTTGGATCTCGACCTCCCTTCGGAACCCCCACTTCCTAGAATCATTCATTCTCCCAGCTTCTAGCTTACATGGTCATTTCTCCTCTTTCCACCCTTACTTCCTAGCACCACTCATTTCACAGCTTCTTCATACCCAGATTCAGCCCTTTCTTCATCCCTCTGTATCCTGGCATCCCTCATTACCCAACTTCTAGCATTCCCAGATCATGCAATCCCCCTCAACCTTACCTCCCGGCATCGCTCATTACCCTATATTTAGAGTACCCAACTCCAGCCCACCCTCCCCACCCAAACTTCCTGGTATCACCCATTACCTTGCTTCTAGCATACCCAATTGTTCACCCTCACATCGCTCCTTACCCTGCTTCTAGCGTACCCACATTGAACCCTTCCACGCCTCCCATGCTCTCTGGAATTACCCTGCTTCTAGCATACCTACACCCAGCACTCCCCTCGCTATCCCTCACTTCCTAGCATATCATTACCCTGCTTCTAGCACACCCAGACCCAGCCCTCCCTCGCCACCCTCACTTCTTGGCAACGCTCATTACCCTGATTCTAGCATACCCACATCCTGGCCTCCCCTTGCTCCCCTCACTTCCTGGCATCGCTCATTACCCTGCTTCTAGCATACCCACATCCTGGCCTCCCCTCACGCCCCCTCACTTCCTGGCATCACTCATTACCCTGCTTCTAGCATACCCTCATCCTGGCCTCCCCTCGCTCCCCCTCACTTCCTGGCATCACTCATTACACTGCTTCTAGCATACCCACATCCTGCCCTCCCCTAGCTCCCCCTCACTCCCTGGTATTTCTTATTATCCTGCTTCTAGTATACCCAGATCCAGCCATCCCTCACCACCCTCACTTCCTGGCATTTCATCCATAGACTGCAAACTGCCCATGGGGCACATAGGGCTAGGGCATGAAAAAGACTTAAAGGGCATCAGCAGAGCCTCTGTACTGTAATTATAGGTTAAACTGCACGTCTGGATTGAGATAGGCAGGGACAGCAGTGTCTGGCCCCTACCAGCAGCACAGAGAGCAGTGGCAGATCGGGATAGATGCCCTTCGGTGGAGCAAAATGCCAACATTTTAGAAGAGTAAAGAGGGAGATTTGATTAAAATAAACGGAAGAATTATTTTCCCCCATTGACTTCTGCAGAAGCCGCAGGCTGCAGAAATAAAGCTGGCTTTGGCTTTAAAGGTTGGGCGTCTCCTGCCCAAATCGGGCCTATTGACATGTATTTATTTGATTTATTTTGAAGGTTTTATATAGCACGAACAAGACTCTTGCGAGTATCAGAGCGCTTTACATGACAAGTAGAAATATATACAGTATATATTACGATATAATGAACCACGAAATAAGTAATGGATGCATCTGGATCAAGAAAAGGCAGTGCGATGCTAGTGCAAAACGGCAAAGATAAACAGAAGGATGGGCCCTAAAATAGTGTTTTACATATAATCAGGCAGCACACCACTTTACATACAGTACCTCTCCTACACTGCTTTTATATATAATCATCCCAGTACACTGCTTTACATATGACGTCCTCTGGTGAGCAGATTTATAGGTACTCGCTCCTGAGCCCTGTTTATATACAGTGCTCTCCAGTGCACCAATCACAGTTCTATATATAATAATACCGGTGCACTGCTTTACATATAACGATCTCCGTTGAACTGATGTAAAAACACTCACTCCTGTGCCTTGTTTATATGCAGTTCTCTCCTGTGCACCGCTATACATAATAGTGATTTCAGTACACGCTTCTATATATAATGGCACCGGTGCACTGTTTTACATATAGTGCTCTCCAGTGAACGGATTTATGAACACTCACTCCTGTGCCTTGTTTATATGCAGTTCTCTCCCGTGCACCGCTATACATAATAGTGATTTCAGTACACGCTTCTATATATAATGGCACCAGTGCACTGTTTTACATTTTTTTTTTTTTTTTAAATCTTTTTATTAGCAAAGTTGGAGAGCAACAACAGAATATAGGTGTGCATATACAATACTAGTGTTAAACTCCGTGTTACATGTATACGGTCGCTCATAGCAAATATACAAACTTGGTAAATTCGATTTTTCATTTTGTCGATGAATCATAACAACTAACAAACCCCGTTCATTCCCGCTCCCACCCTCCACCCCTGCGAGTTCCCACCTTTCACTCTCTAAATAGGCACATGATTTAAATATCGCTATTTGGGTCACACTCTAGTCATTTACACATAGTTGAGGTTAATACACAGACTGGTTAGGTAACGTAATGCGACAGACGGGTTCGAGCTACCCGTGTTACCTCATAGTGCACCGCAGGTATTGTTCGGGGCAGTGTATAGGAGAATGAGTATGGGCGTAACCGCACCCCAATTGGCTATTCACTAATATCCTCTTCATCACTGTCATTGCCAGCCTCGAATACCCCCAAAGTGTCAAACCATTCCAGTGAGATAGGTGTCTTGCGGAGGCCCCTACTCTCTTCCCTTTGTAGTGCCTCGCCCTCAGCCTTACCCCAGCGTACAACTTCCGCCCTCCACAGGTCAGGGTTGGGCGGTTTCGATGATTTCCACCGTATCGTGATGGCACGCTTCGCCAACAACAGGGCCAGATCCGAGAAGCGCGCCGCCACGGTCCTGGTGCGGGTCGATGGACCTAGCCCTAGGAGCGTGTGTTCCAGTGTAGGTGATCGGGCCAATGTACCAGCCTTCTCAAGTGATTCATGGACAGTGGTCCAGAAATACCCCAGTTTGGGGCATTGCCACATCATATGTACCAGAGATGCGTCGTCTGCATCACATCGGGGGCAGTTGCTCTTGGATGCAGGGAACATCATATGTAGGCGGTGCGGTGTTAGGTAGGCTCTATGTAGCAACATCAGTTGGATGAACTTGTACTTGGGGTTTCTAGCTACCTTTCTGGGGAATTGCAGTATGCGCTCCCACTCCTTATCTCTCAATGGCCTCCCAATATCCGCTTCCCATGTCGCCCGTAGTGGTGCCAGTGTAAGCGCCCTCCCCGATTTAATGCTAACAGTGAGCCACTTAGTTAGATGGCCGCCCGTTCCCATGAGGTAAAGCATTGTGACTAGAGGATTTGCAATAGGCTCCCGTCCGTCGGGTGACCAATTGCGCAAGATATAGTGTCGGAGACCGGCATGCAGGAGAAAGGAGCCGCCGGGTATGCCCTGCGTGGTTCTGAAGTCTTCGAAGGACAATAAGTGCCCCTCCGCAAACAGGTCACCCACATGTGTCACACCAGCGTCATGCCAGGGCTCCAGTAGAGTCGTTGTAAGTGTGCCCGGGCCCAGTGGTATGCCCAAGAGTGGTATTGTGGGGCCATAAGGTGTCCCGGTGGATGTATATTTCAATGCCCTCCGCCAATGTGTGATCGCCAATTTGAGGAGTGGCGTAGTGTTTCTAGGTAGATCCGATCCAGGTAGGAGCAAGATGTGTATTTTCCCCTTAGCATGGTCATCTTGTGTTAGATTAATCTCATGAAGATTGCGGCCCGCCACCCAGTAAGCCAACCATTGTAGCTGACATGCATAATGATAAGCCCTAAAGTCCGGTAAGCCCATGCCTCCGGAGTTGGTGGGAAGCTGTAACTTAGCCAGCCCTATGCGCCTGCGGCCATGTCCCCACACAAGTTCAGTGAGCAGGGAGTCGAGGGTCTTGAATGTTACCGCTGGGATCTGGAACGGCAGGTTGGTGAAGTAGTAGATAAGACGGGGCAACATCACCATCTTGGAAATTGCCACTCTACCGGGTATGGAGAGCGGCAATGTAAGCCAAAATTGAATTTGTGACTTCAGCGTTCTAATGGCCCTCCCCAGGTTGCCGTCTATCATCATGCTCGCCTCTCTATATATCTGTATTCCCAGGTATCGGAAGGTGGTGTCCGCCATCTGGAGTGCACTGTTTTACATATAGTGCTCTCCAGTGAACGGATTTATGAACACTCACTCCTGTGCCTTGTTTATATGCAGTTCTCTCCCGTGCACCGCTATACATAATAGTGATTTCAGTACACGCTTCTATATATAATGGCACCGGTGCACTGTTTTACATATAGTGCTCTCCAGTGAACGGATTTATGAACACTCACTCCTGTGCCTTGTTTATATGCAGTTCTCTCCTGTGCACCGCTATACATAATAGTGATTTCAGTACACGCTTCTATATATAATGGCACCGGTGCACTGTTTTACATATAGTGCTCTCCAGTGAACGGATTTATGAACACTCACTCCTGTGCCTTGTTTATATGCAGTTCTCTCCCGTGCACCGCTATACATAATAGTGATTTCAGTACACGCTTCTATATATAATGGCACCAGTGCACTGTTTTACATATAGTGCTCTCCAGTGAACGGATTTATGAACACTCACTCCTGTGCCTTGTTTATATGCAGTTCTCTCCTGTGCACCGCTATACATAATAGTGATTTCAGTACACGCTTCTATATATAATGGCACCGGTGCACTGTTTTACATATAGTGCTCTCCAGTGAACGGATTTATGAACACTCACTCCTGTGCCTTGTTTATATGCAGTTCTCTCCCGTGCACCGCTATACATAATAGTGATTTCAGTACACGCTTCTATATATAATGGCACCAGTGCACTGTTTTACATATAGTGCTCTCCAGTGAACGGATTTATGAACACTCACTCCTGTGCCTTGTTTATATGCAGTTCTCTCCCGTGCACCGCTATACATAACAGTGATTTCAGTACACGCTTCTATATATAATGGCACCGGTGCACTGTTTTACATATAGTGCTCTCCAGTGAACGGATTTATGAACACTCACTCCTGTGCCTTGTTTATATGCAGTTCTCTCCCGTGCACCGCTATACATAATAGTGATTTCAGTACACGCTTCTATATATAATGGCACCAGTGCACTGTTTTACATATAGTGCTCTCCAGTGAACGGATTTATGAACACTCACTCCTGTGCCTTGTTTATATGCAGTTCTCTCCCGTGCACCGCTATACATAATAGTGATTTCAGTACACGCTTCTATATATAATGGCACCAGTGCACTGTTTTACATATAGTGCTCTCCAGTGAACGGATTTATGAACACTCACTCCTGTGCCTTGTTTATATGCAGTTCTCTCCCGTGCACCGCTATACATAATAGTGATTTCAGTACACGCTTCTATATATAATGGCACCAGTGCACTGTTTTACATATAGTGCTCTCCAGTGAACGGATTTATGAACACTCACTCCTGTGCCTTGTTTATATGCAGTTCTCTCCCGTGCACCGCTATACATAATAGTGATTTCAGTACACGCTTCTATATATAATGGCACCAGTGCACTGTTTTACATATAGTGCTCTCCAGTGAACGGATTTATGAACACTCACTCCTGTGCCTTGTTTATATGCAGTTCTCTCCCGTGCACCGCTATACATAATAGTGATTTCAGTACACGCTTCTATATATAATGGCACCAGTGCACTGTTTTACAAATAGTGCTCTCCAGTGAACGGATTTATGAACACTCACTCCTGTGCCTTGTTTATATGCAGTTCTCTCCCGTGCACCGCTATACATAATAGTGATTTCAGTACACGCTTCTATATATAATGGCACCAGTGCACTGTTTTACATATAGTGCTCTCCAGTGAACGGATTTATGAACACTCACTCCTGTGCCTTGTTTATATGCAGTTCTCTCCCGTGCACCGCTATACATAATAGTGATTTCAGTACACGCTTCTATATATAAGGGCACCAGTGCACTGTTTTACATATAGTGCTCTCCAGTGAACGGATTTATGAACACTCACTCCTGTGCCTTGTTTATATGCAGTTCTCTCCTGTGCACCGCTATACATAATAGTGATTTCAGTACACGCTTCTATATATAATGGCACCAGTGCACTGTTTTACATATAGTGCTCTCCAGTGAACGGATTTATGAACACTCACTCGTGTGCCTTGTTTATATGCAGTTCTCTCCCGTGCACCGCTATACATAATAGTGATTTCAGTACACGCTTCTATATATAATGGCACCAGTGCACTGTTTTACATATAGTGCTCTCCAGTGAACGGATTTATGAACACTCACTCCTGTGCCTTGTTTATATGCAGTTCTCTCCCGTGCACCGCTATACATAATAGTGATTTCAGTACACGCTTCTATATATAATGGCACCAGTGCACTGTTTTACATATAGTGCTCTCCAGTGAACGGATTTATGAACACTCACTCCTGTGCCTTGTTTATATGCAGTTCTCTCCCGTGCACCGCTATACATAATAGTGATTTCAGTACACGCTTCTATATATAATGGCACCAGTGCACTGTTTTACATATAGTGCTCTCCAGTGAACGGATTTATGAACACTCACTCCTGTGCCTTGTTTATATGCAGTTCTCTCCCGTGCACCGCTATACATAATAGTGATTTCAGTACACGCTTCTATATATAATGGCACCAGTGCACTGTTTTACATATAGTGCTCTCCAGTGAACGGATTTATGAACACTCACTCCTGTGCCTTGTTTATATGCAGTTCTCTCCCGTGCACCGCTATACATAATAGTGATTTCAGTACACGCTTCTATATATAATGGCACCAGTGCACTGTTTTACATATAGTGCTCTCCAGTGAACGGATTTATGAACACTCACTCCTGTGCCTTGTTTATATGCAGTTCTCTCCCGTGCACCGCTATACATAATAGTGATTTCAGTACACACTTCTATATATAATGGCACCAGTGCACTGTTTTACATATAGTGCTCTCCAGTGAACGGATTTATGAACACTCACTCCTGTGCCTTGTTTATATGCAGTTCTCTCCCGTGCACCGCTATACATAATAGTGATTTCAGTACACGCTTCTATATATAATGGCACCAGTGCACTGTTTTACATATAGTGCTCTCCAGTGAACGGATTTATGAACACTCACTCCTGTGCCTTGTTTATATTCAGTTCTCTCCCGTGCACCGCTATACATAATAGTGATTTCAGTACACGCTTCTATATATAATGGCACCAGTGCACTGTTTTACATATAGTGCTCTCCAGTGAACGGATTTATGAACACTCACTCCTGTGCCTTGTTTATATGCAGTTCTCTCCTGTGCACCGCTATACATAATAGTGATTTCAGTACACGCTTCTATATATAATGGCACCAGTGCACTGTTTTACATATAGTGCTCTCCAGTGAACGGATTTATGAACACTCACTCCTGTGCCTTGTTTATATGCAGTTCTCTCCTGTGCACCGCTATACATAATAGTGATTTCAGTACACGCTTCTATATATAATGGCACCAGTGCACTGTTTTACATATAGTGCTCTCCAGTGAACGGATTTATGAACACTCACTCCTGTGCCTTGTTTATATGCAGTTCTCTCCCGTGCACCGCTATACATAATAGTGATTTCAGTACACGCTTCTATATATAATGGCACCAGTGCACTGTTTTACATATAGTGCTCTCCAGTGAACGGATTTATGAACACTCACTCCTGTGCCTTGTTTATATGCAGTTCTCTCCCGTGCACCGCTATACATAATAGTGATTTCAGTACACGCTTCTATATATAATGGCACCAGTGCACTGTTTTACATATAGTGCTCTCCAGTGAACGGATTTATGAACACTCACTCCTGTGCCTTGTTTATATGCAGTTCTCTCCCGTGCACCGCTATACATAATAGTGATTTCAGTACACGCTTCTATATATAATGGCACCAGTGCACTGTTTTACATATAGTGCTCTCCAGTGAACGGATTTATGAACACTCACTCCTGTGCCTTGTTTATATGCAGTTCTCTCCTGTGCACCGCTATACATAATAGTGATTTCAGTACACGCTTCTATATATAATGGCACCAGTGCACTGTTTTACATATAGTGCTCTCCAGTGAACGGATTTATGAACACTCACTCCTGTGCCTTGTTTATATGCAGTTCTCTCCCGTGCACCGCTATACATAATAGTGATTTCAGTACACGCTTCTATATATAATGGCACCAGTGCACTGTTTTACATATAGTGCTCTCCAGTGAACGGATTTATGAACACTCACTCCTGTGCCTTGTTTATATGCAGTTCTCTCCCGTGCACCGCTATACATAATAGTGATTTCAGTACACGCTTCTATATATAATGGCACCAGTGCACTGTTTTACATATAGTGCTCTCCAGTGAACGGATTTATGAACACTCACTCCTGTGCCTTGTTTATATGCAGTTCTCTCCCGTGCACCGCTATACATAATAGTGATTTCAGTACACGCTTCTATATATAATGGCACCAGTGCACTGTTTTACATATAGTGCTCTCCAGTGAACGGATTTATGAACACTCACTCCTGTGCCTTGTTTATATGCAGTTCTCTCCTGTGCACCGCTATACATAATAGTGATTTCAGTACACGCTTCTATATATAATGGCACCAGTGCACTGTTTTACATATAGTGCTCTCCAGTGAACGGATTTATGAACACTCACTCCTGTGCCTTGTTTATATGCAGTTCTCTCCCGTGCACCGCTATACATAATAGTGATTTCAGTACACGCTTCTATATATAATGGCACCAGTGCATTGTTTTACATATAGTGCTCTCCAGTGAACGGATTTATGAACACTCACTCCTGTGCCTTGTTTATATGCAGTTCTCTCCCGTGCACCGCTATACATAATAGTGATTTCAGTACACGCTTCTATATATAATGGCACCAGTGCACTGTTTTACATATAGTGCTCTCCAGTGAACGGATTTATGAACACTCACTCCTGTGCCTTGTTTATATGCAGTTCTCTCCCGTGCACCGCTATACATAATAGTGATTTCAGTACACGCTTCTATATATAATGGCACCAGTGCACTGTTTTACAAATAGTGCTCTCCAGTGAACGGATTTATGAACACTCACTCCTGTGCCTTGTTTATATGCAGTTCTCTCCCGTGCACCGCTATACATAATAGTGATTTCAGTACACGCTTCTATATATAATGGCACCAGTGCACTGTTTTACATATAGTGCTCTCCAGTGAACGGATTTATGAACACTCACTCCTGTGCCTTGTTTATATGCAGTTCTCTCCCGTGCACCGCTATACATAATAGTGATTTCAGTACACGCTTCTATATATAATGGCACCAGTGCACTGTTTTACAAATAGTGCTCTCCAGTGAACGGATTTATGAACACTCACTCCTGTGCCTTGTTTATATGCAGTTCTCTCCCGTGCACCGCTATACATAATAGTGATTTCAGTACACGCTTCTATATATAATGGCACCAGTGCACTGTTTTACAAATAGTGCTCTCCAGTGAACGGATTTATGAACACTCACTCCTGTGCCTTGTTTATATGCAGTTCTCTCCCGTGCACCGCTATACATAATAGTGATTTCAGTACACGCTTCTATATATAATGGCACCAGTGCACTGTTTTACATATAGTGCTCTCCAGTGAACGGATTTATGAACACTCACTCCTGTGCCTTGTTTATATGCAGTTCTCTCCCGTGCACCGCTATACATAATAGTGATTTCAGTACACGCTTCTATATATAATGGCACCAGTGCACTGTTTTACATATAGTGCTCTCCAGTGAACGGATTTATGAACACTCACTCCTGTGCCTTGTTTATATGCAGTTCTCTCCCGTGCACCGCTATACATAATAGTGATTTCAGTACACGCTTCTATATATAATGGCACCAGTGCACTGTTTTACATATAGTGCTCTCCAGTGAACGGATTTATGAACACTCACTCCTGTGCCTTGTTTATATGCAGTTCTCTCCCGTGCACCGCTATACATAATAGTGATTTCAGTACACGCTTCTATATATAATGGCACTAGTGCACTGTTTTACATTTAGTGCTCTCCAGTGAACGGATTTATGAACACTCACTCCTGTGCCTTGTTTATATGCAGTTCTCTCCCGTGCACCGCTATACATAATAGTGATTTCAGTACACGCTTCTATATATAATGGCACCAGTGCACTGTTTTACATATAGTGCTCTCCAGTGAACGGATTTATGAACACTCACTCCTGTGCCTTGTTTATATGCAGTTCTCTCCCGTGCACCGCTATACATAATAGTGATTTCAGTACACGCTTCTATATATAATGGCACCGGTGCACTGTTTTACATATAGTGCTCTCCAGTGAACGGATTTATGAACACTCACTCCTGTGCCTTGTTTATATGCAGTTCTCTCCCGTGCACCGCTATACATAATAGTGATTTCAGTACACGCTTCTATATATAATGGCACCGGTGCACTGTTTTACATATAGTGCTCTCCAGTGAACGGATTTATGAACACTCACTCCTGTGCCTTGTTTATATGCAGTTCTCTCCCGTGCACCGCTATACATAATAGTGATTTCAGTACACGCTTCTATATATAATGGCACCAGTGCACTGTTTTACATATAGTGCTCTCCAGTGAACGGATTTATGAACACTCACTCCTGTGCCTTGTTTATATGCAGTTCTCTCCCGTGCACCGCTATACATAATAGTGATTTCAGTACACGCTTCTATATATAATGGCACCAGTGCACTGTTTTACATATAGTGCTCTCCAGTGAACGGATTTATGAACACTCACTCCTGTGCCTTGTTTATATGCAGTTCTCTCCCGTGCACCGCTATACATAATAGTGATTTCAGTACACGCTTCTATATATAATGGCACCGGTGCACTGTTTTACATATAGTGCTCTCCAGTGAACGGATTTATGAACACTCACTCCTGTGCCTTGTTTATATGCAGTTCTCTCCCGTGCACCGCTATACATAATAGTGATTTCAGTACACGCTTCTATATATAATGGCACCGGTGCACTGTTTTACATATAGTGCTCTCCAGTGAACGGATTTATGAACACTCACTCCTGTGCCTTGTTTATATGCAGTTCTCTCCCGTGCACCGCTATACATAATAGTGATTTCAGTACACGCTTCTATATATAATGGCACCAGTGCACTGTTTTACATATAGTGCTCTCCAGTGAACGGATTTATGAACACTCACTCCTGTGCCTTGTTTATATGCAGTTCTCTCCCGTGCACCGCTATACATAATAGTGATTTCAGTACACGCTTCTATATATAATGGCACCAGTGCACTGTTTTACATATAGTGCTCTCCAGTGAACGGATTTATGAACACTCACTCCTGTGCCTTGTTTATATGCAGTTCTCTCCCGTGCACCGCTATACATAATAGTGATTTCAGTACACGCTTCTATATATAATGGCACCAGTGCACTGTTTTACATATAGTGCTCTCCAGTGAACGGATTTATGAACACTCACTCCTGTGCCTTGTTTATATGCAGTTCTCTCCCGTGCACCGCTATACATAATAGTGATTTCAGTACACGCTTCTATATATAATGGCACCAGTGCACTGTTTTACATATAGTGCTCTCCAGTGAACGGATTTATGAACACTCACTCCTGTGCCTTGTTTATATGCAGTTCTCTCCTGTGCACCGCTATACATAAGTGATTTCAGTACACGCTTCTATATATAATGGCACCGGTGCACTGTTTTACATATAGTGCTCTCCAGTGAACGGATTTATGAACACTCACTCCTGTGCCTTGTTTATATGCAGTTCTCTCCCGTGCACCGCTATACATAATAGTGATTTCAGTACACGCTTCTATATATAATGGCACCAGTGCACTGTTTTACATATAGTGCTCTCCAGTGAACGGATTTATGAACACTCACTCCTGTGCCTTGTTTATATGCAGTTCTCTCCTGTGCACCGCTATACATAATAGTGATTTCAGTACACGCTTCTATATATAATGGCACCGGTGCACTGTTTTACATATAGTGCTCTCCAGTGAACGGATTTATGAACACTCACTCCTGTGCCTTGTTTATATGCAGTTCTCTCCCGTGCACCGCTATACATAATAGTGATTTCAGTACACGCTTCTATATATAATGGCACCGGTGCACTGTTTTACATATAGTGCTCTCCAGGAATTTTAAATGCCCGCAGTGAGCCTGGCATGGGTGGTGCCGCCAACTGCACTGGCTTCTGAGTAGGGCACTACACATTGAAAGAGCAGATTTACAGCAAGTCACAAAGTCCCCAAGGTGGCGTCCGTCAGTCTGCTTGACACCAAAGAACCCTTTGTCACAGGTCACAGGGGGGCGGGCAGGCAGGCAGTGTCCTCACAAATGAGGTGTGAATCACGGTCTCACGGCAGCAGCAGGGCCATCAGAGGTAGCCGCTTTCGCGCTATGCTACACTGATGGCCCTTTCAGTCTCACTTTGTAGGCCCCGAGACACAACAGGGAAGGGGAGGAGGTCGGGTGCAGTGCAGAGGCCCTTGTCAATATTCACGTTGCAGCACGCGCCCGACCTTCGTCAATATTCACGTTGAACCACTCAAGCAAACAAAAGGTGTAATTTTAAAGTGGCTATTCCTACAGTCCAGGTACGCCCTTTCAACACCAAGAAGTAGGGGAACGGACTAGCATAATTTTTAGAAGTAGGGGCACGCCGTGCCCTTCCGTCCCCGCCCACTTCTAACACTGGTGTGATCTGAGGGTTGCAGTAAGCGTCAGGTCCGCAGGACGCTACGGTCTGACTGCTGTGCACGTGCTGTATGCTGCTGTTCAGAGGCACGTGCCAGTGGGAGCCATTTGCAATTGCAGAAATTATCAAATGATCTTTCAAATGTTCACCTGGTACCAATGAGATGCAGTCAGTGGCCAGACTCCCACCGGAAGTGCTGCGTTTGCCATACTTGCAACCAGTCCTCGAATTGGGGAAAAGAAAATTCTCCAGACCAGGAACCCAGAATTTGGGGGTCAGGTGTGGCAGATTAAAGTGGATGGAGTCGCGAGGGGCGGAGCTTGGAAAGCAGAGTCGGACAGTCAAAATATATATATAATATATAATATCCGCTGTAAAGAAATTTGCAACAAGGACATATGTGACAGTAAAACTGTTCTTGATTAGTCAGTCACAAAAAGGCTGCATTTTAAAATATTTTACAGGGTTAAAAGCAGAGCTTTCAATGGGCAGGAACTGTTCGGTACCGAGTCCCGGCAATTCTTTAATTTGAAAGGGAGAGTACTGGCACTTCTCAACACTGCTGTAATACATTAATGGGAGAGTACCAGCACTTTTTAGTAACAAAATGGTACTCTAAATAGTGAGCACCTGCACTTCTATATTTCCAATTAAAGCACTGGTTAAGACACCTTCTGCAGAGATCATTGTGCGCCCAGAAATTTGGAGCGGATTAGAATAGTGGTCACACAACTCTAGTGGTTAACGCCGTTCTGGGAGAGCTCTGTGTTTGTCCAGTCTCGACTCATAAAGTAGCATAGAGGGTCAATGTGCCGGCTGCAAAGCGCACCATGTAACAGGCAGATCACAGATTTGTATTTAACGTAAAGTGGGTTACTGCTTTCGACACCAAGATCATTTTGTAACTTCCAGTCCTGAGTTCCCGTCCTTCTAATCAAGCACAGTGATCGATTTGCCGGCATCAAGGAGCTGTATGCAAAGTGTAAGTAGTGGGTTTAGATCACTATTGATTTTTCGCAATCTGTTCTTGTTTTAAGATTGCAAAGAAGGGTTCCTTTGGGAAGTAATAACGTTTTATTAGTACAGACAACTCCAATCCAGGGGGTATGGCCCAGCGCCATACCCCCTGGTCCCCGCATCGCCCACCCCTCCCGCATTACCCACCCCTCCCGCATTACTTACGACGCCTCCACCCTCCTAGCACTTAACCCCGGCCGACTACCTAACTGCGCCCAAGCAGCACAAGGACACACCCATGGACCCTTCACCTGCCACTCCTGCAAATTCACCTGCATCAAGACCCACACCAAACCCACAAACACCAAACAGAGATCCAACACCAACCACCTTGAATGCATCCTCCTCAACACCCGCTCGGTTCACAAACACGCCATCGACCTTTGGAATCTACTCGACACCACTTCTCCGGACATCGCTTTCCTAACGGAAACCTGGATGAATGCCTCTTCAGCCCCAGACATCACCATAGCCATCCCGGACGGCAACAAGATCATCCGTAAGGACCGCACCATCCAAACTGGAGGAGGCATCGCCCACAAGAACACCATCCGCGTCTTAACCAGCTCAGAAGACAACCTAGCTACCGCCGAACACCTTCACTTCCAGATCCACACCGACCCCAAGACCACACTCAGAGGCACCCTCCTCTACAGGCCACCAGGACTGCGTACAAAATTCAGCGAAGACATCACTGACTTCATCACCCCACACGCCCTCCCCTCGGAAGAATACATTCTACTAGGAGACCTCAATTTCCATCTGGAAAAGAGCAACGACAGTAACACTACCACCCTGCTGGACAATCTCGCCAATCTCGGACTCAAACAACTTGTCAACACCCCCACACATTATGCAGGACACACACTCGACCCTATCTTCACTTCCAGCAAGCATATCTATTTCACTCACACCACACCCCTCCACTGGACGGACCACAGTTGCATCCACTTCATTTACAACAAGACCACGATCCACAACCACCCTCAACCAACTCTGCGAAGAAATTGGAACAAAATCACCATCGACCAGATCTCCACTTCGCTTCTTCAAAAACCCCCTGCCTATTCAACGAACCCTAACCAAGCCGCCATCAACCTCACACAATGGCTAACCCAAACCACCGACAAACTAGCACCCTTGAAAAAACATCAAATCAAGCAAGGAAGCAAGAAACCCCCTGGTTCAACGATGACCTTAAGAAATCCAAGAAGCTCTGTCGCGCCCTTGAGAAAACTTGGAAAAAAGACCCAAACACTATCACCCAAGCCGCCTTCAAAAACGCCACCCGCAAACACCACCAACTAATCCGGACAGCCAAGAAATCAGCACTCAAAGACCGACTAGACAACAACGTCCGCAACAGCAAGGAACTTTTCAACATCATCAAAGAATTCACCAACCCCACCGCCAGCTCAAACGACATCACCCCCTCTCAAGTCCTCTGCGACTCCCTCGCCTCATTCTTCCATGACAAAATCGCCGACATTCATAACAGCTTTGACAACCAACCCGTAAACCAGTCCACCCCACTCACCTCCGAACCTGTACCTCCTCCGAATAACCTTTTCAACTGGAACCCAATCACCACAGAAGACACCATTCACCTGATGAACTCCATCCACTCAGGATCCCCTACAGACCCATGCCCCCATCACATCTTCAACAAAGCAAACTCCGTTATCGCACCCCATCTCCGAGACGTCATCAACTGCTCCCTCAACTCCGCCACATTCCCAGAAAGCTGGAAACACGCCGAACTCAGCGCCCTTCTGAAGAAACCCACAGCTGACCCCACCGAACTCAAAAACTACCGCCCCATCTCGCTCCTCCCAATTCCCGCCAAAGTCATTGAGAAAGCCATCAACAATCAGCTCGCCGCCTTCCTCGAAACCAACAAATCACTCGACTCCTCACAGTCTGGCTTCCTAGCCAAACACAGCACCGAGACCGCCCTCATCGCAGCAACAGACGACATTCGAACACTACTGTACAACGGAGACACAGTCGCCCTCATCCTCCTTGACCTCTCCGCAGCCTTCGACACAGTCTGCCATAGCACCCTGATACAACGCCTCAGAAACATCGGAATTCAAGGAAAAGCATTGGACTGGATCATCTCGTTCCTCGCTGGTAGAACTCAGAGAGTCTGCCTCCCCCCTTTTAAGTCAGTGGCCTCCGAAGTCATCTGCGGCGTCCCGCAAGGATCATCACTCAGCCCCACCCTCTTCAACGTCTACATGAGCCCCCTCGCAACCATCGCACGTCAACACAACCTCAACATCATCTCCTACGCTGATGACACTCAGCTGATCCTCTCACTCACCAAAGACCCAATCACCGCCAAAACCAACCTACATGAAGGGATGAAAGAAGTAGCCGAGTGGATGAAGCACAGCCGTCTGAAACTGAACTCGGACAAAACGGAAGTCCTCATCTTAGGTGCATCCCCTTCCGCCTGGGACGACTCTTGGTGGCCTACGGCCCTAGGAAAAGCCCCCATACCGACGGACCACGCACGGAACCTGGGCATCATCCTGGACTCCTCACTCTTGATGACCAGACAAGTCAACGCAGTCTCATCATCATGCTTCAACATCCTACGCATGCTCAAAAAAAAATTCGCTGGATCCCCACCGAAACAAGAAAAACGGTCACCCACGCACTGATTACAAGCCGTCTGGACTACGGAAACACCCTTTACGCCGGTACCACCGCAAAACTGCAGAAAAAACTCCAACGCATCCAAAATGCTTCAGCCAGACTCATACTAGACATCCCTCGCAAAGACCACATTTCAGGTCACCTAAAAGACCTGCACTGGCTCCCCGTCAACAAAAGGATAACGTTCCGTCTCCTCACCCACGCACACAAAGCCCTCTACGAACTTGGACCGGATTGTCTCAACACGCGCCTTTCCTTTTACACCCCCACCCGCCAGCTGCGTTCGTCCAACCAAGCCCTCGCCGCCGTCCCGCGCATCCACAAAGCCACCATGGGGGGAAGATCTTTCTCCTACTTAGCGGCCAAAACATGGAATTCCCTTCCCTTCCACCTCCACCTCACTCAAAACCACCTAGCCTTCAGAAAACAGCTTAAAACCTGGATATTCGATAAGTAAACCTCCCCCCCTTCCTCAAGCGCCTTGAGACCCTCTGTGTATGTAGTGCGCTATATAAATTCTGACTTGACTTATATCCTGACTTTGTTTCTCCTGACTGTTCACTCTTAACATATGATTACAGTGATTCCTACACCATATCAGTTATATCCATCACTGTCTTCTGTAACATTTTCTGTACACTGATTCACACATGTGCATGGTTTCTTGTGCCTCTGTGCGTGATGTAAAGTCAGTAGTTTCATTTGTAAAAAAATGAGTGTCGGGGCTCTCGTCAGCTTGCTCCAGCCCATGTCTCCTGTTAGCGCTGCCTAAAATCGAACCAACTACTAGCCATTGAAGTGGGCCAAGGATGTGGCACAATGGCCAGAGCTGCCGATTTCAGAACTGGGAAACCAGGCTTGAGTTTCGGCTCAACATCCTGTTATTCTGGGCAAATCACTTAATCTCCTTGTAAATGAATGTGTCCTTAACTGGTGCTCATGAAAAGCACCGGTGTTGTTGACCTTTGTTTAGCCAACATGTGTTTCCTTCTTTCGATGGGAGATATTCCAACAACTTCTTCGGGGCTGGTCTGTTGCAGGGTTCGGTGGTCAGACCTCCTGCCTGTATTATTCAGCTTGGGAGGTTGGTAAATTTGATAATCATAAGTAGATCAAGATCCAAAATGTAAAAAGGGTCACAATATCCAAAGATTAAAGCCTGCAGAAATCGGAGCCGCGTACACGCAGCTTCAGGGACCACTTCGCTATTCGAGCCCTGAACCAGGGCCAATTTATACTCCTGCCATCCAATATACAACATTAGGTGCTTTACTAGCCGCACTTGTAGAGGGAATACGGTTACTGTGGCTTTGGTGTTGTTGATTAAGTGCTGGTGCTGAGCCCCGAAAACCACTGGCTCAAATTAGGCACCTTGTAAAGTGCTCTGACATCCTACATTGAGATGAGCAGCGCTATAAAATAATTAAATAAAAAAAATAGTAAGTGCCATTTACGTCAATATTTGTGCATTTACTCATGCAGTTAAATCTTGCATCCTTGCAGAGCAAGCACATCTTTTACATAGGGAGTTGAACAAAGTTAAAAACCTGCCTCCAGTTCATAGTTTCTCTTAAGTACTTGTGAAGTGATAACACACTGTGCAACTTTGTTTCCTTGCTTTGCTATGGCGCCTAGGTATTTAGTCAATCACACGTCAGGCTGATAGCGCTGTACATAAGGCCTTTCTTTTGGGCCCAGCTGAAGTGTAAATAAGAAAGCCCCCTTGTCGCCTGCATGTTGCTGCTCTGAATAGAATACAGACAACAAGCGGACGCTGCTGAAATATGACTTGGGGTAGGAAAATGACACCAAGACAAATTCAGCATATTACAGTGGGGATATAGCTGCCGAAACCAGGATCCGTTGCGATTCCTCTACAGTTCAGCACTGCTTGCCACATAATTTAGTCAATCCAACTGCATACATTGGTTTGCACTGCTGCATAGTTCCAGTGGCCCTGGCTAGAGACCTGATACCAGGTTGACTCGATCATCCTCAGATTTGGCATTATGCCTTGCACTCTATTGCATGGGCTTTATTTCGCCTCCCTATCAGGTCTTTGAATCTTGATTACTTGTCTTTTGATATTCTCACTTTATAGGGTAACCACCACTATAAATAGTGTATTTAAAAATCCAATTGTCAACTTTCATTCACTTTTAATAATGTAAATATTTTGTAAATACATATGTAACCTGTTGAAATGAGCTAATGTAAAGCGTTCTAACATCCCTTTCAATAATGTCAGCGAGATAGAAAAAAAAACCCTTATGTAGTGCCCATTATGGAAGACCATTTGTAGGTAATGATGCCTGCTGGACTGTAGTGACTGCTGTGAGACTGATGTACTTACGGTACCCCTGTAAAGTTTGAGTTCCGATACCTGTTCTTTTGGTTGTGCTACACCCCCCCCCTCTCATACAACTGTCCTTCCCATTCTTTCTTGTACCTAAGGGACAACTGCTCTGTGCTTGAATGGTCCCTAACCTCTAAACTAGTCTCCTCCATCTGTTAGAGCACTGTAGAGCAGTGCTTTATTTGAGCCGGTGGCTTCCAGTGCTCAGCACCGACACTTATGACAGTCTGCCACATGGTGGTGCTGTCTGTCTAATTTAGAGATAAACACAACAACAGTTGTTTATTAATTCAGTCCACATTAAAAATAACTAATACCTCCCATCCAAACCATTCTTGCAGCTTTAGGGGCATGGAATAGACGGAATATCCACACTTGTAGGACTGTGAGGGTTAGTAGATGTGTTGGTACTTTCATTGGCAGCGCTGGCAGGGTAAATGGGTGGAGTAAGCTGCAGTGGCCTCCTGACGAGGGCTCTGGCACTTAGTTTGTTTTCCAAATTAAGTGCTGCTGTCGAGGCTCTGTGCGCAGCTAAGCCCTCGGCAAAAGATTAGAACGTTGGAAGGTTGAGAGCTCTGTTGAAGGCAATGGAGCAGCAGCGAGTTATAAACATTGACTTAACTTTTCAGTATACAGCCTTAGACCCTCCATCCCCTCCCTCTCCAAGACATGTGGACGGGAAGGGATTGAGAGAGGAAAAGGCTGTGGGTGAGGCCATGCGGACAGGGGCGGTCTTTGGCATGTGCAAGCTGTGCACCTGCACAGGGCCACCAAGCCCCAGGGGCCACCAGGCCAATATATATCCTTAATATAATAATCCTCTGAGGATGGACACATAATTTACGTGGCGGCCCTGGCAGGGTTTTGGCGGCCTCCGACTCTGTTCTGCTTCCAAACACCAGAACCCCCCTCTTCACTGGCCTCCGCGCTCTGCCCCGCCTGGACCCTCTCTTCTGGGGGCCCCTACCTACACTTCCTGCCCAGGGCCACCATGAGCCTAGAGCCGCCCCTGATGCGGAGAATGCACCCCTCGCCGTACTCCCGTGTCGCACTGTGGGGCGGGGGGGGGGGTTTCTCCTCACCTCCTGTGTCTTCCTCAGCTCTGCCAAATGAAGAAAATCAGATTGTCAGTAGAGACAGAATCAGGGGCTAACTTTAGCCCCCTTGAAGCTCCCTCTGTTTCTGTTTTATGCTTGTCACGTGACCGTGCACCCAGCAGAAACAGTTCTAGAAAGACAGCAGGAGCTGTGATAGGCTCAGAAGCTTCTGCGCTGCGGGGGTTTTAAACTCACTTGGTATCTGGGGAGGCTTTTCTTTTCAGTTGGGGCACTCTGTCCTCATCGGGCCGAATGTTCTAATAGCCTTATAGCCCGCAGTAGAAGACTATTCCGGCCATTAATATTCCACTCCCTTGTTATATACCCTCGCAATTGGCTCAGGGCCAATAATGCCTTTAACGAACCTCCAATGGTCGGCAGCTCTGATGGAGGGTCTGGATTGCAACATGGTAAGATCAAAGCATATCCAGACTGTCAGTGTTTAGCTCACTGAGCTATATACCCCACATCTAATGATATCTACCCTCTGATAGTGTGATGTAATGCTTGTATTCTGGGTCAGAAGTAGTGGTATGTCAAGAGTTTAGGAAGATGTTTAAAACGGTGTGCGCTGAAACTCTTGAAATGTTGTTTGAATCTGCCCTTCTGCAAGCTGCACCCATGGATTTCATAAATGATAAACTAACCACGAAGGATTCGATCAACGCTCGTGTGATTCGCACCTCAGAAATGAAGCAAATTGCCATTGGACTGTTGGTTTCACTCGTTTATGGTTTTGAACATCAAGAGAAAACAGACATTGCATATTTTTAGGTTTCGCCTCGCCGAAGATGCGCTCTGCGCATCTTTTCGGCGCAGGCGAAATCCTGTTGAGAACCGTAGGGTGGCTTGGTTCGGCCCTCGTCCTTGATTGGCTGGCTCCGTAAACGGAGCCTTGCCATTGGACGAGGGGCCTGTCCGTCAATGCCGGACCAGACACGGGGGCGTTCCCGACATTCTTTGGCTTTTGCCGACGTCACGGGACGCCGGGAACGCCCCCGTGTCTGGTCCGGCATTGCCGGCACCTCCCTTGCTCCCCCTCCCGCTTGTTTCCTGGTGTGGGAAATTAAACAAAGGTTTCTTTCTTCATACTGAAGCATCAGTGTGTTCCTGCAGATACTGACCTCGGTGGAAATGACAATGTTCCTTTAAGACGGCCTCCCACCTCTGCGCATCTTTTCGGCGCAGGCGAAATCCTGTTGAGAACCGTAGGGTGGCTTGGTTCGGCCCTCGTCCTTGATTGGCTGGCTCCGTAAACGGAGCCTTGCCATTGGACGAGGGGCCTGTCCGTCAATGCCGGACCAGACACGGGGGCGTTCCCGACATTCTTTGGCTTTTGCCGACGTCACGGGACGCCGGGAACGCCCCCGTGTCTGGTCCGGCATTGCCGGCACCTCCCTTGCTCCCCCTCCCGCTTGTTTCCTGGTGTGGGAAATTAAACAAAGGTTTCTTTCTTCATACTGAAGCATCAGTGTGTTCCTGCAGATACTGACCTCGGTGGAAATGACAATGTTCCTTTAAGACGGCCTCCCACCATGAGGCAGCCTCGGCAGCGGCGAGGTGCGCCCTGTCTGCCTTGATGTCACGACAGGCAGAGGCCACCCCTTCGGAGCTCGCGGAGGCGGGCGTGCTGTTTCAGGAAGTGACTCGCTTTCACTTCGCTCGCAGCGGCTCTTCGAGACTTCAGGAAAAGAAAGTTGGGCAGAGCTGCAAGCTGGTCCGGCTGCTTCCGAAGGCAGGACCATGGGGTAAGCTCACGCGCTTGGCGTGCCTCTTTCAGCCCTGCTGTTCCACATGGGCCCGTCTCTAATAGAGCATCGTGTCTCAAGTAGGCAAAGGCTTGCATTATACGTTCTTTGTCAGACCTAAGAACATTCGTAACCTAAGACCACTCGCTCTTGTTCCCAGTAGGTTGGAAGGGCTTTCCAAGTGCAGGCGGCTCTCTGTCTGTCCCAAGGACAGAGGGCAGTGACCTGGCTCGTTGCTGCCCTATGTCCCGGGTTAAGTGCTGTTTGCTTGTTGGGAGCTGGCTTCCTCTCTCCAGATGTTTCTCTTGCTGCTGCGTCGAGAGCGCTGTACAAGTGCAGACTAGCACACATCTACAGTTCAAGCTTTCACAGGGGCAGCAGCAGGGTTTCTTGTAAGACAGCACCAGCAGTAACTTGTACACAGGATAGTACAACAGACTTATCTTCTGACACCCTACAGGGAAAAACCATGTGTAGTATTTACACCCTGCAGCGGCAGTGTTAGTAACACACATTGCTTACGATGGACAGGCAGGCACTTCTATAATTTGAGAGTACCAGCACTTTTCAGAAGAGGTGATGCACGTATATTACTAGTATAACGGCACTTTTTTGGTAGCATACGGGTGTTCTAGGATAGAGAGGGCCGGCAGTTTTACATTTTAATTTCAGTGATTGTGTGTTCACGTAGGCGAATAGGAGGCTCGCGTTTTCGGGGCTGTGTGGCGAATTTTAATGGTTGTAGCTTGTAATGAGCCAATTGTGAGTTCCAAAAAATTCAAGTGCCCCAAATTTGGTACCACATAGGGTATTCCGGACACCTCTGTGAAGCCATGCAGCAAGTACACCTTTGTTTTAGCAAAAATACTTGGAATGCATGAGCGCAGGCGTCCATATTGAATTCCTGCAGATTATTCCACCCCTCTACTTGTGCAGCCAAGGCAGTACCGGTTAGGACCAGTTGTGACTTTGGTTTACTGGGAACCGCATTGACCCCACCATGTTCTACCAGGCTCACCAGGTTCTGACAGCCACTCAGTGGCGATGTGCCTTTTTCTAAAACCATCTTTCTAGACCATTTTCGACGCTGCAGGCAATACAAACTTTGGTTAACGACTCTGGAGGCCATTCCCAGATGTTGGCGAAAAAACAGCTGATTGAAAGTGAGACCTGCTTTGTCTAACGTGATGTGTCTGTGTTATAAAGAGCAGAGCTGTGAGGCGGTACCAGTTTGTTGCGTGGTGCTTTGTGCTGGATAAGCTGGTCTTGAAAATCACTGTCCGTATAACTGAGGCACAAACTGTTCCATCAGTAATCTTGCATTAGAGATTGCTACAGAGTGCAGTCTACAGGGCGGGCCTCGCATGCTATTCTGTCCAGCCCCCTGGGGTGTCTACAAACAGCAGGTGTAAACTTTTGTCTACTGCTTGTGCAGTGCATGCATCACGAAACTGCATTGTGTTTTGATGTCCCCATGGTGGCCAGAGGTTTCTGGCAGAATCGCCATTGCTGCTCTTTTTAAGGAGTGGATCAGATTTAGCGTTGCAGAAACACACCCGATACCCTCAAAGCCCCCCCTTTGAGAAAAGCACATAAGCTCAGTTTCTGGAAGACTGCCTTGAAGCTCCTGTTGTAAGTGGCGGATATAAGTAGCCTCTTTGTTGACATCGACTGAGATTGTCCCAGAGTTGGTAGGGAAGTTCGGCTCAGCTGACACAAATCCAGGGGTCAGAAGGTCCAGGAGTGAGTCCAGAGAAGGCCTGGCATAGGACATTCTTGAGTTTCCTTTTGAGCTTAGAACAATCTTTTTTTGTTGTCTACAAATCCGGTTCAAACTGTTCCAAATGTTGTGGATCACATGTTCTCAGAGTTTTTCCATTGGCATCCGTTTTGTGGAAGGACATGGGAGTGATCTGTTGTCAGATGCTGATCTCGGGTTGCCAAAAAGGCTGTCATTTTGGAATAGTGACTGCTTGCCTTTGACACTGTACAGAGCTGTGCTGCCTTTTGGTTAGGTTCTCGCCATACAGAATCCACATATACACACACACACACACACACACACACACACACACACACACACGTACACACACACGTACACACACACACACACACGTACACACACACACGTACACACGTACACACACACACGTACACACACACACACACACACACACACACACACGTACACCCACACACACACGTACACACACACACACACACACACACACACATATATATATATGAACACAAAACTCCCTCCAAAGGAACGAGGCAGAGACCCAGGAGGATACAGTTGGAAGCAACTTTAATGAAAAAACTGGCGAATGCATTTCGGCAGACCACTGCCTTCCTCAGCGCCCAAAGCGTCCCAACTGTGCATTCACAGCATAGTGGTGAGTTCAACCCCCATGTACCTTGTTGGAGCAGGTACGCTCCTCCCCCTTTCAGCCAATTTCCACACCTGCGTTGAGTCCCGTTGTGTAGAGGGACTTCATTTCCCAGAATCCAACAGTGAGACCCTTGGGAATTGTGCGCGGGGCGAACAAGAAACAGTTTGTCAAGAGTCAGTGCGGGGGGTACAACGAACAATGTCCAACCACTGGAACAAAGGAAAAGGACTGTGCATTTGTAGATGGGGTTTTCTTCATTGCCTACCATACACATTTCTCATGCCTCATTTCCCCACCTACTTCCTGCGAGCATAATGCAGTGGTAGTCCCTAAGACAGGTAGCCAACCCTGTATATCAAGGTATTAAAGAGATTTGTTGGCTTTTATATGGGTCAGTACAATCAGTGTTGTCACAATATGCCGCAAAAATCCAAGCAGACGTCATCAAACAGCAATATTTTAGAATGTCTATTTGTGGTGATTGTCACTGATGCAGGAGAAGGTAAACAAAACTGTTTACTTTCTTCCCTTCACTGCACGTCCCCTTTGAAGGCCCCGTATGCTTGTCAAACTATATATGTGTGTATATTTTTTATTGTGGGGAAGGTGCAGCGTATCATTTAAAGACCTTTAAGTGTAAATAAGTTGCAATCATTAGAAGTCTGTGAGGTTTTCTTGTGAGTTTCATTGTTTCATTGGCGTGCCTCTGTGGGCAGAGGAACATGTAATTGAGCTTTACTCCTTCAATAATCCTAAAAAAAACCTGAAACTACTCTTTATTATACTAGACCATAGGGTTTCGGATCTAGTTGGGCAGACGCTCGTGGGCTCGGGTTCTGTTTTTGAGTCCGTGGCAGAATTGCTAGTACACAAGTCAGTTGTCCGTTTTGTTACTCTGCCTGGTCTAAAAAGTTTTGTGTACGTGTGCATAGTGATGGTGCAATTGTACGGACATGTAAGAGAGTCTGTATTTGACCAGACAGGTATAGATGCTCACAGTCCATGTACATATTGCTATATCGGGACAGTCCAGACTTCCACTGTAGACCCCTGTCGCAGCCTGTTAGATTACAGATCCAACAACACAAAGCTGCCTTAATAATCCTTCAGTCCAGAAGTAGGACGTGGCTTTGTGCCAGTCGAGTGCAGATGTTTGCACAACTACTTTCAGATGCTTGACCCCGGGCTTCGTGCATGTCTGTTAAAGTACAGAGAAAGATGTATTTACAGTGTTTAAGTTTGACATAAAAAGTAATATTTATTGGAGGAATGAGTCTGGCAGCTGCATACGCTGGCGGTACTGATGGTGGAGTGGGAGAAGCTCAGCTTTGTGTAGTTGAGGAAAGCCCTACTTGTGTATTTAAATGCCTTCTCCTATTGGAGAGAGTCCTGAAAGCTGGAAGTCACCCCCCCCCTTTGCCCAGGTCTTATTTCTGCCAGCTGGCAGTGGAAATTGCTCATTGCAGGACCACAGCGAACTGTTCTTAATGTCATTGTGCTGTTTCTTTGTACTATTTATTGTGATCTCTTAATTCACCCTGGATGTTCACCTGGTGAACGTGTGAGCCTGGCAATGGCTGCCTTGAGGATTCGTATGTTGGGTGCATTCTGCTGTGCGCTTTTGCATTCCATCAGTTGTTGATGACGGTTGGAGTCCATTCTAAACTTTGTAGGAAATATTTCTACTGTGGTGGTGCTGTCCGTCAGCTAAGATGAAAGTGAATTTTTATGCCCCTACATGCTGCTCAGCCCCAAAATATGTTAATTGTAGAGAATCATTTCAATGCTCATGCAAGTACTGATGCCTTTTTAGGAGATTTGAGAGCTAAGGTCTCAGATTGAGACTCATGCAGGTTGCTACTAGTTGCAATCCAGGAAGGAATTTCCTAATGTTAATAGAGACTATAGTCCAGACCTAGGTTGTTTTGTTTGATATCAGGGTCTGTTAAATGTTCTGGTTCTCAGAGCAACTTAACATTTAGTTCATGTTGTCTGGAATTTGAGGCTGATGTGCCAACAGGTGCTTATGCAACTGTTTGAGTCTCTGACCATCCATGACTCCTTTATGGTGGATACAAGAATGCTGCCAGCGGCATACAAACTCCTCAGAACTTTCCCAGTTATTACTATTTACATGGTGTGTACCTCTTGGGGATTTTATATGGCCTCCAAGGTGAAGAACATTGGAATTGTGATGAACTTCAACTTTGCCATAAACAGGAAGCTTTTCATAAGACTTGCCCTGTTATTTATCTCCGAGAGAAAGTCCTCTTTCCTTGCTCGCTATTCCCTTATACACAATCTTTGCAACCCCCCGCACCCCAGTATATTTTGGACAACAAAGGGATGAAAAGATATGCACACTCCAAATCCAAGGACTCTGGCAGAGCACGTTGCAGCTTTGGGGGCAAAACAGTTTTAGTACAACAGTTGTTCTGTGGCATGCCTACCACAGGATTGCAGAAAACAGCAAGAACACATACATTTTAGCAACATTTTTTAAACCTTCCAGTTTAATGAAGCCTTTGATGTTCTATCTTAGGCCCCTTATCTCTCTCTTTATGGTACTTATTGGGTGCACTAAAGTCCAGCTTATGAATCATGTACCCCAAGATGAAAAATATCATAGCAACATTTTGATGTGGCATGTGTGCATCTTATTGTATTATTTTAACTTGTTTCTTGGTGCCTGTCTTTACCTAATGAATAGAGCATCAGGACGGGACAGGGCCTGCTCAAATCATTTTCTCAAACAAAAGTAAGGCTCACCTGCACCCTAAGCCAATGAAGACTTTTACACTGAAGGGCATCCTGAGGTTCTTTACTCCTCCCTTTAGTACATAGGCGATGATGCTGTTTTTACAGTCATTAACGAGTGACTGGGTGATGGTAACTTTAATTGCGACATTGAATATTTTATTTTTAGTATTTTACTTTTAGTTCCCTGCCCCCTCGCTGTGCTTGCTTCCCTGCCCCACTACTTCGAGAGAAAGCCCCAGGCTGCTGAAAGGCCGGTGTATGTTGGAAAAAAAACAAATAGGGCTTAGAAAAACAAACGCCTCTCTGCGTGGCTTCCCGCCGGTGAGGGGCGAGGGCGCGTTTCGCCAGGGACCCCCATTGTCATGCGGGAATGTGCGAGGGACTTTCTTCTCATTAGGAGGTGGGGGGTGGAGCGGCCGCCGGGGCAGGGCGTGGTGCTCGGCAGGAGATGCAGAGATAGAAAGAGAAAGGGGGCTCTGTGCCCTTTTCCGAGCCGGGCTAGCCTTCTCTTGTCACTCACCTGGGAATATTTTAAGTGCGCAGTATGGAAATTAGCGAAGACGCTCGTTTTATACTTTTTGAACCCAAAGCTACTCTTTTTGTTTCTGAAGGAGGGATTTAATTAAGCTATTTGTATTCCAATAAAACACATTTTAATACATTTATAGTACAGATCCAGTAAAAAAAGGTAGCATTCTTCATATATTTGATTAGGCAGGAACACACCCAAAAAGTTCACACTAGTAGTTTAAACTCACTATTTCTAATCATGCATCTTTACTGCTGTTCATCTGTAAAGCTGTAATCATACATATTTTTTGTATTTTGCTGCTTTCACGCCGAGACTATATTATACATAGGGGCCCATACGTGCTCTTGAATATACATTGCGCCACCTGGCAGCTCTGCGACACGAGCTCAGAGGATACTGCCACTACAGTAGCTCGGAGTGTAGTCTGTAAACAGAAAGGTGGGAATAAAGCAAGTGTCAATTGCAGAATAATTGGTACCACTTGGTACCACTGCACCAGCCACACTACTTCCCTACTGACCGTTCTCCACTTCAGCCCCGTCTAAATTACAATTCCTGCTTGTGACCCTTTTGCCTGCTTGTGCTTGTTTTCCTGACCCTGTTGCCTGCTTGTGCCTCCGTGTGCCCCTGTTGCCTGCTTGTGCCTCCGTGTGCCCCTGTCGCCTGTTTGTGCCTCAGTTTTCGTGCCCCTGTTGCCTGCTTGTGCGCCCCTGTTGCCTGCTTGTGCCTCCGTGTGCCCCTGTTGCCTGCTTGTGCCTCCGTGTGCCCCTGTCGCCTGCTTGTGCCTCAGTTTTCGTGCCCCTGTTGCCTGCTTGTGCGCCCCTGTTGCCTGCTTGTGCCTCCGTGTGCCCCTGTTGCCTGCTTGTGCCTCCGTGTGCCCTTGTTGCCTGCTTGTGCCCCTGTTGCCTGCTTGTGCCTCCGTGTGCCCCTGTTGCCTGCTTGTGCCTCCGTGTGCCCCTGTTGCCTGCTTGTGCCTCAGTGTGCCCCTGTTGCCTGCTTGTGCGTCCGTGTGCCCCTGTTGCCTGCTTGTGCCTCAGTGTGCCCCTGTTGCCTGCTTGTGCCATGTGGGTGTGTGTGGAGGGCTCTGTGTGGCTGTGTGTGTGGGGAGGTTTGTGTGGCTGTGTGTGTGGGGAGCTTTGTGTGGCTGTGTGTGTGGGGAGCTTTGTGTGGCTGTGTGTGTGAGGAGCTTTGTGCGGCTGTGTGTGTGGGGAGCTTTGTGCGGCTGTGTGTGTGGGGAGCTTTGTGTGGCTGTGTGTGTGGGGGGGGCTCTGTGTGTGTCATTTGCGAGAGATAAAGCTAGTGGCATTGTAAATGACAATGCCATTTATTTATGTTAAAAAATACATAAATAAAAATAATGTCAAGAGCAATGCCAATAGCTCTAACTTTAACAAAGGCGAAACCATTGCATTGTAAATGCTTGTTGTAAATCTCGCTAATTTTTTTAACATGTTCACAAATGACTAACGTTCGCATTGATGAAATGTAATACTTCAGTTTCAGCACAGGAGATCACAATCAGGGTGGGCGGGGAACAGGATTGAAACGCTCGAGGCAGCACAGGGTAATGGCATGTGTGTGTTTGTAAATGTGTTTGTATTTATATAGCGCCTTTTACCCAGAGGTCTCGTAGCGCTGTATTCATACCGCTGTGAAACCCTTCCTGGCTTTCCTGTTAGATGTCCACTCCAGGGCACCCCCAAGGTGGAGGCCAGGCATCCAAGCGCTGCTGGGGCCGTTGTGGAGATTAAGCAAGCTATTGCCCAGAGTCACAGAGTGGGACACATGATTAGACTAGGCACAGAGGCGAGAATTATCAGGTCTGGGGAGATTGAGTCCAAGAGCCGCCGAGGCGGGAATTGAACCCTGGTCCCGGGCCAGACCTCTGCATCAGGGTCTGCCGCTCTAACCATTGAGCCACGCTTCTCCACTCAATATAGATTTTGCAATGCAACCTTGAGGAGCATTATGGGCCACGTAGTTACTAGTGTGACAAAGGCGATTGGAGGGTGACTGTGACAGGTTCGATTCAAAACTGGAGGGAGTGACTTAGTGGCTTGGGCTCATTAAGAGGCAGACTGCATTACTGTGTAAAGGGAACCATTTGAAAAAGAAAGACACGGGCAGAGGTTGTGAAGGTACAATCTAATGAAGCAATGATTTGAGGGTTAAAGAATGGGTAAAATACTAGTAAACTTGAGGGTGTGAGAACGGGTGATCAATTGCGGGATGTGAGGGTAATGGTAGGCAATATCTAAATTAAGAGGGCAGGACGTTTAAATAGATGGGTCTCTTAAGCGAGTCAGCGGGAGCGTAGCGCGCCGTGTTTAGAGGGAAAGTGCTGAGTTAGGGTCAACTTGATAATACTATATTGATTTGTTTGTGAAAAAGTATGTAATGTTGAACGTAGCGGTTTGAGGCCACATTTTAATGACAAACATTTTTTCATTTGTAGTGAGCCCCTGAGGAAGGGCTAACTATTAAGGCCCGAAATGCATTGGGTAACACCAATTTCGCAACTGAGGATGTTTTATGTTTTTGGGCGTGTCCAGATAAAGGCTCGGATGGGCATAACTGTGGCATGAGAAACTGTTGAAATATAAATTCACACGAGTGAACTGAACAACAAAAATAAACAAGATCAAACCGAAGTTTTCGGATTAAATGGAACATTTAATGTTGAAATTTCAATAACGGTCAACTAATTCCGTGATAATCACAATGCATGCTGTGCACCTGGCAATGGAGGGAAACTCCCCTCCATCTTCAATGTTGTTCAGAAGTAGTGGTACCACTTTGGAGAGACTGGCTGTGTACATGCACTCTATGCAAAGGCTTTGTGGTTCTTTCCGTGGCGCAGAGAACACAATGACTTTTTTCTCTCTAATCCACAATTAAGAACTGTAGTATGAATTTTTCACAGGTGTGCTCATAAATGTTGGAATATTTGGGGTGCATCTCTCATTGGTGGGAGGTAACGCCATATCCGCTCTGTCTGTGACTGAGCCCGGTCTGTCTTCTGGGGTAGCACCACTGCTTGCCACCCTTGTCGTTCACTTTCCCTTATTTTGTCTAGGTCGCAGCTTGGGGGACCCTCGGCACCGTGAAACCCCACCCGGGGTTTGAACCGCAGATCGATGTGGAAGATCTTGCAGACGCAATAGACCAAAAAGGTACAAGTACATCTAATAGAAGCCAGCACAGTGCACTGCTCTGCGCAGCTCAATCGCGAGACAAGTCGCTGAACTGACCGTGGACAGGATTTAACATCGTAGCACTTAACATCATTATTCGTGTTACATATTTTTTTTATTGCATGATCTAATAATTGATTTTAGAACTCTTTAGAAAAATGTGAGCATCATTGTTTAGTGTTTATTGTTCTCCTGAGGCTGCAGATATGTCTGTCAGTGTGTTTTGAGATATGTGTTTTATTTTGGTTTGCAATTTTTATTTCCACCCATTGCAGAGGATTCATTTATAGAGAATATGTCTCGTTACCCCGCATGCTTTTTTATGCATGCCATTACAACGCACTCATTGCAATGACCACATTGTAACAATGCATGCCATTACTCCACAAGTCGGAACAATGACTTCCTCTGGGGGGGCGCTGGATGTTGGAATAGTATAATTTACTATTCCAACTCTAGTCTGTGCAACAGTAGGGAAGGTGTTGGATTTTAAATACAACACCTTCTGACCCCCAAGTCGTTGTTCCTTCTTGCCGAGTAATAGCATGCGTGGTAACAACGCGGTCTTTGTAACGACCGCATTATAATGGCATGTGGTGGTCCGGTTTCGGAGTAAACTATGTTTACCATTTATTGATGTTTGCATCAATGATGGCCCTGCAAGGATGAGCTTGTCAGGAGTGTTAATTAATGCTCTGAAGAGCATTACCGTCATTGTGAAAGGGTTCTTTCTATCAGCATAGACAGAAAAACGATGGGCTGTGTTAAACATCCATTAAACTTTATTATTTGTTTACAAAGCTAAATATTCTGCAAACGAATTCAGTATTGTGAATTAAAATTTACAGTTAACTTCTTTCTTGTGAACAACAAATTTGAACATCCAATAAATTCACTGGAAAAAAAACAAAAGTTACAGTGTTGTTCTAGTTGGGCTCAGATTTCACTGTTACAAAACCATAACAATTCAGCACTTCTAGTTACCTGAGCTAATTATAAGTTACGCGCCCACAATGTACCGCTTATGAACTCACATATTACATCAGTCATGACATGGTCAGTGACATCACTGATGACATCTCAAAAGACATCGCTGATTACATAATCCAGTGAATGTTTTCTAAAAGTTAAACAGATATACTAAGATACTACAAAAGTTAAATGACTATACTTTGTGTACTACTAAGTGAAACAAATTTTAACATATATAATGTGAGTGGCTGTGTGACTATGTGCATTAATGTGTGAGGAGGTGTCAGAGTGGCTCTATTGGTGTTTGAGTGCTTGTATGGGTGATTGAGTGGCTGTAGGGGTTAGTAAGTAAATGTGTGTGGTTGTGTGCATGAGTGGGTGAGTCATTGGTGTATGGGTGAGTGAGTGGGTATGTGAGAGGTCTTGTGGGTGAGTGATGGAGTATGTGAGTCGCTGTATGGGTGGCAGTGCATAAGTGGTATGTATATGGGTGAGTGCGTGGGTGACTAAGTGAATGTGAGAGTGGCTGTATGGGTGAGTGTGTGCTTGTCTGTGACTGTATAGGTGAATGAGTAGATGTTAGTATCTGTATGAGTGAGTGGATGTGTGAGTAACTGTATGGGTGAGTGAGTGGCTGTAGGATTGACTGTATGGGTGAGAGTAGGTGTGTGAGCAGTTGTATGGCTGACGGACTCAAAGTGTGTGATTGACTGTATGGGTCTGTGTGTTAGTGTCTGTATGTCTATTTGACTGGATGTGTGAGTGGCTGTATTGGTGAGTGAGTGGGTGCATGAGTGGCGGCTTGGGCAAGTTAGTGGCTGTGTAAGTGGCTGCATGAGTAACTGAATGTGTGAATGGCTATGAATCAAAGAGTGAGTGTGTGAGAACTTGTATGGGTCTCTGAGTTGTGTGGGAGGGGGTGTATGTGAAGTTGTATAGGGGTGTGAGTGGGTGGGTGAGTGAGTGGTTTGGTGGATGATGCCATCAGTGATATCATTTGAGATGTCATCAGTGATTTCACTTACATGTCATCAGTGATGTAATATGTGTGGTCATAAGCAGTGCATTGCAGAGGCATACGTTATAGTTAGCTCAGGTACCTATAACTGCAGAATTTCTATGGTTTTGTCAGAGTGAAATCTGAGCCCAACTAGAACAACCCTGTAACGTTTGCTTTTTTCAGTGAATGTCTACAGTTTTTTAAATTCTGTTTCCTAACTATAACGTCACTGTATCCTTTGTTTTGTAAGTGAATTACTAGGGTTTTTTGTATTTTATTTAGTAAATGTAACCACTAACCTTTGACAGTGAGTGTGTGAGTGAGTGCATGAGTATCTCATTAGGTCTGGGTGGGTGTGCAAGTCTCTGAGTGGGTCTGTGAGTCCGTGTGAAAGTGCTTGAGTAGGTCTGTGTGTGGGTGGGTGTCTGAGTGCTCTCTGTTTTGCGCTCTTCTGCTCGTTCTCTGCTCATTTTATGCTCACTTCTGACCTTTTATTTTACCTCTTTCTGCTTACTACTGAGCTTTATTTTGCCTATTTCTGCTAGTTTCTCACCCTTATTTTTCCTCATTATGCTAGTTTCTGATCTTTATTTTGCTTCTTCCTGCTTGTTCATGACCTTTATTTTGCCTCTTGCTGCTCATTGCTGAGCTCTATTTTGACTCTTTTTGCTCGTTGCCGACTCTTATTTTGCCTCTTTCTGCTCATTGGTGGCCTTCATTTTGCCTCTTCCTACTAGTTTCTGATCTCTCTTTTGCCACTTTCTTCTCGTTGGTGACCTTTGTTCTGCCTCTTTCTTACCTTTATTCTACCTCTTGCTGCTCGTTGTTGACCTTTATTCCGCCTCTTTCTGCTCTCTTCTGACCTTTATTCTGCCTTTTTCTGCTAGTTTCTCACCTTTTGTGTCTCTTTCTACTTGTTGCTGACCTTAAATCTGCCCCTTTCAGCTCATTTCTCACCTTTATCTTGCTCTTGCTGCACATGTGGACCTTTTTTCTGCCTCTTTGTTTATTTCTGACATTTATTCTACCTCTTGCTGCTCGTTCTGACCGCTTTTTGCCTGTTTCTGCTCCTTTCTCACCTTTATTTTGCCTCCTTCTGCTCATTGCTCACCTTTATTCTGCCTCTGTGTGTTCTTTTCTGACCTTTTATTCTACCTCTTTCTGCTAATTTCTGACCTCTATTTTGCCTCTTATTGCTCATTTCTGAACTCTATTTTGCCTCTCTGCTCGTTGCTGACCTTTATTTTGCCTCTTTCTGCTAGTTTTTGACCTTCACTCTGCCTCTTTCTGCTTGTTTCTCACCTTTATCTTGCTCTTGCTGCATGCTGCAGACTTTTTTATGCCTGTTTCTGCCCTTTTCTCACCTTTATTTTGCCTCTCTCTGCTCATTGCTGACCTTTATTCTGATTCTTTCTGATTTTTTTCTCACCTTTATCTTGGCTCTTTCTGTTCTTTTCTGACCTTTTATTCTGCATATTTCTGCTCATTTCTAACCACAATTTTGCCTCTTACTGCTAATTGCTTACCTTTATTCTGCTTCTTTCTGCTAGTTTCTGACCTATTTTGATTCTCTATGCTCATTGCTGACCTTTATTCTGACTCTTTCTGCTAGTTTCTCACCTTTATTCTGGCTCTTGCTCATGTCTGACCTTTGTTTATCCTCTTTCAGCTTATTTCTGACATTTATTCTGCCTCTTTCTGCTCGTTTCTCACCTTTATTTTGCCTCTTTCTGCTGGTAGCTGTTCTTCATTATGCCTCTTATTGCTAGTTTCTGAACTTTCTTCTGCCTATTTCTGCCCTTAATTCTGCCTCTTTCTACTTCTTTTTCACCTTTATCTTGCTGCTTGTTTCTGAACTGAATTCTTCCTCTTTCTGCTCGCTGCTGACCTTTATTCTGCCTCTTTCTGCTCGTTTCTTGTCTTTATTTTGCCTCTTTCTGCTCTTTTTCACGTGGACGGCGAGAGGAGCCTCAAGCCACCCACTGTCCCGCCGACTCCCTCCTCCTGCAGTAGTCGCCATTGCTGCCGCTGAAAGGCTGCTCCCTCCGTGCAAGAGCAATCCTTTTGTCTGTTTCCCTGCCCGCTTGATAGTGGGCAGGAAAACAGATGAAACCTCCGCTTCCAGCAAGCAAGAGAATTTTGTCAGCTCTTGCTTGCTGGAAGCGGAGTGTTTGCTCTCTACTTGGTTGGAGCTGACAAAGCTCATGCCAAGTCACAGCAAACGGGTATGTACCTGGGGTGGGCACCACAGGACAGCAGGAGCACACTGGCGGGTTGGCGGTCCGAATTGCCATTATTGGCTCCAGGAGGGGGGCCACATGGCCCCCTTCTTTCTGGGAGCACGGGTTGGCCCCAGGGAGGTGAGGTCCCCTGGCCCGTATATGGCCTGGGAGGGGGGCCGCGCAGCCCCTTTCCCAGTTTTAATGACCTTTTAGGCCATGGGGAGGTGATGCTCTCCGGGGCCTTGAGTATCCACGTGCCCCCCCCCATGTTTTTATTTTAGCCCCGGGGAGGTAGTGGTCCCTGGGGATCAAAAGAGATCAGGAGGGGGGTCCCGCAGCCCCTTCTATTATATTTAAAAAAAATCCCCAGGGAGGTGGTTTTTCCTGGGGCTTAATGGAGCCTCAGGAGGGCGGCCCAGTGCACCCCATCCTTTTATCAAACCTGCATGCCCACAGGACCTGGCCCACCCAGGGTCCAAATACTAGAGAAGCGCGGGAGCCCACACTTTATTTTCTTTTTCGGCAGGAATCACAGATCCACTGCAACTCCAGCCAACAAAAAAAAGCTTTTTCCCCCAGTCAGGGTCCCTGTGGGATCCCCTCCCCCCCCCGAAGAGACCTAGGGAGTCAGGGTATTCCTTTTTTCTTTCTTAAGTTTTGAGTCCCAAGATGGCTGCCAACACTTCCTGGTTAAGTGTTGGCAGCCAATCACATTTCAGCACGGGGACTGTCGGATCCTTGGAGGATCTGTCTCTCTCTATATACACAAATTTGTTTTTTTAATTTCTCAAAATCTACTAAACAGATTAGCACCAAATAACAACAAGCATTTACAATGCAATGGTCTCGGCATCATTAAAGGTAGAGCTATTGGCATTGCTCATGACATTTTTTTTTCTTTCAATCATAAATAAATGGCATTGTCATTTACATTGCCAATACACAACACTCTGCACTCAACAGCACACACTACTCTGCACTCAACAGCACACACTACTCTGCACTCAACAGCACACACTACTCTGCACTCAACAGCACTACTCTGCACTCACTACTCTGCACTCAACAGCACTACTCTGCACTCACTACTCACTACACTGCACTCACTACTCACTACTCTGCACTCACTACTCACTACTCTGCACTCACTACTCACTACTCTGCACTCACTACTCACTACTCTGCACTCACTACTCACTACTCTGCACTCACTACTCACTACTCACTACTCTGCACTCACTACTCACTACTCTGCACTCACTACTCACTACTCTGCACTCACTACTCACTACTCTGCACTCACTACTCACTACTCACTACTCTGCACTCACTACTCACTACTCACTACTCACTACTCACTACTCACTACTCTGCACTCACTACTCACTACTCTGCACTCACTACTCACTACTCACTACTCTGCACTCACTACTCACTACTCTGCACTCACTACTCACTACTCACTACTCTGCACTCACTACTCACTACTCTGCACTCACTACTCACTACTCACTACTCTGCACTCACTACTCACTACTCTGCACTCACTACTCACTACTCACTACTCTGCACTCACTACTCACTACTCACTACTCTGCACTCACTACTCACTACTCTGCACTCACTACTCACTACTCTGCACTCACTATTCTGCACTCACTACTCACTACTCTGCACTCACTACTCACTACTCTGCACTCACTACTCACTACTCTGCACTCTGCACTCACTGCTCACTACTCTGCACTCACTACTCTGCACTCACTACTCACTACTCTGCAATCAGTACTCACTACTCTACACTCACTACTCTGCACTCACTACTCTGCACTCACTACTCTGCACTCACTACTCACTACTCTGCACTCACTACTCTGCACTCACTACTCTGCACTCACTACTCACTACTCTGCACTCACTACTCTGCACTCACTACTCACTACTCTGCACTCACTACTCACTACTCTGCACTCACTACTCTGCACTCACTACTCACTACTCTGCACTCACTACTCACTACTCTGCACTCACTACTCACTACTCTGCACTCACTACTCACTACTCTGCACTCACTACTCACTACTCTGCACTCACTACTCACTACTCACTACTCTGCACTCACTACTCACTACTCTGCACTCACTACTCACTACTCTGCAATCAGCACTCACTACTCTGCACTCACTACTCTGCACTCACTACTCACTACTCTGCAATCAGCACTCACTACTCTGCACTCACTACTCTGCACTCACTACTCTGCACTCACTACTCTGCACTCACTACTCTGCACTCACTACTCACTACTCTGCACTCACTACTCACTACTCTGCACTCACTACTCTGCACTCACTACTCTGCACTCACTACTCACTACTCTGCACTCACTACTCACTACTCTGCACTCACTACTCACTACTCTGCACTCACTACTCACTACTCTGCACTCACTACTCTGCACTCACTACTCACTACTCTGCTCTGCACCCACTACTCACTACTCTGCTCTGCACTCACTACTCACTACTCTGCACTCACTACTCACTACTCTGCACTCACTACTCACTACTCTGCACTCACTACTCTGCAATCAGTACTCACTACTCTGCACTCACTACTCTGCACTCACTACTCTGCACTCACTACTCTGCACTCACTACTCTGCACTCACTACTCACTACTCACTACTCACTACTCTGCACTCACTACTCACTACTCTGCACTCACTACTCTGCAATCAGTACTCACTACTCTGCACTCACTACTCTGCACTCACTACTCTGCACTCACTACTCTGCACTCACTACTCTGCACTCACTACTCTGCACTCACTACTCTGCACTCACTACTCTGCACTCACTACTCACTACTCTGCACTCACTACTCACTACTCTGCACTCACTACTCACTACTCTGCACTCACTACTCTGCACTCACTACTCTGCACTCACTACTCACTACTCTGCACTCACTACTCACTACTCTGCACTCACTACTCACTACTCACTACTCACTACTCTGCACTCACTACTCACTACTCTGCACTCACTACTCTGCACTCACTACTCTGCACTCACTACTCTGCACTCACTACTCTGCACTCACTACTCTGCACTCACTACTCACTACTCACTACTCTGCACTCACTACTCACTACTCTGCACTCTGCACTCACTACTCACTACTCTGCACTCACTACTCTGCACTCACTACTCACTACTCTGCACTCACTACTCTGCACTCACTACTCTGCACTCACTACTCTGCACTCACTACTCACTACTCTGCACTCACTACTCACTACTCTGCACTCACTACTCACTACTCTGCAATCAGTACTCACTACTCTGCACTCACTACTCTGCACTCACTACTCTGCACTCACCACTCACTACTCTGCACTCACTACTCACTACTCTGCACTCACTACTCACTACTCTGCACTCACTACTCACTACCCACTACTCTGCACTCACTACTCACTACTCTGCACTCACTACTCACTACTCTGCACTCACTACTCACTACTCTGCACTCACTACTCACTACTCACTACTCACTACTCTGCACTCACTACTCACTACTCACTACTCTGCACTCACTAGTCACTACTCTGCACTCACTACTCACTACTCACTACTCACTACTCTGCACTCACTACTCACTACTCACTACTCTGCACTCACTACTCACTACTCTGCACTCACTACTCACTACTCTGCACTCACTACTCACTACTCACTACTCTGCACTCACTACTCACTACTCTGCACTCACTACTCACTACTCACTACTCACTACTCTGCACTCACTACTCACTACTCACTACTCTGCACTCACTACTCACTACTCTGCACTCACTACTCACTACTCACTACTCACTACTCTGCACTCACTACTCACTACTCTGCACTCACTACTCACTACTCTGCACTCACTACTCACTACTCTGCACTCACTACTCACTACTCTGCACTCACTACTCACTACTCTGCACTCACTACTCACTACTCTGCACTCACTACTCACTACTCTGCACTCTGCACTCACTGCTCACTACTCTGCACTCACTACTCACTACTCTGCAATCAGTACTCACTACTCTACACTCACTACTCTGCACTCACTACTCTGCACTCACTACTCACTACTCTGCACTCACTACTCTGCACTCACTACTCACTACTCTGCACTCACTACTCTGCACTCACTACTCACTACTCTGCACTCACTACTCACTACTCTGCACTCACTACTCTGCACTCACTACTCACTACTCTGCACTCACTACTCACTACTCTGCACTCACTACTCACTACTCACTACTCTGCACTCACTACTCACTACTCACTACTCACTACTCTGCACTCACTACTCACTACTCTGCAATCAGCACTCACTACTCTGCACTCACTACTCACTACTCTGCACTCACTACTCTGCACTCACTACTCACTACTCTGCACTCACTACTCTGCACTCACTACTCACTACTCTGCACTCACTACTCACTACTCTGCACTCACTACTCTGCACTCACTACTCACTACTCTGCACTCACTACTCACTACTCTGCACTCACTACTCACTACTCACTACTCTGCACTCACTACTCACTACTCACTACTCACTACTCTGCACTCACTACTCTGCAATCAGCACTCACTACTCTGCACTCACTACTCTGCACTCACTACTCTGCACTCACTACTCTGCACTCACTACTCACTACTCTGCAATCAGCACTCACTACTCTGCACTCACTACTCTGCACTCACTACTCTGCACTCACTACTCACTACTCTGCACTCACTACTCACTACTCTGCACTCACTACTCACTACTCTGCACTCACTACTCACTACTCTGCACTCACTACTCTGCACTCACTACTCTGCACTCACTACTCACTACTCTGCACTCACTACTCACTACTCTGCACTCACTACTCACTACTCTGCACTCTCTACTCACTACTCTGCACTCACTACTCTGCACTCACTACTCACTACTCTGCTCTGCACTCACTACTCTGCTCTGCACTCACTACTCACTACTCTGCACTCACTACTCACTACTCTGCACTCACTACTCTGCACTCACTACTCTGCACTCACTACTCTGCACTCACTACTCTGCACTCACTACTCACTACTCACTACTCACTACTCACTACTCTGCACTCACTACTCTGCACTCACTACTCACTACTCTGCACTCACTACTCACTACTCTGCACTCACTACTCACTACTCTGCACTCACTACTCTGCACTCACTACTCTGCACTCACTACTCTGCACTCACTACTCTGCACTCACTACTCTGCACTCACTACTCACTACTCACTACTCACTACTCTGCTCTGCACTCACTACTATGCTCTGCACTCACTACTCACTACTCTGCACTCACTACTCACTACTCTGCACTCACTACTCTGCACTCACTACTCTGCACTCACTACTCTGCACTCACTACTCTGCACTCACTACTCTGCACTCACTACTCACTACTCACTACTCACTACTCTGCACTCACTACTCTGCACTCACTACTCTGCACTCACTACTCTGCACTCACTACTCACTACTCTGCACTCACTACTCACTACTCACTACTCACTACTCTGCACTCACTACTCACTACTCTGCACTCACTACTCTGCACTCACTACTCACTACTCACTACTCTGCACTCACTACTCACTACTCTGCACTCACTACTCACTACTCTGCACTCACTACTCACTACTCACTACTCTGCACTCACTACTCACTACTCTGCACTCACTACTCACTACTCTGCACTCACTACTCACTACTCTGCACTCACTACTCACTACTCACTACTCACTACTCTGCACTCACTACTCACTACTCTGCACTCACTACTCACTACTCACTACTCTGCACTCACTACTCACTACTCTGCACTCACTACTCTGCACTCACTACTCACTACTCACTACTCTGCACTCACTACTCACTACTCTGCACTCACTACTCACTACTCTGCACTCACTACTCACTACTCACTACTCACTACTCTGCACTCACTACTCTGCACTCACTACTCTGCACTCACTACTCTGCACTCACTACTCACTACTCTGCACTCACTACTCACTACTCACTACTCACTACTCTGCACTCACTACTCTGCACTCACTACTCACTACTCTGCACTCACTACTCTGCACTCACTACTCACTACTCTGCAATCAGCACTCACTACTCTGCACTCACTACTCTGCACTCACTACTCTGCACTCACTACTCTGCACTCACTACTCTGCACTCACTACTCTGCACTCACTACTCTGCACTCACTACTCTGCACTCACTACTCACTACTCACTACTCTGCTCTGCACTCACTACTATGCTCTGCACTCACTACTCACTACTCTGCACTCACTACTCACTACTCTGCACTCACTACTCTGCACTCACTACTCTGCACTCACTACTCTGCACTCACTACTCTGCACTCACTACTCTGCACTCACTACTCACTACTCACTACTCACTACTCACTACTCTGCACTCACTACTCTGCACTCACTACTCTGCACTCACTACTCTGCACTCACTACTCACTACTCTGCACTGACTACTCACTACTCACTACTCACTACTCTGCACTCACTACTCTGCACTCACTACTCACTACTCTGCACTCACTACTCTGCACTCACTACTCTGCACTCACTACTCTGCACTCACTACTCACTACTCGGCACTCTCTACTCACTACTCTGCACTCACTACTCACTACTCTGCACTCACTACTCTGCACTCACTACTCTGCACTCACTACTCACTACTCTGCACTCACTACTCTGCACTCACTACTCTGCACTCACTACTCTGCACTCACTACTCACTACTCTGCACTCACTACTCACTACTCACTACTCACTACTCTGCACTCACTACTCTGCACTCACTACTCTGCACTCACTACTCACTACTCTGCACTCACTACTCTGCACTCACTACTCTGCACTCACTACTCTGCACTCACTACTCTGCACTCACTACTCACTACTCTGCACTCACTACTCACTACTCTGCACTCACTACTCTGCAATCAGTACTCACTACTCTGCACTCACTACTCTGCACTCACTACTCTGCACTCACTACTCACTACTCACTACTCTGCACTCACTACTCACTACTCTGCACTCACTACTCACTACTCTGCACTCACTACTCACTACTCACTACTCTGCACTCACTACTCACTACTCTGCACTCACTACTCTGCACTCACTACTCACTACTCACTACTCTGCACTCACTACTCACTACTCTGCACTCACTACTCACTACTCTGCACTCACTACTCACTACTCACTACTCTGCACTCACTACTCACTACTCTGCACTCACTACTCACTACTCTGCACTCACTACTCACTACTCACTACTCACTACTCTGCACTCACTACTCACTACTCACTACTCTGCACTCACTAGTCACTACTCTGCACTCACTACTCACTACTCACTACTCACTACTCTGCACTCACTACTCACTACTCACTACTCTGCACTCACTACTCTGCACTCACTACTCACTACTCTGCACTCACTACTCACTACTCACTACTCTGCACTCACTACTCACTACTCTGCACTCACTACTCACTACTCACTACTCATTACTCTGCACTCACTACTCACTACTCACTACTCACTACTCACTACTCACTACTCTGCACTCACTACTCACTACTCTGCACTCACTACTCACTACTCTGCACTCACTACTCACTACTCTGCACTCTGCACTCACTGCTCACTACTCTGCACTCACTACTCTGCACTCACTACTCACTACTCTGCAATCAGTACTCACTACTCTACACTCACTACTCTGCACTCACTACTCTGCACTCACTACTCTGCACTCACTAATCACTACTCTGCACTCACTACTCTGCACTCACTACTCACTACTCTGCACTCACTACTCTGCACTCACTACTCACTACTCTGCACTCACTACTCACTACTCTGCACTCACTACTCACTACTCTGCACTCACTACTCACTACTCACTACTCTGCACTCACTACTCACTACTCACTACTCACTACTCTGCACTCACTACTCACTACTCTGCAATCAGCACTCACTACTCTGCACTCACTACTCTGCACTCACTACTCTGCACTCACTACTCTGCACTCACTACTCTGCACTCACTACTCACTACTCTGCAATCAGCACTCACTACTCTGCACTCACTACTCTGCACTCACTACTCTGCACTCACTACTCTGCACTCACTATTCTGCACTCACTACTCACTACTCTGCACTCACTACTCACTACTCTGCACTCACTACTCACTACTCTGCACTCACTACTCACTACTCTGCACTCACTACTCACTACTCTGCACTCACTACTCTGCACTCACTACTCACTACTCTGCACTCACTACTCACTACTCTGCACTCACTACTCACTACTCTGCACTCACTACTCACTACTCACTACTCTGCACTCACTACTCACTACTCACTACTCACTACTCTGCACTCACTACTCTGCAATCAGCACTCACTACTCACTACTCACTACTCTGCACTCACTACTCTGCACTCACTACTCTGCACTCACTACTCACTACTCTGCACTCACTACTCTGCACTCACTACTCTGCACTCACTACTCTGCACTCACTACTCTGCACTCACTACTCACTACTCTGCACTCACTACTCACTACTCTGCACTCACTACTCTGCAATCAGTACTCACTACTCTGCACTCACTACTCTGCACTCACTACTCTGCACTCACTACTCGCTACTCACTACTCTGCACTCACTACTCACTACTCACTACTCTGCACTCACTACTCACTACTCTGCACTCACTACTCACTACTCTGCACTCACTACTCACTACTCTGCACTCACTACTCACTACTCTGCACTCACTACTCACTACTCTGCACTCAATACTCACTACTGTGCACTCACTACTCACTACTCACTACTCTGCACTCACTACTCACTACTCTGCACTCACTACTCAGCAATCAGTACTCACTACTCTAGACTCACTACTCTGCACTCACTACTCTGCACTCACTACTCTAGACTCACTACTCTGCACTCACTACTCTGCACTCACTACTCTACACTCACTACTCTGCACTCACTACTCTGCACTCACTACTCTGCACTCACTACTCTGCACTCACTACTCTGCACTCACTACTCTGCACTCACTACTCACTACTCACTACTCACTACTCACTACTCTGCACTCACTACTCACTACTCTGCACTCACTACTCTGCAATCAGTACTCACTACTCTGCACTCACTACTCTGCACTCACTACTCTGCACTCACTACTCTGCACTCACTACTCTGCACTCACTACTCTGCACTCACTACTCTGCACTCACTACTCACTACTCTGCACTCACTACTCACTACTCTGCACTCACTACTCTGCACTCACTACTCTGCACTCACTACTCTGCACTCACTACTCACTACTCACTACTCTGCACTCACTACTCACTACTCTGCACTCTGCACTCACTACTCACTACTCTGCACTCACTACTCTGCACTCACTACTCACTACTCTGCACTCACTACTCTGCACTCACTACTCTGCACTCACTACTCTGCACTCACTACTCACTACTCTGCACTCACTACTCACTACTCTGCACTCACTACTCACTACTCTGCACTCACTACTCACTACTCACTACTCACTACTCTGCACTCACTACTCACTACTCACTACTCTGCACTCACTACTCTGCACTCACTACTCTGCACTCACTACTCACTACTCACTACTCTGCACTCACTACTCACTACTCTGCACTCACTACTCACTACTCTGCACTCACTACTCACTACTCACTACTCTGCACTCACTACTCACTACTCTGCACTCACTACTCACTACTCTGCACTCACTACTCACTACTCTGCACTCACTACTCACTACTCACTACTCACTACTCTGCACTCACTACTCACTACTCACTACTCTGCACTCACTAGTCACTACTCTGCACTCACTACTCACTACTCACTACTCACTACTCTGCACTCACTACTCACTACTCACTACTCTGCACTCACTACTCACTACTCTGCACTCACTACTCACTACTCTGCACTCACTACTCACTACTCACTACTCTGCACTCACTACTCACTACTCACTACTCTGCACTCACTACTCACTACTCTGCACTCACTACTCACTACTCACTACTCACTACTCTGCACTCACTACTCACTACTCTGCACTCACTACTCACTACTCTGCACTCACTACTCACTACTCTGCACTCACTACCCACTACTCTGCACTCACTACGCACTACTCACTACTCTGCACTCACTACTCACTACTCTGCACTCACTACTCACTACTCTGCACTCTGCACTCACTGCTCACTACTCTGCACTCACTACTCTGCACTCACTACTCACTACTCTGCAATCAGTACTCACTACTCTACACTCACTACTCTGCACTCACTACTCTGCACTCACTACTCTGCACTCACTACTCACTACTCTGCACTCACTACTCTGCACTCACTACTCACTACTCTGCACTCACTACTCTGCACTCACTACTCTGCACTCACTACTCACTACTCTGCACTCACTACTCTGCACTCACTACTCACTACTCTGCACTCACTACTCACTACTCTGCACTCACTACTCACTACTCTGCACTCACTACTCACTACTCTGCACTCACTACTCACTACTCACTACTCTGCACTCACTACTCACTACTCACTACTCTGCACTCACTACTCACTACTCTGCAATCAGCACTCACTACTCTGCACTCACTACTCTGCACTCACTACTCTGCACTCACTACTCACTACTCTGCACTCACTACTCTGCACTCACTACTCACTACTCTGCACTCACTACTCACCACTCACTACTCACTACTCTGCACTCACTACTCTGCACTCACTACTCACTACTCTGCACTCACTACTCACTACTCTGCACTCACTACTCACTACTCTGCACTCACTACTCACTACTCACTACTCTGCACTCACTACTCACTACTCACTACTCACTACTCTGCACTCACTACTCTGCAATCAGCACTCACTACTCTGCACTCACTACTCTGCACTCACTACTCTGCACTCACTACTCTGCACTCACTACTCACTACTCTGCAATCAGCACTCACTACTCTGCACTCACTACTCTGCACTCACTACTCTGCACTCACTACTCTGCACTCACTACTCACTACTCTGCACTCACTACTCACTACTCTGCACTCACTACTCACTACTCTGCACTCACTACTCACTACTCTGCACTCACTACTCACTACTCTGCACTCACTACTCTGCACTCACTACTCTGCACTCACTACTCACTACTCTGCACTCACTACTCACTACTCTGCACTCACTACTCACTACTCTGCACTCACTACTCTGCACTCACTACTCACTACTCTGCTCTGCACTCACTACTCTGCTCTGCACTCACTACTCACTACTCTGCACTCACTACTCACTACTCTGCACTCACTACTCTGCACTCACTACTCTGCACTCACTACTCTGCACTCACTACTCTGCACTCACTACTCACTACTCACTACTCTGCACTCACTACTCTTGTTAGAAACGGGACCCTGGCCGGCCAAGACTTGCGTCGAGGTCAGTCAGGGATCGCCATTTCTAAGTGTCAGGACAAGGGAGTCACACACCAAGGCAACCCCCACTCGCCCTCTAGGTAACGTGGCGCGAGCAGTCAAGGCTGAACTTGGAGGCGGTATGAGTTAAGTATCTGCGCACGCACCCCAGCAACAACACCCAAGGCCCACCACAAAGAAAGACTCCACACAAGGTTATATAAAAAATAGCCTTTGTATTCCAATACACATACATTAGATAAAACACACACTTTACATTGTGCCAGAGGCACGGGCAGAATTTACAAGGGGAATTATATGTACAAGGGACAGGGCCACATGGACCACTGTCAGGGTATGCACTTTTAGAAATGACACTTTTTAGAAATAGCACTTTTTAGATCATAGAATTATCACTGTAGCGCAAAAATAACATACAACCAGTCACTACTGGTACCAGGTGAGCACCCCCTATGCAACCCTCACTATCTTAGGAGATTACACTAGGGAACCTGGGCTCTGCTAGCACCACCTGTACTAGCAAGAAGGAAACAACCACCTACATATTACACTACCTGTAGGGGTGTAAGAACATAACACATGATGCAATGCATAACATTCATTCAGCGGTGTAAGGAGGAAAACACATGATGCATCAACAATACATTCAGAGGTGCAGAAAATGAACAATTGCGCCAAACTCACGTAGGTCACCACCTGTGACTGCCCCTAGGCCCTCTGGCCTTGTTGGGGCTAGGACGCCCTGTGTCCAATGTCAGGGGGGCCTAAACGGAGCAGTTGCCCACAAAGTGCTGGGCAACTGGTGCAACAATGTTTGAGGTCAACGTTGGAGCCTTCCAGGCTCTGAAGCAATAAAATGTCCCCTCTGAGCCTCTCAGGGCTCTAAACAACAATCATGCGCCTGAGCCCCTCGTGGGCTTTTAACTGAAGATGTGCCCCTTTAGCCTTTTCTCCGGGCTCACAACAAGGTGGGGGCAAGGTGGGGCCTTCTGGGGCCACTCCACCACAGACACCAAATGCCCCCTGAGCCTCTGGGGCACGTGAAAACAACTGCTGCCCTGAGCCTCGCAGGCTCTTCAAAAGAATGCAGCCGCAATGTGGGAGCCCCCTCGGGGGGGGGACTTGGTTACCCAGGAAGGCCCACACTCTTCACAACTACCACGGGGCTTCGGCCTCACTCCCCCTCCTCCCGGTCAGCTCCACTCACCGGTGTGCAGCACAGGGACTCCGGAGGGGTCGGCGGCGGTGAACTCAGCTTGGGGCGGGCGGATTTCCTCAATCTCCGCTGTGCTCCCCAGGCGCCTAGGCGGGCTCTCCCCCTTCTCAGGAGAGCCCTGCTGGAGCCGGCGCTGGCGTCTGGACCCTTCTTCTCCCTTCTTGCACCGGAGCACGGGGTGGACTCCCGTCAGCTTCCGGTTTGCCTCTATGTCCTGTCCCCGGCCCGCCTGACTTCCGGGTCGCGGGGGCGGGCTTTCCGTCGGGCCGCGCTCGGATTGGCCGGCCGGACAGCCACTTCCGGGTCGTCGCGGGCAGCGCGGCGGCCCGTTCCAGGCACTCGTAGGCGGGGGATGAGTTTACCGAGGAGTGGGCTCCCTCGAGGTAAACTTAAAATATAGCGGCAAGGTCCCTGGCAGGGTGGGCACCTGCCAGGGGGCAAATTAACCAAAATAAGCGAGATGGGCACTCGCTATGCAGGCAAAGCGCTCCTTAGCGCTAAAAGGCAATTTACAGCGCTCCCTGCGCTAAATACCAAATCAAGCGCTCCTCAGCGCTACAGCCAAAATAAAGCGCTCTTAAGCGCTAGAAGAAGAACAAAGCGCTCCCAGGTGCCCTCAGGGAGATAAAGCGCTCCCAGCGCTGGCAGACAGAATAAAGCGCTTCCAGGCGCTTCAGGGGAAGCACAAGTTCAGCAAAGTCCAGGCAAAGTCCTCCTAGGCAGGCAGGGGGGCAAAGCTGGGCCCAGAGCCAGCTCACTGGGTCTCCAGGCAGGGAGACAGTCCAAGTGGCGGTCCTCTGGCCCAGCAACAGCAGCAGCAGCCCCCTCAGGCAGGATCCTGGAAGAGAACAACTTCTGTGGGGACACAGCCCCATTTTTATACAGTACATTCCTTTGTCTGAAGGTGCAGGGTGGGGGCGGAACCAGTCGCAGCTGGTTCTTGAGTACCCTTGATGGCCCAACCACCCCTTTCTTTCACTGGCAGGGCTAGGGACATCAGTCACACCACAGGGGGGCGGAGCCAGCATTGTCTGGGGAAAACCCAGCCTCATTCAGGCCACAGGTACACTCCTCCCCAGCCATCAGCATGCTAATCTCCCACTCACCACCGGGCAGACCCATCCAGACTTCCTGGAGCCTGGCATGCCAGCCAGCTCCAGCCAATCACGCTCCAGCACCCTCACTGCACACATATCTCAATGTCCAGAAGTAGCACTTCCCAACTAGACACACACATGCCGCAGACACCATCTCGCAGCATTCACTCTCACGAGTTTATACATACCAAACTCGAGCCGGCACTCCCCACGCATCAGGAACTACCAGGGACACACACATTCCCCATGCATTCCTATGGGAGGGCAGGCCAGCCATACTACACACACGCACTTTCACTCTGGGACCCAGGGAAAAGTGCGCAGAGACCCAAAAATTACTAACACAGGGTCACAAATAAAAGCAAAAAGATTGGGGGGGAACCCGCCCTAAGGGCCAAGTCCAACACAACCCCCTTCCAGCCAAAACGCAGGGGAGAACAATCACCACCGTGATGGACTTCCCTGCTTGGGGCGATAGAACACGGACGCAGGCCCGCCACTGCCGGGACACCCTCCTGTTCTATGCCACAGTGAACCCCTAGGGTTCCTTCTAAAGCTACTGTAAGGACCAACTGGGCTACCCCACTGGTACTCCTCAGCTGTCCGCGGCCAGGACCAGGCCCTAGGCCACCCAGGTGCCACTGGTTCCTGCCTATTCACGAAGTGGGGGGTAGTAACCCCTGGCACATAGTATCCATTCTCCACTCTCCCTGTCTGCAAGACAGGACTAGACTGCCACTGGTTCTCCAGCCTAGGGCCTACAACCTCAGGCGGACCAGGAGTCTCGGGGAAGGCTCTCCTCCCCCTACCTCTTCTTCTAGGGTTCCTCCTCCTCCTGCGAGGGGTACCCTTACAACGCCACTCCAACCCAGAGTTTAACCCCTCAGGTTGCACCAGGGTCAGAGGTGGGCTCTCCCACCCTCTGCACCCCCTTCCAGAGGTCTGCCCTCTCCCAACTGGAGAAGTTCCTCTGGAAGAAGAACCGGTCAGGACACTGGTTACAGTCGTCCTACCCTTCAGGTCAGGCTGATCCTGAACCTGGCCATCCACCCGCCGGTCTAAAACCTTTGGTGGAACAATTGCCTGGCACTCCAGGACTTCTGGGGATTCACACACAATCCCCCTGAGGCTGACACATGACCCATGTGTCGTGTGACTGTCTGTCTGGCGCAGATCTCCCGCCTCCTGTCCACCTGACAGTGCGCAAAGATCCCCCAGACCAGAAGTGGCGCCACCCGGGTCCACCCAAGAAGATCTAGCCCAACTGGCTAGTCTCTGGTCCACTGGTGCATCCACTGGGAAACTCATCCCCCAATCACTCCTCACTTCGGACTTCTGTGTACTCCCTCCTGGAGTAGCACTGCCGGACACTGGAACCCCTGGAGCTCTAGTTACAGACGCTCCAGGTTCCCTAGACACTAGGAGATCCTCCTCAAGTGTACTACCAGGACAGCCTAGGTCCCTAACCTGGTGTTCCCTCAAGAAACCACCCAAGTTCTGAGACAGGGCTTCGGGCCTCTGGGGGCTCTCAGCCACCCACTGACTCCTGCTCCACTGAGCCAGGTAGTCAGCCCCTCCACCTCTCTCACTATACTGGGACCTAGCTGGGCTACACTGAGCCTCTTCCACCACGCTGGGCTGGAAGATACCTATACCACTACAGTTGGACTCACTCTCCAATGACTCTACAGAACCTCTGGCACTCTCCCAGCGCTCTGCTTCTTCTGCAAGGGTGTCCGGATCAGTCAACCCACATTCCAACAGGTGTAGGCGCAACTCTGGCAAACAACTACTAAGCACCTGCTCTCTTAGAACCAGATCAAATAGTTTGTCAAACTCAGATTCCATGTGAACCTCTAACCATTCAGCCAGTGCACCTTGACATTCATCCACAAACTCCCCCCAAGACTGGTGAGACAGTTTCCTACTGCCCCTGAATCTCAACCTATACTCCTCCTCTGGGGAAACAGGTACCAGACTCTGGGAACTGGGAGTGGGATTTCCTGCACTGAGATTCAAATAGCTGCCACCACTGGACTCAACCCTCCCTGGGGGATCCAGAAAATTATGACTGCAGTCAGGGGATAACCTACACTCTAGGGCTATCTTCTCCCTGGCCAAGGCCCTCTCAGCCTCTGCAGTCCGCTCATTCACACCCAGCTGCGCCATCTCTCTGGCATACTCTAACCTGAGCTTCTCCATGGCCAGCTGGTGCTCCCTCTCTTCTCTCCTATCCACCCACTCCTCTGGGGACAGGGAAAGGGATGGGGTGCTACATCTGACACTGGACCCAGCAAGGGACTCCCTATCTAGGGGGTACTCGCTCTCTGCTGGCGCCCATCCACTGTCAAACTCACTCTCCACATCAGACTCTTCAGGGTTCCCCTCAGACCCACCACCCTCATGGTGTGCGGTCCGGGCCCTCTCCCTCTCACTGTGCTCACGCTCCCAGTCACTCTTCTGCCACAGGATCATGTTATCCCTAAGCTTGGACTGGGTGTCTGACTCACTCACTGGGATGTCTCTCTCCTTACATAACCGTACCAACTCATGCACACTGTACTTAAACAGGCTACAAAGGTTAAAAGGAGATTCCATCTTGACAGGATGCTCACAGACACGTGCAACACAAGGGACCTAGCAATCTGAAGTAAGAGTACACAATTCCAAAACTTCCACTCTCCTTAAGAAAAGAACTCACTCATGCGTCCAGGAAAACACACCATTCATCCACACACACCCTCCCCTCGGATCGGTAAGGCAGTTTCTACCACCCCTGACTTCTCAACCTGACCACAAGTGACACAGGTACCAAACTCTGGAAGCAGGGCGGGGGACAAATGTACTGAACACAATTATCAAATGACACTCTTCAGGAGAAGCAATAATGGAACTTCACCAAAACACAATAATCCCCAACAATGTGGTCATCTAAAATGCAGAGCTTTGTAGTGGCCAGTTGCCACTGTGGTACAACGCAAACACAAATCCTTATCCTCACCGCTTGCCGCCAATGTTAGAAACGGGACCCTGGCCGGCCAAGACTTGCGTCGAGGTCAGTCAGGGATCGCCATTTCTAAGTGTCAGGACAAGGGAGTCACACACCAAGGCAACCCCCACTCGCCCTCTAGGTAACGTGGCGCGAGCAGTCAAGGCTGAACTTGGAGGCGGTATGAGTTAAGTATCTGCGCACGCACCCCAGCAACAACACCCAAGGCCCACCACAAAGAAAGACTCCACACAAGGTTATATAAAAAATAGCCTTTGTATTCCAATACACATACATTAGATAAAACACACACTTTACATTGTGCCAGAGGCACGGGCAGAATTTACAAGGGGAATTATATGTACAAGGGACAGGGCCACATGGACCACTGTCAGGGTATGCACTTTTAGAAATGACACTTTTTAGAAATAGCACTTTTTAGATCATAGAATTATCACTGTAGCGCAAAAATAACATACAACCAGTCACTACTGGTACCAGGTGAGCACCCCCTATGCAACCCTCACTATCTTAGGAGATTACACTAGGGAACCTGGGCTCTGCTAGCACCACCTGTACTAGCAAGAAGGAAACAACCACCTACATATTACACTACCTGTAGGGGTGTAAGAACATAACACATGATGCAATGCATAACATTCATTCAGCGGTGTAAGGAGGAAAACACATGATGCATCAACAATACATTCAGAGGTGCAGAAAATGAACAATTGCGCCAAACTCACGTAGGTCACCACCTGTGACTGCCCCTAGGCCCTCTGGCCTTGTTGGGGCTAGGACGCCCTGTGTCCAATGTCAGGGGGGCCTAAACGGAGCAGTTGCCCACAAAGTGCTGGGCAACTGGTGCAACAATGTTTGAGGTCAACGTTGGAGCCTTCCAGGCTCTGAAGCAATAAAATGTCCCCTCTGAGCCTCTCAGGGCTCTAAACAACAATCATGCGCCTGAGCCCCTCGTGGGCTTTTAACTGAAGATGTGCCCCTTTAGCCTTTTCTCCGGGCTCACAACAAGGTGGGGGCAAGGTGGGGCCTTCTGGGGCCACTCCACCACAGACACCAAATGCCCCCTGAGCCTCTGGGGCACGTGAAAACAACTGCTGCCCTGAGCCTCGCAGGCTCTTCAAAAGAATGCAGCCGCAATGTGGGAGCCCCCTCGGGGGGGGGACTTGGTTACCCAGGAAGGCCCACACTCTTCACAACTACCACGGGGCTTCGGCCTCACTCCCCCTCCTCCCGGTCAGCTCCACTCACCGGTGTGCAGCACAGGGACTCCGGAGGGGTCGGCGGCGGTGAACTCAGCTTGGGGCGGGCGGATTTCCTCAATCTCCGCTGTGCTCCCCAGGCGCCTAGGCGGGCTCTCCCCCTTCTCAGGAGAGCCCTGCTGGAGCCGGCGCTGGCGTCTGGACCCTTCTTCTCCCTTCTTGCACCGGAGCACGGGGTGGACTCCCGTCAGCTTCCGGTTTGCCTCTATGTCCTGTCCCCGGCCCGCCTGACTTCCGGGTCGCGGGGGCGGGCTTTCCGTCGGGCCGCGCTCGGATTGGCCGGCCGGACAGCCACTTCCGGGTCGTCGCGGGCAGCGCGGCGGCCCGTTCCAGGCACTCGTAGGCGGGGGATGAGTTTACCGAGGAGTGGGCTCCCTCGAGGTAAACTTAAAATATAGCGGCAAGGTCCCTGGCAGGGTGGGCACCTGCCAGGGGGCAAATTAACCAAAATAAGCGAGATGGGCACTCGCTATGCAGGCAAAGCGCTCCTTAGCGCTAAAAGGCAATTTACAGCGCTCCCTGCGCTAAATACCAAATCAAGCGCTCCTCAGCGCTACAGCCAAAATAAAGCGCTCTTAAGCGCTAGAAGAAGAACAAAGCGCTCCCAGGTGCCCTCAGGGAGATAAAGCGCTCCCAGCGCTGGCAGACAGAATAAAGCGCTTCCAGGCGCTTCAGGGGAAGCACAAGTTCAGCAAAGTCCAGGCAAAGTCCTCCTAGGCAGGCAGGGGGGCAAAGCTGGGCCCAGAGCCAGCTCACTGGGTCTCCAGGCAGGGAGACAGTCCAAGTGGCGGTCCTCTGGCCCAGCAACAGCAGCAGCAGCCCCCTCAGGCAGGATCCTGGAAGAGAACAACTTCTGTGGGGACACAGCCCCATTTTTATACAGTACATTCCTTTGTCTGAAGGTGCAGGGTGGGGGCGGAACCAGTCGCAGCTGGTTCTTGAGTACCCTTGATGGCCCAACCACCCCTTTCTTTCACTGGCAGGGCTAGGGACATCAGTCACACCACAGGGGGGCGGAGCCAGCATTGTCTGGGGAAAACCCAGCCTCATTCAGGCCACAGGTACACTCCTCCCCAGCCATCAGCATGCTAATCTCCCACTCACCACCGGGCAGACCCATCCAGACTTCCTGGAGCCTGGCATGCCAGCCAGCTCCAGCCAATCACGCTCCAGCACCCTCACTGCACACATATCTCAATGTCCAGAAGTAGCACTTCCCAACTAGACACACACATGCCGCAGACACCATCTCGCAGCATTCACTCTCACGAGTTTATACATACCAAACTCGAGCCGGCACTCCCCACGCATCAGGAACTACCAGGGACACACACATTCCCCATGCATTCCTATGGGAGGGCAGGCCAGCCATACTACACACACGCACTTTCACTCTGGGACCCAGGGAAAAGTGCGCAGAGACCCAAAAATTACTAACACAGGGTCACAAATAAAAGCAAAAAGATTGGGGGGGAACCCGCCCTAAGGGCCAAGTCCAACAACTCTGCACTCACTACTCTGCACTCACTACTCTGCACTCACTACTCACTACTCTGCACTCACTACTCACTACTCTGCACTCACTACTCACTACTCTGCACTCACTACTCACTACTCTGCACTCACTACTCTGCACTCACTACTCTGCACTCACTACTCTGCACTCACTACTCTGCACTCACTACTCTGCACTCACTACTCACTACTCTGCACTCACTACTCTGCACTCACTACTCTGCACTCACTACTCTGCACTCACTACTCACTACTCTGCACTCACTACTCACTACTCACTACTCTGCACTCACTACTCTGCACTCACTACTCTGCACTCACTACTCACTACTCTGCACTCACTACTCTGCACTCACTACTCTGCACTCACTACTCTGCACTCACTACTCTGCACTCACTACTCTGCACTCACTACTCACTACTCTGCACTCACTACTCACTACTCTGCACTCACTACTCTGCAATCAGTACTCACTACTCTGCACTCACTACTCTGCACTCACTACTCTGCACTCACTACTCACTACTCACTACTCTGCACTCACTACTCACTACTCACTACTCTGCACTCACTACTCACTACTCACTACTCTGCACTCACTACTCACTACTCTGCACTCACTACTCACTACTCTGCACTCACTACTCACTACTCACTACTCTGCACTCACTACTCACTACTCTGCACTCACTACTCACTACTCACTACTCTGCACTCACTACTCACTACTCTGCACTCACTACTCACTACTCTGCACTCACTACTCACTACTCACTACTCACTACTCTGCACTCACTACTCACTACTCTGCACTCACTACTCACTACTCTGCACTCACTACTCACTACTCTGCACTCACTACTCACTACTCACTACTCACTACTCTGCACTCACTACTCACTACTCACTACTCTGCACTCACTAGTCACTACTCTGCACTCACTACTCACTACTCACTACTCACTACTCTGCACTCACTACTCACTACTCACTACTCTGCACTCACTACTCACTACTCTGCACTCACTACTCACTACTCAGCACTCACTACTCACTACTCTGCACTCACTACTCACTACTCTGCACTCACTACTCACTACTCACTACTCTGCACTCACTACTCACTACTCACTACTCACTACTCTGCACTCACTACTCACTACTCTGCACTCACTACTCACTACTCTGCACTCACTACTCACTACTCTGCACTCACTACTCTGCACTCTGCACTCACTGCTCACTACTCTGCACTCACTACTCTGCACTCACTACTCACTACTCTGCAATCAGTACTCACTACTCTACACTCACTACTCTGCACTCACTACTCTGCACTCACTACTCTGCACTCACTAATCACTACTCTGCACTCACTACTCTGCACTCACTACTCACTACTCTGCACTCACTACTCTGCACTCACTACTCACTACTCTGCACTCACTACTCACTACTCTGCACTCACTACTCTACACTCACTACTCACTACTCTGCACTCACTACTCACTACTCTGCACTCACTACTCACTACTCTGCACTCACTACTCACTACTCTGCACTCACTACTCACTACTCACTACTCACTACACTGCACTCACTACTCACTACTCTGCAATCAGCACTCACTACTCTGCACTCACTACTCTGCACTCACTACTCTGCACTCACTACTCTGCACTCACTACTCTGCACTCACTACTCACTACTCTGCAATCAGCACTCACTACTCTGCACTCACTACTCTGCACTCACTACTCTGCACTCACTACTCACTACTCTGCACTCACTACTCACTACTCTGCACTCACTACTCACTACTCTGCACTCACTACTCACTACTCTGCACTCACTACTCACTACTCTGCACTCACTACTCTGCACTCACTACTCTGCACTCACTACTCACTACTCTGCACTCACTACTCACTACTCTGCACTCACTACTCTGCACTCTCTACTCACTACTCTGCACTCACTACTCTGCACTCACTACTCACTACTCTGCTCTGCACTCACTACTCTGCTCTGCACTCACTACTCACTACTCTGCACTCACTACTCACTACTCTGCACTCACTACTCTGCACTCACTACTCTGCACTCACTACTCACTACTCACTACTCACTACTCACTACTCACTACTCTGCACTCACTACTCTGCACTCACTACTCTGCACTCACTACTCTGCACTCACTACTCACTACTCTGCACTCACTACTCACTACTCTGCACTCACTACTCACTACTCTGCACTCACTACTCACTACTCTGCACTCACTACTCACTACTCTGCACTCACTACTCTGCACTCACTACTCTGCACTCACTACTCACTACTCTGCACTCACTACTTTGCACTCACTACTCTGCACTCACTACTCTGCACTCACTACTCACTACTCTGCACTCACTACTCACTACTCACTACTCTGCACTCACTACTCTGCACTCACTACTCTGCACTCACTACTCACTACTCTGCACTCACTACTCTGCACTCACTACTCTGCACTCACTACTCTGCACTCACTACTCACTACTCTGCACTCACTACTCACTACTCTGCACTCACTACTCTGCAATCAGTACTCACTACTCTGCACTCACTACTCTGCACTCACTACTCTGCACTCACTACTCTGCACTCACTACTCTGCACTCACTACTCTGCACTCACTACTCACTACTCACTACTCTGCACTCACTACTCACTACTCACTACTCTGCACTCACTACTCACTACTCTGCACTCACTACTCACTACTCTGCACTCACTACTCACTACTCACTACTCTGCACTCACTACTCACTACTCTGCACTCACTACTCACTACTCTGCACTCACTACTCACTACTGTGCACTCACTACTCACTACTCACTACTCTGCACTCACTACTCACTACTCTGCACTCACTACTCAGCAATCAGTACTCACTACTCTAGACTCACTACTCTGCACTCACTACTCTGCACTCACTACTCTAGACTCACTACTCTGCACTCACTACTCTGCACTCACTACTCTACACTCATTACTCTGCACTCACTACTCTGCACTCACTACTCACTACTCTGCACTCACTACTCTGCACTCACTACTCACTACTCTGCACTCACTACTCACTACTCTGCAATCAGTACTCACTACTCTAGACTCACTACTCTGCACTCACTACTCTAGACTCACTACTCTGCACTCACTACTCTGCACTCACTACTCTGCACTCACTACTCACTACTCTGCACTCACTACTCTGCACTCACTACTCACTACTCTCTACTCTGCACTCACTACTCTGCACTCACTACTCACTACTCTGCAATCAGTACTCACTACTCTAGACTCACTACTCTGCACTCACTACTCTGCACTCACTACTCTAGACTCACTACTCTGCACTCACTACTCTGCACTCACTACTCTACACTCACTACTCTGCACTCACTACTCTGCACTCACTACTCACTACTCTGCACTCACTACTCACTACTCTGCACTCACTACTCTGCACTCACTACTCTGCACTCACTACTCTGCACTCACTACTCTGCACTCACTACTCTGCACTCACTACTCACTACTCACTACTCACTACTCTGCACTCACTACTCACTACTCTGCACTCACTACTCTGCAATCAGTACTCACTACTCTGCACTCACTACTCTGCACTCACTACTCTGCACTCACTACTCTGCACTCACTACTCTGCACTCACTACTCACTACTCTGCACTCACTACTCACTACTCTGCACTCACTACTCTGCACTCACTACTCTGCACTCACTACTCTGCACTCACTACTCTGCACTCACTACTCACTACTCACTACTCTGCACTCACTACTCACTACTCTGCACTCTGCACTCACTACTCACTACTCTGCACTCACTACTCTGCACTCACTACTCACTACTCTGCACTCACTACTCTGCACTCACTACTCTGCACTCACTACTCTGCACTCACTACTCACTACTCTGCACTCACTACTCACTACTCTGCACTCACTACTCACTACTCACTACTCACTACTCTGCACTCACTACTCACTACTCACTACTCTGCACTCACTACTCTGCACTCACTACTCTGCACTCACTACTCACTACTCACTACTCTGCACTCACTACTCACTACTCTGCACTCACTACTCACTACTCTGCACTCACTACTCACTACTCACTACTCTGCACTCACTACTCACTACTCTGCACTCACTACTCACTACTCTGCACTCACTACTCACTACTCTGCACTCACTACTCACTACTCACTACTCACTACTCTGCACTCACTACTCACTACTCACTACTCTGCACTCACTAGTCACTACTCTGCACTCACTACTCACTACTCACTACTCACTACTCTGCACTCACTACTCTGCACTCACTACTCTGCACTCACTACTCTGCACTCACTACTCACTACTCTGCACTCACTACTCACTACTCTGCACTCACTACTCACTACTCTGCACTCACTACTCACTACTCTGCACTCACTACTCTGCACTCACTACTCTGCACTCACTACTCTGCACTCACTACTCTGCACTCACTACTCACTACTCACTACTCTGCACTCACTACTCACTACTCTGCACTCTGCACTCACTACTCACTACTCTGCACTCACTACTCTGCACTCACTACTCTGCACTCACTACTCACTACTCTGCACTCACTACTCACTACTCTGCACTCACTACTCACTACTCTGCACTCACTACTCACTACTCACTACTCTGCACTCACTACTCACTACTCACTACTCTGCACTCACTACTCACTACTCTGCACTCACTACTCACTACTCACTACTCACTACTCTGCACTCACTACTCACTACTCTGCACTCACTACTCACTACTCTGCACTCACTACTCACTACTCTGCACTCACTACTCACTACCTTGCACTCACTACTCACTACTCTGCACTCTGCACTCACTGCTCACTACTCTGCACTCACTACTCTGCACTCACTACTCTGCACTCACTACTCTGCACTCACTACTCTGCACTCACTACTCTGCACTCACTACTCACTACTCTGCACTCACTACTCACTACTCTGCAATCAGTACTCACTACTCTACACTCACTACTCTGCACTCACTACTCTGCACTCACTACTCTGCACTCACTACTCACTACTCTGCACTCACTACTCTGCACTCACTACTCACTACTCTGCACTCACTACTCTGCACTCACTACTCACTACTCTGCACTCACTACTCACTACTCTGCACTCACTACTCTGCACTCACTACTCACTACTCTGCACTCACTACTCACTACTCTGCACTCACTACTCACTACTCTGCACTCACTACTCACTACTCACTACTCTGCACTCACTACTCACTACTCACTACTCACTACTCACTACTCTGCACTCACTACTCACTACTCTGCACTCACTACTCACTACTCTGCACTCACTACTCACTACTCTGCACTCACTACTCACTACTCTGCACTCACTACTCACTACTCACTACTCTGCACTCACTACTCACTACTCACTACTCACTACTCTGCACTCACTACTCACTACTCTGCAATCAGCACTCACTACTCTGCACTCACTACTCTGCACTCACTACTCTGCACTCACTACTCACTACTCTGCACTCACTACTCTGCACTCACTACTCACTACTCTGCACTCACTACTCTGCACTCACTACTCACTACTCTGCACTCACTACTCACTACTCTGCACTCACTACTCTGCACTCACTACTCACTACTCTGCACTCACTACTCACTACTCTGCACTCACTACTCACTACTCTGCACTCACTACTCACTACTCACTACTCTGCACTCACTACTCACTACTCACTACTCACTACTCTGCACTCACTACTCTGCAATCAGCACTCACTACTCTGCACTCACTACTCTGCACTCACTACTCTGCACTCACTACTCTGCACTCACTACTCACTACTCTGCAATCAGCACTCACTACTCTGCACTCACTACTCTGCACTCACTACTCTGCACTCACTACTCACTACTCTGCACTCACTACTCACTACTCTGCACTCACTACTCACTACTCTGCACTCACTACTCACTACTCTGCACTCACTACTCTGCACTCACTACTCTGCACTCACTACTCACTACTCTGCACTCACTACTCACTACTCTGCACTCACTACTCACTACTCTGCACTCACTACTCTGCACTCACTACTCACTACTCTGCTCTGCACTCACTACTCTGCACTCACTACTCACTACTCTGCACTCACTACTCACTACTCTGCACTCACTACTCTGCACTCACTACTCACTACTCTGCACTCACTACTCACTACTCTGCACTCACTACTCACTACTCTGCACTCACTACTCACTACTCACTACTCTGCACTCACTACTCACTACTCACTACTCACTACTCTGCACTCACTACTCTGCAATCAGCACTCACTACTCTGCACTCACTACTCTGCACTCACTACTCTGCACTCACTACTCTGCACTCACTACTCACTACTCTGCAATCAGCACTCACTACTCTGCACTCACTACTCTGCACTCACTACTCTGCACTCACTACTCACTACTCTGCACTCACTACTCACTACTCTGCACTCACTACTCACTACTCTGCACTCACTACTCACTACTCTGCACTCACTACTCTGCACTCACTACTCTGCACTCACTACTCACTACTCTGCACTCACTACTCACTACTCTGCACTCACTACTCACTACTCTGCACTCACTACTCTGCACTCACTACTCACTACTCTGCTCTGCACTCACTACTCTGCTCTGCACTCACTACTCACTACTCTGCACTCACTACTCACTACTCTGCACTCACTACTCTGCACTCACTACTCTGCACTCACTACTCTGCACTCACTACTCTGCACTCACTACTCACTACTCACTACTCACTACTCTGCACTCACTACTCTGCACTCACTACTCTGCACTCACTACTCTGCACTCACTACTCACTACTCTGCACTCACTACTCACTACTCTGCACTCACTACTCACTACTCTGCACTCACTACTCACTACTCTGCACTCACTACTCTGCACTCACTACTCTGCACTCACTACTCTGCACTCACTACTCTGCACTCACTACTCTGCACTCACTACTCTGCACTCACTACTCTGCACTCACTACTCTGCACTCACTACTCTGCACTCACTACTCACTACTCTGCACTCACTACTCTGCACTCACTACTCTGCACTCACTACTCACTACTCTGCACTCACTACTCACTACTCACTACTCTGCACTCACTACTCTGCACTCACTACTCTGCACTCACTACTCACTACTCTGCACTCACTACTCTGCACTCACTACTCTGCACTCACTACTCTGCACTCACTACTCACTACTCTGCACTCACTACTCACTACTCTGCACTCACTACTCTGCAATCAGTACTCACTACTCTGCACTCACTACTCTGCACTCACTACTCTGCACTCACTACTCACTACTCACTACTCTGCACTCACTACTCACTACTCACTACTCTGCACTCACTACTCACTACTCACTACTCTGCACTCACTACTCACTACTCTGCACTCACTACTCACTACTCTGCACTCACTACTCACTACTCACTACTCTGCACTCACTACTCACTACTCTGCACTCACTACTCACTACTCACTACTCTGCACTCACTACTCACTACTCTGCACTCACTACTCACTACTCTGCACTCACTACTCACTACTCACTACTCTGCACTCACTACTCACTACTCTGCACTCACTACTCACTACTCTGCACTCACTACTCACTACTCACTACTCTGCACTCACTACTCACTACTCACTACTCTGCACTCACTAGTCACTACTCTGCACTCACTACTCACTACTCACTACTCTGCACTCACTACTCACTACTCTGCACTCACTACTCACTACTCACTACTCTGCACTCACTACTCACTACTCTGCACTCACTACTCACTACTCTGCACTCACTACTCACTACTCTGCACTCACCACTCACTACTCTGCACTCACTGCTCACTACTCTGCACTCACTACTCTGCACTCACTACTCACTACTCTGCAATCAGTACTCACTACTCTACACTCACTACTCTGCACTCACTACTCTGCACTCACTACTCTGCACTCACTAATCACTACTCTGCACTCACTACTCTGCACTCACTACTCACTACTCTGCACTCACTACTCTGCACTCACTACTCACTACTCTGCACTCACTACTCACTACTCTGCACTCACTACTCTGCACTCACTACTCACTACTCTGCACTCACTACTCACTACTCTGCATTCACTACTCACTACTCTGCACTCACTACTCACTACTCACTACTCTGCACTCACTACTCACTACTCACTACACTGCACTCACTACTCACTACTCTGCAATCAGCACTCACTACTCTGCACTCACTACTCTGCACTCACTACTCTGCACTCACTACTCACTACTCTGCACTCACTACTCACTACTCTGCACTCACTACTCACTACTCTGCACTCACTACTCACTACTCTGCACTCACTACTCTGCACTCACTACTCTGCACTCACTACTCACTACTCTGCACTCACTACTCACTACTCTGCACTCACTACTCTGCACTCTCTACTCACTACTCTGCACTCACTACTCTGCACTCACTACTCACTACTCTGCTCTGCACTCACTACTCTGCTCTGCACTCACTACTCACTACTCTGCACTCACTACTCACTACTCTGCACTCACTACTCTGCACTCACTACTCTGCACTCACTACTCTGCACTCACTACTCTGCACTCACTACTCACTACTCACTACTCACTACTCTGCACTCACTACTCTGCACTCACTACTCTGCACTCACTACTCTGCACTCACTACTCACTACTCTGCACTCACTACTCACTACTCTGCACTCACTACTCACTACTCTGCACTCACTACTCTGCACTCACTACTCTGCACTCACTACTCACTACTCTGCACTCACTACTCTGCAATCACTACTCTGCACTCACTACTCTGCACTCACTACTCACTACTCTGCACTCACTACTCACTACTCACTACTCACTACTCTGCACTCACTACTCTGCACTCACTACTCTGCACTCACTACTCACTACTCTGCACTCACTACTCTGCACTCACTACTCTGCACTCACTACTCTGCACTCACTACTCTGCACTCACTACTCACTACTCTGCACTCACTACTCACTACTCTGCACTCACTACTCTGCAATCAGTACTCACTACTCTGCACTCACTACTCTGCACTCACTACTCTGCACTCACTACTCACTACTCACTACTCTGCACTCACTACTCACTACTCACTACTCTGCACTCACTACTCACTACTCTGCACTCACTACTCACTACTCTGCACTCACTACTCACTACTCACTACTCTGCACTCACTACTCACTACTCTGCACTCACTACTCACTACTCTGCACTCACTACTCACTACTGTGCACTCACTACTCACTACTCACTACTCTGCACTCACTACTCACTACTCTGCACTCACTACTCAGCAATCAGTACTCACTACTCTAGACTCACTACTCTGCACTCACTACTCTGCACTCACTACTCTAGACTCACTACTCTGCACTCACTACTCTGCACTCACTACTCTACACTCATTACTCTGCACTCACTACTCTGCACTCACTACTCACTACTCTGCACTCACTACTCTGCACTCACTACTCACTACTCACTACTCTGCACTCACTACTCTGCACTCACTACTCTGCAATCAGTACTCACTACTCTAGACTCACTACTCTGCACTCACTACTCTAGACTCACTACTCTGCACTCACTACTCTGCACTCACTACTCTGCACTCACTACTCTGCACTCACTACTCACTACTCTGCACTCACTACTCTGCACTCACTACTCACTACTCTCTACTCTGCACTCACTACTCTGCACTCACTACTCACTACTCTGCAATCAGTACTCACTACTCTGCACTCACTACTCTGCACTCACTACTCACTACTCTGCACTCACTACTCACTACTCTGCACTCACTACTCACTACTAACCACTCACTACTCTGCACTCACTACTCTGCACTCACTACTCTGCACTCACTACTCTGCACTCACTACTCACTACTCTGCACTCACTACTCTGCACTCACTACTCTGCACTCACTACTCTGCACTCACTACTCTGCACTCACTACTCACTACTAACCACTCACTACTAACCACTCACTACTCTGCACTCACTACTCTGCACTCCCTACTCTGCACTCACTACTCTGCACTCATTACTCTGCACTCATTACTCTGCACTCACTACTCTGCACTCACTACTCTGCACTCTGCACTCACACTATGCACACTCACTCTGCACTCACTACTTCCCACTCTGCACTCGCACTCACCTTCTGCCTCACAGAGGGATGAAGTGAGCGCCGTTCTACTGGGCAGACCTGGGGTCGGGTGTGAAATTCTATAGCAAAGTGTTTAGAAATGAGGAAACACACGATTTAAAGCGTAGTTAATAAAATGGGGAATCAAATGCAGAGGAGCAGGCAAAATGGCAGTATTATTCACCTGTGCCCGACCTGGTGGGAGAAGAGAGTAAATGTCCTCCTGGGCGATCAGTTGCAGACTTGGTTGGAATGCCCCCGGCCCTCCTGAATGCTCGCTTCCAGGCATAGCAGCTTTCATCCAGACTCTCACAACATGACCGTGCGGGAGATTCTGTCACAAGTGTAGACCAAACCTGCTGCCGCAGCAGGAGCACAGCAGTGGCCTTTTATTTCGGTTTTAAACGTCTGAGGTTCTCACAGCAGCAGTCCTGTAACTCCCGAACCCGAAAACCTCCTCCCTCGCAAACATCAAAGAGCAAATCACAAGCTAAGGATCAACGGGCGCGAAACAGCGTGGTGGGCGCGCACGAGACGCAGCGTGGGCGTGCACATCAGCTGAAGATCGCCGGAGAAGACACAGAGTCTGCCTGCTGCCATGAGTGACCCGCTGGGAGGGAAAGAGCCCGGTGAGTGGGGGTAGAGGGGGGGCGGCAGAGAGGGAGTGGGCAGAGAGGGAGGGTGTGTGTGTGTGTGCGTGTGTGTGTGTGTGTGTGTGTGCGTGCGTGAGTGTGTGCTTCCGTGAGTGTGAATGTGGAGCAAGAGATGTGCACGGCTCCAGGAGGCTCGGCGTGCGCGATCACGATGGGCAATCGGCGCTCGTCCCCCAGTCTACGTCCCTTCAGACCCATCTTGGCTGCAATAGGTCTCGAAGCCGAGACCTAAAAATGGTTCTTTCTGGACCAAGAGCTACCTTTCTGCCAAATTTCGTGTGCTTCCATCTAGCGGTTTGGGCTGCAGTCGCGACTAAAATCTCTATGGGAATTCACTCCCTCTCCCCTTTTTCTCTGCCCCTGCTTGATCACCCATGTGCAACAAGAATCACTGGGGCACTTTTTTTCTAACATTTTGGGAAGATTCGTCAACGGGCACCAAAGATTTAGGCTAGTCAACAACCGCTTTTCCTATGGAAACATGGTCCTAACTATAACTATCTACTGGCAACCGCCAGTAGGTAATATATAATAATTGAAATATGTCTCACGGCCTAGCCGTAAAAATAAATTGGAAATAAAAGCGTATAGGGGCTGGATGTACACGTAGTGATATTAGAAATTCAGGAGCTTAGTTTCTCTAGAACGAGCATTGTAAAAACTCCAGAAAGTCTGTTGTCTTCCTTCAGCTGCTGCCCGCTATTATATCACCTGGATGCACGCGACTTGGGACACTGTAGAAATCCTCACCATTATTAGCATGTTATTCTACATATTGACACCCAACTCTGTTCCTTCCAAGCTGTACAAAAGGACATCATCGTAGACATCGTCACCGGGCGGAACAACTCCCAGAGGCAACAGATTGTCGCCCTGTTCAAGACCCTGGTTAATGAGGTAAAGATGGATGGATGGATGGAGGGATGGAGGGAGGGATGGATGGATGGATGGATGGATGGATGGAGGGAGGGAAGGAGGGAGGGAGACCATGGAGAGATGAAAAGGAAATACATATACCATTGGAACTGGGGATGAGATGCTGAGAGGCTCAGAAGTGGAGGTGAGGTTGTTGGTTCAGGGAGCTGGGATGTGGAGGAATGAGGTACAGAGAATGAAGGGACAGGGAATAAGGCACGGAGAGGGTCGGGATCAAATAAGGCCCAGAGAATATTGGGACAGGGCGATGGGAATGTAGGGAGTGTCTGGGGGTGAGATGAGGTACAGAAAACATTGGAACAGGGAGAAGATGATCAGGAGAGGAATTTAGGTCAGAGATTGTTTGATTAGGGAGATGGGTGTGGAATGTCCGGTGCAGAGATGAGGTACAGAGAATTTTGAGGCCGGGAGGTAGGGTGCAGAGTGAGTTAAGGAGCGAAATGAACTACAGAGAATGTGGAAGAGGGAGATGGGTGCAGGGAGGGTCAGGGGGTGAGACGAAGTGCAGAAAATGTCGGGATAGGAGATGTGAAGACTATCAGGAGGTGAAGTGAGATGAGTTACAGAGATGGTGTGCACAGCTTAATGGGACCCGGAGAAGGTTAGGCGTGGGAGGGAAGCTACAGAGATCACTGGGCCTAGAAGACTGAGTGCAGAGAGGACCAGGAGGGATGATGAGGTACAGATCATTTTGAAAAGGAGAGAAGTTTGTTGGTAGTAGATGAACATTTGATTTTATGGTGCCGAGTGCATGATTTTGATGCCTTGCTTTTAAACGCTGCTATTCAAATGTTTATCTGAGCTCCATGACTACGAAGTTGCTCTGATCTGTTTCATTTTTAAAATTTGTGACCTTCATTGTGTTTGCTGCAAAACCTTTCCGCATTTTCCTACCTACTCTACGCTGCTCCTGCCAGCACCCCGGTCCACCACGGGATTTCCCGGTTGTTGTGGGGGGCGCCAGCAAACATTTCCGCCCCCTGCCCTGATTGGCTGCATAGGGTCACGCAGGGCTTGACGCTTAGGCCGATCCCTATTTAGTCTCGATGGCTTTCTCCGCGCTTAGCGGACACGTGCAGCGGGCGCGTGCCGAAGACGCGCCTAAGTCCAGCCCGTCTGCGCCCGTCCGCGCTGAGTACGCGCCAGGGGCCAGGGAGACCGGTTCCACTACGGCTCGCCCCCAAGTAAGTCCTCTCTATTCCCACCTCGCATATTGCCCTGCCATCATGCGTTTCCCCCAGAGGCGCTTCTTGGTATTCTGAGTTGTAGATGCTTTATTAAAGATAGCCCCCTAAACCCCCTGACACGGCTAAGATTCAGCCCACCTCGGAGATTCAAAAGACTCCCTCATCGTCCACTGAAGATGATTTTCTTGTTAATGCAAGATCCCTTTTTAAAAATAATATTGCCTTCAGGGATTTCGTCGCTGCGAGGAAGCCCTCTTGGGTTTTCATTACGGAAACCTGGGCATCCGAATCCACAGAGGGCTACGCTCTAGCTCGGATGGACAGAGTCGGACGCAGGGGAGGGGGACTGGGCATTTTATATAAAAGTTCCTCTATCTGCCGTAAGAAGTCCCTCTCTACTCCATCAGATTCCCTTCAGGTTCTGTACTTTTATTTAAATTCCTCCCCAACAGTTTCCTTCTCTGGCCTTCTGCTCTATTGGCCCCCGGGCCCTAGGTCTGCTTTCAATTCTGACCTGCTAAAAATTCTAGAACCTTTCATCGATAGGCCTAACCTCACCATAATGGGAGACTTTAATTTTCATCTAGAAAATACAAGTTCTAGTGATACGTCTTCTCTTGTAGACTCCTTAGCCTCGTGTGGTCTGCAGCAACTTGTGGACTTTCCTACCCATCTAGCTGGTCATACGCTGGATGGAGTTTTTTCTAATGACCCCAGATTAAGGATAGGTTCTCCCATTCCCCTAGCATGGTCAGACCATATGGCCGTCCCTTTTGAACTCAAAACTCACCATTCCTCTATCCCCCCCCCTTGATTTTAGGAAATGGGAACTAAGAAGGGACTACAGGACGATCAACAATGAGACTCTTGTTCCATCCTTGACTAGTTTTCGACCATCCATCTGGAGGGACACCAATGCTGTCGCCCTTGAATTCTCTAAAACCATTGCGAGAGCAGTGGGCTCTCTGGCCCCTATGAAACGGCATTATTCTGCCAGAAAGAGACCCTCTGCTCCCTGGTTTTCCGATTCGCTCAGGCTGCTAAGGCAGGGCTGTAGGAAACAGGAGAGGCTCTGGCAATCGCATCTTGACCCTAATGAGAAGGAAAAACATAAACGCCTTCTGAAAGAGTATAAATCGGCGGTTATTGAGAAAAAAGGCCCCTTTTTCCAATCTGACGGCCTCTCTCAATTCCCCTAGGGAACTGTTTAAGATCGTTGACTCCCTTTCCAATCTCCAAACGCCGGATCCAATAATAGGTTCTCAAGAGCTGTGTGATAAGATCTCTACCTTTTTCCACATGAAAATTGTGGATATCTACACCACTCTTGAATCTCTTAACCGCGAGCTGGGACCTCTACTCCTCCCTGCTCCTTCTACCGTTGAATACCAGACGAATGACCCCAGCAGAAGCCTGATTAACTTCCCTCCTCTCACCTCAGAACAACTAAACCTGCTCCTCGACAAAATAAAATCTTGAACCCCCCTGGATCCCTGTCCTCTTAAGATCTTGAAGGATTGCAGGGAGGTATTGCTTTTTCTGTTAGAGGTGATTAATTCCGCAATTACTGCAGGCATTTTTCCATCCTCCTGGAAAATGGCGGTCGTCAAGCCGCTTTGGAAGAATCCCTCATTGGACCCTGGAGTTTTGAAGAATCTCCGTCCTATATCCCTGCTGCCCGCTCCAGCGAAGATGCTTGAGGCATATCTCAACCAACACCTGAGTGCTTTTCTGGATGCCTCTAGCCTGCTGGATTCTTCCCAGCATGGCTTCCGAAGGGCCCACAGCACTGAGTCTGCCCTTACGGTGGCCGTCAATAACATTCGTCTGAAAGTCGACAGGGGCCAAACCACCCTCCTGGGCCTGCTCGACTTGACAGCTGCCTTCGAACCCTGTCTCCCTCTGTCCTGGTAACACGCCTTAGGGAGATGGGAGTCGAGGGCCCAGCTCTGAGCCTCTTGTCCTCTTTTCTTAATCAAAGACAACAGAAGGTCAAGGTGGGTGAGTTCTTCTCTGCCGCCAAACCTGTACAGAGTGGGGTCCCTCAGGGTTCCTCATTGAGCCCCACACTTTTAACATCTATGTGGCCCCACTTGCCAGGTTGGTTAGATCTTTCGGGCTGGAAGTGCTGTCATATGCTGACAACACTCAGATTATGGTTTCCTTCTCCCAGTCAGTGAGTATCTCCGCACTTAACTTCAGGAATTGCATGGAGGCAGTCTCTCAGTGGATGGTCCTCAATTTCCTGAAGTTAAACAGTGAGAAAACCGAAGTCCTGATATTTGGGGGCAGTCAGGACATTTGGTCAAGTGACTGGTGGCCTTCACCCCTTGGTGCTTGTCCTCAGCCTTCGCAATCCGCCCGTAATCTGGGTGTGCTGATAGACTCCACGCTCTCCTTTGACCTTCAGGTCAATAGGACGGTTTCCACCTGTTGTGGTGTCATCAGGATTCTGAGAAAGATTGCACACTACCTCTCCCCAGAAGCTCGAAAGCAGGTCACTATGGCTCTTGTCTCTTCGAGACTAGACTATTGTAATGCGCTTTACTCAGGCATCAATAAAAAGCTTACTCAGCACCTTCAGATAATGCAGAATGCGGCCTCTAGGCTTGTCCGCGACGCCCCTAGATTTTCCTCAGCCTCTTTAGCCAGGAAGAACTTACACTGGCTACCTATCCAGGCTAGGATCTCTTTTACGATCCTATGCCTTACCCATGGTGCTTTGTATGGCACAAGCCCAGAAGGCATAAGGTCTCTTTTGTCCTCATACTCCCCTACTGGGGGCTCTCTGCTCTTCTAATAAAAAACTTTTGTCTGTTCCCCGGGCCTTTAAAACCAGGTGGGGTGGGAGGGCCTTTTCCTCCCTTGCTCCAAGGCTGTGGAATGCTCTTCCTCCCGAATTAAAAGGACAATCTTCCATTCTGTTTTTTCGTAAAGCACTTAAAACATAATTCTTTACTGAGGCCTATCTGTAATCGTGTCTTCGGCCCATACTACCAGTAATACCATCATTTAGGTGCCTTGATGCCCTTGGGCTAAGTTGCGCGTTACAAGATGCCATTCATTAATTCATTCATACTGAGAGAGGTGGGAGCGGTGGAGAGGTCCAACAGAAGGCTGTAAGGGTTGAAATGCAGAGAGTGGATGAGGCTGAGAGCAGGTGGGTAAAACGGAGACGGGGAGGATAGGTGGTGGGGTACAGATAAGGTTGAGTTTGATAGTGGAGCCAGAGTAGGAAGGGAGGACAAGGGAGACAGAATGTCTTTTGGACATTGGCCAGTCCACCTCCATTGCTCCTACCGGGGCAGAGGAGAGTAGGATTTAGAAACTGCTACTTGTGAGCAACATGACACCTCAATATTACCTTTAGTGGGCATGACAACGGGCACTCCTTTATGCATGGTGGGCAGGGCACTGGCCATACTTACAGGCACAAAAACATTAAATGTTTGATAAATCCCAGTTATGTTCCGGGAGCACCAATTCAATTCCAAGGCAGTGGATACAATTCATGGCATCCCCTCAGGAACACCTATATATTTCATGGGCCCTATATAGGGTATCCATTGTATGGGCACTATAGGGGGCACACTTATACTCCGTAAGCAGTATACCAGACACACCTGTCTATGGGCAGTATAACGATCTCTTAAGTATACAGGACGCGCTTTTATATTTTGTGGTTGTTACATTGGGTGCACCTGTACATTCTGCAGAATAGATATCAGACACTTCTGTATGTTTCGCAGGCAGTATATAGGACACTCCCATATATCCCATGGCCAGTACATCGGCCGCTCCTGTATATTACATGGAAGAGTTCCGGAGACTCCTGAACATTCTGTAAGCAAGGCACTAGTCATCCTTCTAAGGGCCATGGACGCAGTGCCAGCTGCCTCATATTCCTCTACCGCACTGGCAGGCGCTGTCATACATTCCGAACCCTCATGTCGCGCAGGATGGAAACCTGTAGAATTCACACATGACGAATGTTCTCTATCCACAGGACCTGGTCCAAACCATGACTGTGGCACTGTCTGGCCACCTAAAGGACCTCATCGTGGGCCTCCTGAGGTGTCCTGCCCAGTACGATGCCCTTGAGCTGAAAGGTGCCATGAAGGTAAGAACCCTGCGCTATGATGCTGGCACTCACCCAGTGCCCTTAAAGGAACAACTGTGTGTTTTGTAGTTTCAGTGGGCACCTATCCAGTGCTTGGGCAGTTTAGAGCAAAGGTGTATGCTTTGTACTAATGCCATGTCTGGAAGCTTGTTGCCCAGTGTGATTACATACGAGGATGTGTGCGTACTATGAAGTTGGAGTACCACGTCTGTCCATTTAAATGCCAATCCAGGCTGCACCTTGGAGTGGCCAGGCAGTGAATGGAAACAAATCTGTCTAACTGGATGGCCTTCATTGGTATCATATCAGAATTCATCATCATTGATTGGTATTCTATCAGACTTTAGTATAATTGATTGGTATCCTATCAGAATTCAGCATAATTGATTGGTATCCTATCAGAATTCAGCATCACTGATCGCAAGAGAGTAAATGTACAATAAACATTTCCATGTTTTAAAAAAAACATATTTCATCAAGACCCTTTTTCATCGACATCCCGTATATGCACCCCACATCAGGCAAGCGTGGAGTTGCATGGGTGGAAGAAGGACACAGGCATGCACCCCTCTTAAAGGGTAATTCATTTCAGGACATTTTATGGCGGTCAGGCGGAATTTTAAATCTTATTACACTAATTTATATTGCATTTATTATAACCTTGAATCTTTTCTAAGAAAATGACATTATTTCAATTGTAATTCTTACACTAAGCCTTGTAACCCCAAGTTTAACTATATGAGTTTACGTTAAAAAAAACTATATTCTAACCACAGTGCTAAAATTACACTTGCATTTAAAGTCCAATTCTTGATCCTTTGAGCAAAGCACTAAATTCACTTAAAATATTAACACTACAGACTGGTGTTGAAGTATAAGACGTGCTTTAAATTGGTGACTGAAAATCCTTCTCAGTGTAGATTTGCATAAGCTAAGTAGATGGTTTGGGAAATTAGGTGTTCTCCGGCCAGTCTGAAATAAGATCAAAGTGCAGCAGCCAGCTTATCCCTCAGATGCTGGAGAGTCAGGTACCATAACATTGATTAAAGTTGACCACACTCCCTAGAAATCACAGAAGTGCACTAAAGCATGATGTATAAAAATATTATTTTACCACCTGCTAGGAGCAGGCTGCCTATCACAGTACTAACCCATCAAACCACCATGTCTCATTGTCTGTGTAGGGCCTGGGGACCGACGAAGCCACCGTCTCCGAGATTCTTGCCACACGAACCAACCAGCAGCTCCAGGAAATCCGAACTGTTTATAAGGAAGGTATGATGCGTGATCAGGTTTGCACATTTGTCCCAGATATTGTTTGTGTTTTTCACCTCCGAGTGTCTTCATGATCAGGCAGCGCTAGGAGACCAAGTAGCCAATGAGAAGAATAATCTATGGGAGGACACGCCAACCTGTAGGATGGTACAAGAGCGACTTTCCGTTGTTACTGGACAGTATCTGTGGGGATACTGTGGTTTACTACTGAAGTTCCAGGGCTTCCAACTAGGGACCCTAGTGAAACCCTCCTGGCACTAACTCTCCATTGGCAACAAGGCCAAACAATTAGGACTTTTTCTAAAAGGTGGTGTTATGAACCCCAATGTACCCCAATATAGGCCTAGGTAGCTACACTACTGTGGCAGGAAATAACAACTACGAACTCTATGCCCAGTCCGTTCTATCATATCTAACAAGAACAGGTCTATATTCACATGTTCTTTGGATTTTTTTTTAAAGGAATGAACTAGATTTTTCTAGGTCAAAGTAACGAAGTTGCACCATTTAAGTATTATGTCCTAAATCTACTAAAGTTTCGTAAGGGCACTCGCGTGACACAACCCAAACCCAAAAGATAGTGTCTACTAACCATTGTAAATGTCTATGACCGCAGCACTACACATCTAGTAAACGTGGGCTGACTTTTATGTAAACCGATAACAAGTAGCCTGGCAGCAAATGGTCACAGAAGGAACAGTTCTGTGTGGGCCACATTCTATTCCATTATTAGATCTCGCCTATTATTCCCGCAAGGGATAATAGGACGGGAGTATAGAGGCCAAACCAAGGTCTGAAACCATCGCGGATTTCCTATAGTTCGTGTGGTGCACTCGTGCGGAAAGCGCGTCCACATCAAAGCCATCAGCCTCCCTCCCACAGGCATCTGAAGCTTCCCCCAGCGTGTGCTCGGCCTCAGGCATTTCTCCTCCCCCCTAATTATTCACCCCTGCTGTTGCTGCCCACGGCCGGCCGTACATTCACGGCCGCCAGGCCGTGTCTCTTTCAACATCCTCCCCCCTCCCAGTGTATTGCTTTGTCTAATCTCACGCTGCGGGCCCTTTTTATTATTACATTTGATCACAGCTTTTCTCACCACTTCGGAAGCTATCAAAAACCTTTGACAGCATGCCTTTCCCTTTTTTGAGAAATGTTTAATTCCTTTTAATAGTAGCTTCTCCTCTTCCTTCTTTCTTCCTGACTTTTGGAATTGTCGTGTTCTATTAATTGGGAGCAAACGTCAACCATGAACCAGGTCTCAATTTGAAGGTCCGTCAATTTCAGTTTTAAATAACGAGTTATTCACTCACAGGCACATCCACAGAGTCGGCGCACATGCTGTCTGCTCTGCAATGATGCAAAAACAGGCTTCAAAGGCAATAAAACAAACACAAGTGGCGTCTACATCATAAAACAACATAACCTTCGTGCCGCACACTTGCAACCTTCAGGAGGCTTATAATAAAACTTCTCTCGTGCACAGCACACTCTCCCGTGGTCTCCACCAGCAGAGCAACAAGGCAGGCTGCAGCACAAACTGTACATACGCTTCCTGTAACTTTCTTTAGTTCTTGACTGCATGTGTTAGTCTTTTCACTGCCGGCGCGGCTGGACAGCTCGGGGGGCTCATGTGACAGAAGTGAAGACAGAGCACATTTCATGTTTTATTATTTTTTGTTAAATTTAGCACAGACACTGAACTGCTCCCTTCAGCTTGTTTCATTTTGCAGAAACCTCAAATCGTAATGGGAAAACTAGCAGATTATAGAAGAAGAGCATGCATTATTTGCCTTCTGATTAGCGCCTGTCTTAATTGTTTGCCACTTTCCACATGACTGGCCAGGAGACGAGCCCCTGTCTCCCGCGCCCGTGAGTCCTCCCGGCTCCGGCATTTCCTTATTAAAGTCTGGCTTCAGAATGCGGCCTCACATGTTGGTCCTCTGGAGTTACACATCTCACAGCATGAGCAGTGTTGCGGCTTCGTAAAATATTTTCTTTAAGTCTTTCTAAGGCAATGATTACAAGTAAAGTTATCCCGCATAACAGTCAGAGAGGAAAAAACAGGAGGTATTAGGCTTGTATTGGGTTACAAACAAAACAGACAAATGAAGACAAAAAAACGTTTTCAAAAGCTTCCCTCGCTAACCCATTTGAACTGGGTGTAAATGAATATTGTCCGCCTAGTCAAACACACCATAGTCGCACACCAGGCTACTTTCAAACTATAAGAGTGAGAGAGAGCACTGGGCGAGAGTGAAAAGCGGTGGGATTCTATGGGGAAGAAAGTTGCACTAGAACATTTCTGGAATGTGAACACTTAAGGGAAATTAAAGCTGAATTCTCGATTTGTATAAGCAAATGCACAAGGCTACTTTCCTCAAAACAGTCCGGAAAGTATTTGATATTTGAATTTAAAAAAAAAGCTAACTTGTGAGGAAAGATATGATCCACTGACTTACATCCCAACTTCGAGACACGGCTGTTTTAGCGCTGCCACTTTTTAAATGAGAATCAGAGTACATCCCCCAAATCGACTAACCCTTTTCCAAATCAAACATTTTTAAAAAGCAATGGCAAAGCCAATAGGCGTGGAATTCTTATGCTGCTGAAATAATTATCTTGTGGTCTACGATACATTGCAGGTTGTATTACAAGCCACCCTTTAATCTATGACACCTGGGTAACCATGCAACTACAGTATTTGTGCATTTGCACTACCTGCTATCTCCCAAGCTCCTTTCTACTTTCCCATTACAGTTTTCTATCCATCTAATGTGCTTAATGCTGTGATTTACATTTTAACTGGGAAGATAGCCCACCGAGTTATTATGCTGCTGCCGAAACTGTATGTGATGTGTAAGTTACACAGGCAGCCAGTTTATCAACCGTCAAAGGTCGGTAAAGTAAACCTAATGAAATAACCTTGTGTGTGGTGAATAATAATAAAGCAGCAGAGAACTAAACAAAGAATCCATGTCTCCATGTTTGGGAGAGCAAAAAAACACTACCGCAAGATTTGTCACCACCAACATAGTATTCCCCTTATTATCACTGTTCTAGTTTCGTTTTTTTGTTTTCTGGCTAAAGGACTGTTGATCATAGACTGGGTTTGTTTCTGTGATATTGGGAAATATGCTTGTTGATTTGTGCTATGTGCACCACTCAGCACCACCACAGCATCACTCAGCACCACCACAGCACCACTCAGCACCACCACAGCACCACTCAACAGCACCACCACAGCACCACTCAGCACCACTCAGCACCACCACAGCGTCACTCAGCACCACCACAGCATCACTCAGCACCACCACAGCATCACTCAGCACTACCACAGCATCACTCAGCACTACCACAGCGTCACTCATCACCATCACAGCGTCACTCATCACCATCACAGCGTCACTCAGCAGCACCACTCATCACCACCACAGCATCACTCAGCACCACCACAGCATCACTCAGCACCACCTCAGCACCACTAAGCACCACCACAGCGTCACTCAGCACCACCACAGCGTCACTCAGCACCACAACAGCGTCACTCAGCACCACCACAGCACCACTCAGCACCACCACAGCGTCACTCAGCACCACCACAGCGTCACTCAGCACCACCACAGCGTCACTCAGCACCACCACAGCATCACTCAGCACTACCACAGCATCACTCAGCACCACCATCACTCAGCACCACCACAGCATCACTCAGCACCACCACAGCACCTTTCAGCACCACTCAGCACCACTCAGCACCACCACAGCATCACTCAGCACCACCACAGCACCAATCAGCACCACTCAGCACCACCACAGCGTCACTCAGCACCACCACAGCGTCACTCAGCACCACCACAGCGTCACTCAGCACCACCACAGCATCACTCAGCACCACCACAGCACCACTCAGCACCACTCAGCACCACCACAGCACCACCACCACAGCACCACTCAGCACCACCACAGCACCACTCAGCACCATCACAGCACCACTCAGCACCATCACAGCACCACTCAGCACCATCACAGCACCACTCAGCACCATCACAGCACCACTCAGCACCATCACAGCACCACTCAGCACCACCACAGCACCACTCAGCACCACCACAACACCACTCAGCACCACCACAGCACCACTCAGCACCACCACAGCGTCACTCAGCACCACCACAGCATCACTCAGCACCACCACAGCACCACTCAGCACCACCACAGCGTCACTCAGCACCACCACTGCGTCACTCAGCACCACCACAGCATCAGCGTCACTCAGCACCACCACAGCACCACTCAGCACCACCACAGCATCGCTCAGCACAATCCCAGCATCACTCAGCACCACCACAGCACCACCACAGCACCACCACAGCACCACCACAGCACCACCACAGCACCACTCAACACCACCACAGCGTCACTAAGCACCACCACAGCATCACTCAGCACCACCACAGCATCACTCAGCACCACCACAGCATCACTCAGCACCACCACAGCATCACTCAGCACCACCACAGCATCACTAAGCACCACCACAGCATCACTCAGCACCACCACAGCATCACTCAGCACCACCACAGCATCACTCAGCACCACCACAGCATCACTCAGCACCACCACAGCATCACTCAGCACCACCACAGCATCACTCAGCACCACCACAGCATCACTCAGCACCACCACAGCACCACTCAGCACCACTCAGCACCACCACAGCACCACTCAGCACCATCACAGCACCACTCAGCACCATCACAGCACCACTCAGCACCACCACAGCACCACAGCACCACTCAGCACCACTCAGCACCACCACAGCACCACTCAGCACCATCACAGCACCACTCAGCAACATCACAGCACCACTCAGCAGCACCACTCAGCAGCACCACTCAGCACCACCACAGCACCACCACTCAGCACCACCACAGCATCACTCAGCACCACCACCACCACTCAGCACCACCACCACCACAGCATCACTCAGCACCACCACAGCATCACTCAGCACCACCACAGCATCACTCAGCACCACCACAGCATCACTCAGCACCACCACAGCATCACTCAGCACTACCACAGCATCACTCAGCACTACCACAGCATCACTCAGCACCACCACAGCCTCACTCAGCGCAACCCCAGCATCACTCAGCACCACCACAGCATCACTCAGCACCACCACAGCATCACTCAGCACCACCACAGCATCACTCAGCACCACCACAGCATCACTCAGCACCACCACAGCATCACTCAGCACCACCACTGCATCACTCAGCACCACCACTGCATCACTCAGCACCACCACTGCATCACTCAGCACCACCACAACATCACTCAGCACCACCACAACATCACTCAGCACCACCACAGCATCACTCAGTGCAACCCCAGCATCACTCAGCACCACCACAGCATCACTCAGCGCCACCACAACATCACTCAGCACCACCACAGCATCACTCAGTGCAACCCCAGCATCACTCAGCACCACCACAGCATCACTCAGCGCCACCACAACATCACTCAGCACCACCACAGCATCACTCAGCACCACCACAGCATCACTCAGCACCACCACAGCATCACTCCGCGCCATCACAGCATCAATCTGTGCAACCATTCAACAACAACTGGTTAAAGTATGTTCTCTCAATGTTTCAAGCTTTATTACAAATGTCACAAAAAGATGTTAATATTTCACTTCTGTTCTTGGATTTTCCTCACAATAAAATACACTGAACATAATCTTCACAAAAGTTATTTACAAAAGTTTAAACTATTGCCATTATAAATTATAATCACTTTTATTTAAGTTAATTATTTAAAAAAATTAAAAGCCATTGTTATTTGTAATATCAATACATCTAAGTCACGTAAATACAAAACATGTTGCATTACAAATGCTATAGGTGTCACATTTGCAAAAGTTATAACTATTGGCATTTTATAAATGACAAAGCTATTAATTTAGCTATTTTCAAAATCAAATCAACACATAAATAAAAAAATTGTCATTTACAAGACCAATAGCTCAAACTTTCATAATGTGAGACCTATTGCATTGCAAATACTTGTTTTTTATCTTGTCAATACTATGATTGACAGGGACCAAACACATGTAAATCAAGCGTGGCACCTCCCAAAACGCAGTCCAATCTAAAAAGCTAGGATATTTTTCATTTGAAAGGGACATAAGAAACCGAAGACCAGTTTTCACCTTGTTGGTCATCGTCAGTAAAGAGCAGCTTCATGTCCTACACAACCCAGACCTCGGTGTAACTTCCTACTTAAAGGATCTCAGAAAAACCAAAACAGTGGTGAATGAAAGGCTTCTATTAATATTAAGAGCCAGAAACTACTCAAGGCCACATCTGAGCCATTTTGTCTTTCTTCAGCTCCCTCCAAGACTAATTTGAATATGGCTGGCCCATGACTGTAGCATCACTGTGTGCAAAATGTGGAGGATTAGGACGCAGCCAAGAGCAACTACCGAAGCAGCCATTAACTTAATATTTTCATTCAGTGAAATTGTTTTTTTACACAGCTCATAAGTTATCAGAGCCATACAGGACTGTGATTTGGAAGGCTAACAGCATAACTGATGACGTGGAAGTCGTAGAGTAGATGTGACCTGAAGTCAGACGTTACATCGGACATGGATGTTATACAGCAATTGTGAAGAGCCCAAAGGCATACCTCAGATCTAACCGGGGGCCATATGACGGATGCAGCTCATTTTTCTGGATTGCGCTGGGTGCACCTTCCCAAAATCGAGGAAAATGTTCTGCATTATGGTGACTGCACTGCACCCAGGGCAGCCGCGAACTCGCGCTGCCCTGAAGGCAGCGCATTCGTGTGACAAACAGAGCGGCTGCTTTAAAGCTGCTCCGAGTTTTCACAGTGCAGGCGGTACCTGCCCTCACTTTTGAAGGAGATTAGAGATTCCCTTGCAGGCATGTGCAGTCAGTGACTGCACCCGCACTGTTGCAGGGGATGCCTGAGGGGTCCATGGAACCTCCTTTCCCCCCTGCCAGTGGGCTGCATTCAAGGGGCGCACTGACAATGCACCACCTTTTAGGCGGCGCACTGTCAGTCTGCCTCCTGAGAGCTTCTTTGGCTCTGCGCCCACATCTGTAATACGGCACGGGCGCAGAGGCAACGGGATTCCCTCATTTGCATGGGTCAGGGCCCCCCTTCAAATGAGGGAACGCCCTGAGGAAGCGCTGGCGCTATACGTGCACCAGCTCTTTCAGTATTACGGAAGAGGATGCACAAGCATCTGAGGCCCCTTCTGTAATACCAAAGTGCCCCAGGGGTGAGCAAAGTGGGCGCAAACACCAGTTGCGCTCCTATGCACTTCTATAATATGGCCCCTGGAAGTTTTCAGTAGTTCTGGCCAGGAATCTGTAAAGCCTATCAACTTTGTTTTACTACAACTGAACAGACCTGGGAGTTAGTCAGTAAAGATATGATACATCAGATCTGACCTGGAAGTTATAATGTAGGTTATAACCTAATCTGAAGTCATACATAGTTTCAGTGCTTAATTTGAGCCGGTGATTTCCAGTGCTCAGCACCAGCACTTAATTATCAACACTGGTACTTATGACAGTCTGCCACATGGCGGCGTTGTCTATCTAATTTAGAGACGAGCATAACAGTTGTTTACTCTTCAATATACATCAAAAATGACAAATGCCTGCCACCCAAGCCATTCTTAGAGATTTGATGGCCTGGAATAGTCCAAATTTTCACACTTGTAACAGTGTGATGGTTAGTAATTGTGTTGGTATTGTCATTGGCGGCGCTGCCTTGACAACGGGTGGTGCAAGCTGCAGTGACCTCCTGACAAGAGCCCGGTACTTATTTTCTTTTACAAATAAAGCAAGGCTTCAGATAGCACGGTTGTGTCACAGTTCTGATTCATTCATATCATAATAGTTTCCAAACATATCATAGCTCTGACATGGAAGGCAGACACCAGATCCAGGCCAGATGTGAACATCGAACTCTGACGTTAGGACTCATTTGAACTAATAGTCATCCAGTTAAGCAACTTATCCAATTATTACAAACCTGGATGATCTGTTGTTGAGGAGTCACACACAGCATTAGATGATCTCCAAGCTCAATTCTATATTAACCCCTTCCATGCTGATGACAGCTGGGAGCCGTCATGGCACACAGTGCTCGTGTGCTGATGACGGCTCCCAGCCGTCATGACCACCGCCCACGATCGGAACGTGCCGCACAAGAGCGGAATTCCGGCCGCGGACAAGGGGTTAAGGCTGTTTTATTTAAGCACTTTAATCATATGTATTAATATTATTTTTGAGTTTATATCGCACCAGCTAGACCCAAAGGTATTGGAGTGCTTTACATGTTATGTTATAATGTTTACAAGAGGTACATGAGGGGATTCATAAGAGTAATAGTTGTACAATACCGCATTAGGTGGTTATAAAGTCACACAAAGACGCATTGAGGAATGGCATTGGGGGCAGCATAGGAGACTGAAAGAGTCATGTGTCCATCTTGAAGGAATTGGTCAAAGAGGGAAACGCAGAACAGCTTGTGCGCAGGTTGAAGGAGCTATTTAGGAGTGGGCATTTAAGGTCCCATGGACTTCGCCTGCAGTTTGGTTTGTGCAAGCAGAGTGGTTCCTTTATTGACTTATGTTTTATTACATTTAAGTAAAGCCAAACCTTGACAGCCCTAATATGTCTCTTTGTAGATTTCAAATCAACTTTGGAGAATGACGTAGGACAGGAAACGAGTGGTGAATACAAGGAGCTACTTCTCGCCCTTCTTAAAGTAAGTGGATGGCGCAGCGTCGGCAGGTGATCAGGTTTGTGATCATGTGTAGTGTCTTTCCAGTTTGTGGTTCAGGAAGACGCAAGACAATTTACTTGCGAGCAGAATGGGGTAGTCAAAACAATGCGAGGTATGGACAAGGTATGGATGTAGCAAGAATTATGATGTAAGAAAAAGTTGACCCTGTGCACAGCTTTGTCGCAATCCAAACGTGGATGGAAAGGACAGAACAGATTTAGGTAGGACAGAGGTCGCCACAGCAAGTTCAAGAAGATCAAATCCATGATAGTTTTCAGGATACCCATTGACTAACCCTTATCATATCAATTTATATGGTCAAATATCCTGAAATTCTAATATTGGTCTGACATTTCTGGATTTACACTGGACAATCTAGAGGTAGAAATAGAACAAAAATCTGCGTACATAGTGAAAAGTGTACTTGTTAGATCTGCAGAAGCACAAACAGTGTACCTTGGATGTAATGTAACATATACCAATGAAGATAGTCAATTTTTGCCTGAGTTAGAGCAGTCACTGAAATGGAGCTTGTGCGAGTCCCTTCTGCTTCTCCTGCTAAAACGCTTCAGCCTGGCTACCAAGGTCCGTGCGTCTCAGTCCGAGGCTCCATAAGCATCAGTACAGTGTGGATGTCTCAGTTCAGCATGAGACTGGTAGAGGTTTTGACAGAGTAGAGTCAGACTCCAAGGCATGACTATGGTAAGCGATCGATTCTCTATTGCATTGTGCTTCAAACGCATGACGAGGCCGCAACGTGCTCTACTTTCTTTGGTTCCTGGGATCTCTTTGAGAAGAAGGAGGTTTAAAAGAGTTCTGAGCGTAGTGTGTTCTATACCTCTGACTTTACTCATGCTTTCAATCACTTCTCACCAATGTGCCCCCTTTCTTCCTTCACTCTCAGGGGACCCGTGAAAAGAATTCTGGAGTTATCGATTATGTGCAGATTAACCAGGACGCACAAGTGAGTATAAGTGTGACAATGGTCTCAAAGTACAACCTGGGCGCCTTTCAACGCCCAGCCCAAGAACAAATGAATGACGATTGCATGCCTAGTGACAGCTTTGAGAGAAAGAATACATTCAGTTAACCTTGTTAAAGTAATCTTTATATGGTAAGAACATGATAGTTATTTAATTTTTGTTGCAATGTGGGATGTTATTTTGCCTCCATATTCACTTGTATGCCTGGGGCTATGTTGCATTGGGCGGTTATCTTTGTGTTACCGCTGCTGTGTCTCTAGCTGCCAGCACACTCGATACATTGTAGCTCCACCTCTCATTCACCACCCCGTCTCCAGTATTAGGGGTGTCTTTCATAGATTCGCATGCTTGAATATTCCCAGTCGTCGAAGTGGGAGTCCCACGGTAAATAAAATAGCAATAATGCTAAATATAAATATAGAAATATATATATATATATATATATATATATATATATATATATATATATATATATATATATATATATATATACATAATATCAGAAAAGAAGGAAATACATAGAAAACCTCTAAAAACAAATCCTACATAGGAATGCATGGTTGAGAGAAAAAAACATTTGTAACACCTTAGTGTCATTATGTTAGTCCAAACTGAGGCCAATCAGGCGCCAGCACCCTCTAGAACCTTCTCCTCAGAAACTCAAGCCCTTAGATTTTCTACCGCACGTCGTGTGAAGGGAGTCTACCTGAGCTCTGCTCAGTTTTCAGAACTCTATCTTCTAGTTTTCCAGAAATTCTACAATGTCAAGTAAGAAATCTTCATTCAGACCATGTTCTTCTTGTGGGAAGCTTCGTCTTTTTGAAAAGGACCTCCACCAGAAGTTTATTTATTGTTTATATCCGGATCATGAGGCTGGCAGCTGCAAGTTTTGTAGAACCTTTTCTACCAAAACTCTTAAGGACAGGGAAGGCCGTCTTCTTCTTTGGCTGCAGCGTCTTAAGGACAAGGACTCTTTAGTGTCCGACGCAGAGAGTTTACATTCTGGTTTCTCCTCAGCATCCTCAAAGAGGGGTAGTGTCCAGGAGGTTCCTTCTCCTTTCCTCAAGAAGCCAAAATTAGCCCTGTCAGTGGCTCCTGCAGTCTCTACTGCCATTCCTACCACCTCTACGCCCACGAGACCGGGCTCTCAGGCGTCTTTGGCTACCTCTCAAGGAGTCTTCACACCTCTTACAGCCCCGCCGTTGACGAGAGCGTCTACAAGCGCTCCGTCGACGAAAGCGGCTTTGCCTGCATCTTCGACGACTACACTGACTACCTCTTCGGCTTTCTCATCGTCGACGGCCTTCACGTCGACGAGGGTTTTGTTGCCGTCTAAACCTGTTCCGCCGACGATTCTTATCTCGTCGACGAAGAAGAGAGAATCCTAGTCGACGAAAGATCCGAAGACATCTTCGTCGTCGACGACGCCGTCAACGAAAGCCTCATCGGCGAAGACACCGTCGATCAAGATCTCGTTGACAAAGAAGATCTCGTCGACAAAGACAGGCCCGTCGACGAGGGCTCCGTCGACGGAGTCAGTACCAGCATCGACGGCGAACCCGTCGACGACGACAAACCCGTCGACGACACGCCCGTCGACGACGACGAACCAGTCGACGGCTGCTTCAACAATGGATCGCTCGTTGACGGTGACACCGTCGACGACCTCGTCGACGACCTCTCCGTCGACGCAGGTTTCTTCAAAATTACCGGCCACAACAGCTGACTCAGCCTCGTCGTCAGTGACGGCTCCGTCGACGACAGCACCAATTTAATTTGCTTCTGTACCGTTAGTGCCCTTGAAGACCTCTAAATCTTCACATTCTCGCACTACAGTACCCTGCCAACAGATCTCAGAACCAGAGCTTCAACCACCTTCTCTGATGTTTGCAACTACATCAGACTCGGAGCATGAAGAGGACACGTTTGGGGCAGCACATAGTCCCTCTGATTTAATAATTAAATGTCAGGACACAGACTCTGATGATGGCGGTGAGCCAGAATTTCAACAGGAGGAACAGTTCGTTCAAACACCTGTGGCCACCATTCCTTTGACCTTAATTTCTAATCTCCAGCATATGCTAATGAAAGCTCCTAACTCCTTACCTGCTCAGATTCCACGCCTTGAAAAGAAGTACAAGGCCCCCACTGGCTCTCCAGCTTGCCTGACTTCTCATCCCAAACCGGATTTTGTTGTGACTCAGGCCGCACAGCATAGAGCTCGGAATCCAGCGTCCCAAATCACATCCCCTCCGGATAGAGAGGGTCGACGCTTAGATGCTATTGGCCGCAAGTTCTCAACGATGGCCTCAACTTCTGTCCGAGCAGCCAATGCTTTAGCCATCTTGGGACGCTATGACCGGCAGATGTGGTCAGATATTGCAGATTTCATGGCACTCATACCTGATGCATCCAAGACTGACGCACAACAGATTCTCCGCGATGGTCAAAGGGCAGCGGAAGAAATCATCGACTGTGCAGTCGATATCGCCAACACAGGTTTCCGCCTCCTGGCAACTGCGGCTGCACTCCGAAGACAGGGTTGGTTGAAGTCCACCTCCTTCCGGCAGGAAGTCCAAAGCAGAATATTGGATATGCCTTATGATGGGGAATCACTGTTCGGATCCCATATCGATGATGCCCTCGAGTCCATCAAGAAGGACACCGATACGGCGAAGTCCTTGGGCACGCTCCAATTTCGGAAACAGTCCTTTTGAGGTGCGCGCGGACGTGGCACTTCTTCCACCTTCCGAGGAGGACAACAATACCGCTCCTACACTCAGAGCGGCCAACGGTACACGTCCAACCAGCAGTCTCGTCAGCAACCCTCCAGACCTTACAGAGGAAAGTCGTCCTATCGTGGCACCACTCAGAAACGCCAATGACTTGTGCCATTCTCAAAGTGTTGGAGGGCGAATCTCTCTGTTTTATTCCCAGTGTTCCTCGATCACCTCGGACCACTGGGTATTGGACATTGTCAAACGGGGTCACACCCTGGAGTTTACAGAGATTCCTCCTTGCACTCAACCTCATGGCCCACCTCCTCCACATCTCGAGGAGCTCTTCCATCAGGTCCGTTTTCTTGTGTTGAAGGGTGCAGTCGAAGTGGTCCCTATACATCAAAGAGGGAGAGGTTTTTACTCTCGATTCTTCCTCATACTCAAGAAGAACGGAGATTGGCGACCCATTCTGGATTTGAGGGCTCTCAACCAGTTCCTGAAGTCTCAATCATTCCGAATGCTGACACTACTGGAAGTTCTGCGTCTTCTATCCAGCGAGGATTTTATGACCACCATAGATCTTCAAGGCGCATACTTTCATGTTCCAATAATCAAAGGACCTCGCCAGTACCTGCGTTTCAAAGTGGGGCCAATACATTTTCAGTTCAAAGTGCTACCCTTCGGACTGCGTTCAGCTCCTCGTGTGTTCACGATGGTACTGGCCCCGGTGGTGGCTCACTTGCGTCTACAAGGAGTTCAGATCTTTCCCTATTTAGACGATTGCCTTCTCAAGTCTCAGTGCCACCATCAGCTGCATCGGGACATGCACCTTTGCCAGCAAGTGTTTCGGTCTCTAGGGTTGACCATCAACAAAGAAAAGTCACAGTTTGCACCTCTGCGGATCAGATCTTTCCTGGGATCAATCCTAGACACGCAGCTCTGAAAAGGGTTCATCTCGGACGAACGACGTCTAAAGATTCTGCGTCTGGTCTCCCTTATTCGAAGAAAACAGTCCGTTTCTGTTCGAACGTTAAAATCATTCTTGGGAATGGCTTCATCTTGTATCGCACTGATCCCAAATTGCAGGTTGCACGCCCGTCCCATTCAGGAAGAACTGGACTTACAGTGGCGTCAGGTCTCCGGATCCTTCAACGACCTTGCTGCCGTCACAGCTCGCATGAAACAGAGCCTGCTTTGGTGGACGCAGCCCGCAAATCTGGGAATGGGTGTGTCCTTCCTCGATCATGCTCCAGACCTTACGTTGACGACGGACGCCTCCTTAGAGGGGTGGGGCGCTCATCTTCAGGGCCTATCCATCAAGGGCAAGTGGTCGCTGATGCAACGCGCGTGGCATATCAACAGGCTAGAATTGATGGCGATTTTTCTGGCGCTCAAGTCCTTCTTCCCAGTTGTTCACGGGGAGTCAGTGCTAAACCAAACGGACAATACCACCAGTATGCACTACGTGAACAAGCAGGGGTGGACCAGGTCTCCGCTTCTGTCCCGCTTAGCCCAGTCAATCTGGGATTGGGCTCTTCGCCATCACCTCACCTTGACAGCTGTCCACCTTCCGGGCGTGTCCAACTTCCTAGCCGACTCGCTAAGCAGGTCCAGTTCCTCGACACACGAATGGGAGCTGCACCAACCGACTCTGGATCGTGTGTTCCGCAAATGCGTCACCCGGATCTGGATCTCTTTGCGACACCGGAGAACCGGAAATGCCCGTCTTATGCAAGTTGGCATCCCCACACAAAGTCCCGCGGGAATGCCCTTTTGATCAACTGGAGCGGTCTATTCGCTTACGCTTTTCCGCCGCTCCCATTGATACCGCGGTTACTGTGGAAGATGCGGAGGCAGCCCTGCCACATCCTGCTGGTTGCTCCTCATTGGCCCAGACAGGCATGGTTTTCGGAACTACTCCTAATGTTCCTGTGCGAGCCCATTCCTCTACGTCCTCGTCCGGACCTTCTAACCATGGACAAGGGCTTAGTGTGTCATCCAGATCCCTCAACGCTACAATTGTGGGCTTGGAACCTGAGCACCTTGAGTTCGCTGGTTTAAACATATCCCAGGAGTGCAGAGACATCCTAGCTCATGCCAGAGCTCCGTCTACCATCAAGACTTACAAACTTAAATGGAAGCGATTCTGTCATTGGTGCGCTACGGCCAATATCCATTCCATCCATTCCACTCCTGAGCAGCTCCTTCCATTCTTTTTGAGCCTCGCTCGGTCAGGTCTCTCTCATACTACACTGAGAGTTTTCTTAGCTGCTATATCTCGTTTCCGACATGATGGCTCTTCATCCCTCTGTTCATCACGAATTATACGTCAATTCTTCAAAGGGCTTTTCCACAAGTTTCCACCTGTGCGTCGCCCTCCTCCAGCTTGGCACCTCAATGTTGTACTATCTCAACTTATGAAATCACCTTTTGAGCCTATCCACAGGGCGGATATCAAGTTCATCACTTGGAAGGTTGCACTTCTGCTGGCTTTGACCTCCTCTCGTCGCGTGAGCGACCTTCATGCTTTTACTGTCAAGCTGCCTTATCTACAGTTCAAACCTGACGGGGTGGCACTTCGGACCAACCCCTCTTTCATGCCTAAAGTACCTACGGATTTTCATTTGAATGAGCCTGTATTCCTCAAGACTTTCTTTCCGGATCCAAAATCTCCGGCGGAGCAGCGCTTACATTCTCTGGACATCAAACGATGTCTTAAATTTTACATTGCCAGAACTGCCCCATTCCGCAAGTCCGACCAACTTTTCATTGCCTACGGACGACTGCGCAAAGGTCATCCAATTTCTAAAGCGACTATTGCCCGGTGGCTTTCCTCAGCCATTGCTTTCTGCCACCAACAAGCGGGCAAACCATTGCAATCTTCAGTGAGGGCACATTCTATGAGGGCGATGTCTTCATCCATCGCCTTGTTTGCTGGTGTGCCACTTCATCAGATCTGCCGTGCAGCGACTTGGTCCAGCAGGCACACTTTCACCAAACATTACTGTTTGGATGCCATCAATGAAGCGGATACCGCAGTGGGACAGGCAGCGCTTCGCCATCTTTTTCAGTAAGGTGAGCCTCTGTTCCCTCCTCCTTAGTATTTTCCTGTGATTGCTATGATGCCTTATATGACTGTATTATTATTCTAGTACTGTCTTGATTTTTTCTGCTATGCCTAGCAATCTCAGTTTCTAGGAGGTTACTGCTTACTATTCTATTCAAGCATGTGAATCTATGAAAGACACCCCTAATACTGGAGAGGAACAATTGTTACTTACCTGTAAACAGGTGGCTCTCCAGTATTGGTGTCTTTCATAGATTCACATGCGACCCACCCTCCTCCCCTCAGAGGCTCTTTTCTCCTCATGCGCTCTTTATTACTTGTGCTACGAAAATCTGAGGGCTTGAGCTTCTGAGGAGAAGGTTCTAGAGGGTGCTGGCGCCTGATTGGCCGCAGTTTGGACTAACATAATGACACTAAGGTGTTACAAATGGTTTTTTCTCTCTACCATGCATTCCTATGTAGGATTTGTTTTTAGAGGTTTTCTATGTATTTCCTTCTTTTCTGATATTATGTATATATATATATATTTCTATATTTATATTTAGCATTATTGCTATTTTATTTACCGTGGGACTCCCACTTCGACGACGGGGAATATTCAAGCATGTGAATCTATGAAAGACACCAATACTGGAGAACCACCTCTTTACAGGTAAGTAACAATTGTTCTTCTCCGGTACCCTGCTTACAGAAGCAAGGCCAAGCTCAAGACTTTAACCCTTTGCCTGCGGTCGGAATTCCGCTCCTGTGCGGCACATTCCGATTGCGGGCATGACGGCTCCCGGCCGTCATCAGCACACGAGCACTGTTTGCCATGACGGACGGGAGCGGTCACCAGCATGCAAGGGGTTAAGAGGGAGGGAGACTACAGGAGTGAATAATTGGAAGAATAACACCTTCGGTAAGTAAGTAAATCTTTTATAAAGCGCACAAATACCAAAGTGTCTTAGCGCTAATGGTGTACCACGGTAGGGCAATTCTTTACAACAGCACTAAAGGCCAGGAATATTGCACAGGCTCTTGCTGAAAACATTTTAGCTGCACTAAATGTCAAGGACTAGAAGAGAGCTCTCTATCCCCCTTTATTTGGTCAAAACGCTTGTTGCAGCATTTTTAATCTTTCATTTACTTCCCATTTCCCCTTATATTATTTGTATAACATTCCACTTTCATGGTGTTGCATAGTGGTACTTCTGGTGAGCTACAATCAGGTGTGTCCATCCCTCCATGGCCAACGTTTAATGAGTAAGAGACACAGTCGATGGACGGAATGCAGCACAAATCAAAACATTCATCCCCAGTCAAGAGAACTGGGTTAAATCCGTCATTCTTTTGCTCACCATCCCATCCCAGTTTAGACCCAGCCATATGCAAATCAGCCTTGACCCGGTGCCTCATGGGAACAGTCCAGCCCGAACTGCCAAGCCAGGTTCTCCCTGGACCGTAAACAAGCATCCTAGGACCGGTTTTGGGGTTTCATGTTTAATGAGCCCTTTGTTCTTGGTTTGCCCTTGGACCAAGTAATTGCTTTTGCTAATGAAATTCTTTCTATAATGTGTTTTACTTAGCTTGGATAAACTTGTAATCAAAGCACCGCATTAACCCACTCGTTGGACAGAGTAGGCGCGGCTATAAGAACATTTTGGTTAGTGCTTCCTTTCCCACAATATAAGCATTGGCAATGCCAACAGGTCTGGCTTTAAACTACGGATCCAAGCGTGTAGCATACGGCTCTTGCGTTTCTTATTTGCGCAGATGTAAAAGTACTTACGTCTGGTGACTTTCACTATATAAATAGCGCCAGCTTGCACAGACTACATGACGGCCTCAGTCTTTTCATTCACTAGTCTGTGCGCGTATTTTCCTTTTCTTGTTTTATATTTAGACTATTTCAAACCGCAGAACACACTTCGAAATGTGTTTTATATCTGCATTGACTATCCCTGAGTAATATCTAAAGTAAACAAAGACAGATAAGTCATGTTACAAATCCATACATAAGCTTTCCTTGAACGTCCTGCTGTATATCACACCCAGGTCTTTGCAGATTACTACGCAACAACAAAGGACCGGCCTTTTCTCTTGGAAAGGCGGCTACCCCAGCCACCTCATCCATGTAGTGAGCACCAAATCACTGAAATATCACGCAGTACACATAGCAGTGTGTTAAAACAAATACCAATCTCTACAGGCTACTCTTGTGTCCAAAAAACCGACAACTGCAGAGCTCATCCACTTGACCCTCATGCGGTCAATCACCTGTAATGCAACCAAGACATCATATGCTTCATCCCCGGATCTGATGACGAGCATCATCCCAGGCGGAGACTAGTTGCCATAGCCACGCGTCTTAGGCGTTCCCTGTAAATCATTACCACGGGTTTATTTAAATTGCTAGGCCCACGTGATTCTTTCTTCTTCAGGAATGGGCACACAAAATGGAGTGGCTTGGGCTTATTTACTTTTTTTGTTTTAAGTATAATCTGCACGACTAAACAGGGAGGTTAACCCTATGCCTTAGAGCAAACACACAAATGACTGTGCTTAATAACGAATAATTACTGCTCGGGAGCTGCGACAGACTGAGTCACTCTATCGGCTCCTTGGAAGTGCGCGCTGACGACAGCCTGCAGTCTGGCCCGCAGGGCGCTCTGATAATGGTTATACTTAACCAAAAGCTGAACCATTTAATACCCTTATAATAAACCACGCACTTCTCGGACAATAATCTCCCCTAGTAACTGAAGCATCGGCTCCATTTTATTGCAACTGTGGATTGTCAGATTCTATCTTCCTGTATGTGTGTGTGTGTGTGTAGGAGAGTAGGGTCTGCTATCCTATGGTCACCCCAATTTTTGCTTTTTGCTTCACTGGTTTTCGACTTACTGAGGCTGTGGGCCTGCTAATCAGACCCCCAGCCTGCTGTTCTCTCTCTAAATTTATAATACATGTGCTATAGGTACATACCACAATTGGACATGGACTCCTTGTCAGCCCCTGTACCATGCACTATAGGTGCCCAGGGCATAGGTGCCACCAAGGCCTACCAGGGGCTGAAGCATAGCTTTTGCCACCCCTGGCTGGTTCTTAAATTGACACAACTGGCTGATCACTCAGCTGGGGCAAGTGGGTGTAATCACCCCTTGCTTAGATATAGTATACCTATATCTAAACCTATATCTGGACACATATATAGCCTGTAAGCCACTCCTATGGAAGGCCTCATCAATCCTGGAGGCAGAGTGCGTGGTTTTATGTGAGATGGTGCTCTGGCATGAGCTGAGCCTGTCTGCAGCTGTCGGGAACAACTCCCTAAGCTGATCCGGGATAATGCCATACCATATACTCTTAAGCGCATTATAATCCTTGCGGTTATATAGCAACTTTGGTTTGGCTTTATCAAAACATGTCGTGTAAGGTGTCATACGAATTGGAATACTATCCCCTCGCCAGTTCTGGCGACGGGGATAGCATTCCACCCTTCTAGAGGGAGAAGACATGTTACTTTACTGAAACGCGGTTGATTTAAAATGAGCCTCAGATCCACAAAATGGATGCCCCTGCCACAGACACGGGTCTGACCTCCTGCTGCTGACCGAAACCCGGCAGAGGAGGCCTGGACAAAGAGTTTCCTGTCACAGGGCGGTGTCAAACCACCCCAGACAGGAGATAGTGGATTGGAGTAGGGAGGTTTCAATGAAACCAGACACTGCCTGGGGAGCACAAGGCTGCCCCTTGCAGGATCCGGCCAAACCGGTTCTGGGGCCTCCCAGCCCCTGTCCCAGCGCGGCCAGGATCAAAGGAGAGGGGTGTAACCACCCCCTTCCTGGGTCCCACCCATAGGAGGGGACCTAGCAGGATGTCCAACCCCCTAGATTCGAATAAGAGGGGGAGCAGTCCCAACGGACCTCAGATCATCCTGAAGAAACATAAGAAACGAAATCTGGACCCTTCGACTTTCTACACGACGTGAGAAGACTGAAGAATCTCCCTTGTGGTCAAGGAGTGACCACCCTGTGCAAACAGGCACCATCCAGCCCTCGACCCTTGCTTTGTTGCAGTTCCCGCCGGAACTCGAGCGACAGAGATCGACGAGATCAAGCTTGCCTGCCTTCTACCTGCCCGATCCACAGTCCCTGCAGAGCTGAGACCCGTGGAGGCGACCGGAAGCGTGGGGCACGCCATCTTGAAAAGGCCACGAGACGCTGACCGTGCGGCCCACGAGTGACCCTCGAAGCTGTACACCGGGGTTTGAGAAGCCCCAGCCCCGAGCTCCACTTGCACCACAGCTCACCCCTCCACACTCGACGAGTGCTGCGTGGGGCCCTTCTGCTTGTGTGCGCTCGACGCGTTGGCCCGGTCACTTGCCAGCTGGCTTGTGGCCCCTGTGCCGACGAACTTTGAAATCCGACTTGCTTTTCTGGTTGCTCCAGATCTGCACCAGCTCCTGTGAAAAGGAGCACCCACTCTGACCCTCCTGGTTCGAGTGATAAGCAATCTCCCGGTTCCGCGTGGATTGCTTTTGCCAAGTGCTGTTTGCTACAATCTTCAAGCCGACGGTGCTGACGGCGAGAGCCTACGTGGGACAGATCGTGACCTGCTCCTGGACGTCGCAGATGCCCCAGAGCCCACGTGACAGCGGAGAGAAGCCTATCGACAACCGCCTGATTGCGCCCGACATTGCCTGGTTCCGTCCTGGTTCCACCCTGGTCACTGCTGAGTGACCCAGACTCTGTCCCCTCTGCTTTCAGGTACTTTTCTACATCGATCCACCCTTGGATCACACCGGACACTTCTGCTTCACAGCGCCTGCAGCTGCAACAGCTCCAAGCACCCAGAACCTGCGTGACAGAACCCGACGCCACTTCGACCCTGTGCACCCACGGCCTGTGGGTGAGGTAACTTTGCAACGCCGGTGTCTTTACACTGGTACACACCTCTAGGGTCTGTGTCTAAAGTTTTGTGTTCCTAGGTTCAGCGGAAGTATCTTTTTATTCACTTTAATTGACTTTTACGCACCATTGACAGTGCATTGGTGCGCGCTGCACTTTCCGTGCTGCATCCGTCTCCTGTGGGCTACTCCCGACTTCTTCATTGCTTGTCCTGACTGCTCCCAGCGAATCTCTAGGCCCTAGGCCTAACCATTGTTCGTAAAGTGTTACTTATACCACTTTTTTGATATATGGTCTGAGTGGCCACCCGCCCTCATCCATAAACGTGCAACTTTCTATGTGTAACAGTGCTTTTGATTTAACGCTTGTGCCCCTTTCCTCATAAAGAGTACTGGGGAGTAATTTAGTAATAAATACATATATTTTTATAATATATACTTGTGTGGTGTCCTTTCATTTGATTACAGGATTGTATGTGGTAAAACAAGCTCGCTTAACACGACCTCTTAAGTTAAGCCTTTAAGGCTGCTTAGTCCATGCTACCACTAGGATAGCTTGTCTACAAGGTTGACTTACAACCTGACATCTTTGGGGTTTGTTTGGACTGATAACCAGTGGTTCCAGAATTGGAAACACTACCTATCAGGCCAACTTCTCACAGTGTGTGTGTGTATATAGTTTCTTACTTCTGTTCTATTAGTAGTCAGTGTGTACCTGATTGCTGTGAAGTAAGTGATGAACCCTTTTAAGATGGCAACCATTCCAATTTGGCTTTCAATCCCAACACTATAACCCGAGAGACCCCGCATCGCTATGATGGTGTGAATTGCGGCTGGGGGAGGGGTGTTCAGAGGGGCAGTTTGTGATTTTGTACTGAATAATGCTGCCTGGCAATGTTCATCCATTAGCGAAGTAAGCATTCGTTATACAACTTTTGATGGTCTGGTAGATATACCTCTCAACATTCTTCTGGCATTCTCACTGCCTCGACACACTATAAATCGAAGAGGTTAGATTGGCAATACAAGGTTTTCCTTTCTCATTTAACAGTCTCCAGTGTTGCACAACTTTTCCTTTGTCTCTGCTCAGGATACAAGTCCTAGAAAAAGAAATGGGGGGACGCTGTCACCGGAAGGGACGTCACTACAGGAAGTGATGTCACGAAAGGTGCCGCGCTCCTCGTCCCAGAGAGGCCATAGAGTGAAGTCCAGCTGTTTGGCAGGGGGGACGGCGTCCCCCTCGGTAAAATAAGTGGGGGGACGCCGTCCACCCGCGTGGTACCCCGACTCGAGCCCGGTCTCTGCTGCAGCCACATGTGTGGTTTACCTTTCAAGTGTTTTATACCATCCTATTGGCAATGGGTGAGGTGGCTGGTGCCATCCAAACACCCTGATAGATTAAAAAAATAAAAAAAACCTTCACAATAATGAAATAACAAAGTTCCTGTTTTGTAACCTTGTAGGTTTTAAGTGAAGTGTCCAAGAAAAACAATCGAAGCGCCAGCCAGTGGATCAGCATTTTATCCGTGCGCAGCCAGGATCATCTGAACAGAGGTAAGTCCTTTCTAAGTACTCGGAGGAACTTGAGGAAAACGTTTGCTTGAGGAGTCGTATCGGACAGTAGACCTGCTTTTTCCAGAGCTCAATCCCTCACAAACCAAGAGGCACTTCTGTCTTTCGAAACCACTCTGATATGAAGCCTAAGATTCAATGAGCTGCTTAAGACCACCAGCATGTCTGCCAATAAGCACAGCACAGCACGTGGAGAGGTGTGGCGCAGCAGCCAGAGTGGCTGACTCCGGAACGCAGGCCTCACGGTTCGATCCCTGGTGCCGGCTGCAGCTCAGCATAATGTGACTCAGGTCAGTAGCTCACTTAATCTCCCCGATGGCCCCCGGCGCCTGGATACTCTTAGAGGTGACAAGTTGCACTTTACAAATCTGGGATTTATTTATTTCATATAAACTGACGTGTGGTAGAACCTCGTCCCTCTTTCTAAGCAATGAAGCAGTTTAAAGACTTTCAGCACCAGTTACTTAATTTTTTTAAAACCCTACAGTGATTTAGAATCTACCGTACCATATAGATGGAATATGCTACTTACCAGTATGCATCTGTTCTTGGCATAGAGGGCTGCTGAGTGGTACATTTATGAATAGATCGCCATCTGGTGTTGGGCTCGGATGATTGCACTTGTTTTTCTCTTGGAGAAGTCTTTTGTAGTCACGAGGCTGGTGACTCCTCCCTTAGGTGACAGTGCGCATGGGCATCGGCTCCATCCTTAGATTGTTTTGCCATAGTAGGGTTAGATGGAGTAGTATGATAGAATACAGAAAGAGATGCCCATGTAAGTGTATCTAAATAAGATAATGTTGGAACAGACACAGGTTTCCGGGGAGGCAGGGAGGGCATGTACCACTCTGCAGCCCTCTATGCCAAGAACAGATGCATACTGGTAAGTAGTATATTCCGTTCGAGGCATATGGGCTGCAGATGGTACATTTATGAATAGACTATACAGCAGTTATCTCCCTAGCGGTGGTCACCAGTGTCTGTTGCAACAGTTTGAAATAAAGTTTTTAATACAGCCTGGCCCACATTTGCTTGTTGTCTTGCCTGCACATCAACACCGTAGTGTTTTGTGAAGGTATGCGGTGTAGACCTAGTTGCTGCTTTGCATATGTCATCTAGAGGAATGTTCCCTAAGAATGCCATAGATGCCCCTAGTTTGCGTGTAGAATGAGCTCTAGGGGGAACAGTTAAGTGTTATTTTTGCCTTTATGTAACATATCTGTATACATTTTACAATCCACCTGGCAATCCCTGCTTTAGATATAGGGTTGCCTTTATGTGTTGGGGAAAACGCTACAAACAGTTGTTTAGTTTTTCTGAAAGTTTGTGTTCTTTCTATGTAATATAATATTGCCCTTTTGACATCTAGTGTATGTAGAGCCCTCTCTGCTACCGTCTGTGGCTTTGGAAAGAAGACTGGTAGGTCAACTGTCTGCTTGATGTGGAATGCTGAAATTACTTTAGGCAAGAACTTTGGGTTTGTTCTAAGAACCACTTTATTTTGGTGTAGCTGAAGAAATGGTTCTTGTATTGTAAATGCCTGTAACTCACTCACTCTCCTGAGGGAGGTAATGGCTATAAGGAAAGCCACCTTCCATGTAAGAAATTGTATTTCACACCTATGCATAGGTTCAAAAGGTGGTCCCATTAGCCTGGTGAATACTAAGTTGAGGTTCCAGACTGGAGAAGGTGGTAGTCTTGGTGGAATAACTCTTTTGAGGCCTTCCATGAAGGCTTTGATTGCGGGTACCCTAAACAGGGATAAATGTTGCCTGTTTTGTAGGTATGCTGCTATAGCTGCAAGATGTACTCTAATGGAGGTATAAGCAAGGTTACATTGCTGTAAGTGTAGTAAGTAGCAAATAATATTTTGTGTAGATGCGTCCAGAGGGTTGGTGTTGTTACTGTTACAGTATACAGCAAACCTTTTCCACTTTGCTGCATAACAGGCTCTAGTGGTGGGACGTCTTACTTGTTTAATAATTTCCATACAGTTTGGAGGTAAATTTAAGTATCCAAATTCTAAGACCTCAGGAGCCAGATCGCTAGGTTCAGTTGTTTGGGATCTGGGTGCATTATTTCTCCATGGTTCTGTGTAAGGTGCCTGGGTGAGATTTTTCGTTTTTGGTGTGGCACTTGTGAGAGTTGTAGGAGCGTGGTGAACTGCGGCTGCCGTGCCCACGTGGGTGCTACCAATATCATGGTCATTGAATGTTGTTGCAGTTTTCGAACCACTAATGGAATTAATGGGAGAGGGGGAAAAGCGTATGCAAATTTGTTGGACCAATTTATCCATAATGCATTGCCCTGCGACAGGTGGTGTGGGTACCTGGATGCGAAGCTTTGGCATTTTGCGTTCTGATGGGTGGCAAAGATCTATCTCCGGTTGTCCCCATCTTTGGAAGAATAGTTGCAGTATTTGGTTGTGCAGTTCCCATTCGTGTATTTGTTCTGACTCTCTGATTAGGATGTCTGCTATCTGATTTTGAACTCCTGGAAGGTGTTCTGCTAACAGATAGATGTTTTGAGGAATGGCCCATCTCCAAATTTCCTGCGCTAGTCTGGATAGTTGGAGAGTGTGTCCCCCCCCTGTTTTTGAATCCAGAACAGACAACATGACAGCAATGTACTAAACAGGACTGCTTTGTTGAGAACATGCATTTGAAAAGCTTTTAATGCTAGAAACACTGCTAGTAGCTCTAGATGATTTATGTGCAGTCACTTGTGCTGTACACTCCATCTCCCTTGTACTGTGTATTTGTCCATGTGCGCTCCCCATCCGGTAAGCGATGCATCTGATGTTAGTATCACTTGTGGAATTGGCTCTAGGAACGACCGCCCTTTGGAAATGTTTGTTGTATTCCACCACTTCAGAGAGCGATGCGTGCGGTCGTCTGCCAACACCAGATCTGTAATCTGACCATGAGCCTGATTCCACTGTGTTGCTAGACATTCTTGAAGCGGACGCATTTGCAGTCTGGCATATGGTATAAGCAGTATGCAGGAGGACATCATCCCTAACAGCTGCATGAACACTCGAGCTGGTAATGAGTGTTGCGGTTGAAATCTTTGAATTAGGGTAATCATTGTTTGAATCCTGACTGGATTGGGGTATTCTATAGCCCTTTCTGTATTTATAGTAGCCCCTAGATATTGTTGAACCTTGTTTGGTTGCAGGTGGGATTTTGTGTAGTTCACCGTAAACCCTAGTTGGTGCAGTAGTTGAATTGTCTTTTGTGTGTTTTGAAGACATTGTTCTTGTGACATTGCTTTTATTAGCCAGTCGTGCAAGTAAGGGAAGACATGTATGTGCTGCAGCCACTGCTAGGCATTTTGTGAACACCCTTGGTGCTGTTGTAACTCCTAATGGAAGGACTTTGAATTGATAATGTCGTCCTTCTATTACAAATCTGAGGTATTTTCTGTGAGCTTTGTGAATTGGGATATGAAAGTAGGCGTCTTTTAGATCCAGTGTAGAAAGAAAGTCCCCTTTCCTCAGTAAAGGAAGTACTTGTTGGAGCGTGGCCATGTGGAAATGTTCCGAATTTATGTATGCATTGAGGGGTCTGAGGTCTAGTATAGGCCGTAGGGATCCGTCCTTTTTGGGAATTAGGAATTATAGAGAGTATACTCCTGTTCCTTGTTGATGTTGTGGAACCTCCTCTATTGCGTTCTTTTGTAGTAGCGATAGTACCTCCTGTTTTAATAATGTCAGATGATCTTGACTTATTGGACGCTGTCTGGGGGGGGATGTTTGGTGGGGTAGCAGTGAGTTCTAGGCAATAACCATGTTGGATAATTTGTCTCACCCACCTGTCTGATGTGATGTTTTTCCAGACAGGCAGGAACTGTGATATGCGTCCCCCGACCGGTGTTACATGGTCTGGGGGGAGCTGTATGAAGTCACTGTTTTGGGGTAGGAGAGTTGCAGTTGTTGTTTCCGCGACCTCTACCTTTGTTGTTGTTACCTCTGTAACTACCTCTTGAATTACCTCTAGGTGATGTTGGTGTAAAAGAGGTTGATTGTTGGGTTGTGCCTGTATTTTTTGAGCCGCCTCTATAGGTGAATCTACGAAAGGAACCTCTCTGAGATGACTGTTGCAATGCTCCCATTGACTTAGCCGTTTCAGTGTCCTTCATTTTCTCTAACGCCTCATCTGCACTTGAGCCGAAGAGTGTTTTTCCATCAAAAGGCTGGTTCATTATAGAAGCTTGTACCTCCTGTTTGAACCCTGAGACTCTAAGCCATGCATGTCTTCTTAACATGATACTGGTGTTTATAGACCTTGCCGCAGTGACTGCTGCGTCTAAGGCGCACTTAATGAAAGTGTTAGTTATTATCTTCCCTTCCTGTATGAGCTGTTCTGTCCTTAGGGAGATGTGTTATGAGTTTCTCTAACTCATCGTAATGAGCTCTATCATAGCGTGCAAGTAGCGCTTGAGTATTTGCTATGGGCCAGCTGTTTGCTGCTTGAGATGCTACTCTTTTGCCAGAGGCATCTATTAACTTAGACTCTTTGTCAGGAGGAGGAGCCTCTCCTGTTGTTAGTGAGTTCGCCCTCTTACGAGTATTTGAGACCACTAACGAGTCTAGAGGTATCTGTCCCTTAATAAATACTGGGTCTTTTGGGGCTGCCTTATACTTTTTGTCGATTCTTGGGTTTAACACCCTAGCCCTCACAGGATCTTTAAATATATCTGATGTGAGAGTGAGGAGAACTTGCATTGGTAGGGTGCCTGAACATTTTTGTGCAGCTGGTAGTGTTTCTAAAAGAAAATCTTCTACCTGAGTTTCAGTATGTAAATCTACCTTGTGATATTTTGCTGCTCTATTAATTAACTGTGCAAAACCCGAATTATCAGGTGGAGAGGGTTTTGAGGGATATAGATCAGGGTCATTATCATTATCTGTTCCTGCATCATAATCTTCCCATGGGTCTGTGTCCTCTGGGATAGTATTGCTTTCCTCCTCAGGAATGTCCCCCTCCCTTGTGTCACTTTCTACATCTGTTTGAGGTGTTGATGGGCGTGGAGGGATAGCTGGTAGAGTATGAGGAAGAGGGTGTGTCCATAGGCTGTGGAGAAAGGGGAGGAGTTGTATTTGTCCCCATTGTCCTCTTCTTAGGAGGAGGAGCTTTCCCCTCCAACGGTTGCGTCTTCCTCCTTTCAGGCGGTTTTGCCACCACCTTGCCAGTTTTGGATCTATGTCCTGCCCCTGTGTCGGTACTGAAGATTTCGGGTCCGATAGGTGTTTTTGCTTCTGTTTCTCGGTGCTATGTGTTTTCGGCACTGAAAGTTTGCTCGAGTCCGATCTTTTCGGTGTCGAGGGAATCTTCGACTTCGAAGCATGTTTCGGTTTTGAAATGGAATATCTCGACTTCGAGCTCTCTTTGGTTTGAAGCTTCGGTGTCGATGTCGACCGTTTCCCGGATCCGACATAGTGATGGGTCGAGTGTTTCGGTTTCGTTGCCAAGCCAGAAGGCGGGGCGTCGGAAACTTCTTTCGGTTGTCTGACCGGGCTCGAAGGCGGGGTCGACACCAATCGGGGTCGGTTTTTTGGTAAAGGGACATCGTCACTCACGGTTTGATGAACGTCGAATTCTTCAACATCAGACTCGTCCGCTTCCGACCCGTCCTCATCTTGTTCCTCCTCGGAGTGTTCGACCTCGAACAGTTCTGGGATTGCATTTGACTCCATCCTCGATACCTCGTATCTTCTGGCTCGACGGTTTCTAATCGTCGACTTGGAGGAGAAAGCTGCACAGGCTTCACAATCCCTGGATTCGTGGTTAGGTGACAAACAGAGGTTGCAGACCTCGTGTAGGTCCTTGTGTGGGAACTTAGCACCACACGTTGAACATTTCTTGATTGGAGTCCTTTCCATGGACTCCGGGCTGGACTACGTCGAAAAAGACCTCACGGTCCTGTCTACGTAGAGTCAGAAATCTTTGATGTTGACGTCGAAAACGCGCCGAAATGGGAATGAACTGGCACTCGATAAACAATACCGTCAAATTGGAAAGGGAATACGCGCCGAAATATAACTTTTTCTCGAAGTTGATCCGGAGCGCTTCAATCCTCATCCGAACCCTATGGCGGAAAAAAACAATTTAAGGATGGAGCCGATGCCCATGCGCACTGTCACCTAAGGGAGGAGTCACCAGCCTCGTGACTACAAAAGACTTCTCCAAGAGAAAAACAAGTGCAATCATCCGAGCCCAACACCAGATGGTGATCTATTCATAAATGTACCATCTGCAGCCCATATGCCTCGAACCTAAATATCCTGAATCACTGCACAGGGTCAGTAACTGCATAAGCAAAGTGCGGCTATGTTGCTGCCATGTAGGGTCGGACAGGGATAGAAAATAAGCCCAGGCACCAAAATAAAAATGGCCCCTGTAACTAAAATAAAAAGCTAAAAAAGTAGTCTGTTTCCAAATTGAGGCAGTTTTGAACGTGTAAAGACAGGTGGCTAAGTGTTTTACAAGGTTAAGAAGACTGCATGAATTTGAGCCTGCTGGGGGCAATATTTGAGTTGATTCTGGGGAAATCAACAGTAGAAACCCACCTAGCAGACCATAAAACAGGCCCATAAACAGCCAAAAGACCAGCCCATGCACTGACCTGTCAGACCAGCCCATCGGGCACTGCCGGATTCCTTAATGCAAGCTGGCTGTAGGAGACAATGGAAGCCGCTCACTGAAGAGCGATGTACTTTATATTTTAGAAGATAAGAACATAAATTCGGATGACAAGCATCCAGCATTGCACCCATTATTCGACTGGGTTAATTGGAAGCTGCTTATTAAAGTGCAATGTACAAAATGCATTTAAAGGAGTAGCTTATTTTCGGAAGATTTTGACATTCAGAATTGCACCCGTTTTTTTAACTAGACGTTGTGATAAATATTCTTCTGGAAGTTAATTCACCCACTAGAATTTCAATTTCTAGATGACCGCAAACTTCTGCTACTATTTTCTGCGCTTACTGTATATTTTTTATGTCCTGATGATGACCCTGCTTTAAATAATTCATGCCCAAGGGTCGAAACGTTGAAGAATCAACAAATGTGGACTGTTTTTTTTGAGAATTTGATGGTGGATATCAGTACTCGCTTGACGAGTATTGACTTCAAACACTTTATTATCCCTATCAGCCACATGTATATATTTTTGTACATAGCACTTTTCACTATTGATCACTCTTACTGCACCGTCACCTTATAAGAGCACCTTGTCTTTTGTATGGTATAAGTAATGTATAATAAACACGAAAAATTGATATAAATATTAATTACTGAGAAGATGCATAAAAATAAATGTACTAAACGCATTATTGAAAACCGACTCTTGTAGGGGGTTTACTCTCTCTGTTTTGATACTATTGCCATGGAAGTCACGGGCTACACTTCCCCAGTGGGGAACATCGATTATATCTTTACTGTCCAATCCAGGTCCCCTTTTTGTTCTAGATAACTAGCCCTACTTGCCAGTCTGAACCTGCTGCCATGCAAACTTTTTTTTTTTTTAAGATCTATTAATGATGGTTTTATTTTCTAAGAAATATAGCTGTGTGAGCGAGTGTATATATATTCCACTGACTCATCCAGCCCATGTATGTTGAACATTCCATACCTGGCTAATCGTATGTCAATATACTATTAACTGCTGCATTCATGGACTACTTCTCTAGGTTGCACTGTCAGTAAATATTTTCGGTTTAAAGTTGTCTGTGGATTATTGCTTTCTGATTGAGTGTGCTATGTTCTCTTTAAAACAAAAAACGACGAGTGGACCAGTAATACAAACGATGGTTTGTGGCTGCACCAACCTGGATGCAGTTTGCAGAAAACCATCCATGACAATATCACAATGCTGGGAACCTCAACTATTCGGAGACGTTTAGGAGGGAACAAGGTAGACTGGCTCCTCGTGTTAGAGGAATCCTAGGGTGCTGCGCGCTGACGAAGAGTCGAGTGTTGAGTGCTACATGCTGACTGCGATGCAAGCATGAGGAGCTACACGCTGACTGCGAGACCAGCGTGGGGTGCTGCATGCTGACTGAGGCAAGCATGAAGTGCTGCCCGCTGACTGAGATGCAAGCATGAGGTGCTGCGCGCTGACTGAGGCAAGCGTGAGGTGCTGCGCTCTGACTGAGGCAAGCGTGAGGTCCTGCAAGCTGGTTGAGAGGCAAGCGTGAGGAGCTGCAAGCCGGTTGAGAGACAAGCGTGAGGTGCTGCAAACTGGTTGAGAGGCAAGCGTGAGGTGCTGCAAGCTGGTTGAGAGGCAAGCGTGAGGTGCTGCACGCTGGTCGAGAGGCAAGCGTGAGGTGCTGCACGCTGACTGAGGCAAGCGTGAGGTGCTGCACGCTGACTGAGGCAAGCGTGAGGTGCTGCACGCTGACAGGCAAGCGTGAGGTGCTGCACGCTGACAGGCAAGCGTGAGGTGCTGCAAGCTGGTTGAGAGACAAGCGTGAGGTGCTGCAAGCTGGTTGAGAGGCAAGCGTGAGGTGCTGCAAGCTGGTTGAGAGGCAAGCGTGAGGTGCTGCACGCTGGTTGAGAGGCAAGCGTGAGGTGCTGCACGCTGACAGGCAAGCGTGAGGTGCTGCAAGCTGGTTGAGAGACAAGCGTGAGGTGCTGCAAGCTGGTTGAGAGGCAAGCGTGAGGTGCTGCAAGCTGGTTGAGAGGCAAGCGTGAGGTGCTGCACGCTGACTGAGGCAAGCGTGAGGTGCTGCACGCTGACTGAGGCAAGCGTGAGGTGCTGCAAGCTGGTTGAGAGGCAAGCGTGAGGTGCTGCAAGCTGGTTGAGAGGCAAGCGTGAGGTGCTGCAAGCTGGTTGAGAGGCAAGCGTGAGGTGCTGCAAGCGGGTTGAGAGGCAAGCGAGAGGTACTGCAAGCTGACAGAGGTAAGCGTGAGGTGCTGCGTGCTGACTGAGGCAAGCGTGAGGTGCTGCGTGCTGACTGAGGCAAGCGTGAGGTGCTGCACGCTGACTGAGGCAAGCGTGAGGTGAGGTGCTTGACGCTGACTGAGGCAAGCGTGAGGTGCTTGACGCTGACTGAGAGGCAAGCGTGAGGTGCTGCATGCTGACTGAGAGGCAAGCGTGAGGTGCTACACGCTGACTGCGAGACCAGCGTGGGGTGCTGCATGCTGACTGAGGCAAGCATGAAGTGCTGCCCGCTGACTGAGATGCAAGCATGAGGTGCTGCGCGCTGACTGAGATGCAAGCGTGAGGTGCTGCGCTCTGACTGAGGCAAGCGTGAGGTCCTGCAAGCTGGTTGAGAGGCAAGCGTGAGGTGCTGCAAGCCGGTTGAGAGACAAGCGTGAGGTGCTGCAAACTGGTTGAGAGGCAAGCGTGAGGTGCTGCAAGCTGGTTGAGAGGCAAGAGTGAGGTGCTGCACGCTGGTCGAGAGGCAAGCGTGAGGTGCTGCACGCTGACTGAGGCAAGCGTGAGGTGCTGCACGCTGACTGAGGCAAGCGTAAGGTGCTGCACGCTGACAGGCAAGCGTGAGGTGCTGCACGCTGACAGGCAAGCGTGAGGTGCTGCAAGCTGGTTGAGAGACAAGCGTGAGGTGCTGCAAGCTGGTTGAGAGGCAAGCGTGAGGTGCTGCAAGCTGGTTGAGAGGCAAGCGTGAGGTGCTGCACGCTGGTTGAGAGGCAAGCGTGAGGTGCTGCATGCTGACTGAGGCAAGCGTGAGGTGCTGCACGCTGACTGAGGCAAGCGTGAGGTGCTGCACGCTGACTGAGGCAAGCGTGAGGTGCTGCAAGCTGGTTGAGAGGCAAGCGTGAGGTGCTGCAAGCTGGTTGAGAGGCAAGCGTGAGGTGCTGCAAGCTGGTTGAGAGGCAAGCGTGAGGTGCTGCAAGCTGGTTGAGAGGCAAGCGTGAGGTGCTGCAAGCGGGTTGAGAGGCAAGCGAGAGGTACTGCAAGCTGACAGAGGTAAGCGTGAGGTGCTGCGTGCTGACTGAGGCAAGCGTGAGGTGCTGCGTGCTGACTGAGGCAAGCGTGAGGTGCTGCACGCTGACTGAGGCAAGCGTGAGGTGAGGTGCTTGACGCTGACTGAGGCAAGCGTGAGGTGCTTGACGCTGACTGAGAGGCAAGCGTGAGGTGCTGCATGCTGACTGAGAGGCAAGCGTGAGGTGCTGCATGCTGACTGAGAGGCAAGCGTGAAGTGCTGCGCACTGACAAAGACAGGCGTGGGGTGCTGCAAGCTGACAGAGGCAAGCGTGAGGTAAGCGTGAGGTGAGGTGCTTGACGCGGACTGAGGCAAGCGTGAGGTGCTGCTCGCTGACAGGCAAGTGTGAGGTGCTGCGCGCTGACAGAGGTAAACGTGAGGTGCTGCACGCTGACTGAGGCAAGCATGAAGTGCTGCCCGCTGACAGAGGCAAGCTTGAGATGCTGCATGCTGACAGAGGCAAGCATGAGGTGCTGCGCACTGACAAAGGCAAGCGTGAGGTGCTGCACGCAGACAAAGGCAAGCGTGGGGTGCTGCAAGCTGATAAAGGCAAGCATGGGGTGCTGCATGCTCACAGATGCAAGCATGAGGTGCTGCACACTGACTGATGCAGGAGAGGGGTGCTGCACATTGACGCAGATGCAAGAGCGAGGTGCTGACGGAGATGCAGGAGTGAGGTGCTGGACGGTAAACAGCCTTTACAACGAAACTTTTACAACGCACTACCATTACAACGCGGTCATTACAACACGGTCATTACAACGCAAACCATTACAACGCATTGCGCTGGGGGGCGCTCTAGGATAGGGAATAAGTTTGATTTTCTATCCAACACCTTCCCTAGTGTCCACGGGGACTGGAGTTGGAATAGAAAATTTAACTTTTCACTATCCAGCACCTCTAAGCGCTATGGGTTGTAAAGGTATGCGATGTAAAAACCGCGTTGTAAAGGCAGGCGTTGTAATAGCCTGCGTTGTAACGTCATACATCCGTGCTAGACACTGGAGGACAGGGTTAAGGAGGATTCCAGAATCTGCATATTGGTACCCAGAGGAAGGAAGCTCTAAGCACAGCACAGTCTGACATCACTGAATTTGTCCACTGCTTATTTTCGCAACCTAAGGGCAGCCCTGATTCTTCTGTGGCCTCCATCACTTGTACCAACATTGCTCTCTCTTTGGCTCCACAGTTTTCGACCAGTTTCAGACACTCACCTCCTCAGATGTGGAAGAAAGCATCCAGAAGCACTTCAAAGGGGACTTCCAGAAGGGACTGCTCACTCTAGGTAAGGAGAAGGAACGGTAGGAGAATGAGGAGTAAAAAGAATTACAATATTGACCAGATGAGTAAGACCATAGACACCATGTAGTCTGGGCAGGGAGATTGGGAACGCTTGCGGTGGTAACAAACTCTGGCTCAACAGACACTAGACCCGTATATCTCTTTAAACTAGGTTTTATTTTCAAAGTGCGTCTTGTGCGGAATGTTAGTCTTTCCCTCGCAAACTCTATCTTATCTGTGGTGGAGGTCTTCGGGGCACACAGGGCAGGTGATAGGAAAAAGTCCCGCTATTCAGAGATGAATGTAGGAGGAGTGATGTCTTCTTGGAAAGAAGCCGGTTGTCGTCACTCTAGTAAGGTCCCCGTCTCTGGCGTTGCTCTCCCCGATAAGTCCACATGTAAGAAAGGAAATGGACAGAGGGACGCCGTTAGTCTTTTTATCTGACAAGCTTCAGCACCCAGGGGAACCCGTGGTAGTGAGGGACATCGGTGTATCGTACAAACACGCTAGTGACTCTGTGCTGTAACGGGGGAGGGGAAGCGAGTGAGGAGAAAACCGGGTAGGTAACTGGATTTAGCAAAAGGGAACGTGAAACACAGAGGGAAGGTACACACAGGGGTTTTAACGCTATTCACACGGGGAACTCTTTCTCCCCACCCAAGCCGCCCAACGCCGCCGTACCTGGCTGAGCCACACTCCTCCCTCGGGAGCGTGGCACGGCGGAACACAGGGACGTTGGCCTCCTGGCTCTCCTTCTTCTTTTCGCCTTCCGTTTTCTCTCTCGTCTTCTTCTCCCGCTCGGTTCTCCTCGCGTCCTCCGTCTCTCGGTGCGCTGGTGACGTCACACGCCGCGTACAGGGCTTCCCCCGTTTTCAGCCATCCAGGATCGTCGACGTCAGAGGTAGGCGTATCCTCCGGGAAGTCCTCATACGCCCACTTAAAGGGAACTGTGGACGATTCATCGGGTGGTTCCGCGTCCCAGGCCCCCCTCGTAGTTGAAGTCTGTGAAGAAGAAGGGGTACAATCAGGAATCCACCATTCCTCTTGGCAGCCCAACCCGACCCCGTTACACTGCTCCCCCCTAGGATTCTCCCGATCGGGGAGAATGGGTGTTCTTGATAGGAAGTCTGCATTGCCGTTGTGTACGCCTTTCCTATGGACTAGGGTGAACGAGAAGGGTTGCAAGAACAGAAACCACCTCAATACCCTGGCGTTTTGTGACATGGTCCTCTGCATCCACTGTAGCGGAGCATGGTCCGAGAACAGCGTAAACGGCTTGCCCTCCAGGTAATACCTTAATTTGTCTACTGACCATCGGATCGCCAGGCACTCCTTTTCAATCGTGGGGTATTTACATTCTCTAGGATGCAGTTTTCGACTGATGAAGAGAATGGGGTGTTCCAACCCGTCATTCCCCGCTTGCGACAGCACCGCCCCAATCCCCACGTCCGAGGCATCAGTTGCCAGGGAGAAGGGCTTGTTAAAGTCCGGAGGTATCAATACAGGACTGGATGTGATCGCTGTTTTCAATCGCTCAAAGGCTAAGCAGGCGTCTGTGGAAGGATTCTTCCCCAGGTTGTTTTTGGAATTGTTCTTTAGAAGGTCTGTCAAGGGAGCCGCGGTCTCTGCAAAGTTCATGATGAACCGTCGGTAATATCCTATCAGACCTAGGAATGCACGCAATTCTTTTTTTGTGGTTGGGAAGGTGGTGTTGGTGATTGCTTTAATTTTCTCCTCCTGAGGAGCGATGACCCCCTCGCCCAACATGAATCCCAAATACTTTACCCTAGGAAAAGCAGCCCTCGATTTTTTTGCATTTACATGTAGGCCCGCATTTTGTAGGGCCCGTAAGATGTTGGTGAAATGGACAAGATGCTCCTTCCAGGTCTTACTAAAGATGACTATATCATCGAGGTACACGGAGCTATACTTGGTGTGGGGAGCTAATACAGTGTTCATAAGTCTCTGAAAAGTTGCTGGGGCTCCGTGTAACCCGAAAGGTAACACTGTAAACTCAAACAAACCATCATCCGTGGCAAACGCTGTTTTATGCCTGTCCGTTTCACGCAGGGGCACTTGCCAGTACCCCTTAGTTAAGTCCAGAGTTGTGATATATCTGGCCTCTCCGATTCTCTCTATGAGTTCATCAACTCGTGGAATCGGAAAGGCATCAAAGGAAGAGATGGCATTTAGGGCGCGAAAATCCATACAAAACCGGGTGGACCCGTCCGGTTTTGGCACCATCACTATGGGGGACGCCCAGTTGCTGTGTGAGGGCCGAATAACCCCTAACTGTAGCATGTCCAGTACCTCCTTTTTTACGTCGGCTCTCCTGGCCGCCGGAATGCGGTAGGCCCTTTGCTTCACTACCTTGCCGGGTTCAGTTTCTATACAGTGCTCGGCTAAATGAGTGCGACCTGGCACATCTGAAAACATTGGAGCGAACTGTTGTAAAGTTTGTGCTAGTTCTTCCTTTTCAATGTCTGTTAGTTCAGGATTGAGAGGTAGTTTATCGAGGGTAGATCCTTCACTCCTCGATGGCAATGTGAAGTTTGCTGCTTTAGGTGGGGGACCTATCCATTTTTTTAAGAGATTGATATGGAAAGTTTGTTGTCTTCCCGGTGTGATTTGAAGTCGATAGGTAGTTTTGCCTATGGTTTCTATGACCAGGTAGGGTCCCTTCCACTCCCTTTTGAACTTTTGGCTTGATGAAGGAAGAAGCACTAGTGCCCAGTCCCCCTTGTTCAACACCCGCCATTTCTTGCCTTTGTCGTACTGGTGTTTCTGATTCACCTGGGATCTTTCCAAGTTGGAGTATGCCAGGTCCCTGAGTTTACCCAGCCGGGATCTCAACTGATTGGTATACTCTAATAGTGATCTTTGTTCCACCTCCCCTTCTTTTTCCCAGGCCTCCTTCGTGATCTCTAATAGTGACCTAGGTTGGCGGCCATATAACAACTCAAACGGGGAGTACCCCAAGCTGCTCTGTACTTGGGCCCGCAGCACGTAGAGGGCCAACGGTAACAACTTGTCCCAGTCTTTGTTTTCGGCTGCCAACATTTTCTTTAATGTGGATTTGAGAGTGCGGTTGTATCTCTCAACCAACCCATCCGTTTGTGGATGATACGCCGAGGTGCGTATGTGTTTCAGTTCTAGAGTTTTACAAACCTCGGCCATCATTTTAGACACAAAGGGGGTCCCCTGATCCGTGAGGATCTCTCTTGGAAACCCAACCCTTGAAAACAATTCGATCAATTTATCTGCCACATTCCTGGTTGTCGGAGCACTAAGAGCAAAAGCTTCAGGAAATCTGGTGTTATAATCGACGATAACAAGGGCATAGGTGTGTCCTCTGGAGGTACGGGGTAGGGGGCCAATGAGGTCCATGCCCACCCTTTCGAAAGGGTTGCCTATGATGGGTAGTGGTTGGAGAGGTACTGCCGGGGGTCTACTCATGTTTTTCTTTTGGCATACCTCACACTGTCTACAATACTCTTCGGAGGTTTTATAAATGCCAGGCCAAAAGAACAGCCTTGTGATGTTTTGTAGGGTCTTCTCAGCCCCGCTATGACCCGCCGTTAGGTGGGTGTGGGCATAGAACAGAATTTGGTCTCTAAAGTCCTTTGGTACTACTAGCTGTGGGGAATCACCTGCTTTCCCTTCCCTATACAACAGATCATTAATGATCTTGAATCTGGGATACCCAGGAGAAGGTGTGGTTTCATTGATATGGGCTGCTTCCCATGCATTCAGGAGCGTAGGGTCATTACTCTGGGCAAACTTAAAACTCCGGTCTGTCTCCCAGGGTTCAGTGGACAACAATGCTTCTCTAGGTAGTTCTAACTGCTTGCGGAAGAGATTCAAAAAATCAGGATTATCTAACCCCAAGATTAGGTCTTCAGGTAATGACTCCACCACCCCTACCTTCACTCTGCAGGGTTCACCACCCAAGGGCTTAAGAGTAAGATGAGCTACTGGGTACGGTTTCACGTCACCATGTACACATCTAATGTGTACTGTCAGGTCAGGACCCACCTGAGAGGGCAGTACGTGTAGTTTTTTTATGACAGATTGTTTGCAACCGGAGTCTAGGAGGGCTTTTATGCATTTACTGTTCACTATTACCCTTGCGTAGAAGGAAGGTCCCATCTCCGCTGTGTACATCACGGCCTTTGGTATATATCCGACCTCCATAGGCTCCTCGGTTGATCTTTTCCGGGGACACATTCTAGCTATGTGGCCCCACTCTCCACAGTCAAAACACTGAGGACCTCTTTGGGTGGGGGGCTCATATCTTATGGGGCGAGGTTTCCACTGTTCTGGTGCTGGTTTTTTTTTTTTTCCGGTTTTGCCGCCCCCATAGGTCCTTTGTTGCCTTTGTCCATATCCCATGGCAAGGCTCGGGGCATCGCTCTATTGTAGTTCGAAGCCATCTCTATGGCCTGTTCAGCGGTGAGGCCTGAATGTTGTCTGAGCCATCTCTGAGTGCCATAGGGCAAGGCTTCCATGAACTGTTCCAGGTATATGCTGGACATGACTTCCTCTTTGCTCCTACTTTCAGGCTTCAACCACTTGTCGGCGGCCATTTTTAACCTCAAGTATAATGTCTTGGGATGTTCCCCTGCTACCCCTTTTTCTTTTCGAAAACGCAGTCCATATGCCTCTGCGTCCAACCCCAAATGGTCTAGGATGACTGCTTTAATGGTCGCATACGGAGTTACTCCCGCGTGGTTGGCCACTTGGTATGCGGCTTGTGCTTCACCTGACAGTAGTGGTGCCAAAAAGAATGGCCATTTCTCCTCGGGCCAACCACATGCTCTGGCTGCTCATTCAAAGTTTAGTAGAAACGCGTCGGGATCCTCCCCTGGCACGTATTTCTGCAACTGCATTCCGGACGGATGGGGCCCAAATCCCCTTCGCTCTGTTGTGGGCGGTACCCCGGGGTTCTGTGCTACCTTGTGTAATCCCTCGAGTTGGGCCGTAATGGAATTTTTAAACATGTCCCTGTCAGCGTCCGCAGCCGACATTTGTTGGCTGATAGCCCATTCCAATTTCTGTTGGCCTTCAATGAGTTGTTGCACCACCTGTTCCATGTCTGCTGTTTGAGTGGAGGGGCGCAATCCCACTTCTGACACCAATGTAGTCTGGGCAGGGAGATTGGGAACGCTTGCGGTGGTAACAAACTCTGGCTCAACAGACACTAGACCCGTATATCTCTTTAAACTAGGTTTTATTTTCAAAGTGCGTCTTGTGCGGAATGTTAGTCTTTCCCTCGCAAACTCTATCTTATCCGTGGTGGAGGTCTTCGGGGCACACAGGGCAGGTGATAGGAAAAAGTCCCGCTATTCAGAGATGAATGTAGGAGGAGTGATGTCTTCTTGGAAAGAAGCCGGTTGTCGTCACTCTAGTAAGGTCCCCGTCTCTGGCGTTGCTCTCCCCGATAAGTCCACATGTAAGAAAGGAAATGGACAGAGGGACGCCGTTAGTCTTTTTATCTGACAAGCTTCAGCACCCAGGGGAACCCGTGGTAGTGAGGGACATCGGTGTATCGTACAAACACGTTAGTGACTCTGTGCTGTAACGGGGGAGGGGAAGCGAGTGAGGAGAAAACCGGGTAGGTAACTGGATTTAGCAAAAGGGAACGTGAAACACAGAGGGAAGGTACACACAGGGGTTTTAACGCTATTCACACGGGGAACTCTTTCTCCCCACCCAAGCCGCCCAACGCCGCCGTACCTGGCTGAGCCACACTCCTCCCTCGGGAGCGTGGCACGGCGGAACACAGGGACGTTGGCCTCCTGGCTCTCCTTCTTCTTTTCGCCTTCCGTTTTCTCTCTCGTCTTCTTCTCCCGCTCGGTTCTCCTCGCGTCCTCCGTCTCTCGGTGCGCTGGTGACGTCACACGCCGCGTACAGGGCTTCCCCCGTTTTCAGCCATCCAGGATCGTCGACGTCAGAGGTAGGCGTATCCTCCGGGAAGTCCTCATACGCCCACTTAAAGGGAACTGTGGACGATTCATCGGGTGGTTCCGCGTCCCAGGCCCCCCTCGTAGTTGAAGTCTGTGAAGAAGAAGGGGTACAATCAGGAATCCACCATTCCTCTTGGCAGCCCAACCCGACCCCGTTACACTGCTCCCCCCTAGGATTCTCCCGATCGGGGAGAATGGGTGTTCTTGATAGGAAGTCTGCATTGCCGTTGTGTACGCCTTTCCTATGGACTAGGGTGAACGAGAAGGGTTGCAAGAACAGAAACCACCTCAATACCCTGGCGTTTTGTGACATGGTCCTCTGCATCCACTGTAGCGGAGCATGGTCCGAGAACAGCGTAAACGGCTTGCCCTCCAGGTAATACCTTAATTTGTCTACTGACCATCGGATCGCCAGGCACTCCTTTTCAATCGTGGGGTATTTACATTCTCTAGGATGCAGTTTTCGACTGATGAAGAGAATGGGGTGTTCCAACCCGTCATTCCCCGCTTGCGACAGCACCGCCCCAATCCCCACGTCTGAGGCATCAGTTGCCAGGGAGAAGGGCTTGTTAAAGTCCGGAGGTATCAATACAGGACTGGATGTGATCGCTGTTTTCAATCGCTCAAAGGCTAAGCAGGCGTCTGTGGAAGGATTCTTCCCCAGGTTGTTTTTGGAATTGTTCTTTAGAAGGTCTGTCAAGGGAGCCGCGGTCTCTGCAAAGTTCATGATGAACCGTCGGTAATATCCTATCAGACCTAGGAATGCACGCAATTCTTTTTTTGTGGTTGGGAAGGTGGTGTTGGTGATTGCTTTAATTTTCTCCTCCTGAGGAGCGATGACCCCCTCGCCCAACATGAATCCCAAATACTTTACCCTAGGAAAAGCAGCCCTCGATTTTTTTGCATTTACATGTAGGCCCGCATTTTGTAGGGCCCGTAAGATGTTGGTGAAATGGACAAGATGCTCCTTCCAGGTCTTACTAAAGATGACTATATCATCGAGGTACACGGAGCTATACTTGGTGTGGGGAGCTAATACAGTGTTCATAAGTCTCTGAAAAGTTGCTGGGGCTCCGTGTAACCCGAAAGGTAACACTGTAAACTCAAACAAACCATCATCCGTGGCAAACGCTGTTTTATGCCTGTCCGTTTCACGCAGGGGCACTTGCCAGTACCCCTTAGTTAAGTCCAGAGTTGTGATATATCTGGCCTCTCCGATTCTCTCTATGAGTTCATCAACTCGTGGAATCGGAAAGGCATCAAAGGAAGAGATGGCATTTAGGGCGCGAAAATCCATACAAAACCGGGTGGACCCGTCCGGTTTTGGCACCATCACTATGGGGGACGCCCAGTTGCTGTGTGAGGGCCGAATAACCCCTAACTGTAGCATGTCCAGTACCTCCTTTTTTACGTCGGCTCTCCTGGCCGCCGGAATGCGGTAGGCCCTTTGCTTCACTACCTTGCCGGGTTCAGTTTCTATACAGTGCTCGGCTAAATGAGTGCGACCTGGCACATCTGAAAACATTGGAGCGAACTGTTGTAAAGTTTGTGCTAGTTCTTCCTTTTCAATGTCTGTTAGTTCAGGATTGAGAGGTAGTTTATCGAGGGTAGATCCTTCACTCCTCGATGGCAATGTGAAGTTTGCTGCTTTAGGTGGGGGACCTATCCATTTTTTTAAGAGATTGATATGGAAAGTTTGTTGTCTTCCCGGTGTGATTTGAAGTCGATAGGTAGTTTTGCCTATGGTTTCTATGACCAGGTAGGGTCCCTTCCACTCCCTTTTGAACTTTTGGCTTGATGAAGGAAGAAGCACTAGTGCCCAGTCCCCCTTGTTCAACACCCGCCATTTCTTGCCTTTGTCGTACTGGTGTTTCTGATTCACCTGGGATCTTTCCAAGTTGGAGTATGCCAGGTCCCTGAGTTTACCCAGCCGGGATCTCAACTGATTGGTATACTCTAATAGTGATCTTTGTTCCACCTCCCCTTCTTTTTCCCAGGCCTCCTTCGTGATCTCTAATAGTGACCTAGGTTGGCGGCCATATAACAACTCAAACGGGGAGTACCCCAAGCTGCTCTGTACTTGGGCCCGCAGCACGTAGAGGGCCAACGGTAACAACTTGTCCCAGTCTTTGTTTTCGGCTGCCAACATTTTCTTTAATGTGGATTTGAGAGTGCGGTTGTATCTCTCAACCAACCCATCCGTTTGTGGATGATACGCCGAGGTGCGTATGTGTTTCAGTTCTAGAGTTTTACAAACCTCGGCCATCATTTTAGACACAAAGGGGGTCCCCTGATCCGTGAGGATCTCTCTTGGAAACCCAACCCTTGAAAACAATTCGATCAATTTATCTGCCACATTCCTGGTTGTCGGAGCACTAAGAGCAAAAGCTTCAGGAAATCTGGTGTTATAATCGACGATAACAAGGGCATAGGTGTGTCCTCTGGAGGTACGGGGTAGGGGGCCAATGAGGTCCATGCCCACCCTTTCGAAAGGGTTGCCTATGATGGGTAGTGGTTGGAGAGGTACTGCCGGGGGTCTACTCATGTTTTTCTTTTGGCATACCTCACACTGTCTACAATACTCTTCGGAGGTTTTATAAATGCCAGGCCAAAAGAACAGCCTTGTGATGTTTTGTAGGGTCTTCTCAGCCCCGCTATGACCCGCCGTTAGGTGGGTGTGGGCATAGAACAGAATTTGGTCTCTAAAGTCCTTTGGTACTACTAGCTGTGGGGAATCACCTGCTTTCCCTTCCCTATACAACAGATCATTAATGATCTTGAATCTGGGATACCCAGGAGAAGGTGTGGTTTCATTGATATGGGCTGCTTCCCATGCATTCAGGAGCGTAGGGTCATTACTCTGGGCAAACTTAAAACTCCGGTCTGTCTCCCAGGGTTCAGTGGACAACAATGCTTCTCTAGGTAGTTCTAACTGCTTGCGGAAGAGATTCAAAAAATCAGGATTATCTAACCCCAAGATTAGGTCTTCAGGTAATGACTCCACCACCCCTACCTTCACTCTGCAGGGTTCACCACCCAAGGGCTTAAGAGTAAGATGAGCTACTGGGTACGGTTTCACGTCACCATGTACACATCTAATGTGTACTGTCAGGTCAGGACCCACCTGAGAGGGCAGTACGTGTAGTTTTTTATGACAGATTGTTTGCAACCGGAGTCTAGGAGGGCTTTTATGCATTTACTGTTCACTATTACCCTTGCGTAGAAGGAAGGTCCCATCTCCGCTGTGTACATCACGGCCTTTGGTATATATCCGACCTCCATAGGCTCCTCGGTTGATCTTTTCCGGGGACACATTCTAGCTATGTGGCCCCACTCTCCACAGTCAAAACACTGAGGACCTCTTTGGGTGGGGGGCTCATATCTTATGGGGCGAGGTTTCCACTGTTCTGGTGCTGGTTTTTTTTTTTTTCCGGTTTTGCCGCCCCCATAGGTCCTTTGTTGCCTTTGTCCATATCCCATGGCAAGGCTCGGGGCATCGCTCTATTGTAGTTCGAAGCCATCTCTATGGCCTGTTCAGCGGTGAGGCCTGAATGTTGTCTGAGCCATCTCTGAGTGCCATAGGGCAAGGCTTCCATGAACTGTTCCAGGTATATGCTGGACATGACTTCCTCTTTGCTCCTACTTTCAGGCTTCAACCACTTGTCGGCGGCCATTTTTAACCTCAAGTATAATGTCTTGGGATGTTCCCCTGCTACCCCTTTTTCTTTTCGAAAACGCAGTCCATATGCCTCTGCGTCCAACCCCAAATGGTCTAGGATGACTGCTTTAATGGTCGCATACGGAGTTACTCCCGCGTGGTTGGCCACTTGGTATGCGGCTTGTGCTTCACCTGACAGTAGTGGTGCCAAAAAGAATGGCCATTTCTCCTCGGGCCAACCACATGCTCTGGCTGCTCATTCAAAGTTTAGTAGAAACGCGTCGGGATCCTCCCCTGGCACGTATTTCTGCAACTGCATTCCGGACGGATGGGGCCCAAATCCCCTTCGCTCTGTTGTGGGCGGTACCCCGGGGTTCTGTGCTACCTTGTGTAATCCCTCGAGTTGGGCCGTAATGGAATTTTTAAACATGTCCCTGTCAGCGTCCGCAGCCGACATTTGTTGGCTGATAGCCCATTCCAATTTCTGTTGGCCTTCAATGAGTTGTTGCACCACCTGTTCCATGTCTGCTGTTTGAGTGGAGGGGCGCAATCCCACTTCTGACACCAATGTAGTCTGGGCAGGGAGATTGGGAACGCTTGCGGTGGTAACAAACTCTGGCTCAACAGACACTAGACCCGTATATCTCTTTAAACTAGGTTTTATTTTCAAAGTGCGTCTTGTGCGGAATGTTAGTCTTTCCCTCGCAAACTCTATCTTATCCGTGGTGGAGGTCTTCGGGGCACACAGGGCAGGTGATAGGAAAAAGTCCCGCTATTCAGAGATGAATGTAGGAGGAGTGATGTCTTCTTGGAAAGAAGCCGGTTGTCGTCACTCTAGTAAGGTCCCCGTCTCTGGCGTTGCTCTCCCCGATAAGTCCACATGTAAGAAAGGAAATGGACAGAGGGACGCCGTTAGTCTTTTTATCTGACAAGCTTCAGCACCCAGGGGAACCCGTGGTAGTGAGGGACATCGGTGTATCGTACAAACACGTTAGTGACTCTGTGCTGTAACGGGGGAGGGGAAGCGAGTGAGGAGAAAACCGGGTAGGTAACTGGATTTAGCAAAAGGGAACGTGAAACACAGAGGGAAGGTACACACAGGGGTTTTAACGCTATTCACACGGGGAACTCTTTCTCCCCACCCAAGCCGCCCAACGCCGCCGTACCTGGCTGAGCCACACTCCTCCCTCGGGAGCGTGGCACGGCGGAACACAGGGACGTTGGCCTCCTGGCTCTCCTTCTTCTTTTCGCCTTCCGTTTTCTCTCTCGTCTTCTTCTCCCGCTCGGTTCTCCTCGCGTCCTCCGTCTCTCGGTGCGCTGGTGACGTCACACGCCGCGTACAGGGCTTCCCCCGTTTTCAGCCATCCAGGATCGTCGACGTCAGAGGTAGGCGTATCCTCCGGGAAGTCCTCATACGCCCACTTAAAGGGAACTGTGGACGATTCATCGGGTGGTTCCGCGTCCCAGGCCCCCCTCGTAGTTGAAGTCTGTGAAGAAGAAGGGGTACAATCAGGAATCCACCATTCCTCTTGGCAGCCCAACCCGACCCCGTTACACACCATTACCTAAACGAACACCACACAAACTCCAACAGAGCCCCTCAGACTTTAACAGTACTCTGTACCATCAGATAGCATTTAATATGAATACACAGACCCTAAAGTAACCTCACGTACCTTTGTAAAACCATGGCGACCCAACCACGGCTGAAGAGCGAAAGAACCTCTACAACAAAATACACTGTATCAACTAGAACAGACACCCTCAACACTAAACCTGTCCTGATATTGAGTTTGCAAAATTACATCACATCAAAGGAACTTTTGTAAGCTGTGGAAAAGAAGCTGAGGGCTTTTGTGAGAGTAGCGGCCTCTGCAGCCGCCACCAGAGTTTCACTGTGCACAACACTTGTCTTCTGCCCCAGTCAGGTGAACACTTGTCCTCTGTCCCAGCCAGCAGAGTTTCACTGTGCTGAACATTGATACTGTCCCAGACAGATGACCACTTTCACTCTGTAGTAGCCGGGTCCACGTGTACCATGCAGAACATGTCTGCAGTTGCAGCAGATAGTGGTTTACCTTGTAAAGCGCGTACATGTCCATTGTCCCACTCGGCAGACGTTAAATGTCCAGAATTTGCTGTCCCAGCAAACACAGAGTCAACATATTAAGTGCTGTGCTGACTAGGCAGTATATAATCCTGTGAATATTGCCTCCCAGATTAAGTCCACCATCCAGAATACTCTGCCATGACCACAATATGGAACACTCGGGCAGGAATGGGCAACCATCTAGAAAATAGACTACTTCAAGTAGGCAGGTGGGCCACCACGTAGAACACTGTGCCTGTAACATTTTAAGCTCACACTCTACATGTGTGATCTTTCTATGAGTTGCAGACCTTTCAAAGAGAGCTTTGAACACCAACACCCAGCTTGTACCTACACCACCAACCACAGTCCATTCAATGAAACGAGAAGTCTCACAAACGAATCAAGGAGAAACGCAAGCCTTACGTGCTCCATACAATCTACTAGAGTGATAAACACTATATCCAATAGTTACAAACATACACTATTATACGTCACATATATAAAGTAATAAAGGTCTAGTTACTGATCCCATGAAACACACAGAGGTGGCAGAAGTCCAAAGTTATGAGGGGTCAGCGGGCAGGTGTGAGACGTCTGGGTTAATGGGAACAGATCACACGCTCCCACTGAAGTGTAACCAAGGCCATCCATGCAGGGCTGGACTAAAAACCCAATCAGTCCTGGCAAAAATAATCCAATACTCCCAGCGCTGTGGAAGGCTAAGACTGGAATGGGCCCAAGGAGGCATGGTTGGGTTGCAGCCGAACAATGTAATTTGAAAACAGTACCCTGATCTGCAGACAGTAGAGGCTCCTCTGCTAAGGCAGAGGAACGTCGCCCCCCTCACCAGCCTCAAATTTTGAAAAATAAAAGGATAATAAAACTACTTTTATTATAATTTTATTTTTCTTTCATTTAATGAGGCGTGGGGGGGGGGGGGGGGGGGGGGTCATCGCAGGCCAAGTCAGGAGGGGGAGTGGTGGGATTGCCTCCAGTGCATATGTGGGTTTGGCCAGCCGTCTCAGGCCAGCCAAACCCACATGCGCACTGAAGGGGTCTCCAACCCAGCTGCGTTGGTGGGTTGGAAAGAGAGCAGGCAGAGCCTTCCAGTCTCCCTGGGAGCACAAATTCTCTGAGCCCAGGCCAATCCTAAAGCTGCTCTCGTGCATGAGAGCAGCAACAGGATTGGCCTCAGGGGAGGCTGGGAGCCTCTGACCTGCAGCAAGGAAGCAGAAGAACGGTGTTTCTGCAAGCGCAATGCAGCAGGTACGTTTTGTTTTTTTTAACTTATTTTTTCTTTTCCCCCTCCCTCCTAGTCATGCCCCACCATTGCAACTGCACACCAGCTGCAAACCACCAAGAAAATGCCAGAGTGGTGGAATGACCAGTCCGATCCTGTATACTTGTCCTAGTTCAGTGGGCTTCAGCCAGCGGCAGACCGCATTAGTCTCTATGGATAACAAATGCGCCGCTGAAAAGTTTCCTATTGTACAGGTTGTGCCACATTCAGAGCTAAATACAAAATGAAATCTATTTGATCTTTTCAGTATCTGCGATCAAGAACACGCCGCTGTATTTCGCTGATAAACTCTACACATCCATGAAGGTGAGAGTCCCTGCATGCCTTGTCTCATTAGATGCACCTATGCTCTTATCCATCTTATTATTGGTCGTACAGCTGTTCGTTTTGAACAAGCCCTTCGATGATTTGTGAATTTCTCCCCCATCTGTCGAATGTCATTGTGCAACTTCTCATCAGTCACTAACATCTAAACACCTGCCTCCCAAGCAGTGTCAAACTCTGCCCACCATGTACAATCTCAACACACATTGTGTTTTTTCAACATCCTTTCACCAACACCCTAGTCCTTCCATGGTATAACAACTGCTGGGCGGACAAAGAATAACAGAAGGCGTGTGTGCTGTGGGCTAAAATGAGACCGATGTAAGAAATTCTGCCAATTTTGTTTGTATTCAACAACTATTTGCAGTGGAAGGTGTATAGGTAAAACCACTTGGGCACTCTCACGTTCATGTGCTGCTATCCATGGGCCATTCCAGTGTGCCTGTGGTTGGCTGCCCCGGTCTTGCTCCACCATCATTGGGGGTACCACCGCTACCAAGTAGGGAGTGTTTGTGGCCACCCACTTTTCGTTCCTCCAGTCACTTTGACCCTGTTCTAACTCCTACCACTATTTGCAGTGTGCGCCTGTGTGTAGCCACATTCACCACCTGTGGTGCGCACACCCAGCCGGCATTTAAAAACATTGACCGACATGCAGCGCAGTCAACCAGAAGTCCAGAATTTCCATGGTTTGATGCAGTTCGGTATGAAATTGGATGCCAAGTAAAGGTGACTGATAACATGAGAGCAAGGTATCTACCATGTCTTGAATGGTGGCTCTGGGTGGGACACAACACATTTACCGATGTAGTTATTTTGTCTCTTTCCTGGTCTCACACTGAATAGGCTGCCGGGAACCAGGTTGGATAAGCGTCTTCCCATGTCCCTTTGAGCTCTGCAGCTAGTAGGGCAGCACTTTTCCATTGTTTGGTGCGATAAAAGGAACTCATTCCTAGCTCTTACGCTATTCCTATATAATGAGAACAAATTACAGCACTCCCTACTATTTGTTTCCTATCATCGTCATCTAACCTGTTCTCTACACCATCTCTTATTGCTAATATTCTTGTTATTCCTGCACTCCATGTAGGAAGCGGTCTCTCTGTATAGTATACCAATATGAGGTGCACTGTGCAGAGTCCCGGTATCACGTACTAGTGTACAGGTGCTTGCTTTAACAATCCAGAGGTGCTCTATTCGTGGCGAGTGGTCGAGCAGCCTTAGGCTTAGTTATTTATAAAGTTTTATACAGAGGGGAGTGTTTGTTGCACACACACAGAGTCAATAAATGAGACAGACCCTCAATAAGGTAACCCAATACCAATTTACAAAGTAACATTTTTATTTAGACACCAAGATTTACGACATTAGGTAAGTGCTTTTCGGGTTAGCGATTTTCAGGCACTTAATACAGCTGTCAGATTTGAGGCAGGAGCCTCGAACGCGGCAATGTTGTCCTATTGGAGAAACACACTGCAAAGGGTCTCTTGCTGCCGACTTACAGGGTTGTTCTTCTGGACGTAAGGTAAGAAGGGGCCAAGGTCCTTAGAACCACCAGCAGTTTTAGTTTACCTGTCCTGGTGCAGAGGTGCTGCTTGCAAGGGTAGCCGCGCTTAAGTCTATGGAGAAACCTGTAAGGAGAAAAATGCATCAGGGGGGACTTGGGGACTCAAAGGGGGGGCTCAGTTATAGAGGGTATCTAGAGCAAGAGTGCACAGTCGGGAGGTTTGTCCTCGGAGGGGGGAGGGAGGGGGTTTGTGGGCAGAGGTGTTTTGTCCGGCAGGTCGCTTGCAGGGGAGGATCTCGCTTTTGGGGTCGACCGGTAGACGGGGACAAAACAGGACAGCTGGGCCACTCTTGGTGTTGGTCTTAGTGATTCTGACATCCCACCTCAGTAGGTTGTTCTTGGTGCAGGAAGTCTCCTGGTGGTCTTGGCCTCTCCAACTTGGTAAGGAGACGGATCTGATGTCCTGGATCACAGTGACCTCCTCCTGGGCAGCTGCTGCATCGGTGGACCCAGTGGTCGGCAGATCGGGTTATCCGGACATTGCGGTTGGTGCCTGCAGGCAAGTGGCTCTCCAACTGGAGATGCGGACGGGTTGGAGAAGTTCTGGCAGCTCTCCGAAGCTTTTGGAGGAAGCTCAGCTGCAGGACGGGTCAGGTCTTTGTAATTGTCGAGACAGAAGCAGGCAGGGTTTGGCGCCAAGTCCACAGCCAGTCTTCAGTTTTTGCAGACTTCGGTTCTTCTTTGCTCGAGTAAATCTGAATTCCTGGTGCCATCTAAATACTCAAATTTGGGGAATGAAGGGTAGTAGCCAATGGGCTACTTAAACTTGGGGTCACTACAACCCCCTATTTGACCACTTCCTGTGGAGATTCAGCATAACCCTGTCCCAGAGTTCCTAATTTCAGCAAAAACAAGATGGTGGAATCCTTTTGTGGAGTACATTAGGTTGCCCACCTTAGGGTTGGGACTAGCCTGGTGGTGCAACATGCTTACTGCATAGCAAATTTCCCACCTGTCCTGTTGCCAAATGTGTCTCAAAGCAGGGGGTGGCAACTCCCAGTTCTGGGGGAAGCCAGGGTTGCATATCAAAGGGGCAGGGACCTTAAAATCTCCGGCCTTGATATGCTAAATCACTAGCCATCCAGCTGGAGGAGGGGTGAACACATTCCTTGGCAGCAGGAATTGTTTCTGGCCTGAGAGGGTCAGAAACTAGTCAGTGGTGCCAGGCTTGTCGATACCAGTCAGCCAGCACACTAGACAGTGGTAGGTTTTCCAGGGGGCACCTTTAAGGTGCCCTGTGGGTGCTTGCCATAATAAATCTTGTAATGGCAACAGTACAGATGTATTAATAGAAGGTGTTTGATACCAAACTCCATAGGTTTCAGCAACGCCATCATGTAGCTGGGGAACTTGTAGTGAACAGTGCCCAGTACATGTACGTAAGATGGCTATCCTGTTCACTTGAACCCTCTAGCAATTGACCTAGACAGCACAGGGGCATAGCTGTTCATGCAGATATGCCTTCACATGTAATATTATGAACACGGTCTTAGGGTTACAAGGCCTACTGCAGGGGGTGACCTAAATATATTATATGCAGTGACTTAAGCATGGCACATGGAGAGGGTGCCTTGTTGTGTTTTGCCTCATGGTTTGCACCATCACGCAGTCTGCACCATCACGCAGTCTGTCTGCAGCCCTTAGAGACACTCTTTAGTACCCATGCCCTAGGTACCAGGGGTACTGTAGGAGCTGGCTATTTACATATCAAAAATTATATATTGTGTAAAGAGTCCAGCGGTTCCCTTATGAGTGGACAGGGTACTTGCTATCGCAATTCCAAGGTGCTCAGTTAGGGGGTAGTGTGATTGAGCTGCCTCGGGCCTAACAAGTGTAAGACATCTGAAAATACACACAATGTTCAATAAATGAGACACATGACAAAAAGGAGATCCACACCAATTAAAAAAAATAGCAAGTATCTTTATATATGTTTACACCTCAGAAGAAAATTGTTCAAGTAAGAATGTTTTTAAATAGAAATATTTTTCGGTTCAAAAAGTCGATTTCGGAGTTCTGCAGTGTTAACCTATGGGAGGAAAATCATATGCAGTTTATCTGTTCTTGTCAGCAACTTACAGGACCCTTCTCCAGCAGTTAAGGTGAGTGGTGGGCTAGGCCAAAGGCCGCATCAGCAGAACACTACCAGCGGCACTGGGGCAGCCAGGTGCAGAGGTGCAAACCAGCGTCAGATGCCAAATGTTATCCAATGGAGAATGGTTGCGGTAGGAGGAAGCTGCAGGAGAGGACTGTGTGACCAGTCCAGTGAAACAGAGTGGCTTCGGTTTTTGTAATGTTGGGGAATGTGGGGACACCTTTGGTCCTCTTCTTCTCTGGACGGGGCTTCTGTGTGAGGAGGGTCTTTGGGGTGTCTGGTTTCTCTGTCCAGCGACACTCCTGGTTGAGAGGGCCTGCCAACAGAGGCTACAGGTGACGTCAAGGAGTGCATGAGAAGTCGCTCCATAGTGTATTGGGTACCTCGAGGGCTTGGGGACCATGCTGACACTGCTGGCCCACTTCGACACAGGCTGGGGGGTTCAGGTGCAGTGGTGCTTGGCAGCATGAGGTTTTGGCTGGCCGGAGTCCTCTTTATTTTGTTTTGCTGTCTGAAGGATGCAGGGGACAATTCCACTGTTCCTTTGGAGGTCTTGGTTCCTGGGAAAAACCAGGTAGGTTTCTCGGGTTTTGGGGACTCAGCAGCTGTATAACAAGTCGACTTTTTGGGCAATAGGCAAAGACGGCAGGCAGGCCGGCCGGCAGGGTTGGTACTAAGTCAGTTGCTGGGTCTTCTGTTCTGGCTGTGTGACTATTCTCACCTGCCTTCTTTATTCAGTTCATCAGGATTTGCTCTTCTGGTGCTAGGGGCTCCCCTAAATATTCAATTTAGGGGCATTAAGGGAGTGTAGGGTAGTAGACAATGGGCTACTTACCCTTGGGGTCACTACGTCTCCTATATGACCATATCCTGTTGGAAGTGGACACAACCCTGTCCCAGAATTTCTAAGTATGCCATCATAAAGATTGCTAATTTTGAAAAACCGTGTCCACCTCAGTGTGGCCTACCTTAGGGGTAGTACTAGCCTGGGGGTGGTTGGCACACCTACCTGACTAGCTAATTTTCCAACATGTCTAGTTGCCAAAGGGATTTTGGACAAGGAGCTCAGCTTCCTCTCCTGTGAGGGGGAGTTAGATTCACATTTCAAAGGCAGCAGCTCTTTAAAGCTTGCCGGCTTAGGAAGGCTAATCAGCAGGTCATCCTGTGGGAGGGTGTGACATCCTCTTACTGGACAGGCTTCTGTTCTGGGTCACCCGAGGGCAAAGGCTCTCACCCTAGGAGGTGAGAACAGTGTCTCGGGTGGCAGGCTGGCAGAAACCAGTCAGGGAGCACCTCTAAGGTGCCCTCAGGGTTCATGTATTTGTAAATCCACCTCGGACATCAGTGTGGGTTTATCAATACAAGATGTTTGATACCAAACATCCCTAGCTTCAGTGAAGCCATCTAGTAGCTGAGGAACGCGTTTGCAGCAGCTCTTTAAAGCTTGCCGGGTTAGGAAGGCTAATCCGCAGGTCATCCAGTGGCTCCCTACAGGTACCATTTACTAGGGACTTATAGGGGTGATAAATTCCTTGCCAATTGGGTTACAATTAATATTTAACTTGATTTAGGGGAAAGGGCACAGACGTATGGTTAGCAGGTTTCAGAGCACTGTCAGAGTTGAAAACCAGCATCTAGTAGTCAACAAGCATTTTCAATGCAATGGTTTCGCCTTTGGAAAAGTTTGAGGTATTGGCATTGTTAATGACAACATTTTTATTTATGTGTTGGTTTTGAAAACAGATAAATAAATGGCATTGTCACTTACATTGTTATTAGCTTAATCTCTGGAGTCTCTAGAACTCCATAGCACTCCCTAGCACTGTGCACTTCCTAGCTTCCCTAGTCCCTCCGCACCTCTTAGCATTGTGCACTCCCTAGCTTCCCTAGTCCCTCCGCACCTCTTAGCATTGTGCACTCCCTAACTTCCCTAGTCCCTCCGCGCCTCTTAGCATTGTGCACTCCCTAGCACTCTCTAGTCATTTCCTAGCACTCCTTAGTCACTCCCCAGTCAATCTGCACTCCCTAGTCACTCTGCACTCCCTAGTCACACATGCACACTTAGAGCCACACCCCCCCAAAGCCACACACTCCTCCCAGAGCTACACACACCTCCCCCCAGAGCCACACACACACCACCCCAGAGCCACACACACACCACCCCAGAGCCACACACACATACACACTTTGAGCTACACATATATAGCCAGAGCCACACACATACACACTGATTACAAACACACCCAGAGCCACACCCAGATGCACACACAGAGCTACACATACATACCCAGAGTCACACACATATAAAGTTATACATACACCCAGAGTTACACACACATATACACACACATACAGAGCCACACACACATACACACCTAGAGCCACATACACACACCCAGAGCCACACAAAGACATACACACACAGAGCCACACACACACACACACATCCTGAGCCACACACACTCAGATCCACACACACAGAGCTCCACACACACACACCTAGAGACACACATACACCTAGAGCTACACGCCGCTTGCAAGCTGTCTAGGCTCGACCTAAAAATCAGAGTGGAGAAAATAAGAGTGGCAAAGTGTTTCGTTTCTAATAGATAGATTACTGTTGTGTGGCAAAGTTCGTAAACAAACTGGGGAATTTTCATCTGGGATTTGTATACACTAGGGTACTGCAATCTACAAGTCAATATGCTAAGCGTAATTACTGGCAAATGTAAAACATTGGCTTGATCAGTCATGTGACAGTACCAAAACTTATCCTAGTAGAAACCACCTTTCACAGAATGCAGAGTTAAAATGATTCATTTTGTACAAAACTGGTAGCGACAGAAGTACGATGTTGAGATTCAGCACCGTGTTGGTTGCAGCTACTGGGCACATGCATTAGTCGTAAAGCTAACATTAATTTAGAGGCTTTATACCTGCCAACAATTATGCCGACATCGCCGCAAAAAGCTGCAAAACAATGTCACTGAAGCCAAGCATGCATGCTTAGATAGCTGCAGTACCTTTTTTAGTACAGTAAATTGATCAAACATCCTGGCCATTTACAATTAAGAGTGGAAGTACAGATAGATAGATTTTTTTTTTTTTTTTTAAACAACGAGATAGAAACAATTACTTTCATATGTAAACCTAAGGAGGCATGCAAGACTTCTTCCCCGTGACCTACGGTTATACTAACGCCCTGTATATACAGTCTAAGAAAGGCTACGAAATCAGAGAAGCTGTCTGAAGAAGAGAACATTTTTTAAAGAAGCAATAACGCTAAGGATAGAAACATGGGTAAAGCAGAAACCTGATAAATGTTGACTCCATGGCAGGCATGTGGTATTGAAAATCGGTAGGGCAAAGTGTAAAATAATTTGACATGGCAAACATTATCTGCCCTAAATTTAACATACGTAATAAAATGTAACTCATTAAATACCTGAAGGAACAAGCATTAGAAATGCAATAGGTCTCGCAGCATTAGAGTTAGTGCTTTTAGAATTGTTTATGGGTTTTTTTGTAAATCTTTAGCATGAGGTTGAGGGTGAGTGAGGGTGAGTGAGGGTGAGGGGTTGAGGGTGAGTGAGGGTGAGGCTGAGGGGTTGAGGGTGAGTGAGGGGTTGAGGGTGAGGGGTTGAGGGTGAGTGAGGGTGAGGGGTTGAGGGTGGGTGAGGGGTTGAGGGTGAGTGAGGGTGAGGGGTTGAGGGTGAGTGAGGGTGAGGGTGAGTGAGGGTGAGGGTGAGTGAGGGTGAGTGAGGGTGAGGGTGAGTGAGGGTGGGTGAGTGTGAGTGAGGGTGAGTGGGGGTGAGTGTGGGTGAGGGGTTGAGGGTGAGGGGTTGAGGGTGAGTGAGGGTGAGGGGTTGAGGGTGAGTGAGGGTGAAGGTGGGTGAGGGTGAGTGAGGGTGGGTGAGTGAGAGTGAGGGTGAGTGAGAGTGAGGGTGAGTGAGAGTGAGGGTGAGTGAGAGTGAGGGTGAGTGAGGGTGAGTGAGGGTGAGTGAGGGTGAGGGTGAGTGAGAGTGAGTGAGGGTGAGTGAGAGTGAGTGAGGGTGAGTGAGGGTGAGTGAGGGTGAGTGAGGGTGAGTGAGGGTGAGTGAGGGTGAGTGAGGGTGAGTGAGGGTGAGTGAGGGTGAGTGAGGGTGAGTGAGGGTGAGTGAGGGTGAGTGAGGGAGGGTGAGGGTGAGTGAGGGAGGGTGAGGGAGGGTGAGGGTGAGTGAGGGTGAGTGAGGGTGAGGGTGAGTGAGGGTGAGTGAGGGTGAGTGAGGGTGAGTGAGGGTGAGTGAGAGTGAGGGTGAGTGAGAGTGAGGGTGAGTGAGAGTGAGAGTGAGAGTGAGAGTGAGAGTGAGTGAGAGTGAGTGAGAGTGAGGGTGAGTGAGGGTGAGTGAGAGTGAGTGAGTGAGAGTGAGGGTGAGTGAGGGTGAGTGAGAGTGAGGGTGAGTGTGAGTGAGGGTGAGGGTGAGTGAGAGTGAGTGAGAGTGAGGGTGAGTGAGGGTGAGTGAGGGTGAGTGAGAGTGAGTGAGAGTGAGGGTGAGTGAGAGTGAGGGTGAGTGAGAGTGGGTGAGGGTGGGTGAGGGTGAGTGAGGGTGAGTGAGGGAGGGTGAGGGTGAGTGAGGGTGAGTGAGGGTGAGGGTGAGTGAGGGGTTGATGTTGAGGGGTTGAGGGTGAGAAGCTGACCTGTGCTTCGTAGGGGATTGAGGTCCCCCGCTAAAAGGTCTTATACTAAGAAAAATGTCCAGAAGGAAAAGAGAGGAATGGTGGTAGCTGCGTTGTCAAAACTTTGTAAACAGCATTGGGTGCAGGGTGGATTCCAACATGGCGGCAAAGTGTCCAATAACAGAAAACAGGTCAGCGTTCTAGCCCAATTGGAAGATTCATGTGATACCGGTGAGGCGCGCTGAGAGCTGCGCACTTCACCTGAACATTTTGAGGAATAGGAGGTGTTCCTTCACGTCGCGTTTCGATAGGGAAATAAGAAAAACGCGTCGCAAGATTTTCCGAGCAAGAATTAGAGTCTTCCTACAGAAGATACAAGTAAGACTGTTCCGATACCTTGTCAGAGTAAAAGTTCATAAATATTAACTGCGCGTGCTCTCTGGAGGCTCAGCTTCTCCTGAGCTCATGCGCAGTTGAACAGAATATCTTCTAGAGTTTACCAGAGTCTACCAGAGAAATATTTATCAAGTATTCTACGAGTATCAAAGTAAACAAAATAATTAGAATTTAGAGAAGCTGACCTGTGCTTCGTAGGGGATTGAGCACACAAAATAGGCTTGCCACCGTACATGTGAAGCAGGCGTTGTCCCGCGGCCTAGATGGAAGCGGCAAGGACCGCCCTGCAGAGGATGTGGGAGGCCGCTGGCTGTGAGCTGCTCCTGTGCAGGCGGGCACTCTGTGGAGCCGGTCAGCGCCTGTGACGCTGTGCTCTGCAGCTGGAGGACGGGCGGCACCGAGGGAGCTGCGACCGGCCTGTGGGAATGACTGGCAGGATCAGTGTGCCTGCAGCCCGGTAGATGAGCATGGCTCGCGGCGGACTGAGACGTAGTCTTGCTGTAGGCTGCGACACGGCGGGGAGGGGGCATCAAAAACATAAACAGCTAATAAACAAAAATGCCTGATTATTGAAAAAGAATAGACCAAGATATTAGATTTGTGCAAATACAATAAACAGAAGCAAGACAGTGAAGGGGCAGGAGAGAGTGAAACAGAAATAGAGGACGAGTGGAGAGGCCAAGACAGTGAAGGGGCAGGAGAGAGTGAGACGGAAACTGAGGAAGAGTGGAGAGGCCAAGACAGTGAAGGGGCAGGAGAGACTGAGACAATCATAGAGGAAGAGTGGAGAGGCCAAGACAGTGAAGGGGTAGGAGAGAGTGAGACAAACATAGAGGAAGAGTGGAGAGGCCAAGTCAGGGAAGGGGCAGGAGCGAGTGAGACAGAAATAGAGGAAGAGTGGAGAGGCCAAGACAGTGAAGGGGCAGAAGCGAGTGAGACGGAAACAGAGGAAGAGTGGAGAGGCCAAGACAGAGAAGGGGCAGGAGAGAGTGAGACGGAAACAGAGGAAGAGTTGAGAGGCCAAGACAGGGAAGGGGCAGGAGAGAGTCAGACAGAAATAGAGGAAGAGTGGAGAGGCCAAGACAGTGAAGGGGCAGGAGAGAGTGAGACAGAAATAGAGTCCATAGCAATGTAGCTAACATGGCCTACGTTTTCCAACTAATTTTAATTGCAAAAAAGCACTCGAGTTCCAACAGTAACATCCTTTATGTACAACCATTACTTCACCAAAACCATAGGAGTAGTGTAGGTGACACCAACCGCGCTTTGCCCCACCCCCCACACATGACATCACAGGAGGTGGCATCATTCAGTAATGGTTTCACAAGTGTGCTTTATGAAGTTTAACAAATCATTGCATACTTTAATTCAGGTTTATGTTGTTATACCAACGGTGACTGCTGCTCACACAACACAGTTCTGGACTTTACACAATAAAGAACAGTAAATGCTCTGGCACCCAGGATAATGTGCTGCAAGGCTAAATACTTACAAGGTCCCAAAGGCAGGACCTATTGGCTATGCTTGAAAAGTTACAACTTTGATAGATTGATAGGTTGCAAACGTAGTATTTTGTAGAGATCATATAGGTGGATTAATGTAAAAGGAATGACCGCCTCACTTTTGGGAATGCGTGATTCTTTGAAGCAGGAGAAGGCATCATTTTGTGTTTCGTCACTGCTGTGCACAGGCCTACCACCCTTAAACGTAGACCATGTGACCTATGTACAAGAAAAGTACAGTCCTACACTCTGCACCACCCTCCAGTGCACAAGGGCAGCACTGCTTGGGTGAGGTGCCCTTCGGCTCACCACAGATTGGATGGCCTGTGCAAAAGGACAGAATAGTCGATGCGTTGTTCCTAGCACCAAATCCTCCACGGACTGCATGGTCTGTGCACAGGAGCAGCACGGCCAGTAAATATGATCGGCATAGAACAATCCCTTTGTGTGTAGCCGTAAAAGTGACTATTGAACCGTTTCTAAGATCGTCTGTCACCGCCTAGCAAAGTTTGAGTTGTTGCCGGGAGGCAGGTGAGTGGAGGGGGAGGGGTGCATCGCTGGGGGACCTTTTCAAGCAAAACCACAGAAAGAGTATCCAGGGTTATCAGCAAAGTCATTCCTTCAAGGACAAGCAACCGCCAAAGGAGGATGAAGAGAGCGTGCAGTGCTGCAAACCGGAGGAGGAGCAGGCACTACACGGACAACAGAGGTGGGCAGATTCATGTGGCAGAGGGTTACTCAGCCGACCTCGAGATAGAAGGGCCGCTCCTCTACCGAACCCCTGCAGAGATAGACTAAGGGGGTCACAAGGAGCCTACACCACTTAAGAGGGGGGCATAAGTGGGCACAGAGCAACCCTGCCTACCAAGAGAGGGATGGGTTCCTTAAAGACGGGACAGGATGAATACTTGTAGGGAATTCACTGACCCTTAAGCAAAGCAGAATAGGCAGATTAAAAATATCTAAAAAAAAATAAAAAAACACAGAACACACCCACGGAATTCGCCGACTCCAGCCATGATAGACACACTGAAGCGGCAGAGAAACCACTCCCTCCGACTCCTTGAGATGGGCGCACTAGCACATGGATGGGAGAGTAGGTAAAATGGTAGAGGGTGGAGAGCACCAACCCTGATGCATTCATAAAGGTCTGAGTTTACTTGAACGCCAAAAACCTTGTAAGAAATGCTAAGAAGAAGAGCAGGGGGCCAGGAGCTAGGAGCCTTCATACAGAAGCGAGTAGGACTTGAGGCTCAGTCCAGCTCTGTCTGACATGTGCACTAAATGGGGTTGCAAATTCCGACTAAGCTGCTGGGCCTAAGGACAGCAGCCCCGCCCAGCAGCAGTAATTATGTACTTTTGTTACAATCACAGCATTCGCACGGGTGATGCGATTGTAACAAAAGTAATGAAAACGAAAATAAGTTTATAACTTTTTGTTACAATCAAGTCACCCGCGCGGGGTGCTGTAATTGTATCAAAAGTAAATAAATAGAAATCAATGTTCCCCCTATTTCTTTACTTTTGATTCAATTGCGGCACCCACGTTGTTGACGAGATTGTAACCACAGTAACGAAAATGAAAATAAATAATGGGCGACCGCTTTCAGCATGTACTGCCCCTCGCCTCCGCGTCTCTGCACGCAGACAAACCTACCTGGTGGTGTGCTTGCGTGTCCTGCCAGGAGAGGCGAAACTCAGGACAAAAAAGAAAGTGAAAGCGCGCACACCGTAGCAGGAGACCGTGCCTGGGGCCTCTGGCAGCCTGACGGGCGGCAGGAAATATGATTAATGAGCAAGGTATAATGATAAAAGGGACCTGATTAGCACCTCAAAAAGGTCATAGATCAAAGTAGCATGCATTTCATGACTCCGCAATCACTGCATGCAATCTGTGGACTGGGAGAGGTAAAGTGGAAGTCAGGAGGAACAAGACATGCAGCCGCGAGACGCGCTCTGTGGTGGGGGAGGGGATGAATGTTGAAGGCGAGCAAGACTGAGAGGCGGATCTGTATACACTGTCCCTTCAAGGATCATAGGGAGCGTGCAGGCTGAGCGAATGGTAGTCAAAGTTAAAACAAGCTTCTCAGCAGTGGCCGCAGGCTGCCAGTGGGAGGGAACGAGCGAGCATATGGCGAGCGGCGGGGGAGTCTGGTGCGAGGCGCGGGGGGGGATTGAGCACACAAAATAGGCTTGCAGACGGCGTTAGACGGAAGGAAGAGAGGGGAGGGGGAGGAGAAATGCGACACGGCGGGAGGGGGCGGAGCGGGTAAACAAAGACGGACGTGCACGCGCTTTTAAGGTCAATGCGCATGCGCATAAGCTCAATGCGCATGCGCATTGACCTTAAAAGTCACGGGCACTGCAAGGAATCGCCACGATTCCTTGCAGTGTAGATAAAGAGTGGATAAGTCGCAATAGTCTCGCTTGCTCGATGCGCATCGACAGGCGAGACCTAAAAACTAGACCAGTGTAAAAAAAATATTTAGATAACAGAAAGCAAGGTTCCAAGTGAACAATCAGTAAATGGGTGAACCTATGTGGCACAAATTATAAATAAAATTGTTTCAGGAGCACCATTGCATATCTCCTTGGCATCCCTTTTATGTACAACTCCCATAAACATGCATCTACTCCATACATTTAATCACCTTATTATCTACTTAGACTCCTTTGAAATCTCAACCCTCGTGTCTGATTATCGAAGGCAAAGGTTAAATGGAGGGCAAGGGAATCTACTTTCACTTGCTAGATAGACCTACATCTCATTTGACAAATAGCAGTAGCAAAACCGAGGTAGGGTGGAGGCAAGGAAAGGTGGGTGCAACCCCGGCAGTGTAGGTGGAATCGAGACCACAGCAAAGAAGGGTGGTGAAACCATGTGGGTGGAACCAAGGCAGGAGCAGAGGGAGGGTGATTGTAATCAAGGCAGAGGTGGTGGAACAGAGGACGGGTGGGTGGAACTGAGGTGGGCTGGGGGCACCCCGGAGGCGTGAGGCAATGAAGACGAGGCGGGTCTCGGGAGGAGACGGGCAGTATCAGAGGGTCAGAAGGGAAGACTTGTGGGAACAAGGAGGGCGAGGCAGGATGAATTAAACTAGACGTGCGGAGGCCTTCATGCCAGGCTGCCCTCTGCTGACTGCACTTCGGGGCTTGGGACCGGTCACATTGGAGATGCCAGGGGGGAGGGCGCCGCGCTGTAACCAAGAGGCGGTGTCAGCAGAGCGGGCCTCACCACCACGCCCGGGGCGCCGGGCTATGCGCACAAGCATTTACAAGTACAGCCCCCCCCCCCTCTCTTTGAAAGCACCTGCACTCACCGGCTGTCTTCTGGCGGGCGGGGCTAACCTCCTCACACGGGAGCCTTGCTCCCTGCAGCACTCCGGCGGTCGCTTTGGGGCCGCGGGCGGGGTTCCTCTCCTCCTGGGCTCTCCTAGATGCAGCAGGGCTCCCTCGCATCACGGGAGCCCTGCAAACCGGCCGCCAGGCTTCTTCTTTCTTCCCCCCGGGCTGCGGGGGCGGGCACTTCCGGCCAACCACTTCCGGGTCGCTGCGGGCAGCGCAGCGGCCCTTCTCCTTAGGCAGGCAGGCGGGGGCTGATTTTATCGGGCAAATGCCGGGTGGGCACCGGCTCTTTAAAGATAACCATCAATCGAGGTGGGCACTCGATCGGCCCACAAGTCCGCCACAAAACGGTCCAGATGCCGGGTGGGCGAGGAGGGGCGTGGTCGAATGACGAAAATAAACCCAGGGGGCGGGAAAGGGGGGAGGAGAGACGCAGAAGTGCCGGCAATGCCGGAACAGACTCGGGGGCGTTCCAGGCTTTCGGCTGACGTCGGGTGACGTCGGCAAAAGCCAAAGATTCTCGGGAACGCCCCCGAGTCTCCTCCGGCCATGACGGACGCCTCTCTGTTCCAATGGCTAGCCTCCATTTATGGAGCTAGCCAATGAAGCAGAGGGGCGTGTTCAAGTCACCCATACTAGAAACTACAGATTTCTCTGGAGGCGGAGCCTAAAGGCTCCGTCCCCCAGCGAAACCTAAAAAGAGGGGCTAGTGGAGGGATGGGGTAGAGCGACAAACCCCCACAACAAAATTCCAGTTTTCCCCCTCCTCACCTGTTGTTTGACCTGTTGCAGCAGAAACTGTGTTGCCCACGTTGCATTATTTTCCGTGTCACTTTACCAGCATTATTATATTCTCTTTACTGCACAGAACTGTTTTCTTCTTAAGACAATTCACTATTGTTTTGTTTGGTGTGCATGTAAGGGGTGTCAAATTAAGTCCCTGGGTGGCCAGATCCATGCCATATTTAAGGATAACGTGTGACTATGTAAATTAGTCCTACTTCGGAGGGTTACAACATTTATTCCAGGTGTATGTTGCCGAAATCTGGCACGGAACTGACCCTTCTTTAGTCTAACTTAATGGTTTCCTGTCCTGTCAATGTCTTCTTGCTTTACGAAAGTCTTTCTGGTGAATGAGTTAGGGAATCTGCTACGTTCGACATGTTAAAAATTTCTGAATTCATTCCTTCTGTGTTCAGGGACTTGGAACCAAAGAGAGTATTCTGAACAGGATCATGATCTCGCGGAGTGAAACAGACCTTCTAAGCATCAGGGCGGAGTTCAGGAAGAAGTATGGAAAGTCCTTGTATTCTATGCTACAGGTCAGTGTCTCTCCTTTTCTATTGCTATCTCATAAATCCAGTTTGTCTTTAGAATGGCATAGGGAAGAACAGCCAATATATTCTTATTTGTGTCAGAGAAGGGGCATCTGCGGTATTAATTGTACCTCAATATAGAGCCTGTCTGAGGACCGAACTCTGTAGTGGAACCCCCTTGCTTTTTGATTCTTTACGCTCTGTAGAGGTGATTCCTTGGGACTCATTTATAGATGCTCCTGCAGTGTACTTTATTCAGCTGGAGTACTTAGTTAGTATCTTCTGATCACCTTTTGTGGTTGGAAAAGCCAGCCATATGTTGTTGTTTTTTTATCTCTGGTTACCAGTCTTTGGGGTTTGCATACCTCTTTAAGCTCGTAGACATGACAGGTGTATCAGTGATGGATAAATATCTATAGTGACCGCAGCAAGACTTGCATCCTAAAAGCTCTCATTTTCATGGTTCAAGTGCCCCATAATGCCCTCAGCTAAGGATGGCTTATTACTACTTATAGCAACAGATGGGTAGTTTTTGGTTGCAGGCTATGCGTGTTCCCTATTGCTTGCCGGTACAAAGGCCATGGTCTCATGAGCACTTTGGTTAAAACCAGATACTGCTGTGAGGCATGATGTTTGACTCCAGACAAAAGGCCCAGGCCATTGAGACTTCCACAAACTAAATCTAGCTTTTTTTTGTTTCAGAGTAATATTACCGGTGACTACCTTACTGCTCTACTCTCTCTGTGCAGAGCAGAAGATCTTTGAGTCCAGGTACTTTCCTGCCTCACATGCGGTTACCATAGCCTGAAGTTAGTCCATTTGCAAACACCCCGACCAGCCAGCATGGTTAAGTCAAGTGACATTTCTCAGGTGCTAAAATCCAATGGGAGTCGGTCTGGTGCAAGCTGCATCGGCATCGGTGGCAGAAAATACAGCGTTTCACAATTGAGTCCGCGATCAGACGCAGAAGAATTAATTCCAGTTGCCTCTAGGTCTGGAACATCGTCGACTTCAGGACAGCCCAGCTATCAAAAACATATCGGTATGAGTAAGTTGGAGACAACAAACTGATCAAGAACATAATGGAAGAAGTGGAACAATGATTAGCTCTTTATGGCTAACATATTCTGGAGGATCCATTAATACCCCACGTCATGGACACAGGAAGGGCTCCCACTGACACTTAACTGCATAGTTGGCTAAACCGGATTAAGGGGCAGCCAAAAAATGCACAAACTATAGCCAAGCTTTAAATAAGATTGTTATCATTAGGGAGGGGGTATTCTACCATCAACTTTAGGAACTTGGGAGTAAAAAAAAAAAATTTATTTTATTGAAAAATGAACAGTTAGGGGAACTTTTAAACATGAATATTTTGTATCTGTGTAGGCGGAAATAAATCAATGAAAAAATACACACTTTTCGTTAATAAGGTCTCTTGATTACTTACTGTATGCCATATTAAATCTGTTGGGAATACTGCACCCACCATTTGTATTAGGAGCATCAACACTATTCAACGTATTCTTACGTAGGGCATTATCAATTCTTATTTTTTTTTTATCCAAAAGTACTCTTATGCATTTTTGTTTTGCCATACTGGTATGAATGAATGTGGAATGTTAAATGATGTTAATGCTGCCATGATATCAGAAATGTAAACCTATCTTTAGCTTTGTATACATTTTACTTTCCAGATGCGAATCAGCTATAGGTAATTTTTACTTACTGTTATTCCTTTTATTAAGAAAATATCTGCATGTTCCAAATGATTAAACTAATGAATTATTAATTTTAATTATTTCCAAGTGGTGCTGAGCTTCGGTAATGGAGCTCAAAAATCAACATCCAAGGAATGATATATTTTTCTCTCAAAAGTTGTTTAAAGTCTTGTTCACTGAGAACGTTGGCCGACTTAGCAGCAAGGTGACAAATTAAAGGGAACCCTTATTAACAAGTGTAAAGAAATAGTTGAAGTTAACTTAAGAATGCTTTCTATTTTATGTTGATGGTCACAGAACCAGAGATTTCTTATGATTAACATAATCAGTTGTAGTCTGATAAATACATACACTTCTTTCCTGTAGAGAGGGACCTCCATGGATCGAGATACGATATTACTATTCTTGGTCGCTTCTTATTGGATATTCCAAAAGCACGTACTTAATGGAATGTTTCTTGATTCCCCAATCAATGCCCGGCCTTTCTAGTTCCATGGTGGTCCTCATTTCGTCAACAGTGGAAACAGAGACCGAGTGGGACTCTACTCACTCAGGTATGTAACTAGTCCCAATTAGGCAGCATCTAATCGAGACCTTAATGTTCATGCTAATTAAGGTGTACTTCATATGTGCTTTTAATTTTTTTGATTTCGTGCTTCCTGTGATCTGAGGCAGACTTTGGAAGCCAAACACCATTTGAAAAAGGACTCACAAGTAAAATGAGAACAAAGCATCTTCTTGGAAACATGCTGAATAAATCTAGATGCTCCACATAAAAAAACAAAAAACTTTTAGGGCTTAGAAAGATGTGCCATAAACACACAGATGATTAGCTTGGAGACTGGGCTGTGCCGAAGATCAAAGCGCTTCACAGGAAATCACACAACTGTGAAAATGTGCTCTGTATTTACAATCAATTTCATATTTTGGTTTGAAAGAGTACATTATATATCTATAGCAAATATTCTTATTTGTTTCACATCCAAATGTTCATGTCGAAATTGCATGCAACACGTGCACTCCAAACGAGATTTTAATTTTTTGTATTCAAATTCCGTATTTAGAATATTTGTATTCTTTTTTGAAGATTTTAATTTCAAAATTTCTATACTGTGGTTTAAATGATCATATACAATTTTATTTCCGTTATTTTTCTATAGGGACATGTTTAGACCTAACACTTGTCCACACACAATCCACATTGTAGTTCTCGAATGTTATTCAATATCTTCGGTTACACTCAGTTCTGGGCAAGAAAGTACAGACTGTCAGTTCCCTGGCCGGCACCTGTATTTAGCGAATGATTAATCCAATGTTTCTACTAGTTGCTTCGAAACAAGTTTCAGAAGCTCTTTGGCCTTAGCTGCCATTTCCGCTTAATTGTAGGGTTGGCACTGATTTAGAAATGATTAATGGTTTCAAAAAACTGGCTGGGCAAGGGATGTAGCAGACACTCCTCCAATGTTTGTGGCAGACTACACACATGCATGAGAGAAGGCAAAAGATACCGATTTGCTTGCAAGGCTCAGAAACAATAAGCATTTCCCGTGCTGGATAATCCCTCAGTCTACTGATTCTGGAGTTGCCGCTCCCGATGAAAGCACATTAAGTTGCCTCATATGTACCCCTTCTGTGTTTAGAAAGACGCCCCCTGACAGTATCAGCCTGAAATAAAGTTGCTTACAGTGTGGGCAAAAAGAAATGTAAAACAAAGTCGGGAATAAGAGAACTAGACAATATAAGCAATAGAAGAACATAGAGAAACCTAGTAAAGGTGAGATGAGAGGCATTCGATAAGGCGTTTCATGCTACAATACGGTCATTAAATACGCTCTGGATGACATCAGTGATGTCCGAATAGTGCAACAGGGACTTGTGGTGTGTGTATTTAACAGAACATGGGCACTTTCAGGTTTTGCATTATCCCCTGCTCACCAGCAACTAATCACTTATTTGGGTTTATAATGTTTTGCAAACACTATAAAACATAGCGGAATAACAATCTCATTTATTTAGGCAAGTATAAAGAAATACACAGATGCCAACCCAGAATCCAATAGAGGCTTTCGGTGGATGTCCCTCCAGGGACTGCAACCACACCATGAGTTAATCTACTCGTACCCCAGTGGAGAAGACACAGGGTAAACACAATGTCTAGCGGTGGCAGCAGCAGGTACTTTGGCATGGACAGGACCAGTGGGAGATTAATCCTGAAACCATGACTGGCGAGATCATAAACATGGCACACTCAGCACCAGTAAGAACTTCGATTATCCACATGCAGGGACAACAGAAGGGTATAATACACACTCCTACCAGATGGTGGGTTCAACCATCCCAGAGATCCCAATTAGAATTTTACACTTAGCACAACTTATTTGGCAATAGCACAAACCCGACGGTAACATTTCTATGTATGTGCACATTAAGTCAGTCGCTAAATGAAACACTGGTCATCTTGTTCAACAACCTGTAGAGAGCAACACTTAATGATCCACCGACATGCTAAAACTCACAAACTGTCATTCTCACATAATAAAGGTAACACCTCTGCAAAAAAAAATTTGTAGGGAATAAGAGCTTATACCTCCTCGGAAAACAAAGTCACAGATTGGAATTTCTTAGGCCCCAACAAAAAAAACACAACAGGTGCAAACATACATGGCACTAACATAAACCCAATACAAATTTATGATAGTGAAACGAATGACCGAAAACTGTTGGAGGACTTTACAGCCACCCACTTCTCCTAGATTCATGTCAATGTCCCCAAGTAGAAAGATTTCAGATTAAACTTTTGATGGTTGTAAGACTTTAAAAAAAATGTGGTGTGTGTATGAAGCCATTACATTGCACAATATTTTGAAGACTGAAGAAGTTTAAAAACAGGAGGTATGTAAAGATTAAAGATAAGCTAAAACGTCATCTAAATGAAGGGAGGTTATGCTTCTGGCAAAGTGCGGCTTAAACCGTTCCCATCTAATGCTCTTCCCGGTTACATGCAGTGTCCATTTGGCCTTCAGCCAACCTTCGACTCTAGCTACAGAACTATTTCTATTTTTGTGTAAAGGTTATTATGAGCAGAGCACAAAATGGCCCATGTTCCCAAGATCTTGTGCCAACCTTCCATTCGCTATGGGGCCTTCAGAAACATTTGCTAGAACTGGTTGTTCGAGACAGAAAGCCCAGTGAAGGCACGTCATACCTTTCTATAGCAGCCACGTCAACCAGCATTCGCGCATAATTTCTTGTGAGTGCAGAATGAGTCAGAGCTATGACCTCTGGCAGACCTTTCAAGTAAAAAGCAACTAACTCCAACAAAAACCTGTCCGATAACTTCAGCTAAGCAGGGTTGAGACTAACCACATACCCTGAGGAAAATAATTTGCAACAAAGGCCACTGAAACGTGAGATTTGCTAATATATCAAGCAAAGCGACATGTTAAATAGGTAACAATTACAAGTATAATACCACAAAAGCCAGTTTATCTGAAAGCGTCCCTTCTATAAACCACTCTCAAAATCTCTTGAGTAGTGAAGCAACCAGAAACTCGTAAGACGACTGACCAAAAATGAAACATTTTAATTTGTAGATAGAGGAGCACAAATCAAAAGTGAATGTAGGCCCTTTCAATGGTTTCCTTTGGGTCTTTTGACATTTCAGATTCCCCTAGAGCATAAATTAAATACTAAGGACATCACCTTAAGAGACTTATGCTGTACAATATACAAAGTTATTCCTAAAGCTAACGCAGCATGACTGAGTGTAGTTGGGAAATTTTGGGGACAGCTAAACCCCATTGGTAAATATTGTGTTGCTTCATTACAAAAAGACGCTGTGACCAAAAGTCCCAAAATCTGTGAGGCAAATTCATTTGAACTAGACCGAAAAATGAACCCTTAATATTAAGCAAACCGCAATAATTGAGACACTGTTAGAATATTACATCTTGGGACACCTGCCGTCCTGACGTTTTGGCACAGATGGATCTATAGAACCCCGAGCAAGCTTCCTCTTGACGCCTAATTGAATAGTTCTTTTTTAAATTACTGGACTTCGTGTATGTAGCCACATTATGGTTTACTACCCCACACCTACCCTTCTTCTGAATCATCCCCTCTATTTGCAGTCCTTACTACCTGCTGCTCCTGCTTTAATGGCAGTCTCAGAGTTCTGCATCTTCACGAGGGAGCAGCTCGAATCTCTGTTAAGTGCGCATTTCCAAGGATTTGTGGAAGCCATTTTGTGAACAGATATAAAATGGTCCGCATAACCTATCACAGCAACCACATCTTGCTCCTCTAAGTGTTCAGTCTGTGACTGGGCACAAATAACCAAACTTCTGAACACTCTCCATCAGGCTGTATATGTTGGGCAGCTATGCTTTTGAGGCTTCGCAGGAGACACCACACTCCACATAAATTCTGCTGAATACAGCTTAATTTCTTTTGAGACTGAAACTTACAGTCCTCAATAGCAAAGTCTGCCTTTTCTATTTTCACACTAACTTCATTATTGTACTAGACCTCTGGATCCATTAGACTTCTAATCGGACAAGGATTCTCCTTTAGGTTTAACCCATGATTTGAACTTTGAAGATCCTGAACCAGACTTCTAAGGGGACCTTGGTATTTGCATCACGCTGACCAGAGAGATTTATTTTACAATTAAACTAAATGCATCCTATTCTGAAGTAAAATACAGAGCTAGCAGACGGCTTAAGTAAATGATGTATTGAAGTGTCAGACAAGTTCACTACAGACAGACTACTGTGCAAAATAGTTGGGAGAAGCAGCATTTTGATCTGAAACCAAAACAGATTGCTTGTGGAGTATAATACTCGTAGTGTCGATAGTCAAGAGCTAAAATTTCTATATAAAAATAATAAATAAATAGTTATAACTTACCACAGTGAAGCCTGCTGGACATTACACAGTATGGGAGAAATACTGCTACACACAAAAGGTAGGGACCACAAACCGTGGGTATTAATTGATGCAGATAACTGACTCTAGCAAGAGCACGTGCAAACCAGGATGGCCCTACATTTTTTAGGACCACCCTTTCCCCTCAATTTGACAAGGGCTGAGACGTAGGCCTCTTGTTGTAATTCTGTACTGGTACACACTCGCCTTTGCACTCCAAAGGGGGTCCCCAAGTCAGACAGCATTTGCCCATATGCATATTGCACATGTGGTATTTGCCCATGTGCAAACTGCATCCCATGAGCAATTTACTCAGATTTGCAGTAGGTTCAGGAAGCAAGAAATGTAAGTGTGCTGACCGAGAATCGAAACAAAACGCGCACAAACCAATTTCGTATTATTTTTAAACAATTCCGAAAACAGATCAAAAGACCAGCTGCCAATTGATCCAGTTAATTTTTGTACTGATGACGGCAGCAGAGAAGGCAGTGAAATGTGCACTGGTGAATGAAGAACATTAGAACAAGCTATGAAAGGTAATACTTTCATGACCTGCAGAGCACTGGCTCAGCTTTTGCCCAGTATTTGACCAAAAGAGTAACACCTCCCTACTTCTTCCATACTTGCATTGTCGTGAGGTAACTCTACCGATAGGCAATGGATTGTTTTGCCGGCTGTTGCTGAATGCAGAGTCAACAGACGTGTTCCCTAATGCAGATTGTGGCTTTTGATTCTAGGCGCAGCACTATACGATACAAGGGTCTCCACATTTCTAACAGCATACAGGCCTTCCTGGCTTCCATGAACTGACAAACTTCCAGCCCCAAAGCAAGCATAATTTGATGCATGATCGGACTCAAAGTTCATGCACAACCAACAAGGCCTGACATGGCTGAGCATTTGTTTAAATATTATAACATATAGCCTCAGAGGGAAAGGAAAAAACACCCAACCACTCCAGCATCTGACACCATCTAGGAGTGGTATAGCAGAGTTAGCGCCCTTAATAAACAGACAGCTTATTTAGAAATTTACGAATAAATGTTGAACAGTCAGGGAGGGTCCTGAAAAAACATACAGCCTAGGGAATAATGCACGCACCTTCCTGCCCCACAGTCATCTCAGGATCCATAGATAAATTCCATAACCAGGGTATACAAATCATGTACTGGTTGGGCGATCCCTGGAAATAGGTTATTTCACCTGATTGACTAGTACACCTACTCCATTCAAAATGGAGATCAGCTTGTCTCAAATGATCGGCACTCCAAGTAGACACCGGCAACCTGCCCCCAAAAGCCACGAGAACTGCTTGGCACTCGAGTCACCATCTGCTTTCCTTGCGTGGAGCCCAAGGTATTTGAGTGATGGGTTGTAATCTCAAGGAATTTTAGACAGTACCGTCTTAAAACCCAGCAGCCAGGGCTTTAGCCGACTGACCTGCCCACCGCAGAGGGCGCTGAAAGAGAACTAGGGTTATCTTAGCGACACTGCCATTCTTGGTATTGCACCTGTTTTACGGACTAAATTAAATTATATGGAAAACAGAGTAGGCCCAACAATATCCAAGAGCTCCTGAACCCTGCGCCTAGAAGGACAATACTAACCACAGGCTCAAGGTCATCAAAAAAATCTAGCGCTCAGACTTTAAACATTATAATTCAGAGTTGTATTTCAACACTAGAAGATGATATCACTGTGTGTATTAAAGTTGTAACTATTCATTTTTGTTACCTTTATAAAGTTCCATTATATTTTGTATAATGTTTAAACTCTGAGCGTTAGATGTTCTGTGGTCCCGCAAGGGTTAGTAGTTGAGGGTAAGTGCAGTGTACATACCAGGTCCTGTGATTAAATGCAGTGGAGAGTGCAAGATCCGTATACGCCACCGGTCCTGTGTGCAAGTGCATTAGAGGGTAAAAGCCTAGTGTAGATTCCCAGTCCTGTACGAAAGCACATTAGACGGCGAGAGTAAAGATGCATGCTCCTGGCTATGCAAGTGTGTGCACTAGGGAATTTGGACGTTGTTTATTGTCCAGTGAGCAAGGAGGGTGGATGCGGTGTTCCCCTGGTCTTTCATGTGGTCAAGGGGTGTGTAATGCACGGTAACATTTGTATGCAGTTTGTGTCGCCAGTGTACAGGTGAATTTTAAGTTGTGTGCAACCTTTGTGCAGATAGTTTACCTGGCTAATCCAAAGTAGCACGACAATTTTTGTTATTATTTTCTACGACAAGGAGATTATTATTATTATTATTTAGCGATTTATAGAGCGCCTGGTGACCCAGAGGCATCCCCGCGCTATAATACTTGTGGAGACCAGAGGGGGAAGGGGAACTATTTTGGGAAAAGCAGAGTTTTCAATTTTTTACGGAAAAGGAGGTGGCTGGGTTCCAGCCGCAGGAAGCGGGGGAGGGAGTTCCATCCTGAGGACGCTTTTACTGAGAAGCGTCGACCGCCGGTGCGTGCCTTCCTAAATCTAGGGACATTGGCCAGACGCTCGTTATCCGAGCGCAGGGGTCTGGGGGCCTTGTATGGGGTGACCAAGTCTCTCAGGATAGCAGGGCCTAGACCTTTGAGGAGTTTGTGGGCGGTACACAAGGCCTTAAATTCTACCCTCCGATGTACTGGAAGCCAGTGTAGGGCCTTGAGCGCTGGTCTGGCGGAGACTCTGGAAGGGAGACTCATAAGGAGCCGGGCAGCAGCGTTTTGAGTTCGTTGGAGTTTTGCCAAGGTGGATTCAGGAGCTCCAAGATAGACAGCGTTGCTGTAGTCTAGCCGAGCAAGGATCAGACCTTGAACCAAGGTGTGTTATAATCTGCTCCGTAATGCCTTCCCCGCTCTCCTTAGCTATGTCAGAATGTCGGGGTGTCACTGTTCTTGTTGGGGTGTTCACTAAGTAACTTGTAACCTGCCTTTTACAATTAAGCTACAATTGGGGGTCTGCATGACTCCAGCGACTAAAAATATCCCCAATTAAAACAGAAGATGTCCATGATTTTCCAATTCATCTGTAGACAAGTTAAATAGAAATTTTGAACCCATACCCCCCATAAAATGCCAGAATTAACTCAATGAGCGCAGCTCACTGAACAGAATGCGTGAATCATCGCTGGGTTGCTTCTGGTCTTCATAGAGAGGATATATTTAACCCATATGAGCATGATGCTGCATTTAGAAGTGGGGTGGTCTGTCTTCTGTAACAGCAAAGTGGAATGCAACAAGAATGAGCGCAGCTACCTCAGATATTTACAAGTTGCAGGAACCAAAGTCACAACTGAAAATTATTATTTAGAAAAGATCAAGATGTTGGGCAGATTCATCTGTTCGTCTGCATTTGATTTGTGCTACTTCAGATAATTGCATGCCTTAGGCAGGACATTAGACCAGAGTAGTCTAGAAAGGAAAAGAATCCTGCTCCTTCTAGGGCGGTTTCTTACACAGATAGATTCCGACAAGTCGGACATCTTCCAGATAAAACGGACTGGCACACAAGTAAGTTGTATGGATTGAACACATGTTTTTTCTATAACGTGGCACCTATCTCAAATCTCATCAGATGATTGGGCTTCTATTCACCGTATAGAATAGAGTTGTATAGCTGTTGAATCCGTTATTTAAGAGCTGTGGCATCTGGAAAGCAGTTGAACCTCATCAGGTCATAAAACACACAAGGAAACCCAAGGAGATTTACAAAGTTTTATGCAGATAGCGTAGTGTTGTCTAAAAGTTTTACTGTAAGATTTTTGTCTAAATAACAGGTTTTCTGAGCGACTGAGAGGATACAGAGAAGTTTGGATTTGAAAGCGTTTACTATAGGAGGACACAGTCTGATTCTTGCTTTTGCCTCGGCCGACGTTCAGCTGCTGGGCGTCCAGGCGGCTGTCTTCGCCCCTAGAAAAATGGACAAGAAATAAATGATGTATGTCTCAGTGTAAGACAAGAAAGAAACTGTATCTGAGTTACGACTAAGTGTAATGGGACAACAGCACACACATTCGCTAAGGATCTACGTACAAATAAGCTTTTGTCTAAAACGAGCAGCGAAAACAAAGGGGATTAACTCACACAGTCAATTTATTGTCTTTATATCAGGTACACAGATCAGAAGTACACATTCTGTAAAATACTACAGGCTACTAATGTTCTGATTTGTTATCCAAGTACAACAATGTACAGAAGCTCCTCAAGTAGCTGCATGGAAGCTCAAAGAAGCAGACCATGCCACTGAAAGTGTACAAAGCTTAAGGCTGCAGCGGGTAACATTTACAAAGCTAGATCATTTGAAGTTTGCACAGTATCCAAAGCAGAGATAACATTTTTTTTTTTTTAAAGCAGTACTGGTAGCAGTCGGTCTAAAAAGGAGGCAGGCCGCAGTAGTTCGTATTTTCATAGTTCACGGCCTATAACTCCATATACAGCCATCTCATTCAGCAATTTTTCCTGATCCACCCCTCTCGAGCAGGACACTTTCTTGTGCAGTCATTAACTCCAAACACCAATGCCAAGTACTGTACGAAGGGACAACCTTCATATGTTCTCAAGATTTATTTGTAGGATATTCAAACCTGGCTAGATTTGAACATGAAAATACATTTGGAAGACTCAAACTAGACCATTTTCGTATAGCTCAAGTGATTGAAGAAAGCATCATTTCAGCAGCTCCCAAATAAGCAGACTGTCGAAGGAGTAGCCCCAGAAGGTCTGTCCTCTTTCCTTAATCCCAATAAATCGTGCCACGTATTTATTGTTTTTAAAGCTTATATCTTTCATTGGTGAAACGTACTATCGGCCAAGATCAGATAACTATTAGAGTATATAAACATCTCAATGCGATGGCCACCGTGTGTATAAAACAACCAACAATCGCTGAGTGCCCATGCATCTCTCTGACTCATGACTCCTTCCCAGTGGACGCACATGAAGGCTACCAAGAAGGGGAAGAACATAGAGAGACCAAGTACTGGACACTTCAACAGACAAACCATGCCACATTTACTATTGTAATCTTCTCCCACAGGGAAACCCTCAAACCAAGTAGCCGATTTCCCACCAATCCAGTTCCACAGGTAGCCATGGAATGAGGCAAAGCCATCCTAATAGATATTATCACACAGTGTTGTTAAGGAGATTAACCAAAAAAGTACACTTAGGAGAACAGGTACTACTTCCCACTGTGAGATACTAGTAAGTGTATAGGAATTCAAATCAACGTCTCCAGGCCTTTTGTCGTCATCTCCTTCTGGACTCACATAAGGGCTTTCTTTCTCACCAAATTGACATGGTTCAAATCAGAAAAAAAAACGAAGTTAGTAACCATCTATTCATACTCCTTTTCTTCACAGCTAGTCTTGGAATATTGCCCCTCCACTCTGGTAAATACAAGGTAACCAGAACGGGGCTGATTTTTGCCCGATTATCTCTGCAAATCTTTGAAGAAAGTATGTACTGAGCACACCGCCGGCCATTCCAATTCACTACCCACCACAAAGAGCTCACATCACAAGGAGAAGCGTCCGAAGCCATCACTGCAGCATTCTCGTGTAGTCTAGCCATTCTATTTTCATATCCCGTATTAGGCTCCCACCGGTCACTCCAGGTTCATAAAGACACCATATCCCAGCAAGGACAAACTGCAGCATAATTAAGCTCTAGGGCCGTCAGCTTTTGCAATGTCTTTTTATGCTTATGGTTGATTCTCTTTACCATGTCTGTTACGCCAACCAACTTGCCCTCAGCCAGCTTCCCTGCATACGAGTCTCTGCAAAGTCTGATCATAGTGCTTGATCGTTTAACACTATTTCCTAAGAGTGAGTCTTATCATGCAAAGGTGCATCAGCCCCCCCCCCCCTTTTGCATTTTTCCTAGACGCTCCTCCATATTGCTTGAAAAGATCTTTGAACTTTCTACGCTCAGCCATAGCTACACTCTAAAACAAAGCATGGGAAGAGTAAACAAGTGTAAGCCCTTAAGGGCTCAGTTTTGTGTAGCTACCACTGCTAGGATACTCAGAGTTTCCCACACAAGGTCCCGTTCACCTCTATCTTACTTGTTGTGCACAATACTCTTCTCCAGCGACATCATCCATCTCTGACCTCACTCTCCTTATCTACTCTTCAGAAAATACCTTCCTATGCGGACAACAAGCCATCATCAACCACCGTCTCTCCACCTGGAATGCCACTGCCAGGCAACTGTAACATTTACACAGCTTGACCCAGCTCTTATGCACAACCGATGGGAGATGAAAGGAAGACCTCCACTGGTCTTTGGCAAAGCAGGACAGTGTTCTCAGTGCACTTCACTGGGCCACACTGTGCTTTGGGGTCTCCAGGTGGTGAAGGGGTTTGCTTTGGCAGTGATCCATATTATTGCAAAATGCCCCAATGTATGGTCTACTTGCTAAAATAAATGAGTCAAATGAACCAGACAATAACTCAACATTACTGAAGTAGATACTGTAGGAAACGGTGTAAAAAAAAAAAAAAAAGGTTTACATGGCGATACCTCAGTTCCTACCAGGTTGACTTAGGTACTGGTAGGAACCCTCACAGCCCGGTGGTCTTGGTCCCTAAACCTCATTCCAAGGATGGTAAACCAGAGCAGAGGTTTTCTGCAGAATGTAGAGATCTCAATGCTATCACTAAGACAGATGCACATACTGTCCCAAGGGCAGACAAGCTTATTGGCATGTTAAGGCCAGCCAAGTTTCTTTGTACTTTTGATTCAACATCAGGGTACTGGCAGATTGGCCTGACCCCTGGAGCAAAAGAGAAATCTGCATTCTCTACCCTAGATGGACACTGCCAATCTACAATAATGCCATTTGGACTAATTAATGCCCCTGCCACCTTGCAAAGGCTGGTGAGCAAAGTCCTTGCTGGGTTGGAGTCTTTTAGTATAACATATCCTGATGATATTGCGGTCTATAGCTCTATTTGGCAGGATCACCTGATCCACCTAGAAAGGTCCTTAAGGCCCTGCAGAGAGCAGGCCTCACTATCAAGGCAACCAAGTGCCAGATAGGGCAGGGTAGGGTTCTGTTGTCTACTGGGGCCACCTAGTAGGTGGAGGCCAAGTTCAACCCTTACCCCTTACAGCCCAAGATCCAGACAATTATGGACTGGGTAGCACCAACCACCCAGACTCAAGTCAAGGCCTTCCTTTGCTTGGCTGGGTACTATAGGAGGTTTGTTAAGGGATATGGCTCCATGGTAAACCCCTCCCTTACAGCCCTCCAAAAAATGCCAAAAAAGGTCAACTGGAGATTGAGCTGTCAAAAGGCCTTTGACACTCTGAAGGAAGCAATGTGCTAAGCACACATTCTGAAAGCTCCAGTTTATTCTAAGCAGTTTATAGTGCTGACAGATGCCTCTGAACAAGGAATTAGAGTGGTCCTTTCCCAAACCAATTAGGATGGCCACGACCAGCCTATTGCTTTCATTAACAGTTACTCCCCAGAGAGCAGCGCTGGAGGGCCATTGAGAGGGAAGCTTTCGCTGTGGTTTGGTCCTTGAATAAGTTGAGACCATATTTGTTTGCTTCTCACTTCCTTGTTCAAACTGGCCTCAGATGGCGGATGCAAATGAAAGGTGAAAACCCCAAACTGCTATGGTGGTCCATCTCTTTACAGGGTATGGACTTTACAGTGGAGCACAGACCCAGGAACGACCATGCCAATGCAGATGTCCTTTCCAGGTTTTTCCACTTAGATGATTAAGACTCTTGGGAAAGGTTAGTCCCATTCTCTTTGGTTTTTTTTTTTGGGGGGGGGACAGGGGGGGTTATGTTTTTGACATGGTCAATCCCATGTTTTGCCTGGTATGCAATTTTGACAGAAGTGCACTGGATCCTGCTAACCATGTCCCCGGTGCCAGATCTTTCCCTAAACTATACAATTGTTTCCCCAACTGGCAATACCTTAAGCACCCCCTGTGGGTCCCTAGTAAGTGGTACCTTAGGCAAGGAGGCCAAAGAGGGTCCCAAGAGCTGCAACATGCACTGTGCCACCCTAAAAGACCCCTCAGCACCAACATGCAAACTGGCATTGCAGGCTTGGTGCAGATAAATGTGAAAATATGACATGGCAACCATCCCCGTGTGCCATGCTTGCAGACACTGCATGCTGTACAGGTACGTCAACCCTCCAGCAGGCCTTACAGCCCTAAGGCAGGGTGCACTATACCTCCTGTGTGAGCATATCTGCATGAGATCTCCAATATTGGACAGCCTTGATAAACTTGAGGCCAATGTGGGTAATATCCAAAATTCTGTCAATTGTCTAATGTCTGGGGCAGGAAAAGTCGGGCTCATAGGATCAGAACGCCCTGCTTCGGGGGGGGGGGGGGGGGTGTACAAGAATCTGCATTACATTATAGCAGGGTTGGAAGCCACTGTAGCAAAACCATACAGCCCTCTCCTCTGGTTGCCACTCAAAAAAGGTAATGATTGGGGAAAGGACCTATCCAAAAGCTTTGAAGCAAGTCAACCATATAACTGGGGGTGGCCGTACTAGTAATAGCCTAAGGCTCACAGCTTTCCACACAATGTAAATGGAACTGAACCCACTAGGCAGCCTCCTTCACCAACAGATAACATTGCTGACATGTGCGATTCTCTAAATGAGGTGAATCTGGATCTTCCACCAGAATGTTGTCCATACGTAGTGATTTTAACTAATGTCCCCTTGCTCTAGGGCAATTTTAAAGAAACCACAAGCGAAAATAAAGTATGTCATTGGCTATCTCAAAACTCAGATTTCACAAACTCCAGTTACCACAACATTTTTGTTTGTTAGAAGAGTGAGATGGGTTGGTCCCTTATGCAAGTCTACCCATGGAGACTGTATAGTGATAAACTGCTGATCCCCAGTCCTTGCAGGAAAATTGCTCAGAAGCGGGAGGAAATTAACTGGGTGGGGTTATGATCCTGGGGTTGGCATTATGCCGCTGGTCCTTTTTTATAGACCTCTTAAACCCACTGGTCCAGTTATTTCATCAAATGCCCGTAAAGCCCAGAATTTACAGAAGAGTAAGGAGCAATTCTCCCTTGCAACTAGTAATAGATACCAAGCACTAACAGAACTGGACAACCCAGACTGCTAAGGAATGTTAAACCGATGATGGCCAATGACATGGATCTGGCTAGTCAACCTGTGGGGGATATTCTATAAACAACATCCTAAATGGAACAGAGAATCGAACCGGAGTTGGTTTGCTTGACCATCATGCACCTACCCAAGGTTTAATGAGAGAAAACTCCATAATAGGACACCGGCTACAGAGAAACTTAAATAATGACCTACAATTGAACATTATATTGTGTAATATTGCAGGGATAAGGTCCCAACTAAATGACCCGGAGTGGGACAGCTAGTGGACAGCAGCCATATAGGTCTCCTTCAAGAAACTTGGGCAACAGAACAAATACATAGGGTGGGGTATACCGCGTTTAGTATTGAAGCTAGACATTAAACAACCGTTAGACCTGCTGGTGGCTTGCTGATCTGGGTTAAGACCACATTGGCTTGTAAAATCAAGCGGCTAGATATAGGCTCACAGGAGATTCTTGGTTTAGATCCGATATTGCCTAAAGGGAAGACTCCTGTCAGATTATTTAACAAGTAGCCGCCAGAAGCCCTCAGACACTGGAACAATGCTCTCAAACTTTCTTGACATTTCAAGAAAAGAGTATTATCTTATTGTAGCCACGGACTTTAATACAACATATGAGCCCGTAGATTATGTACAGAAAAATAGTACAAGAAGAAGAGCAAGTTGGAGGTGTTAAAAGGCTCTAGATACCAGCCGTTAAAAAAGTTGCGCTAAGGTTGGATAGCAAGTACTATTTTTGTTGTTGTTTTTTTTAAAGCCTTTATTTTTTGATTTTTGTAACATACAAGCATAACATACAATGCAGTGAGCATTTTGTTAAAGATAGGTATCATACAGTGAGAGAGTTGTGAGATAATAACATGTGGATCAATCATATAATGACATTATTGAAGACATTGTCAAGTCATAGGCAAAAACATTTCACCGATCCAGATACATAGGCATATCAGACGTAGACATGTAGCACCAATACAGCATCTCTCCGTAAGTTACAGCAAGATACATTGCCTTTAATTCTGGCGATATTCAAACTCAGAACATTATATAAGCACATCACTACCATCGTTAAACAGTCATACCCCATTGTCCGTACTCAGGGTATTACTCATCAGCCCCTTCTTGGGACTTCCAGCCTCCGTGCGTACGAGATAGGTCTTCAGGGGGCCCCCATATGTCTTTGGGCCTGGATGCTAGTGGTTGAGTCTCTGCATAGATTGCGGTTTGATCCTGACAATGTAGAATGTCCTGTAGCCATTCCTTAAATTTTGGGGCTCTCCCCCTCCCCCAACGGCACGCCAGTCGTCGTTTAGCCAATAACAGAGTAATGTTAAGGAGGTTTCTGCAGCCTTTAGGGATAGACACAGTATGACCCAGTAACATGAGCAGGGAATCTCTATCAAACGTGACATCTAGCATGATCTCAAGGGCTGCATGGATCTGTGACCAGTATTGCCACACAGCAGGGCATTCCCAGGCAAGGTGGTAGAAACCAGCGCCAGGACGCCGACACCTCTCACAACAATCGGTATCGGAGAGCTGGAATCTGAACTTTCTCTCAGGGGTGCAATATATTCGTTGTAAGAATTTATAGTGAATAACCTTAAATCTGCAACTAGCTGATATGTTTTGTGTCAATTCACAGCAATACCCCCATTGCTCATCCGTAATTTCTATCCTCAAGTCTGTACTCCAATGCAGACGAGCCGAACTGTCTCTCTGTTTCCGCTGTGTCCTGATACTGCTATACAAACCAGACACCAAATGCGTTCCATCCGTGGACTGCAGGAGACCAAGTAATGGAGTCAGAATTTCTGGTTCCCTAGGGAAATCTGGCAGAATAGTCCGCATACCCTGTCTCAATCGCACATAGTAAAAAAACCTCTAATGGTGTGGGGGTGGTTGCCTTAAAGAACAGCTCCATAGAGCAAAACTTTCCGCCCAAAAACAAATCTCCCCATTTGGTAACATTAACTAGTCTGCACATGTTTTGAAACCCAATTTCTTGCAGGAGTACTAATTGCGGGTGGTAAGTAAGCGGCATGCGTGGAGCATATAACCGTGGAACCTGTAGGATGCCAGCGACACGCTGCCAGGCATCAATCGTACATGACACCGTTATGGGTGGCGTCTCCAACATACTAGTAGGTCCATGTATAATACCGCTTAGGGGGTAGGGCCTAGCTATCCAATCCTTTACCGCAAGTTGGGGCGTGAATGGCGTGGGTGCCATCCAGTGATAGGCGTAGTGCGCTTGCGCACTCATATAATCGACTTCACAATCAGGAATGTCGAATCCCCCTTGTCATAGGGTTGCGCCATGACCTCCCACTTTAACCTCGGCTGCCTTCCACCCCAGACCAATCGAATCTGCACCGATCGCAACGTTTTAAAAAAAAAAAAAGCCCCTGGGTAATACGGAATATTAAGAAAAAAATACAAGAAACTAGGCAATATCACCATTTTGATGAGCAAAGCTCTACCAGCCATTGACAAGGGCACGGTTGCCGTCAATTTCCTAATAGCAGTACCATAGTTTAATCTCAATGTTTCTTCCCTATCTTTGGACACCTGGATGCCCAAATATCGCCGATCTGACTGACACCACTCCAAGGGAAAATCTAATGGAAACTGGGACAGCAGGAGTAAGCGGGAAGCGTAAGACTTTCCTCAATTAATGTTAATCCCTGACAGTCTACCAAAAACTAAAAACTCTCGCAGTAAGGCATTTAAATTTTGGTGAGGGCCTTTAACATATAGTGTTATGTCATCGTCATAAAGTGAGATAGAGATTTGACGCTGGAGGCACTGAAAAGCTCTCTCGATGAAGCTGGTGCAGTCTAAGAGCCAGCGGTTCTATTGCAATCGAAGAGTGGGGATAGAGGACACCCCTGGCGGGTGCCACGAGGTATTGATATTGAAGAGGAGAGACAGCCATTTATTAGTACTTTAGCAGTAGGTGTGTTGTATAGCAGTTTCATCCAGGCAAGATAAACACTCTGAAACCCCATTATTTGCAGTACATTAAATAGGTAGCTCCATTCTACAGAATCAAACGCCTTTGAGGCAGCAAGAAACACAGCAGCTACCGGAAACTCTGGAGCCACCGTTTGTATAAGGAAGAAGAGAGTACGCAAGTTGTGGGTGGTGGCCCTACGCGGAACAAATCCCGATTGATCCGGGAGGATTATTTTTGTCATCAGCAACGACAGCCGATTCGCCAATACTTTAGCCAGGATTTTCACATCACAATTCATCAGGGATAATGGGCGGTATGAATCACAGACCTCAGGGGTTTTGCCTGGCTTTAACAAAGATGTGATCATAACTTCGCGCATAGACGGAGGCAGTATACCTACCTCTAGAGATTCTTCAAATACCTCGAGTAACAACAGGGCCATAATGTTTATGTAAAATTTGTAAAATTCTACTGGTAGTCCATAGAGTCCCGGGGCCTTACCATTTTTAAGGGACATTATCGCTTCTCGTATCTCGTCGAGCTCTAGGGGTGCGCTCAAAAAGGACCTATGGACATTACTAAACCAGCATAAAGCAATCTCACCCAGGAATCCTTCTAATTCTATGTCGCCAGAGCTGCGCGTGGTGTAAAGGTGTGTATAATGTGAGGTGAAAACATCAAGGATACAGGCATTATCTCGACATCTCTCTCCCTCTGGACTGCTAATTTCCAATATGTTGGTGCTACCGCAGATGTTTCGTGTGACCGCAGAGAGAGCCTTCCCAGGCCTTTCACCTTCGCCATATTTACAAGCTACTCAATAGCGGCCACGGAATCTGTTTTCGTGTGCAGCTTCTGCCTCATACTCAGATAATTTAACCCTTAAGTCCCTCTGTGCGTGCCAGACTTCTCCGCGCTGCATACGTCTCTCTAAACCCTTTAAATCTTTTTGCAGGTTATGTAATGTTCGTTGTATTTCCCTCAACACCCCGCCACTCTTAGCTATACATTTAACAACAAGGGGTGGTGATGGACAGAGTTTCTGAATTAAGCAGAATACTCTCACCCAGTCAAGAGATCAGGGCTAGATCCAACACCGTTTTTTAGCTCACTGCACCATCCCAGCTCAGAACCTGGTTATATGCAAATTAGTCTGTTCCTGTCCCAGTGCATGATGGGAACAGGGCAAACCAAACTACCAAGCCAATTCTTACACTGGGAAGGAAACAAGCTTCCGGGGACCGGTTTCTGGCATTTCAGCCGTCGTCGGCCCGGCTTGCTTGAATCCTGATGGTGCAATGAGCAAGGGACTCACATCTGAGTATACCCTTCCACGCTTATGGTGGACAAAATATTTAACAAGGGGTGGTGATGGACAGAGTTTCTGAATTAAGCAGAATACTCTCACCCAGTCAAGAGATCAGGGCTAGATCCAACACCGTTTTTTAGCTCACTGCACCATCCCAGCTCAGAACCTGGCTATATGCAAATTAGTCTGTTCCTGTCCCAGTGCATGATGGGAACAGGGCAAACCAAACTACCAAGCCAATTCTTACACTGGGAAGGAAACAAGCTTCCGGGGACCGGTTTCTGGCATTTCAGCCGTCGTCGGCCCGGCTTGCTTGAATCCTGATGGTGCAATGAGCAAGGGACTCACATCTGAGTATACCCTTCCACGCTTCATCACCACCCCCTTTTCTGAATCGTTTTTGGCCACTATAGGTGTGGCAGGGTATACTCAGACATGAGTCCCTTTCTCACTGCACCATCAGGATTCAAGCAAGCCGGGCCGAAGACGGCTGAAATGCCAGAAACCGGTCCCCGGTAGCTTGTCTCCTTTCTGGTGAAGAATTGGCTTGGTAGTTTAGTCTGCCCTGTTCCCATGATGCACTGGGCCAGGGACAGACTGATTTGCATATAGCCAGGTTCTGAGCTGGGATGGTGCAGTGAGATAAATAACGGTGATGGATCAAGCCCTGATCTTTGGACTGGGTAAGAGTGGTCTGCTTAATTCAGACACTCTGTTCATCACCACCCCCTTTTCTGAATCACTCTTAGCTATACAGCATCCACGAATTGTGACCTTAAAGGCCTCCCAGACAACCTTGACACTGGCCACTGACCCTTTATTGCATGGGAAGAAATCTTTGTTCGCTTGTCCGAGCTCGTCCCTAAAGACCGTATCCAGAAGGGCAGTGGGCTGAAGGCGGCAAGCCAACCGAGGCCTATCATATCCAAGTACCTGCAAGTTGACCAACACAGGACATTGATCAGAGTATGTTCTGGCCAGATGTGTTGCCCCAACCAGCCCTGTAACCAACCCACTAGACAGTAGGCAGTTATCCAACCGCGCCCAGGTGCCCGTGTAAGATGTCAAGTGGGTGCCTTCCTGCTGCGTAGGTTATACGTGTCTCCAGCTATCAACGAGACCCCCTTCCTCCATGATTCCTGCAACACCTCCCTTGCCTTCCAATTGTATTGAGCTCCTCCATCTGCTCTATCTAGGGCAGGCTGCAATGCCACATTAAAATCTCCTCCCCAAATGATGTGCGAGGACCCAATATCCACAACTTTGCCCCACAATACTGTGAAGAATTCTGGCGTATCCACATTCGGGCCATAACAGTTGACAATAGTGACAGTTTCATGACCCAATCTCCCCCACAAAATAACACATCTCCCGGAGGGATCTAGCAGCTGTCCAAGGAGCGTAAATGGTGCATTCTTTTTAATTAATATTGCAGTCCCCCTAGCATATGACGAGAAAGAGGAAAACAATCTGATATTCGCCCATCTGCTAGCAAAGGTACTACGAGAGTGCGGGTGTATAAGAGTCTCTTGCAAAAGTACAATCTGTATCCGATGCCTATCCACATATGCCAGTATCTGTCTGCATTTCCTAGCATCACTAAGCCCTCTGACATTTCAAGACAATATCCTAAGAGTCGAATCAGACTCTTTCCCTGCCATAATCATATAGGAAATCTGTATAACATTGCTGCATCATAGAAGACATTTCTCACCACATTCCTTATTTTAACTCTGTCATCTCACAACGTGCGTCTCCGCATTTCTTGCAGAAATCGGCTCCCACCCCCACCCACCCACTGAAGCATCCCAAACATGCCAGGGCGATTCCATCCCACCCCCCTCCCTTCCAAAACTCAAACAGTGTATAATGCAGAAGGGGTATTCCCATTGGGGTGCTTCTCACCAGGTGGCATACTCAAACCTGGTCCCTAAGTAGGAAACCAACTACAATCGTCAGCATCCAGTAAGTGACAAGGGTGTCCGGTATGAATCATTTGTCTGTTACTCAAACTCTTGCCTGAACTGGTGAGTAGATACGCAGTACCCTGCAACTCAATCTGGAACAGCTTAAGCAGAATTATCCATACAGTTAGTCAATATAAGATCAGGAAAAGCAGAGCACTACCAGTCAAGCAGGGCCCCTTGTTCGAATACATCATCATGCGTCACGTTGTATCATATCATTCCACATCAGAAAGTGGCGCCTCAGATATCCTCCTGTGCATTTCGCCGCTGCAGTGTCTTTAGACATTTTTCCACGGATTGAGGTGATGTGTGTATGGTCTGTTTCCTTTGGTGGGTCACTCGAAGCCGTGCGGGATATAGCAGTGCGTAATCCACCTGCTCCTGCCTGAGCTTTTGCTTAACAGTGTTGAATTTCCTCCTCTCCTCTTGTACCCGCATAGTGAAATCGGGAAAGACAGTGAATGTAACTCCCTCATAGGTGAGTTGCTTCTTCTCCCTGGCCACCTTCAAAACCACATCCCTATCCAGATAGTTGAGGAGGCGGGCTATAATGGGTCTGGGGTTGGCCCCGGGAGGAGGCCTCGGACCCAGTGACCTATGCACCCTTTCCACTATGAATTGGGGAGAAAGCAGCCCCTCTTCGGTGATCGCAATTAACATCCTCCCGACATAGTGCTCCAGCCGGCCCGTGCTAGTACTCTCTGGCACGCCCAGTATTCGCATATTGTTCCGTCTGCTACGGGCCTCGATGTCCTCATTCTTGGCATCTATAATGTGCAGGAGTTTATCCATTTGCGTCACAGTCGTTCCGTAACATCTTCCGTATCGGATATTCTTTGTTCCGCTTCTTTAAGCCGGGTGTCATGAGCATCTAGCCTACGGGCAATAGTATCTATACGAGTGGTCCACTTTGTAAATTATAGTGGCAAATCCCAGACGCATTTCTGTGAGGATGGTTTGCATGTCAGTGTCCGATCTGGGATTACGTTCCTCTGCCACATCAGACTCTCCTTTTTCCGCCTCCGCAAGCCCTTGCTTAGCGCCTCTCTTAGACTCTAACGTGAGGCGCGGCTGTCGAGCGTTCAACTTGCCCATATTGTACTATGCTGCACCACAGAGCACGTACTAGGGTCATGCACCAAGACCAGCACAATAGTACACCACAGTCGATAGCACCCCAGCAAAACCTATTGTAGCCGTTCCACTTGACAAGGAGATCACACCAGATCCTTTGGGCACATCTACCAGCTAGTATATCAGGATTATGACGCCCAGAGACTGTTCAAGTTGTCGACACATTCCCGCCAGTGATGTGGGCCCCTGCAGTGTCCCTCGCCTTTACGAACTAGCAAAGGAACACATATGGGACGGTAGCAGCACGTAGCGTAATTCACCAGCCCTGCACAGATTGAATATATTCGCCGCTGTTCGTCTCGTCGCTGCGTTGTTGAAAAGGAAGGGCGGCAGGTAGCGCAAGTGTCCGCACCTCGAGGATATACAGCACAGACTCACCCTGTCCACATAGGGGAGAAGCACGTTGTGTCACAATCCTCTTGAGGCCCCACACTGACTCCGTCCACTCATCCACTGCCAGGCAGCCCGCAGACAACGCAGGTCAATAGTAATGTTCAAGCAGTTCAATGTCTCAACATGGCCGCTGCCATTTTGTAAGCTAGGTCGAAATAATCAGTCAGGGCTGCTCCGTACCTGCCAGGCCACGCGTTGGTGTGGTAAGCGCTGCACCTCTGCTCAGTCGAAGTGCAGACAGAGCGCTGATTGTTATCGCTGCTGCACTCACCACGTATCTCTCCCCAGTAACGCCGATTCAGACAGCAGTGCGGCCAGCCACCACGTGGGAACCACGGGATTTTACGTGGTCCACGTACCCGCCCCGGTCTCCTCACCGCCAGGCAGTTCTTCCCGCAGGATCGCACCGGCAGCCAGCCAAGTCGCGGCTCAAGCGGGAGGGGAGATAGTTCTGCACTGCTCTCACCAGCAGTCGTTCATCAGTCGGCAGCAGTGGTTAAAAGCAGTTTTTAAGGCTGAAAACACAGGATATTATTCCGGACTGCGAAGCCTCACAGAGCCGCGGCCATTCCGCAAGTGCGCCACCGGCAGCAAGTACTATCGTTCACTCTTCCTTTTGGGGTGCGTACTTGTAAGGGGTGGACTCCCTCAGATGCTGATGAAAATTTAACATTTAAAAAGGGGGGGGGGGACGTTAAAAGCAGGATTGATTTTATTATGGTATACCATGACCTTTAGCCATAAGTCAATGACATAATTATCCTAAATTTTGAGGATAGTGATCATAATGCACAGTTTTTAAGGCTATCTGGATTTCCTATTTTGCACCCTCAGACTAATCCGACGATGGCCCCTGTTGTCACTAATAACAATAGGAGAATTAAACGTCCCCAGGTAATTACTGACGGAAAGCTGCTCCCTACATTTATAAAGAGGTGGCTCAGACTCCAACGATTTTGGGTAATTCGAATATAAACAATGGCAGCATTAGGTCTAGTTTTCAACATTTAACGAACAGCATAAACCCCTACTGCAGCAGACAGTGTAGTTTAAACATGATTTTTTTTTAAAAACATGTTTTTATTGTAGCAAAGTCTCAGAAAAAGCGGGGCACAAAGCACAGCGACATTAGCCCTATTAACTTACAAGCAACAAGAATATGCAGTTCCCTTAGTACTGTTGCCGATACAGTGTTTCCCCCCTGCCCAGTGCCTGACTGTGTGAGATCCTTCGAGATGTCGGGGAATTGGCTGCTGGTGTCCTGCCCTTCTGCTTCAGTACCAGCATTCTTGTTCTGGATTTTGACCGCCTTGCCTCGTGATTTTCACGGATGGACTATGCTAGATACGACTAAGACCGAGGGGGATTCTTTTCCTGTGACCGGACGCCATTCTCTCTTCGTGTATGCACCTCCCCCCTCCTTCGAGCGGCCATTTTCTCCTGTTCTCCAGAGTTCCAGATCGGGCCAGGGCTAGGTGACTCTCTTTGTTTGGTGACCGGGCGGGTGGGTGGAGGTGGGGTGGACCTCGGAATTGGCCTGTTTTGCCACGAACTGTACATTGACTCTCCCCAATTGCTTGATTATTGATGCTCAACCTAATGTTGCTGATGGGGCGGGGAATGTATATTATACCGGCGGGGTTCGTCAGTGTGTATAATGACTCCTCCTCCCAGATCTTCCACTATGGGAGTTCGGGGACGGATTTCTGTTCCTACTCCCTATGTCAGTGGATTGTATTTTTATTTTTATTTTCTCTTTCGCTTTCTCTTCTACCCTTTCCTTTTTCTCACTATATTTCGGGTTTACGGGGCGACAGACACTCTGCTGGGGGGGGGGCAGGCCATAGCCTCTGCATGTGTGTAGGGTGGGGGGTTAACTTTTAGTTTAAGGTTCTTTTCTATGGTGCCTTTTTTGCTCTTTTATGATTTTTCCCTTCTTTCTTTGGCCTGTGTTAGGCGTGCTGGGGGATGGGTGGCGGTGTGTATACGGATGGGCTGTTGAGGCAGCTTCCTGTGGACTGACTATTTTGTTGCCATCCTCTGGTCGGGGCTTGCATGTTATGATTCGAATTGCCTGATGATGCTGTTTTTTGTCAAGTCCCACCTGCATAGACCTTGCTCTCTTTTTTCATTGATTAAGTACGGAATATAATTGCCTGACCTTAATGCTCGCACGAAAATTTTAAAATTAACCTACATTGCTCCTGTGCCTGGGTTCCGCGGCGCTCTTCAGTTTGTCCTAATACCGTACTTATTGCCAAGCCGCGGTACCTTGTCGCCGTATTGCATGCACTGGTGCTACACGAAGGTTTGTGGCCGGCCGGATGGTTGTGGGCCCGTATTTGTACTGTTTCTATGCACAATAAAGGTTTTCAAAAATTAAAAAAAAAAAAAAAAAAAAAAAGAATATGCAGTTCCAAGGACACTACACAGCCATGTATGGCCCACATCCCGGAGGCTGGGCGGCGCAGGATGGGGCATGTCGAACAAGGGAGAAATCTGCATTCGCGCCCCAAGGATAAACGACGTATCAATGCCTTCGCCATTTGTTTTTTTTGTAGCACAGCAGAACAATATAGCACATAACAGTCAAACAACAACAATTTACCCCCAAAATGGCATCTCGAGTACTGATCCAATAGAGTAGGATATTTGTGTGAGGGCCAGCGAAGGCCTAGCCAATGTCAAGACTACATAGACTCATGAGAATCTCGGCTATATACATTCATACTCAGTAAGGGTACTGTAACATGGCAACAGAGGACACCTACACGGTCCCATGCCCCCCCCCCCCCCCCTTCATCACTCTCCCCCCCAGATTCAGACCCCGAAGCATCAGAAGAAAACAACTCAGCGCTAGTGGCATCCGAGTCATCCTCCGCCAGGCCCTCCATGCACAGCATCCTCCAAGCCAGTAGATCATCCTGCAACTTTCCATCCCTACGGGTATGCTGCATGTGGGTCTCTTCGGCCAATGCCCATTCCCTCGCGTCTCTCAACCATAGGGAAATGTCCGGCGCCCTACGACCCATCCAAGTGATAACCACTCGTCTCCTAGCCAAGACCAGTAGGAGTTGCAGGAACTTATAGGGTAACCTACTATTTTTTGGTTTGGGCACCAGTGCAAGCAGACATTGGAGTGGGTCCAGTGGAAGCCTGAGTCGCGTGGCCTGGGCAATATACCTCACCACCTTACGCCAAAAGTCCTGGACAAGAGGACACTCCCATGCCAAGTGCAGGAAGCCCGCCAGTCGCACTCCACACCTGGGGCAGTTGTGGCGCCTATCCGCCGAGATGCGATGAAGGGAGACCGGTGTCATGTAGGTGCGGTGGACGAAATTAAAGTGAATAAGTTTGAAGCGTGCGTTGCAGGAGACCTTGTGGGTCAACAGCCCAATTCGCTTCCTCTGGGCAGGCTCCAATTCTATTCCCAGGTCTATTTCCCAGGCCGGAGCAGACGGGGGGGGGGGGGGGGTTGAATCCCGGCGCATAGCGGAATAGAGGAGGGAGATCAGGCGTCTACCCCTTCCACAGGACATGATGATGTCTAGGGTATTAGTGAGCGGAGGCGCGTCCGGGAACTGGGGCCATGTGATCTTGGCCACATCCTGGAGACTACCATAATGGAGGTATTGTCCCTCACTCCGCTCAAATGACTCCCTGACACCTTCAAAGGACACAAAGGTGTCGTTCGGGTAGAGGTCCGCTAGGGTCTCGCATCCACCAGATCGCCACTCCCGAAAAGACATGCTTTCCTCCAACCGGACCACTGGGGCCAATATCCAGATAGGAGAGCTCCCTATGGAACGGCGCACGACACAGCACCTTTTCGACAAAGCGCTGCCAGATATTAGCAGTGTGACGCACCACGTAAGGTAAACCGTCATCTGCTCCGCGACCTTGCATCAAGGCTTCCTGTAGGGCCCTATCAGTTGCCGTACCGGCAAGTAATGCCAGTTCCCAATTATCATCATCGGCAAACCATCTGGCTGCCGGAAGAAGCTGTGCCGCGTAGTAGTAGAGGTCAAACCTCGGGGCCTCGAGGCCACCCTCGTCCCAACACCTTGTCACCGTGTGCAACGCGACTCTACTGCGCCCACCCGCCCAAAGCAGGGAGGTGAGGAGAGAGTTCAATGTGCGGAATACTCGTGGAGGTAACGGACACAAAGATCTGCAAAACATACAAGACCCTAGGGAGCATCACCAGTTTGGCTACCGCCAAGCGCCCCATAAGGGAGAGAGGGAGCGTGTTCCAAAAGTCAATAGATTTGCGGAGGGCCGCGAGTATCCTGTCGATATTATAGGTGAGCAAGGTTTCTGTGGATGCGGCCACCTGGATACCTAAATATCGGAATGCCGTCCTCTCATAACGGAGGCCCAACCGTTGAAGCTCCGTGTCGGGATCCGGGACAGTGCCAGTCAGTGGAAAAACAAGAGATTTAGCGACATTTATCCGCAACCCAGATGCAGCGCCAAATTTGTCAAGGACTCGCAACAAGGCGGGGAGGGCCTCAGTTGGGGAGGTCAGATAGAAAAGTGCATCATCCGCATAAAGGGAGACCATGTTGGTAGTGTCCCCTACCATTATGCCCCAAGACTGTAGTTCAGTGCGGGCGGAAACAGCCAGGGGCTCAATTGCAAGAGCAAAGAGGAGAGGGGAGAGAGGGCAGCCCTGTCGGGTGCCTTTCTTAAGTGACCACTCCGCCGACCGAGCCGATCCCAGGCGCACCCGGGCCCGGGGCTCCCTGTAGAGCACACGGATCCAGTCTCAAAATCGGGGTCCAAACCCCATTTTCTGTAGCGCCTGCAGCAGATAGCCCCAATGCACCGTGTCAAAGGCCTTGGCCAAGTCCACCGAGACCAATACGTGTGGGCCCTCCCTCCCCTTCACCTCATGTAATATATGATTCAGGCGGCATAAATTCATCGCCGTGTTACGACCCGGTATAAAGCCACATTGGTCGGGGTGGATTAGCCGAGTCATGAGCGGGGCGAGGCGCATGGACAGTAATTTAGTAAGGATTTTCGCATCAGTATTTAGCAGCGTGATAGGACGATATGACGCGGGATCCGTGTTATCACCTCCTGGCTTCAGAATCATGCATACCTCACCCTGGTTCATAGTAGGCGGAAGAGTACCGACACGCAGGGCTTCATTATAAACCTGCAAAAGGAGGGGGGCCAGAATATCTCCGAACGCGTGGTAGAACTCGACCGGATAGCCATCCCCGCCAGGGGCCTTAGCGCGGGGGAGGGCAGCCATCGCCGCCGTGATCTCACCCAGCGTCAGTTGGGCGTCCAGTTCCTTCATCGCGGCTTCAAGCAGGGTCTGGAGTTGGACCTCATCGAGATACGACTGACTGCCATCCTCTGAGAGTAATGGGTCAGCTTCATAGACAGTTTGCAGATGACCCCGAAGAACCTCAAGAACATCAATTTCAGAGTGGACCATCGTCCCGGCAGGGTTCCGTAGGGCCACTATCCTATCGGGTGCAAATTCCCGCTTCAGAATCCAGGCCAATAAACGCCCGGACTTATCCCCCTCACGGTGAAGACGTTGCCTATATTGACCCAGCGTGAATTTATCAAGCTGTGTGAGTATGTCGTGGATCTCCACTGAGGCTTCACTCTCAGTCCGAGGATCCAGTGCTCCCGGATCCGCACGAGCCTGGGCTCGTTGGAGCACCAGCTCCGCGTCTCGCAAGTCAGACAACAACTGTTTCCGGACCCCATAAGCGAGAACGCCTCCCACTTAGTGGAGTAAGGAAGGCCCCCCCCCCCCCCCCTCCCAGTTGAGCTCCACACGTCACCGGGGCATGATCCGATAAATACCGAGCCTGGTGAGTAACGGACAAGGTAACGGAAGTGTCGAAGTTGGCCGCGAGTACGCGGTCCAGCCTACTGTGCGTACCGTGGGTCGGAGTGTAGCACGTGTACAGCTTCTGGGTGGGGTGGCAAGTGCGCCACACGTCCCTAGCCCAAAGGTTATGCATCACCTCCCGCAGACGCGCCGTCATACGGGCCTTAGTGCCCGCCCTAGGTGGATGGCGGTCCAGCTCATGGTCCAAAATACAATTGAAATCCCCAAACCAGAGGAGGGGCGCATCTAAGCTAGGAGCCAGTAGATCCTGCACCGGAGAGAAGAAGGACGGGTCATCGGTATTCGGGGCATATGTGTTAAGAAGCAGGAGCTTCCTATCGTCAAGCCGAAGCCGCGCCAATATGTACCTGCCTTCTATATCCGCGTCTATATATTGTACAGTACAGGGTGTCCCCGGGGCCACCCAGATGAGAACCCCCCTAGCGTATGTAGAGAAGGAGGAATGGAAGATCTGGCCCCTCCACTTCCTGGACAATCGCTGTGCACCATCATCATCCAGGTGGGTCTCCTGCAAGCAGGCGACAGAGACCCCATGACGTTTGAGGACGGTGAGGACCCTGTGTCGTTTAGTGGAGGTGCACAGGCCACGTACATTCCACGTAAAAAACTTGAAACCCATGTCTTAGTAGTGTGCCCACACGGGCCATATCGTAGGAAGATCACAAACCAGGACCTCCTGGCCCCCACCACATATGAACCTGGAGGCGCAACCCAGAGTAGGAGCCCCCCACCATTCTGAATCATTGTGTACAAGATGCCAATTGAACCTCTGTCGTAAATCCCACCCCACCCCCCCAACATCCCCAACACTCAAAACTTTCGCAGAACCCCGTTCCCGCCCCCCACCCACGAGCAATAGGATAGCAACAACCAAAAACGCCACCCCGCCCTTCCCCCGCTAGTGCCAGGACGTACACAGCCACCCCATACCAACCATACACCCCACAGCCACACACACCAAACCAAACCCACCCACCCACCTTCCCTCCCAGCTCCCCGAAGTAACCCATGAAAAAGCACCCGGTCATGTCCCCGCAGTATTGTCAGCAAGATGGACATATCATCATTCCAAACTCTGGTCAGTTCCCCAACCCCCCTCCCCACACCCCAGGACACCAGAGCGCCAGTCCCAGAACATGGTTCAATATCCAGGGGAGCCCCAACAGCAAAAAGGGGAAGAGGCAGCCCAGCACACCATCAGCAGGCGGCCACCCAGGCCGAGGACATCCGTGCATACGGTCACAATGGGGGCCAAGCAAAGGAACAAAATGAACATGAGCAAAGGAAAGGGAAAGTATTATTCCAACCTTGTGTCAGTCAGAGCCGTTTCCGGGATCACCGGGGCCGCCGAGTCCGCACTCAGGGGCGTCTTTTGCAAGGTGTCCGGCACCAATACCTCACTGGGGTTATGAGCACCAGGCGACCCCGGTCCCGCTCTCTCCGGCGAGGATTCCATAATGATAGCTCCATCAGCTCCCACCGTGGGTCTAGGCTCAGGGGGACCCCGGGATCCAGATCGTCGTCGACCACGACGTCTCCTCTGCGGTTTGGTACCCCAAGTCTCTTGCAGGCCTCTTCGTTCCCCTGGGGGCAAATCATCCCCCCTGATCTCAAGCCACTCCCACACCTCCGCTGGCGTCTCGAAAAAGTGTGCACGGCCCTGGGCCAGAACCTTCAGTTTGGCAGGATACAACAGCATGTACTGCAGCTGCATATCGCGTAGTTTCTGTTTGGCCCCAAGATATGATTTCCTCTGCTCCTGTACTTGTTGGGTATAGTCAGGATAAATTGAGATTCGACTGTTCTCGATCATGAGGGGCTCTGATTCTCTTGCCGCTTTAAGGATACAATCCCGGTCTTTGTAGTTCAGGATCTTCGCGATGAGAGCTCTAGGAGCCTCACCCGGTCGCGGAGGGGGCACAAGGTCTCTGTGCGCCCGCTCCACTATGAAGACACTGGACAATCCAGTTGGGCACAGCCGTTCACGAATCCACGTTTCCAGGAATCGTTCAGGGTTCCCCGCCTCAAGTCGTTCCGGAACCCCCAGGACCCTGATATTACTTCGGCGCGCTCTCCCTTCCGCATCTTCAGCACGTCGTTCCAATGCACGGGTAGTGGAGGTGATTTGGGCAAGCGATTTCTTCAAAGACGCCACTTCCCCCTCCAGTTGAGTGATATTGCCCTCTGCATCCGAAACTTTGTCCGCTACTTTGCGGAGGTCTGTCCGCAAGAGATTGACATCCACTGAAACAATCTCTATTTGGCGTTCCAGGGCAGAGTGGGACCCCTGAATAGCTTTAAGGAGTTCAGCTCTGGATGGCTCCGCAGCCCCCTCTCCACCATCGTCCGTTCCAGTTTGCTGCGTGATTCGCTGCGGCTGGAGACACGGGGTAGTGTACTGCACTATCGTGTTGGATTGGGTGGTCTTCCCTGATCGGCCTGTGCAGCCCGTCATATTGGCACCTGCAGCGCCCCAACAACGCACTCCAAGGCACCACACTCGGGTCTCACCGGTCCTGGGGGAGCCTCCCACACAAGTTCAGGACAAGGATAATAGGCGTCCTAGAAACGCACACAAAGTCCCGGCAACTCAGTACAAGCAGATCAGCCAATCCAGTAGGCAGCGCAGGATAGAGACAAGGCAGGTACAGCTCCTCACGACCCCCTTAGTACAATGGAGACCATAGCTTGGCTCCCCCTCATGGGAGCCGGGGTCCGGACAGGCGGCAGCGCGGGCTCAAATTCCTCTCACGCAGCCCGAGGACGCTCACCGCCAGATAACAGCCAGCAGACAGCTCTCAACAGCTCCTAGGTCGCCCCCCCCCCCCCTCAGCAGGGGTCTACAGTGGCCAGCCGGCCGATAGGCAGGCACACCTCGCCACGCTGCTTCACTGTCTCCCCTCAGGCGCAACGAAAATGGCGGACTTGTGGGGGAGGGGGGCGCAGGACCACTGTGGCCACGCGGGCGCCCGTTTCCATGCCCCCCAGGGCAACAGGGTAGTAATATTCAGGAGCCAAACACAGTCTTAAAATCCGGGGGGGGCAACAGGGGGCCGGCGCGTTGCTCCTATCGGCTGCCGCCCCCAAGATCAGGCGAGGTCAAGGACTAATGCAGGCGGGACCCCCACTCCAGCCGTGGCGACACACGGAGAGTACTTACAGCCCTCGCCTCAAAGCTCTCGTCTCTAGCGGCCCCCCAGGCGATCACCAGCAGCCGCCTCGACCCGGGCGGTGCTCCGCCTCCGGGGCCCGGCCAAGATGGACGGCACCTCCGCTCCGCTCCTTTTCTCACCTCCGATCGCCGAGGTGGAGAGCCGCCAACCTCTCCCCGGTCAAGGTCGCCTCCAGGGGATCAGGAGAACGCAGAGTCTCGTCCGGTGCCCGTCCTGTCCGCCAGCATCAGGCGTATCGCACGCCGTATAGGCCCGATCCTCGGCGTTGCGTAGCGCAGCGCGCCTCCGCTACCTCTGGCAATGTGTAAATCCCCGAATACGAAGGGGTACAGGACCGCGTCTGCAGCTCATCGGTCCCAGGTGGGTCAGGGAGAGTTCCGACACAGGTTCCAGGCGTCGGGACCGCCCGGGCAAAAGGATAATGCAGGATTCTGTCGGTCTTCGGGACGGAGCTGGTGGAGCTCACGTCCTGTCGGCCATGTTGCTTGGCCACGCCCCAGTTTAAACATGATTAAAAGAAATACTTCCCCATGGTATAATGAGGAATGTAGGCAAGCCAGAACGGAGTTAACCACGGCAGTAAAGAAAGGGATATGGTCCGACAGAATTAGCAGAAGAAGATTCTATAAGAGAATACAGGATGCGGCAAAAAGGAGCTGGGAGGTAAAAAATTCGCAGATATTACTTGAGGCATCCAAATTGAAGGATTGTTAGTCATTCTGGCATCTTTTCTATAAAGGGGCAATCCAGCCAGTCAGTCAGTGAAGACGACTTTCATATACAGCCACATGTCTGGGAAGAGTACTTCCAGAAATTATATTCTTTAAAGGATTGTGAGGCAGTAGAGTTAGCTGGGGGATTGTAACTCTGAGCCTGTAGTGGAAGACCGGGAAAGCTCCAGGGCTAGATAGACTACCAGGAGATCTGTACAAATCGGAGCCTAATATATGGGGACCTTTGCTACATACAGTGTCACACAAGGGGGGATATCCTCGCAACTTAGAAGGGCGCCAAAATAATCCCCATATTCAAAAAAGGGGATAAAGGGAACCCCGCAAATTACAGGCCCATTGGCATTCTAGATGTATCCCAGAATGTCTTCAGTAAAATGATCCTGTCACATCTCCATAGTTGGATAGAGGAAAACCGCATACTCCCTCACTTGCAGGCCGGTTTTAGGGCCTCCAAGAGCAACCTACATCCGGTGTTCCGCTTTCTTTTGCTTATTTGGAAGGAATTCAAGATCAATAAGGGCCATCTGTATGTCCTGTTTGTCGACCTTAAAACAGCATTCAAATCCATAGATTGCATCAGGCTCTGGGCTGCCGTAAGGGACCTAGGACTCCCCTGTGGCCTGCTCCAACTTTTGGTCCGTTTACACCAAGAGAATTATGCCAAAGTCCGGTGGAACTCCAATGGTAGTTTAACCGATAATTTACTGGTTTCTAAGGGGGTGAGCCAGTGTTGTGTGCTGTCCCAAACCCGGTTTACTTTGTATATAAACGGGCTTATAAGTGATCTTTATGACTGTGGAGGTGACCCGCCAAAACTAGCAGGCAAGCTAATACCCTCTGTTATTCGCAGACGACGCGCTGCTCATGTCTAAAACCCCAAAGGGCATCCAGAACGTGTAAACTAAGTTTGCGACAGCATGCAAAGACCAGGGCCTCGAAATAAACTGTACAAAAACAAAAACGTATGGCTTTTAATCCCTAGAAATCCACCAAGGGGAAAGTGAGGTTGGGTGTCCAACTTTTAGAACAGGTCAAGGTCTTGGATTACTTGGGAGTTAGAATCAGCGACAACATGGCATGGACTCCCCAAATCCAGAATAGCGCGCTGACACTCCGGCATGTGGAATTGTAAAAAGAGTTAAACGTTCAGCCTTCCGCCCAATCTCTCCCACCTTAGAAATACATTAGGCCAAAGGGTTGGGTGTGGCCCTCTATGGGCCCGAATTGTGGGGGGCTGGAGCATTTAAACCAGCTAGTGGTCATGGAAAATACATTTTTAAGATCGATCCTTTATCTCCCAATGAACACTCCTTTACACCTTGATCTTGGACTAAAGTCTATTACCAACTTCATTGTTCTTTAAGTGCTTATGTTTTGGAAAAGACTCTGGACCAGTGATACCCAGATCCCAGTAAAGGACGCGGCGAAGGAATTATTAATTCTTCAAAGACTGACAGAGCAATTGGTTTGTTTTGAACAGATTAAGGAGTGTTTTTTTAATCAAGGACCATGTGGGATGATCTGCAGTCTATTACAAAAAATGGTTCCTCAGCTTAAACAAGCATTGGAAATGCAATAGGTCTCGCAGCATTAGAGTTAGTGCTTTTAGAATTGTTTATGGGTTTTTTTTGTAAATCTTTAGCATTTTTGTTTCCTGTAGCCAATGCTAAAGAATTACAAATAAAAAAAGCCATAAACAATTCTAAAAGCTCTAACTCAAATGCTCCGAGACCTATTGCACTGTGTGAGGGTGAGGGGTTGAGGGTGAGGGTGAGTGAGGGTGAGTGAGGGTGAGTGAGGGGTTGAGGGTGAGTGAGGGTGAGGGGTTGAGGGTGAGTGAGGGTGAGTGAGGGTGAGTGAGGGTGAGTGAGGGTGAGTGAGGGTGAGTGAGGGTGAGTGAGGGTGAGTGAGGGTGAGTGAGGGTGAGTGAGGGTGAGTGAGGGTGAGTGAGGGTGAGTGAGGGTGAGTGAGGGTGAGTGAGGGTGAGTGAGGGTGAGTGAGGGTGAGTGAGGGTGAGTGAGGGTGAGTGAGGGTGAGTGAGGGTGAGTGAGGGTGAGGGTGAGTTAGGGTGAGGGGTTGAGGGTGAGGGAGGATGAGTGAGAGTGAGGATGAGTGAGAGTGAGGATGAGTGAGAGTGAGGATGAGTGAGAGTGAGGGTGAGTGAGGGGTTGAGGGTGAGGGGTTGAGGGTGGGTGAGGGTGGGTGAGTGAGGGTGAGTGAGGGTGGGTGAGGGTGGGTGAGGGGTTGAAGGTGAGTGAGGGTGAGTGAGGGTGAGGGGTTGAGGGTGAGTGAGGGTGAGAGGGTGAGGGGTTGAGGGTGAGGGGTTGAGGGTGAGTGAGGGTGAGTGAGGGTGAGGGGTTGAGGGTGCCTACTGTTATATGTTACATATTTATTATGTGTACATCCTGCTAGAAAGTGCTCTATTGTATTTTTGTGGGGAGCTACATATTAATGTCAATAAATAAAGATAAGTAGCAGAATTCTCAATATACTTTCATCCACATATAAATTCTTCGATACAAAAACGATTTAATTTTAGGAGATTTGTTTTCCATGTATTCTTGAAAACTTTCCAGTCCTATTGTTACATTGATAGTCACACGCATTTTGAGAGCTGCTCATGTACCATATGATGAGCCCAAAGATAGGTGTAGTTTAATAGGAGCTTCTGTTATTCACGTGGTACGGCCTGTACACAGATAAAGGACTCGTCAAGGTCCTTGAGCAACTCTTAAGATGTGTATGAATATAAACGTAACAAAAGACTGGAACGTTTTTATAAGTCTGATGGAAAGCAAATTTCTTTTAAAAAATTACATGAAATAAAAGTTTTTATACTGAACATTATCAAACAATGTATCTGGGACGAAAATGTATTATGAAAGCTGCTGCTTTTCTTTTTATTGATATATAAATATATATCTCCCCACAATAGAGTGAGGGCGATAGATAGAGTGAGGGCGATAGATAGATAGAGTGAGGGCGATAGATAGATAGAGTGAGGGCGATAGATAGATAGAGTGAGGGCGATAGATAGATAGAGTGAGGGCGATAGATAGATAGAGTGAGGGCGATAGATAGATAGAGTGAGGGCGATAGATAGATAGAGTGAGGGCGATAGATAGATAGAGTGAGGGCGATAGATAGATAGAGTGAGGGCGATAGATAGATAGAGTGAGGGCGATAGATAGATAGAGTGAGGGCGATAGATAGATAGAGTGAGGGCGATAGATAGATAGAGTGAGGGCGATAGATAGATAGAGTGAGGGCGATAGATAGATAGAGTGAGGGCGATAGATAGATAGAGTGAGGGCGATAGATAGATAGAGTGAGGGCGATAGATAGATAGAGTGAGGGCGATAGATAGATAGAGTGAGGGCGATAGATAGATAGAGTGAGGGCGATAGATAGATAGAGTGAGGGCGATAGATAGATAGAGTGAGGGCGATAGATAGATAGAGTGAGGGCGATAGATAGATAGAGTGAGGGCGATAGATAGATAGAGTGAGGGCGATAGATAGATAGAGTGAGGGCGTTAGAGTGAGGGCGTTAGAGTGAGGGCGTTAGAGTGAGGGCGTTAGATAGATAGAGTGAGGGCGATAGATAGATAGAGTGAGGGCGATAGATAGATAGAGTGAGGGCGTTAGATAGATAGAGTGAGGGCGATAGATAGATAGAGTGAGGGCGATAGATAGATAGAGTGAGGGCGATAGATAGATAGAGTGAGGGCGATAGATAGATAGAGTGAGGGCGATAGATAGATAGAGTGAGGGCGATAGATAGATAGAGTGAGGGCGATAGATAGATAGAGTGAGGGCGATAGATAGATAGAGTGAGGGCGATAGATAGATAGAGTGAGGGCGATAGATAGATAGAGTGAGGGCGATAGATAGATAGAGTGAGGGCGATAGATAGATAGAGTGAGGGCGATAGATAGATAGAGTGAGGGCGATAGATAGATAGAGTGAGGGCGATAGATAGATAGAGTGAGGGCGATAGATAGATAGAGTGAGGGCGATAGATAGATAGAGTGAGGGCGATAGATAGATAGAGTGAGGGCGATAGATAGATAGAGTGAGGGCGATAGATAGATAGAGTGAGGGCGATAGATAGATAGAGTGAGGGCGATAGATAGATAGAGTGAGGGCGATAGATAGATAGAGTGAGGGCGTTAGAGTGAGGGCGTTAGAGTGAGGGCGTTAGAGTGAGGGCGTTAGATAGATAGAGTGAGGGCGATAGATAGATAGAGTGAGGGCGATAGATAGATAGAGTGAGGGCGATAGATAGATAGAGTGAGGGCGATAGATAGATAGAGTGAGGGCGTTAGAGTGAGGGCGTTAGAGTGAGGGCGTTAGAGTGAGGGCGTTAGAGTGAGGGCGTTAGAGTGAGGGCGTTAGAGTGAGGGCGTTAGAGTGAGGGCGTTAGAGTGAGGGCGTTAGAGTGAGGGCGTTAGAGTGAGGGCGTTAGAGTGAGGGCGTTAGAGTGAGGGCGTTAGATAGATAGAGTGAGGGCGATAGATAGATAGAGTGAGGGCGATAGATAGATAGAGTGAGGGCGTTAGAGTGAGGGCGTTAGAGTGAGGGCGTTAGAGTGAGGGCGTTAGAGTGAGGGCGTTAGAGTGAGGGCGTTAGAGTGAGGGCGTTAGAGTGAGGGCGTTAGAGTGAGGGCGTTAGAGTGAGGGCGTTAGAGTGAGGGCGTTAGAGTGAGGGCGTTAGAGTGAGGGCGTTAGAGTGAGGGCGTTAGAGTGAGGGCGTTAGAGTGAGGGCGTTAGAGTGAGGGCGTTAGAGTGAGGGCGTTAGAGTGAGGGCGTTAGAGTGAGGGCGTTAGAGTGAGGGCGTTAGAGTGAGGGCGTTAGAGTGAGGGCGTTAGAGTGAGGGCGTTAGAGTGAGGGCGTTAGAGTGAGGGCGTTAGAGTGAGGGCGTTAGAGTGAGGGCGTTAGAGTGAGGGCGTTAGAGTGAGGGCGTTAGAGTGAGGGCGTTAGAGTGAGGGCGTTAGAGTGAGGGCGTTAGAGTGAGGGCGTTAGAGTGAGGGCGTTAGAGTGAGGGCGTTAGAGTGAGGGCGTTAGAGTGAGGGCGTTAGAGTGAGGGCGTTAGAGTGAGGGCGTTAGAGTGAGGGCGTTAGAGTGAGGGCGTTAGAGTGAGGGCGTTAGAGTGAGGGCGTTAGAGTGAGGGCGTTAGAGTGAGGGCGTTAGAGTGAGGGCGTTAGAGTGAGGGCGTTAGAGTGAGGGCGTTAGAGTGAGGGCGTTAGAGTGAGGGCGTTAGAGTGAGGGCGTTAGAGTGAGGGCGTTAGAGTGAGGGCGTTAGAGTGAGGGCGTTAGAGTGAGGGCGTTAGAGTGAGGGCGTTAGAGTGAGGGCGTTAGAGTGAGGGCGTTAGAGTGAGGGCGTTAGAGTGAGGGCGTTAGAGTGAGGGCGTTAGAGTGAGGGCGTTAGAGTGAGGGCGTTAGAGTGAGGGCGTTAGAGTGAGGGCGTTAGAGTGAGGGCGTTAGAGTGAGGGCGTTAGAGTGAGGGCGTTAGAGTGAGGGCGTTAGAGTGAGGGCGTTAGAGTGAGGGCGTTAGAGTGAGGGCGTTAGAGTGAGGGAGAGTGAGGGCGTTAGAGTGAGGGCGTTAGAGTGAGGGCGTTAGAGTGAGGGCGTTAGAGTGAGGGCGTTAGAGTGAGGGCGTTAGAGTGAGGGCGTTAGAGTGAGGGCGTTAGAGTGAGGGCGTTAGAGTGAGGGCGTTAGAGTGAGGGCGTTAGAGTGAGGGCGTTAGAGTGAGGGCGTTAGAGTGAGGGCGTTAGAGTGAGGGCGTTAGAGTGAGGGCGTTAGAGTGAGGGCGTTAGAGTGAGGGCGTTAGAGTGAGGGCGTTAGAGTGAGGGCGTTAGAGTGAGGGCGTTAGAGTGAGGGCGTTAGAGTGAGGGCGTTAGAGTGAGGGCGTTAGAGTGAGGGCGTTAGAGTGAGGGCGTTAGAGTGAGGGCGTTAGAGTGAGGGCGTTAGAGTGAGGGCGTTAGAGTGAGGGCGTTAGAGTGAGGGCGTTAGAGTGAGGGCGTTAGAGTGAGGGCGTTAGAGTGAGGGCGTTAGAGTGAGGGCGTTAGAGTGAGGGCGTTAGAGTGAGGGCGTTAGAGTGAGGGCGTTAGAGTGAGGGCGTTAGAGTGAGGGCGTTAGAGTGAGGGCGTTAGAGTGAGGGCGTTAGAGTGAGGGCGTTAGAGTGAGGGCGTTAGAGTGAGGGCGTTAGAGTGAGGGCGTTAGAGTGAGGGCGTTAGAGTGAGGGCGTTAGAGTGAGGGCGTTAGAGTGAGGGCGTTAGAGTGAGGGCGTTAGAGTGAGGGCGTTAGAGTGAGGGCGTTAGAGTGAGGGCGTTAGAGTGAGGGCGTTAGAGTGAGGGCGTTAGAGTGAGGGCGTTAGAGTGAGGGCGTTAGAGTGAGGGCGTTAGAGTGAGGGCGTTAGAGTGAGGGCGTTAGAGTGAGGGCGTTAGAGTGAGGGCGTTAGAGTGAGGGCGTTAGAGTGAGGGCGTTAGAGTGAGGGCGTTAGAGTGAGGGCGTTAGAGTGAGGGCGTTAGAGTGAGGGCGTTAGAGTGAGGGCGTTAGAGTGAGGGCGTTAGAGTGAGGGCGTTAGAGTGAGGGCGTTAGAGTGAGGGCGTTAGAGTGAGGGCGTTAGAGTGAGGGCGTTAGAGTGAGGGCGTTAGAGTGAGGGCGTTAGAGTGAGGGCGTTAGAGTGAGGGCGTTAGAGTGAGGGCGTTAGAGTGAGGGCGTTAGAGTGAGGGCGTTAGAGTGAGGGCGTTAGAGTGAGGGCGTTAGAGTGAGGGCGTTAGAGTGAGGGCGTTAGAGTGAGGGCGTTAGAGTGAGGGCGTTAGAGTGAGGGCGTTAGAGTGAGGGCGTTAGAGTGAGGGCGTTAGAGTGAGGGCGTTAGAGTGAGGGCGTTAGAGTGAGGGCGTTAGAGTGAGGGCGTTAGAGTGAGGGCGTTAGAGTGAGGGCGTTAGAGTGAGGGCGTTAGAGTGAGGGCGTTAGAGTGAGGGCGTTAGAGTGAGGGCGTTAGAGTGAGGGCGTTAGAGTGAGGGCGTTAGAGTGAGGGCGGTAGAGTGAGGGCGGTAGAGTGAGGGCGGTAGAGTGAGGGCGGTAGAGTGAGGGCGGTAGAGTGAGGGCGGTAGAGTGAGGGCGGTAGAGTGAGGGCGGTAGAGTGAGGGCGGTAGAGTGAGGGCGGTAGAGTGAGGGCGGTAGAGTGAGGGCGGTAGAGTGAGGGCGGTAGAGTGAGGGCGGTAGAGTGAGGGCGGTAGAGTGAGGGCGGTAGAGTGAGGGCGGTAGAGTGAGGGCGGTAGAGTGGTAGGGTGAGGGCACATAATGTGGGGGTAGACTGAGAGAAACTGGCATGCAGGGAGGCAGGAGGAGAAACAGTCTGGCATGCAAAGGTAACATATACCAAGAATCTAATATAGAAGTTTAGTATCGCAAGCAGAAGAAGATGCCATTCAGAGTGAGAGGTGATGGTACATATGAAAGACGCTTGCAAGCAGTGGACAGAGAAGTGCAAGTAGAGCAGTTAGCATGCACAGGAAGTGGGGGGCTCAGAATGGAATTAAAAAAACAAGTATTATTAACAGCAACTCCGCTTAAAAAGATGGAAAATCAGTGGGATTAACATGATAGCATGCCAAGATGAAGGAACCTAATGAGTAAGCACACACCTTCAAAATATCGCGCGAAGGCCTAGAGGTAAGAACAGTAAAACCACTTGATAATGGATAGGCTTGTACAATAATGGGCACCGCTAGACCTAAATGAAAATAATTAACTCAAATCAGTAGCATCCTTTCCATGTCCCAGGATATGAGGCTCACTTGAGTCTACTGACTAAAACAGTGCTATAAGCTCAGTAAGGAGAACCATAAAATAGCTATCTACTCCTTACTACCCAGAGCACCTACTCTGGTACATGGCATCTTTCCTATGGTGCATCCGAGCAGAGAAGACGTCCCATTGCAAGTAACTCTTAAGTTACAAACGATACCAAATAGGCAGGATACCAACAGCCTATGAGAGAAGTTAGAAACAAAATCAGGAAGAAGTCCAGAAATATTAGCCCACATCATGGAACGGGAGAATTATAACTGTATTATAGATAGAGAAGAGGTGTTAAAGCACCAGCCCCCTGGAAAGTGGGCATCAATTCCATACGGTTATCATTCTGACCCCCCCTAGATCCCGGTGCATGATAAGAACACAGTCCAGGTCTGAAAGTGGGTCAAGGATGGCAAATAAAGGAAGCAAAACTAACCAGCGCAGTATGTAAGCTGCAAAGGTAACGAGAAGAAAAAACAGCAAATCCGCGTAGTGCAAGCAGTCATAAATAATAAGGCCCCCATCATAGAACACCCTTCATTCCTACATGTCGTATGAAGCGAAGATAATGAGAGGGCCACCCGTCACGGCAAGAAGCAAAAAAACCGACAGAATGAACTAGCCTAAAAGTCAGCTTGCCAACGTAAGACTTACCGAGATAAGACTGTTGCGGTCAGCTGGAGCGCTGGTGCACGTAACCGCAACAGAGAGCCGGGCAGGAAACCGCAATGGTATTGGGTTTGTTTAAATAACGCGGCGAGCCTAGAGAAACCGGAACACCTGCGTCAATTGGAGGGGGCGTGCCCATCGCGGGTCATATAGTTCGCTCTTTTCATAGCGGCCATATTGTGGCGATAGTCATTATGTCCAAACCTAATTATTGTTAGGATATTTTAAAGATCAAAAGCGTAAGATGGGCATAATTTTCATCTATGCCCAATATGCAATGATGCCAAAAGAAGTCTCAGTAATTATCAGCGCAATGACGAAAAAGGTTGCACCTTCTATAAATAAAGCCCATAGGTTGCATATGCGGCGCGAGCGACTAACAAAAGATACATTGCATCAGGGAGCACTGTGTGTTAGGAGGGCATTGCTGTGGGGAGGGGGGAGGAGAAATGCGACATGGCAGGGAGGGGGCAGAGCGGGGGAGAGGGTGTGTGTGTTGTTAGGAGGGCATTGCGTGACTGGGCACACGCACGATGCACCTTCTTAGACGCCACTGTGCTCGTGAAGGTGCTGTGACATTTGTCCAAGTTTTATCTTGCTGTGAATATTGTTACAAAAAATATGCGAGGCTTTGAGGTAGGTCCCGCCTGCTTCCCGTGCTACAGGCTCCAGTTATGGCTCATGCTCGGGGTGCGATCAGGAGGGAGCAAACATCTTCCACCTTCAAAGACTCGTTCGTACGCATCCCACCTCGTCAAGTCCTGTGATGAATTGTGCGTGGGCCTAATTAGTTTACGTATAGTTCAATCAGGAAGGCGGGCCGGAGATTGGGGGAGGGGAGGTGCTTTTGCTCCTACTCACCTGTAGCTCCCACCTCTAGAGAAGCAGGGGCAGGCATGTTAGTTTCACTGATGTTATGATATATTTCTGTATTGCACTTCATAGCATTTATTGTCTTTAGGAGGGCTTTAAATATACGCAATTTTAGCCAAACTGTGCCTAAGTTCTCGATCTAAGAAAGATGAACGGCTGAGCAGGCCCTGCCACAGTTCGAACTCACAATCTTTTGGTCAGAGCAGATGTTTCTATATTTCAACCATTTGCTTGGCTTGCGAAGAGTGAAGCCCCACAGATGAAGGAGAACAGGAGCTTTTTTTTTGGGGGGGGGGGGTGGCGGGGGGATTATTCAGAAAGCAGTGTCATGCTCTTGGGCATATTAGGGTTGCTAGATCGCTCCCTGATGCTTTTTATCATGCCTGATAAAAATGTCGTTTTTACATCTGCTTGTAGCTTCAGTGAAAGAAAATTATGACTACACCTCCCAGCATAAACACATTTGTTAAATAGAAGACAGTGACTGGAAACTTGGTGCCCTGCTATCTTGAAACAATCTGGCTACTCTAAGGAGTAATGTGACATCCATTGGACAACCTGAAGTATTTTGGATGTGTCTTCGATGTTTTAGCTCAAAAGAGATAGATTGCGGTGGGCTTCTGTGTGTTAGGAGGGCATTGCTGTGGGGAGGGGGGAGGAGAAATGCGACATGGCGGGGAGGGGGCGGAGCGGGGGAGAGGGTGTGTGTGTTGTTAGGAGGGCATTGCTGTGGGGAGGGGGGAGGAGAAATACGACATGGCGGGGAGGGGGCGGAGCGGGGGAGAGGGTGTTAAGCAGCAGGGTACAGACGGCTGAGGGAACAGACGGCGGGCAGGGGAGGGGGCGGAGCGGGGAGGGGGTGTGAAAGCAGCAGGGGCCTGGAGTGCGGCTGAGGGAACTGATGTGCACGCGCTTTTAAGCTCAATGCGCATGCGCATTGAGCTTAAAAGTCACGGGCACTGCAAGGAATCGCCACGATTCCTTGCAAGTTGGATCAAGAGTGGATAAGCCCCCATAGTCTCGCTTGCTCGATGCGCATGCGCATCGACAGGCGAGACCTAAAAAAAGTACTCTGCTTTTATGGATTCTTCTTGCACCGATACCAGGTCACTTGGCACTTTAACCACCAGATTCTTAAATGTTAAAAGTTGTTTTAAGCTTGATTTTTATATGGATGATGTCGAACCCCCTCAGGCACAAGCACTTTACATACAATTGAGGATTTTACAATTGAATGCTATGGAATGCAGTTGGGCGAATGCTACTGTAACTCCCTTGTGTCCGTCCTGTTGCTCTACCCCAGAAACTATAGAAAACCCTTCTACTGCTAGCCTGAGAAAATCATGGATTATTCCGGCCGGTCGGTTGCGGTCGTTCTCACGTCCCTTACATTCTCTACGTGTATTCAGATCAGATACGACAAGATGGATTGTCTTCACAATATCAAGATATCTGCTTTACGCCTGGTGGCAGAGGTCTAAACTGGTAAAATTATATTTTGGAGCAGGACTCAGGAATACGTAGGGGGAAGTATGCACCAAGAAAATTCACAGGGACTGCAGTGTATAATGACAGTTATGGATTGTTTTGTTAATGCTGATGCATTTTTTAATGTTTAGTTTAAAATTTAAAATAATGTACAATTATTTTATTTACACTATAATCCCATAACCCATTTTGTGAATGATCTATAGGACCATGAAGATGATGATTTTTAAATCGCTCGTGTTTTTTTATTATTAATGAAATATTGTAGGTCATGTGATTTTATGTAGGTGTATGATCTTGCTATTGATCGAATAAACTTGATGAACAAAAAGCCTTGTTGATCCTCATGTTCAGGGAGTTTTTGCTTCATGCATGAGCCAAAGAATCTTTCCCTGACTGGGCTCGACATGCTCACTGAATGGCCACACTCCAAGTCACTCTTCAGTGGTAGTACCAAAAGGATTCAAAGAGCATTGGCTCATCATCCGAATTTGGAGAGGCAAGCAGGTGCACTCAAGTGTGCTGTGCTGAAGAGGACACCTAGGAACAAGGGGTAATAGGAGTACAGGGCTTGAAAAATCCAGAAAATTGTACTAGTCCTGCAGGTCTAGTACCTTGGAAAATCTCCTCGACCTAACTGCAACCTACTTGACCTCCAGCAAAACGGACACGATAACAAGATTTAAAGGCATCTTTATTGCTCATTCCCTTTGTGAGCAATAAAAATGCCTTTAAATATTATCTTGTCACATTTACTCCGTTGTCAAAGACAGAGGACAAAAGTTAGTTTGTCTTCCTACTCGCCAGAAAGGGCGAGTAGGACCTAAAAATAGCTCGTCCTCATTAATTCTACCTTGCAAATGCGAGTGGATTTGTCGAGCACTGGAGTATCATCACCATACGATTCAGAAGATACAATGAAGTTTAAATGTTGAGAAATGAAATGTGTAAATGTCCAGCATGCACTAAGAAAGCAACCTGAACTCCACAGGTCAGGAGAAATGATAAAAACACAACCCAAATTTCTCAAACTATAAATAAACTTCTAGAGCACTGCACTAGAGGGAACAGATGAAAGTGAAAGTATGCAAGCATGTACAAGCAAAAGACGCGGAGTAGGATTTGTGGCAACGGTAGGGAGGAGTCCTGGGGGGTAGGAATGCATATACAAGACATGCATATTAGTGGTACCAGTTGTGCAACTACAATTGTATTCAGCAACTTTGAGAAATAGTCCACATGCCTCCTTAAAGCACCCTCCTGCAACCAGGCAACAGTGAACCTGGACACCAAAGTCTCCCAGATTATAAATCTGAACTTTGTATTTAAACAAAGGTTTGAAACACACACTTAGGTTTTGTAATTACACAAACCAGCAGGACATCACTGAAGAGCAACAGGCCTTTGCAAATAAAAAAAAATTACTTTGACGCTCAGCAATTGCCACAGGGGTCACATTTAAGGTTAGATCCTACATCTACAAAGCAACAAACACCCTGTCACGTCGAGCAATGAAGATCATCTCCTCTGGTGAAATACTGACAACAAGAAGCAGTAGCATTTCAAGACAACGAAATTAGGAAATTTCGAGAAGGAAAAAACAAGTGACCAACCTTTCTGTTAATATGCAGATTGTGAATCACCATCCAAATTTAAATCTAGCCGGCGACAACACTTCTCCAGTTCCAGGAGTTGAACTCTCTTTGAGTAGCAATTCACTGCTTCATATCACTACTATGGTTTGCCCTTCTCCAAAAGCTCACTGCTCTTACCCACCCTCAATTATGTCCCTCTCCGTTGCACTGCTCTATTCCCCTTGACCCTCTTGGCATGGAGAGTATCATTCACAGCTCAAGCCAGCCCCTCCCACTCCCCCCAGGGTCTTGTGACCTCTTCAGGTATTTTATTTCAATTTGTCTCTTGTACAGTGTGTTGCTGCTATGTAGGTACATCTGCACCTAAATCACATGCACCTATCAGACTAAACTTCAAAACTATCACCCATGTACAAAAAATAGGCACTGAGGTGTACTTCCAATATGTAACTATATTGTATTTCTCAGTTTCTATGTAGCTCATGTTAAAATGTAGGTCAGACTAAATAATCTAAAGGTGTTATTAGATTTGGTAATAACACGCATTACTTAAAATACTTAGAAACTGCATAAATGCGGTATACAGACATATATTAAAAGAGTTTATATGGTCTTCCTATGGTTGTTTTATGCAGCCCTCTTCGTCTCTTATGTGAAACTTTAGTAAAAGTTCAAGATTACCTGCTGTTCGGGTGACGGCTGTGGTGCCTGTGGCTGTTGCGGTTGCTGTTGTTGTTGCTGCTGGTTCTGGTACTCTTCTTGCTGCAGCTGCCTGGCAAGTTCCAAGTCGCTCATTCCAGGAGGGCCCTGCTGTTGCTGCTGCAAAGACAACGCAATCATGTAGTCCTGTGGGTGGAAAAAAGAAGTGGTCAGAACCTGGAGGCAAACCGTGGATATACGTGTTCCAATGAATTTGATTCTTGCTGTACTTTTAACTCCAATGATACCATCACAATAAAGTCAAATTTCATTCTGTGGAAGCAGAAACTGTGCTAGACAAAGTAGGATATCAAAAGCCTGCTCTCTTTGATTTCAGGTGTACACTGCTTGCCACTTAAGAGCTTGCAGCACCAATGAGGAAACAATACATCTAAGGATTTGAGGACTCCGAACATGTGTGTGGAATTTCCACAGAAGCTGGATTGTTGTGTCTTATGGTAAATACGTGAGTGTGGCCTAATGGCTATAATTTAGGAAGAAGCATAGTTGGGTAGGGAGTACTATTAGTAAGGATGGTGGGCTTCTGTGAAAAGCCACATTTTTCACAAGCATCTCTTACATGGCCAACCACTTGTGATTTATTCACAATGTGAAATTTGAATCTTTGTTCAAGGCAAGAATGAAGTGAAATAAGAAACCCAGTGCCAGGCAGGCAGGGATGAAAATTAGGGCTAATATCTGTAAAATAAACCACCCCTATGTTTTCTCTCTTGGACCCTCTAGCTTCTCATATATAGACTAGAAGAGCAAAGTGTCCAGTGAACAGAAGGTGGGCTAGTGACCCAAACATTTCTTGCTTCATCCTAGAGTAGGAGGGCTCCAAAAAGGTAGACGCTCTGGGAATTCGTTTCCTATAGTGAGCCACTGGTAGGAATGACAACTCTGGTTCTAAAGAGTCAGAGTTAATTGCCAACTAAAGATGAGAGAAAAGGCAGGGAGTGAGAGAGACTTTTGTCTTCTGTAAGGAGTGTAACTGCCAGAGGTTGACAATTAGCACACAATTAACCGCAGCTTTGCAGAGTTTTCATTGGGTTGACACCGCTTCCTTGGAACGGTTTTCTGAGAGGCTGGGGAAGTAAAACTCAAGGGTAGAGTCTCTCACACAGGCCATTAAGAAGCACCCTCACCCCCAAAAAGAATTACACGTGATTAAGGTTCCCATTATGGGATTCCTTTAAGGGGTCCCTCCCACTGACCCAACGTGGTTTGTTGACCCTAGGAACCAAGAAAGGGGACTGAGTCTGGGGGAGCATCGGGGTTAAAATGCTAAGATATGAGCTCTGAGTGAGAGCATTTGTGCTCCATGTGTGAATAACAAATTGGGCTCATTAACTGCTGTGTTTGACTGGAATCGTAGGTTTAGGCATAATAAAGCAGCGAGGTACCATAGTACAACCAGAGCCTTTCCACTTTCAATAAGTGGTGCTGTTCAGATTAGAAAAGCGGTGATTACTATTTGTAAAATAAAAGCTGTCTGTGAGGAACAGTTTCAACTTTGTAAACGTGTGCCGGGCTAATGGTGAAGCCCACAAGGATCTAAGAGACATGGACTGCAAACAATTTACCCATTTTGCCAACCTAAATAAAGCAGGTTTTTCCAAATCCTACCAAAATTCTATTTTGGGATGCAAGGGATTAAAACGCCCACAGAACCAAAAAATAGACCTCTAGTAGTGCTATATTATTTGTGCAAAAACATCAACAGCTCTTCGATCTAAGACTCTCTACATCAGATTTTACTACCCAATCTTTGCTGTTTTTAAGCCATGCAAATAAAAGGTGCTTCAATTAACTATTTTAACACAAAGCTTAGTTGCCATCACCAGTATTTAAAGTCATGGCCAGCCGGTCTAACTACATTCCAACATTTGACTTGCTGAGATATCCTGCTGGCACAATAAAAGCCAAAATGAGTAGCTATACCAATGCTTGCTTCTTTCTTGCAGTGAGAGAATTTGGGTTGCTCGATTATCTTTTGCAGAGTTGGAAAAACGGACTGCCCTGGAAAGGATCTTTTAACATAACCTCAGGCAAAATACTTTAACCGCCAAAGTCATCAAGTCTTTAATCTATATAAGCACTAACTTGGGCTCGGTTCTAGTTTTAAAGAACACACTGGCCCGCTGTGCTGTAGACTCTCACAATACACAAAATATCTTTGGGAGCTTATAAAAATACAGAAGTCAGGGTAAATGCATTAGCATAAGGAACTACCACAAAAACGTACCCTTTTTGTGGTAGTTCTTCCTGGAAATAGTTCGTCTTTTCAATACTTATTTAGATTGAAAACATAAGGATAGGAATACGGGGAAGAAAAATGCTGAAACTGTGTATGGAAATGATGGAGGGGACAATCTCCAATCTCTCACCTGATCCAAAAGCCTCTGTTGTAGCTGCTCCTGGTTGCTGAAAGATGCTTCCTTTGACAGGTGGTAACTGAGGTGGAAGTTGGAATCACAGAAGCAGCTGTCCCCTTCTACATTGTGGAGACTCTCCCAGATGACTGTCTCCTCCTGCAGGAAACCCTGGTCAGTAACCAGGAGGTACAAGTGACCCTGCAGACAGAGACAGAATTGGATAAGAGGCAGGAAGATTGGTGCGCAGCAGACAGCGTGTGGGCAATAGGACACCCTGGAGATTGATGTGAAAAACATGGGAGGATGCACCCATCCTACAAGCGCATACAGGCGGGGAAACTTCTCAAGACACTAAAGATGGAGTTGTGGAGTGTAAGTAAATGAATACGAAGGGTCACACAAAATGTTGTTGCGCAGAGTCTCATAAGAATGACCCAATAATCCCTCATATTGGTACCTTTTGCTTTATCATTGTGCTAAAGTGGTTATTCCGGAAGAAGACACTCAGCTCATCCTCCTTGACAGTGGTCATGAGCTCACAAAGGCCATGGTATGTTAGCTGGGCGGCCGTAGACTCCAAGAACTGCTCTGCGATCAGGCCTGGAAAAGACAGATAAACGAGGACGTGAAGAAGCTTCTGGAGACCAACTGAGACTATTCAGAATAAATCAGAGCATGGTGACCCATCTTCTCTCAAATGTTAAACTGGATGCACACCATCGCCTCCACTCACACTTGGCACGCTTCTAGATAGGACGCAAACTGTTCTGATACTTTATGGTCCTCAAGCACTATGTAAAAAAACACCTAAAATAGTTAAAATCTATCAAATACTGTTTCTAAGCAATTGCCGTCGATTGTATTTTTTTTAATGAAAAGAAAACGTTGGCCAAATTCTGTGCTTCTGAGGAAACAGTTTGGGAACAATTCAGTCTCATTACTTTACAAAGTCTATGTTTAGCATTTTACAAAATATAAACTCATTTATCTTACCATATTCTCTACGCATAAAGTTATCTGACTTTATGAATTTACACTCCATTTTCACATTTATATCTTATGGGCAAGTGCAAATCTAAACGCCCACAATTATCACTTTTTTTTGTTTTTAATGGTTATTAGTAATGCATTAATAATATTGGGAGAGGAGTACATTTTACAGTACTCATCAAGGTGACTATGACGAAGATCAAAAATGATTTGCTTTGAACCGCACTAGTTGGTTCGGTGGGCAACGCCAGGTCACCTGCCCACAAGTCTGCAGCCAGACCGCAACAGCAGTCTTATCCTCTCCTCAATATTTAAAATGGCAGCATATTCAATTAAATGTATAGCCGCATAACTATGTGCGTTAAAACTACCTCTCAAAAAATATATTTGTTATCTTTCGCAGCCAATGACCAGTCATGCATGAAACTCTGGCATTGAAAACTAATTCCACCTAATTGAGGACTTCTATTTGTACCTTCTGTCACAAGGTTTGGGTCACTTGAATGTTTGCATGTGATGATTTTCTCCACCAACTGGTTATAGCTCAGTTTTCCCACTGCCAACACCACTTCAGGGCCCTGAAAGAGAAAACACAAGGAGGTGATGCAGCGTTATTCAACACGCTGGTCACAAGACTCCAAAGGCATGTTACAATGCAATGCCTGGCCTTGGATTTAAGCCTCATACCCATTCACAGCACCAACATTAGGAGAGTTACGTGTGCTCATTACCTGTGGGTCAACTAGCCAGCCATGGTACAAGGGGATGTTCAGGAGGTCAAACACAATGCATTCTGGTGTGTACTCAAAGTCTGAGACACCCGTGAACTTTACATTCACATCCAACCCCGTAGATAACTTAGGCAAAACCGTCATGGCATCATTCACGTTCTGGAAATACAAAAAAAAATAAAGACTTGTTTACCCCACTGTCCAAAACATTACACATTCAAGTCCTGTGATTGAGACCTTTCTGAGTTAACAATGCTGGTGTAATCGGCAGACAAATCTTTCTGTATTCTCACTAACGTTCATTAAGTACATTAATCTTACATCGCCACCAAGACCTGAAATGATCTGCCCCTCCAAACAGCACCCTCCCTGGCAGACTTCAGAAAGAGACTCAAGACCTGGCTTTTCGATAGAGATGCAGCATCCTCTGCACTCAGATGTCCCTAGGGGTCACAGTACTTTACAAATGTTGATTGATTTTTATTTCCCTTGTACGAGATTGCGGTCAAGTTTATGAATTTCCGTTGCCATAGATTTATGTATGTAAGTATATTATATATCGGAGTTCAGAAATGCTGCGCACTTTGGCCATAATTTTCAATGAATCTATTCAAATAGATGCAAACTTGGGCATACTGACAAACGCGTTTCAGCCTCCTGGCCTTCGTCAATGTCAGTGAATTTGTATAAAAAGCTGCCTTATAACAACAATTCATTCCATTGGGTTTGCAGCAGGCAAGAAAATCAAAGAGGGGACTTAATAGTTAAACCACATTCCAAGAGAAAAAGAGTGTCCGCCATTTCAACCCTGTCAAGATTTCACTGCGAATGTAATGCCCAAAGATACCCACATGTAGCGATATGTAAATATTTACAGTGACACATAAAAGGGATCCACAACATTTTGGTAGGATGGAATTCACATTATGGAAATGTTATGAACGATTCATAAAAGGAAGAATTACTAGCCCCTAAATATAATAGAATTGCAACAATTAATAAGCAAATACTTGGGCTTGATCCTACAATCCAATTCAATATTCCAGTACACCATTACCTCAGATAACGTCAAAGGTACAATCAAGCTCTGAATGAGCCTAGATCACCAATCATAACTGAACCGGTCATTCTTTGAATAATATCTCACTATCGCTATATAGTGCGACAAGGTGGGAATTCATTGGAAAGATTAATTTGTCTACATGAGCTCAAGGGGATGGTTCACAGACTATGATCTAACCAATGTAAGACCACACAGTTCAACCCCCACTGGACACAGGTGCGCAGATCCACTATATACTTGGCCTCTTATTTCCTCAGGAGTTTGTCCCAGTCTCTTCCTCTTTCTTTTGCAGGAATTTGGTCAATACAGTAGTAGGCCTCATGTAACGTGGATAAATGTCTTGCAACAGTAGGTTTTGTCCTGGTTAGTTATTGCCCTCTTATGCTCGAGGATTTGTTTTTTCGCCGGGTGTATTGTACTGCCAATATACTGCAATCTACATGGGCATAGTAGACAGTACACCACAAAACTGGAATTACAGTTAAGCAGCTTATTAATGGGCCTCCTCTCTTTCATCCCTGGTACTGCATACTCCACCTTCCTACAGTTCTTACAGGCTTTACATGCAGTACACGGGAAAAAGACCCCTAATGATGGACTTATTTCGGGGTTTATCTTCCAAGTTGCTCAACACTAAAATATCCTTCAACAAGGCACTCCTCCTAAATGTGACGTCAGGTGTATCGGAGATCAGTTGGCCTAATATGCCATCTGTTTGGAGGATATTCCAGTTCTTCTGGACCAGATCCCTGATCCTCTGATTCTGCAGAGAAAGTTAGAATCAGCCTGACTTTAGATTGGTCATCCTCCGTCACTGTGTCTGGGGAGGGGGGGGGGGGGTGTCTGTCTACTAATAACTCCTGTCTGTCCTTAGTTTTGACCTTATCGATTGCTCCACATAAGATTCTGTTGCCATAGCCCCTCAAGAATAATTAGTGCACATCCTAAGGGCATGTTTGCCTCTGCCCCAATGTGGGTAATATGGTGTGGGCGAAGAAGCAAAGTGGTTCCCTCATTTGCATGTAACCACACCCCCATGCAAATGAGGGAATGTCCTCATTTGACAGCACTGGCGCTACATGTGGGCGAGCGATATTTGTACTATAGAAGGGGCCGCACAAGAGTCTGCTGACCCTTTTGTATTACAGAAGTGCCTCGAGCGTACACAAAGTGGGCGCAAATGCCAGTTGCACCCTCGTGGTACTTATGTAATATGGCCCCTGGACAGGTTTGATAAGTTCTGTGGAACACTTTGTGGTGGTTGTTTATGTTTTTTTATTTTTAAGGGAAAAGAGCCGTTGAGAGCACCCGGATAGCCAATAATATGATATACATGATTTGCAATGAATGCTTGCCTAGCATTTGGTCGTTTTATATCCATTTATATAACTAAATTGAAAACCAAAGTATTCTTGCTAGCATGGGATTTTACAATGAAAAGAATAATGCACTGTTAGAAAATTATTCCTTTGCGCTGAAAACCGTGTTCCATTTGCACAGGAGATTTTGCTAAAGAAGTCACAGTAATACAATGATTAAAATACATTTTAAATGTGAAAACATTCAGTAAGTCACCATTTTAGGGTTTCGTAATGAACAAAAAAAATGTAGATGTAGAAAAAGGTAAGTGGCTCTCTAGTCAAGAGACACAAAAGGGAGTTCTGAGGGTCAGACACACCGACGGGCAAATATAAAGAAGAATGTGGGATGACATTAGTACTTCTTTGAAGATGCAAAATGTATCAACTAGAGACATCCTGGTTGCAGAGTGGCGCGGCAGAAAGGAATCCAACTTATGCAAGCTAAAAGTGAGCAGTTGGTCCTAAATTCTTTCATGTTAATTAAATATGGAGCTGTCATGTCTGTGAAGAGGAGCTTCATTTAACCATATAAACCATAAACTGACCATTTCTCCAGCACACAGACAGACATGTCTTTAGTATTAAACAGAAGTTTTTTTTCTGTTTTTTTTACTTGGAATGATAAAAGACGAGTCTTCTCCAACAGGATCTGAATCTCAGAGAGGAGACAAACTCTGTAACGGAAGCATTAACTTGTGTATCTCCCACGGGATTATGATCGCTGACCATCTGGCGAGGAAATAGCCTTGACCATCTGGCTGGCATTTATAAGCCTCTGACAAGGGCGCCTCATACCTTACTCACTACTGAGACGAGAGATACTGCAGATTGATAGTCTCCAGCAACAACACTCCAGATGTTGTGTTTCAGTCCATACATCTAACATTCTGGCGATAAATAGTGTATACTTTATTTTTGAAAATCAGATGGTTTTCCTGGATTGGAAATTACAATTTACAGTTAAAACTGGCTCTATTTAGGAAAAGGGATATAAAAGTAAGATCAAAAGAAAATATGGAATTACAATCTGATATTAAATGTGAAAGACGTGTGGAATTCACAACATTGCCCTTAAAGAAATTGCACGGTTTATGAAACTGCTGGAATTCTTAATATAAAACTGAGTAAGAAATGTATAAAACTCAACAAAATCTATTTTGCAAACCAGTAAAGAAAGAGATGTGCTACACGTGGCATATTTCAGTGTTGCTCTTACAAGCAATAACGGACCTAGACATTTTCCACAAAAAAAAAACAATATAGTGTAAAAGAAAAAAAATATTTTAAGCTTAAATGCAGTATTTCATTGCAGTGTCATTGCAGCACTGTTCACTGTATCTTTACCACTGGACATGTTGAGCAAAAAGCTCATAAGATTTCACAATCTAATGAAATACAGAATCCAGAACAATTCAATGGGAAAAGGAATCCCACAAACCTGTCTGAATAAACAGATTAAAGTCCTTAATTTATTAGTGTCCACCTTCTTCCATGCTTCTCTTATGTTATATTTGAGACTTACCTGTTGAAAGTTTAGCTGCAAGGCTTCAGAGTTTTCTTGGGGTTTAATTGACAGGAAACATTCCCCTTAAAAGACAAAAGAAGTGTATAGTCTGGCTGTTTCACAATGCCATAATAAATAAAAGCAAATTCTTCTACAAAAGGAATCTCCGTCATAAAGCTATAAAGCTAGAACCCCCCCCCCCCCCCCCCAAAAAAAGTGAACACAACCGAAAATAATCAATATAGAGAAGGCAAATGTGCATCTAAGTATTATTTGGTGTAGAAATGTACAACTTCAGTAAGGAAAATGAGAGGCGCTGTATAAGGCAAATAGGTCATTAGGAGCTAGACATCCATTTTTTATTACAGCCTTAAAGCTTATTGCGGAGGGCTCTGCCGATTGTTAAAGGCCTTGAACCAGAGTAAGAGTTCTGAGCCATAGGTGAGGGTCTATAACGAAGGAGAGGGCCTTTAACAACCGGTATAGATCGACACAGAAGGGCTAAAAGGCACTCTGGAACATTCCACCAACTAAAGGAAGAATGTTCTAAATTAATAAGGGAGGAACTGAAAGAACAACATTGGAATGTTGTAGCAGAAGGCTTATACCACCTAATATTAGCCCGGAGCCACTCTGTTGTCTTCGAAGGAGCTCCCAAAATTGAAATGTCTTAACAAGGTTATTACTTTGCCGCCCACCAAAATTAAACAGTCCTGTTTATTATATTTCTGATGGATTTGAAATCTTCAGGCAATAGATGAAGATGCATAAAGGGATTTCATGATAGTCCGGCACCTCTGAATGGCGGAGTGGGATTAGGCATGCAGAAAGAAGTCGGGTGAATCTGCCTCAGAAAGCCAGTGAGCAGACTATCACCACAGTCAAAATGGTTGTCTTGAAGCCTAGCAGGAATCGAGGAAAAGTCTAGCATGACAAAACCTAGTTCTGCCTTCAAAGGTATAAAACTCTGCAAAAATGTTAGACCTGCTTCAATAACAGTATTCAGTTGGCAGACAAGTACTGGTATTGTCCAATGGTCTTAAACTCTGCCATTACAGATACAGTGACCATACTGAGCAATGGCACTCGTACCCCATTTGAAAAAATAGCAGGTCAGGTTCATACAAGATGTGAAAAGCTGAGTTACCGGTGCCTCAAGGAAAGTCCTTTTTTCATTAAATGTTAAGGCTCACAATGTTCAGAAAGGTTTTTTTTTAGTTGTTCTGGAACGGGTCTGAACAAATAACACCTAGTTCTGGGCTAAGCATGAACAACAACGTTTAGCAACCCTTTGCATCTTTTTAAGTTGCCCAAACTCAATGTTACAGAGAGGCCTCTAAAAGTCTACATCAACGGTGCAGTTACATTTTCTCAGTAGACCACGATGGCCATAAGATGTAGATATTTGCTGATACCGAGCAAGGTGACAGCACTGCATTTCTTACAACATGGAGAGACAGATATGGGACGGTTGCTCAAATAAAGTTCTCCTGTGGTATGTACTTCCATCAATGTCCCATACCACCATGGTTTTCACCAATGTCTGCATTGATCTTTGCCACAATGTTCTTCTTTAGAGTGCCTGATCCACCTTTCCACTGTTTCAGAATGGGGGTGGGGGCATGCGTCGTACGAATGTTAGATAAAATTCTAACAAGCACCAACAAGTTGCTTCAAAGGGTCCCACAGAACTACCTCCTGCTTACTCGAATATTCTGCCCAGCTATTAAAACACAGTTGTTTCAAACGGTCATGTCTGTCTGTTTTATGTTCTGAATCTTGGCATCCACTGATGAGTTAAATTATAGTCTGGCCTTTTGCGAAAATCGCCCGACTAACTTCAGCCGGCTTATATTCTCCTACTATTCCTTGCGAGATAGATATAGATTATTCAATAATCCGATCTGCTCTAAAACTGTAATCACTGCAGTAAATTTGTAGTCCTTCTGCTCTTCTGAGAGCAGGACAGGTCAGAAAAGATTAGTGGATACTCGAGAAAACATTTACAGCAATGCTCAACACTGAGCTTGCCCACAACATCCATTCAGAGAGGAGTAAATGCTTCACAACTGGCCATCTGAACTTTCCAAGGACAAGACTGATAATTGGAAAAGGCCCTGAAAATTAGAGGAAAAGTCCAAGGAAGAATATGTTCATTACCGAACGTCCACTTGACTTTAAAACGTTTGTGTGTATGTAAGCATATGATATTTGTATAAAGGATTCTGCTTCATATCATCCCCCAGTTTCTTGCCCACGCAGGGATCTATTTTCATGGCATTATAATGGTCTCTCAGGCTCCCGCTTTAACCCTGCGAATATAATACATAATAACCAGTCCAGAATCCTCCCTATTGATGACAGTTTCTTGCACAATATATATTTGCTAAATCCAAGTGATAGATGGAAAAAAAAAATCGTGAGTGGTGGGTTTTTCTTGTATTTTCTGTTAATTCAGAATTTTACGTTATGTGTAGATAGAGTTTAAACTGCCCAACGGCTGCTTCAAATAGAATGAGGAAATAGTAATAAAGAAGACATATCTTTTTGCATAGCCTATTGCTCCCAACTTCACCCATGGGACGGGAAATAAAGAATATCCAAGTCTGTTGTATTCTACCTGTGGACAAGCTGGAGTGTGTGTGTGAATCTGTGCTAGAGGCTTCTGTCTGAATATCTTAGGATTGTTCTTTTTTGCCGTGCACAGTAAGAAGTGAATCGTCTTTAGACACATGACCCAAGATTAAGCCCTGCTGGCACAGAGGGGGGGGGATGGAAGAAAGAGTCAAACCGCTCGAAGTAGAGGAATCAAGAGTAAAGGGTATCTTGGGGGGGGGGGGGGGAGGGTAAATTGAAAAAGGTGGGATATCCGATTCAACAAAGGGGAGATCTACATCTAATGGCAGGGATTGATCTACCACCACTTCCGGACATGCCCATGTTCTCTGTAGACATCTCATTCTGTTTCGCTCTCTAAAACATACATTTGAAGAGCAGGAAATTGTGAAGGACAGGGAGTGCAGAGAGGGCTTTTCCGCACAGACTCCATTCTACATAGTGTTTCTTCGAGGTTGGGAGTGCCTTGCTAAATCATTTAGTAGGTCAGGAGCCTTGAGTAGAGTTGTACGAAATGGCCTCTGAATGTCATGACTACAGCATCAGTGGAGCAGTACAGTATGGGTCCAGGGGCCTACAATTCTAATGGACATTACATGTCACCTGCGCAGTTTAAATGTAGATGTGCAAACCTTCAAATAACGGAAAAAAATATGTTCGCGCCTGAATTAAACAAAGAGCAACGCGCAGATTCTTTTGGGGCGGTTTCACAGGTTACATTCATATATTCCAAAATAGTGAGAAGCACCAATAATGCTTTGGGTTTTTCATTAAAAAAAAAAATTGTGTATGACTTTTTTCACAACTGATCCTGGAAATACAGGCACAGGAATGAGGTAGGTTTCAATGATAAATATATTTCTGATATATAAAGCCAGTTCCTCGCGTACACACCGGAGACCAGGTTTCATGTGATCTATGAAAGAGAGCTCTGTATACCCATTTGTTCAGCATGTACCCACGCACACAAAGCACTCCATGACGGGCCCTGAATACCTCAACAACCACCTCTAGTTCTACACTCCCACCCACCACCTCGCCCTCACCACCGTCCCACGGATCCGCAGAACCACCGCCGGAGGAAGATCGTTCTCCTATCTGGCAGCCAAGACATGGAACTCCCTCCCCGCACACCTACGAATGGCACAGGACCATCTCACCTTCAGGAAACACCTCAAGACCTGGCTTTTCAAGCAGTAGCAGCACCCCCCCCCCCTTTTAGCACCTTGAGACCCTCACGGGTGAGTAGCACGCTCTATAAATATGCTGATTGATTGACTGTACCCAAGCACCCCCCCTCCTCCCACCCCACCACCATGTGGAATTCTAAATATGTTTGTGTGTAGTTCTGGTCTGAACAGTAGTCAACAAAACCTTACGTACATTAAGTGCAAAATGGCATTTGTGGTGTTGGCATCATTGGGATACCAAGGTTTTTGAAAGATTAATAGGACATGTTGATAAAGTCAGAGAGAACCTCAAACATTTGGAAACCAGTGGTATGTATAGAAGACTAAAGAGGAGCATTAGCATGCCAATCCAGGCTACCAGCCTTTACACAATTGAACTCAAACTTTGGTTAGAAACTGGCGTTTAGATTAATTTGTGACCTCAACTAATGGTTTTCAAAATCTGTAGTGTCATTCCCATGAAGACAGTCCCTAATGCTTTTTGTAAAGGGGGGGGGGTTCTCTTTTCACCGATATTATTTAATTTACGATTTATACATTACGGAGAATGTTTTTAGCATTTTGAAACTCTTTAAAAAAAATCATGTTTTTCTAAAAAAGGCTGTCTAATAACATACAATATTCAATTTGTAGGCCCGAAAGCTTGAAGGAATGGTAATGATGAAGGTAGCATATTATACACTAAACACAGGTCTTGGTAACTGGAGATACCATTTACAGACTTGTTGCCTGCCAAAAAAACATTCACACGGTGATGAAGCAGAAAGATAAAATCATACTGTATCGAAAATAAGAGCCCCTAAACTAGGCAGGTAGGTTGCACCAGGTTTTTTTATTTAGTAAATTTGGGAGTTTATTTTCGAACAACAAAACCGAGCATAGTAATTGGCAATAGCCTGTCCCCATTAATTGGTTTCTTGATATTTCAAGATCAGTGGCATCACAAGTGCCTGCCACAAGAACCGACTAGTCAGAAGAGACCACCTACCATTGCCACGACGAGGGGAACACCGCGCAGGAAAAGCCTCCACCGCCGAGAGTCATTTTACTTCTAAGAACCGCACCGCCGCTCCGGGAACCACAACACCCGGCAGGCCTCGCGGCGGCGCGTAGCTGACGTGTAGAGACAGCGCCGAGGGCGCCATAAAGGCGGACACAGCCCGGCAGAGCGGGGGAGACCACCTACCATTGCCACGACGAGGGGAACACCGCGCAGGAAAAGCTGCCACCACCGAGAGCCATTTTACTTCTAAGAACCGCGCCGCCGCTCCGGGAACCACAACACCCGGCAGGCCTCGCGGCGGCGCGTAGCTGACGTGTAGAGACAGCGCCGAGGGAGCCATAAAGGCGGACACAGCCCGGCAGAGCGGGGGAGACCACCTACCATTGCCACGACGAGGGGAACACCGCGCAGGAAAAGCCGCCAGCGCCGAGAGTCATTTTACTTCTAAGAACCGCGCCGCCGCTCCGGGAACCACAACACCCGGCAGGCCTCGCGGCGGCGCGTAGCTGACGTGTAGAGACAGCGCCGAGGGCGCCATAAAGGCGGACACAGCCCCGCGTCGCGAGACGCGAGCGGGACGCCCGGGGCTAAGCCCGGGCAAAGGGCGGGCCCTCTACAGCCCTCATCGACACGAGGAGGCAGGAGCAGGGCCATAATTCCTGCTTGAAGTCTGAAAGTCATTCCATCACCCAAGTAAGACTGCGCTGCATAAAAGTGGTATACTATTTTTCCAAGGAGTCTGTTTTCCTGTATTTAATCTACATGATGTCAAAAAAAGGCTCCACTCCCACACTAAATACTTTGGAAAACTATATGGTGCAAACTGTGAAAAAAATTAACTCACAGAGGAGAGAATCATTGGGTCTGAGTCAGTCACCGGATCTGCGTTGTTTGACTCCTACCCTACCATTACCATCTGATGATACTCCACCTTTGCAGACTCGTACGGAATCCAGTTTTAATTGTTCTACCATGCATGACATAGGTACTCAAAATGAAAATACTCTGCCTGGACCAGAGGTACCTATTGTGGACCCTGTTAATTATATAGACAGTGAGCTGGATCAAGATCTACATGTTTCTCTCTCAGAAGGAGATCAGTCCACTTCTGATAATGCTCCTCGGCCAGACGTCTCCAAGGCAAGAATTCAGCCAAAACGGGGAGGTTTAAGGTCAGGGACAAGGAGGAAGAGGGCGAACACTCCTAAGGTTAATTTGAAGGAAAATGGAGAGGGAAGAGCTAAGCCCAATGTTATTGCCGATGATGATTTGTTTGGTAGATTGGCTGAGCTGATTGAAAGCAAACTTAAAGTCATTGTGAAACCTTTAATTACCAAAATAGACAAAATTACAAACTGAGGTTAAAAAGTTAAATGGTCAGTTGAATAAAATAATGGAGGGGGTTGATAACGTTACCACGCTGGTAGCAAACTTGGATAATAACAGTGGAGAGCACGATGATCCGGAGGCTGAGGATACAGATGACTTACTACATAATAATCCCCCAATCCAGATTCCGGTATTTCCGGTATTGAATGCCAATGAAACAATTGGTAGAGGGCATGGTCCGTTAACAGTTGAGATTCCCCCTGGACAAACTCAATTAACTGACCCCCTACAATTTATAGTTGAAGCCTCACCTGTTGTCCTAGTATTAGCGAATGTGCCGCCCCTAGAAGCAGGCAAAGTAGAATCTCCATCCCCTATGTCTAACAAGGCATTGCAATGGCTCTCAAATAACATGAGGTTAGCTCCTGGGGGGGGGGGGGGCATCAGTTGGCTCAAGAGATTAAGACTGCTAAAAGGGTCCCTTGGTTAGGAAACCGTCCCAAAAAATTTAAAGGGGATTGTGTGGCAGTGAATTTCTCACATACTGGAGTTTTGCCAAACATCCTCACTAATTTACTCCCACCTCAACGCAGGCGGGGTTCTGTTGTCCCATTAACTTTAAAAAAAAATTATGGTGAACAACAGAATGTTACCTATCCAAAGACACCAGCCTTTGGTTGGGATAATAATTGGGATAACTGGGGATCAAACAATAGATGGGCCTATGATCAACATCGAAACATTGTTAACCATCTAGCTCCTCCAGTACATCAGAATCCTTTTGTGCAACCTCTCCACTTGTCCAACCGATATGCCCCCTTGTCCTCCTTGGATCAAAATGATTGACTCCTGTCTGAACCTATAAACCAAGAAGAGAACAATGTGCCGGATCTTAGAATACTCACTTGGAATATAGCGGGTACAAGGGCTAAAGTAGGCAATGTGGCATGGACAGATTTCATGATTAAGTTCGACATTATTGCATTGCAGGAAACCTGGGACATAAATAATAGTTTTTCTTTAGATGGCTATAGCTATTTCTGTATCCCCGCAGTGTCTAGCGCAGCCGGAAGAGCTAAGGGAGGACTTAAGCCTCTTCAAATTAGATATTAAAGGTTCTCTTAAGAAATGCGACTCAGGATCTGAGCATTGTTTAATTGTCGAACTTTCCTCAGTAGAATCTCCCAATATTTTATTTATAAATTTTTACAATTCCAATGCATCAGACTGTACATCATATAGTCTTGACAGATTGGATTATTTCTTGTCAGTCTATAGTGAATATGTTAATTCATTTGAAATCATTTTTTTGGGTGATTTTAATATACACCCTTGTTCACTAATGTGTGTTTGCGATGACTGAGAATGCCCTCCTAATTGTGCGCCTGTCCATCTTGAACACAACAAACAGGGGGATTGTTTAGAGAATTTTTTAGCAAGATGGAACTTATACGAATCAAATTGTGGGGAGGGAGGGATAGGGTCCCCACTTTCAAAGGAATTGACAATGGCTCCATTATTGATTATATTTTTATCTCTGCATGTTTTTTAGTTAAGGTTTTAATGTATAAAACTGTGGTTTCTGCTTTCAGCGATCACAATCCTGTTTCCCTGGACCTGGTAACTTCTGATCTTATAGGGCGAAAACAGGGTCCCCGTAATAATAGCAAACAAGTACTCAAAGTTAAGGACCAGGGTCGTACACTGAAATGGGACAGCATAATCCCGGAACCTTTCGTACAAGAAGTACTTTCTGAGGCCGAGGAAGAGGTCGGCGTGTGCCTTTCCAGTGTGTCCAATGACAGGGAGGTGATATTAGCATTTGGTAGTATATGCAGTAAAATAAACTGTAGGCTTTCTGTGATTTCTAAACCTAAGTTGATGCCTTTTAAAAGATGGTTTGATCACAGATGTTCAAAAACACATTCTGCGTTACTTAATGCTTTAAAAGCTGTTCCGAAAAATCGTGAACTTATCACTAGAAGTAGAGCCCTATATAAAAAGGCCATAGCAGATAGGAAAAAACAGATTAAAGATGAAGCATGGATACAACTCTCAGATCCAGCAATATTAAAAAACAGTGGATATTTTTGGAAGATAGTCAACCGACCCCTATTTACAGGGGAGGAAAATTCCCCCCTCGAAACTAACATTTCTGATGAAGGGTGGATTAAACATTTCAGTAATATCTATTCAGGTCATATTAATGAAGAATCTAGGGTGCAGGAGACTGATGTTAACATCACTGGGAACCAATTGCGCTTTGAAGTAAAGGAAGTACTACTGGCTATAGACTGTACCCTGAAGAAAAAGGCACCAGGACCCGATGGTGTTCCTGCAGATGCCTTTAAATGCTTCCCTAATTTCTGGTCAAGATTACTCTGCAGGGTCTTTAATGCCTTAAACCATGATAACATTCCCGAATCATGGAAAACATCTATAATCATACCCGTATTCAAAAAGGGAAATAGGCAGGATCCTGCATGTTATCGACCAATTTCTTTGATTGATTCTTCAGTCAAGATCTTAGGGAGAGTTATTTTAGCTAAATTAAATGATTGGGTTACAGAGACTAGCATTTAAAAAAATGTGCAATATGGTTTCAGACCAAAGAGAAGTACCCTGGACCAATGTCTCAATCTCCATTTGCTGATAGAGAAATACACTAGGGCCAAGGAGGGGTCCATGTACCTAGGTTTCATGGACCTCTCCTCTGCTTTTGATTTAGTCAATAGATCAAAGCTATGGTCAAAATTACTTGAAATGGGCCTGGATAGGACAATAGTTAATTTATTGGCTGACCTGCACTCTGGCCTCACAGCAAAAATTAGAGTTTCCTCGAGTGGAAGGTGTACCGATGCGTTTGCTTCTAAAAAAGGAGTAAGGCAGGGATGTATATTGGCACCACTGCTTTTTACGTTATATGTGAATGCCCTGGAGCCGGCGCTTAGGGGAGTGACCCGCGACATTCCGCGTGCAGGGGATCAGGAGATTCCTGTTCTCCTTTACGCGGATGACGCGGTCCTTCTTGCGCGTACTGGGGTGGGGCTGCAACGTCTCCTTGATACCTTTGAATCTTTTATGGGTTCACTTGACTTGAAAATAAATGCTAAAAAATCTCAGGTCATGCTTATGGGCAAGGCAGCTAGGAGACCTTTTCACAAAAATTTTCTTTGCGGACAGGAAAAGCTTGTCCGCGTAACTTCCTTCCCCTATTTAGGGATCACCTTTGACGAGAAGGGTAACTGGGGTCCCCACGTTAATAATAGAGCAATTATGCTGGCCAGGACATCTGCAGCCCTCCAGGGGTTTTCTAAAAAACTTGGGGGTAGGCCCATTGCAGCTGTTATCAAAATCTATAAGGACAAATGCATCTCAGTGGCCTCATATGGTGGCTCGTTATGGGGTTATAGGGGAGTGGAATCTTTACAGACAATGGAAAACAAATTTTTTAGATCTGTTCTTGGCGTACCACAGTCAACACCGTCTTACACTGTCCATATGGAATTAGGGGAAGGCTACATTACAGACCTGATTAAAACAGCACCTTTAGTTGCTTGGCTGAGAATGTGGCTCAATAAAGAAATTCCTCTAAACCATATTATAATGAGAGACTGTCTGTCTCTGGACAAAGTTAACAATATTAGGTGGTTGACCTATATTAAGGAAACCTTTTTTAGGTTGGGGAGGCCTGAGCTTTATACTGTATGAGATTCCATAACATCTAAAGATATTGCTTCCACAAAACACGCAATGAAGGAGCTCCTATCCCTGGAGAGGGAAGAACTTGAATTGAAAAAACCTTGTGTTAGGGCCAGTTTAATGTTGTCAATACCTAATGACCTAGAGCGTTACCTAAATATAGTGACCCATCCTTACCACAGGTTTATTTTAACTCGTTTTCGTTTTAATTTGATACATTTTAACCTTGGATTTTATCCTGTTTGGAGTACCCCAGATAGGGCTCCACCATGTCCCTGTGATCAGGTCTCTGAACAAGACACTATGCATTTTGTAATGTTTTGTAGTTACTATACTGATGCACGGAGAAAGTTCCTTGTGCCCATACTTAGGGAAGTTGGATTTATTTTGGTCAAACCTGCTCTTATTTATTTACAACTGTTACAGACTCCCAGGATTATGTTTCATGTGGCTAGTTTTCTGGTGAGAGCTATTAGGAGCAGGAATATTAGATAAAAAAATATGTCTACCTCCCTCTGTAGCACTGATTGTGCACTTTAATTAGGCTTTTGTAATCATATCTGGACTGGACATTTAAAATGTTATTGTAGCAGGGACATTTGGTATTAGTAACGTTTATCTTGCCGGGGAATTCCTAGTACTTTTTAAATAGTCTTTTAATACTCGTTTGCACACTAGCACCTTGCACTTTATACACTTTTTATGTGTTATGAATTGTAATATGGTATATGATGATTTTTATCTTGTTGTATTTTTAAACTGTTTTTTTATCTATTACTTTTTTTGCATTGCTTATAATATAATGTAAATTGTTTTTTGCCATTGCCTTTGTATGATATTAAGTTATCTCTAATAAAAGAGAGAGGGACCCCAAAACCAAAGGGATAGGGTTCCACAATTGACACAAGTCAAAGAAAAGATTCCCTTTGGGCAAATAGACATAAATACATAGATACTAACAAACAGTGATCAAACAAATACCAACCATAAAACAAGGAAGCAATGAAAATAGGTAGAAACTGCAAAACATGTGAAAACACTCTAATCAATTAAGGAATTAAAAATAATTTATTAACATACATTACATAAGTTAAAAACTAAAAATCGGGAAACATATACAGGATGAAACAATAAAATCAACATTCCAATAAAAAGGAGCTTTAGGGAAAAAGGACTAAACTCAAACACTAAACAGTTATTTTGAATTTCCCTCAATTAATCATCCCAGATTGACTCCTTGCATCGACGCGTTTCGGCGGAGCGTTCAGATAGAACCCGCCTTCATCAGGAAAATGTGCATAAATGTTTCCCAAAACTTCTCAAGTAAACAAAAGGATACCGCAGTGTATCGTAATGGGGTATGTTGCCTCCTTATCGTTAGCTAGATATATTCGTCCAGCGAAATATCTTCTTTTAAAAACATAAAGTTCTGCTTAAAAATGGTAGCGAGAGCCTCTATTCTTGCTTCTCAAATATAGGCACAACCAGCATGATGGCTGGAAGAAAGATTAAAAGGCGCCGCATCCAATACACGCGGTATTCGCGCGGTCCGATGCGTCCCGCGCGAATATCTCCTCGTACGAGGAGATATTCGCGCGGGACGCATCGGACCGACTTTCATAAGGGTCAACACGGAGGTATTCCCTCGTGTCGGGTTGAGGGTATTTTATTTGCATCCTGATTCCCCGGAAACCCGTTTACGCTCACACTGCAGAGTGAAAATCGCCATTTACTTCAGAGCTACCGCGTGTATTGGATGCGGCGCCTTTTAATCTTTCTTCCAGCCATCATGCTGGTTGTGCCTATATTTGAGAAGCAAGAATAGAGGCTCTCGCTACCATTTTTAAGCAGAACTTTATGTTTTTAAAAGAAGATATTTCGCTGGACGAATATATCTAGCTAACGATAAGGAGGCAACATACCCCATTACGATACACTGCGGTATCCTTTTGTTTACTTGAGAAGTTTTGGGAAACATTTATGCACATTTTCCTGATGAAGGCGGGTTCTATCTGAACGCTCCGCCGAAACGCGTCGATGCAAGGAGTCAATCTGGGATGATTAATTGAGGGAAATTCAAAATAACTGTTTAGTGTTTGAGTTTAGTCCTTTTTCCCTAAAGCTCCTTTTTATTGGAATGTTGATTTTATTGTTTCATCCTGTATATGTTTCCCGATTTTTAGTTTTTAACTTATGTAATGTATGTTAATAAATTATTTTTAATTCCTTAATTGATTAGAGTGTTTTCACATGTTTTGCAGTTTCTACCTATTTTCATTGCTTCCTTGTTTTATGGTTGGTATTTGTTTGATCACTGTTTGTTAGTATCTATGTATTTATGTCTATTTGCCCAAAGGGAATCTTTTCTTTGACTTGTGATATTAAGTTATCGCAATAAAGTATTTTGACTGACTGACTGTTTCGACTTACAGAATTACTAGCCACAACAGAGAATAACAAGCATACCCATAATCTGAAATTATCAAATGTAAAGTCTTCCAAAGCTAGCTAGCAAAATATACCAACCATCTACCAGTCCATTAGGACACAAAACGAGAGAGGAAGTGCGAGTGGGAGGTAGCATTGGGTAAGATGGTCCACCCCCCCACAGATAATTACAGTCGGAATCAGCTCAGAGAGAAGATTAAGTGCTCACATCCTGGTCAGAGCCTAGCAACAAGCACTACCAGGTCAGACACATCAAACTCATCATTGCTTCTCCTACAAACTCCAGCTAATGGTCATAATTATTATTTTTTTAAATTTATAAAACAATGCAACAGTACGACACCAAAATGCCCACTAGAACCACCACAGAATTGATACACTGGGTGTTTTTTATCTGGCTGATAGCAGCTCCTCTGGACTATAGAAGAACTTCACATCCACATGTAATGGAACACCACAGAAACTAATTCAGGGTTTATCTTGATATAATATGCATTATCCTAAAAATGCTTTTTCTTACAGGTCTTCTAAACTAAGATTTCAGAATAGCAACAACCCAAGCAAAAATGCATACAAATCATTACTTACCAAGATATGCCATCAACTCCTCAGATGTGATGACTTCCTTCTGTGGTGGTAATTTCACCTGAAACCAGAGAGGTACATTTCAAGTGTGTATTTTTTTTTATAAAGCACCTCATAATGTGGTGTTCGTATCTGTAGGCGCGCATAAATCAACTCAACACTTTTTTTTTTCACCAAGTGACCTTCCCCCAAAAAAATCAAGGTCAACTACTAAAGATTATGAGGTTTCTATTCAGAACTTGCAACTAAACAGCAGCTCATGCTGCTGTTCACCAGTATGTAAAGGTCAAGAGGGCCGCAAGTGGCCCCCGGGCCATACTTTGAGTGTCATTGGTTTAGAGATACCTACTGCGCCCGCATAGTCTGATGGGCAAAATGTGTAGTCAAAAGAGAATGTTGTGGTGGAATGTAGTTAGATGTAGGGCCTAAAATCGATGTGAGGTCAAATAAGTGAGTTGCTAAAGCCAGGGTCAGAGGACAACAGATTGCTGCGGTCAGGAACAAGGGGGCAGCAGTGATGGAACTGGGGTCAGGGAAAGGGAGGAAAAAGATTTGTTGAAGCTGCAGCCACGTCAGAGGGTACAATATATATGAAGCGGACAGATTTAGCTACAGATAGTGTGAGGTGAAAGGCCTGTTTGAGATATGACCCTAGAGGAAGCGGAAGGCCCAACAGACCTGGAGACCAAAGAGTGAAAACAGACTGACAAAGCTGCTGACAGGGTAGAGAAGGGCTGACTAGAAGTTGCAGTCATGGTGTCTGACCTAGAAGTAGAATCAGGAGAGTTTGATGGAAAAAAAGAAAAGGGAGGAGAAGGAGGAAGACTGATTGAACCTATATTAAGAGCAGGAGTCATCTGGGTTGAAGCAGTGGTCAATGGAGAATAGTGTTGGAGCTGGGTTCAGAAGAGAAGGAGTCAGGGGGGGCTAGAGCTCTGCTGAGAGTAAAAAGATGTATGGGCTGTGACTGGAGAAGTAGATGTCTAGGGTTGCAGCTGCAGTAAGAAAAAGGAGGAGGAAAATTCTGAGCAGGGTTAGAGAACAACATGTCTACGGTAGAGCTGTGGCCAGAAGAGATGGGACTTGTGCTTAGAGGGGGCGAATGTGGGCTGGAGCTCTGTTCAGAGGAAGGAATCTGGTTTGTAATGTTGGTCAGTGAATGGTTTTCTTGAGATATTGAAGGTATAGCCAGATATAGGGGTCTGGTCTAGAAGGTGGTCAGGGGAGGTGAGTGGATCGATCATTATAGTGGATCTATGATCTAGCATTTGTCAATTTTCTGCACGCCAAACCATGTACGCAAGTCTAACTACCGAACTGGTGCAATGCACATTTCTATGGACAGTATGGTCTCAGTATCACAATTTAAAAGCAGTTTCACAAGGAATTACATCTTTTCTATAACATTTACACCTGGGCACAATACTGGTTCACAAATTGAATCAAATATCATGTCATCTGCAAGTGTACGTGACACCTAGTGAAAGAGGATACAGCTTGGTGCCTACCTTCCAACGCAAGAAGAGGATGTTCATGATGGCCAGCAGAGGGCAAGGGCCATTCTCACTTTGGGTAATAATGGGTGTTCGCTCCCCTTTCCAGTTGATCCACTTCACAAAGTAGTAATCGGTCTCTGGTTCGTTCCCTGGAGATCTGGAAGCAGTGGCATCGGAGGCCTCGTGGGGTGCGCATGCACCAACACCAGAAGAAATACTTTGTGGCGAGGGTAGTGAAACGTCTACTTCAGTACAAATCTTTGCTAATTGCTCATCTTCCTTAGCTGTCTCAAATTCTCCCTGCTGCAGGTATCCGGCCTCCTGTATGGCCTCAGCACCAGATACCGAGCTAGAGCACAGAGACTCGGCCCTAGACTCACAATCTGTCTCTGAATTCCTAAGACAGGAAGACTCCTCTGTTCTGGTGTTTTCCTGCTCTTCCATTAGGCTCTCAGAATTCAACACTGATGACAGCTTTCCACTTTTTACTGGGCTGCATTCAGCTTTGACCAGCGTCTCTTGGTTAGCATGTGGCTGGTCACCATCTCCAGCGACAAAGGCATTTTTTGCAGGACCCACAGAGATCTGGGGGTCATCAGGATTAGGGGACTCCATGCCTTCGCCATCCCCATGCTCCCTCGTTGGACACTCCATTTGTCAGAGTGAGAGGCAGCGCCTTCACTAGTCCGTTAAAAAATAAATTACAAAAACAATAAGCAAAATAAAGGAGAATAAAATACTTTCAATCCCAGCTTGTTTTCTGGTGACTGAAGGCCTAAAGTGCCTTAATCATACACAGTCCACGTGTTGGCAGTAGATACTGAGAGCCCACAGTTTCACCTCTGCTGAACTTGGCCTTTAAGTACACCGTTCAAATTGTTAGCCATAACAAATAGGCTTGTCCTCTAAAGCTTTCCAAGGCAACTGAATTCATGACAAAAAAAGAAACACACAGGCCCTCTGTCTCCAGACTCAAAAAAAGCATTAAGTCAGATCAATAACGAAAATGATGGTCACATTCCCTTCTTAGGATCGACATATAAGCCAGAGCAATTAAAATACTGCTAAAAATAAAATAAAACAACACACAAACACACCTTTCACGCAAGAACCCTGATAGTAATTCTAGTTTTACTGGCTGGGGAAAAATATCAGAGGGGCACTTGGATATTTTCTGTAACCAGTTGAATGATTGTCCAGAAGCTTAAGAACTGGAATTTAAGAGTACTGTGCTTTTCCTGTATGCCGGTTTTGCCCTGAGTCAGGAATTTTTGGGAGCTGGGTTTCGTAGGCACTTGAGTCCTGAAGGGTAAGATGACAAAGCCTCTTCTTTGTATTTGGTCCGGTGGTTGTTCCAAAGCCTTGTAAAGCCTATCATTGATTTAATTCTTTCGAGCTTGATCTCTAGAATAGCTTATAGGATACGTCAGTTGCATGGATGGCACCTGGCATCGCATATTAACGATAATACAAAAATCTCCACTAAGAAATTAGAACGGGCTTCAAAATGGAGAATCTGAAACAACTGTGCAAAGAAGATCAAAAAGGCTGGCTCTGTCAAGCTATTAAGAAATAGTAACATAAAATATACTTTAAAATAATCTATTAACACTAAAGCTAGTTAAAGGGTTCTTTAAAAATATTTTTTTGTGGGTTTTCTCTTGTGCCACTTGGTCGTTTGATCAGAGGTTCAGCGTTTGTCTCATTGTACTTTTCTATTTAAACGTCTCCACAAAGATCATAGGTCTTGGGACTGAACTGATAGAGCTGCCTAGTCCATTGCGTTGTCTTCCTTTGCCCAATTCTCTTGGTAACGATAGACGGCTTGGGTCTGGTTTCAGCTGAGTGGGTCCCACTTTGTCACCTGCCAGAGGACACTACCTCTTTCAAACTCCGATGCATTTCTGAGCCGACAGTGAAGCCAAACTGCAACGAAAGAAAACAGAACACAAATGAAACAGTGGCAGGTTCAGTTGGCGCATGAGGGTTTGGAACAGTAATTATCAAACACAAATATTGGAAGAAATAACCTCAAACTTTTCAACTCAACTAGCAAAATAGAGCGTCCAAAACAATGTAAACCATAATAGTTTCCAGGCAAAACACCAACCCCAAGCAGATTTTACTACAACTCAACTCACAGGGAGAATGTATCAATTCCAACCAACTAGTTTAAAGGGAAAGCACACGCATGCATGTACAAAGCCACTCACGCTGGTGTAAAATGCTATATTTGCATGATTTAAGCATGGTCTGTAAATCCTCTGGTCTGCCTCGGGCAACGGTTGACAATGGATACCATGACACAGTGATCAAAGTGTAATGCTCTTTCAGAGGTAATGATTAGCATGTCCATCAACAGTCATGTGCATCATTTCCTCTGCTACCTGGAGACGAGGTATTTCAGGATGGACCATGAAGAGTGAGCTCCTGCAAAAGTGAGGAACAGCAAACTAAAGAGACGACAGCAAGCAGTGGATCGCCTTCTCCTGTAGAGATCCCGAGACCCCTTCTCAGCCATCCTCACTTGAAAGAAAGTAATAACTTGTACGATTTCCCTTGAGAAAAACTGCTAACAACAATGAGGTGGTGAGACATACTCTTGTGCTCGGCAAGAAAAAGACAATTGTGCAGGAGGATGCTTTTCTGGCACAGCACCCTTAAAGTTTCGAAGTGGTGTTATAGTGAGCCCGTCCTCCAAAACTAGGAGAGCGCTAGAGAGGGTACCCTTCTCCTAATGCCCTCTTTTCAGCTGTGAGAGGTGCTCTGGAGGTTCTTCCTCAGGGTTCCTACATCTTGCCGACATTAAGATTTCAGAGACACCAGATGACTGAAGAGAGGCTCACAAATGGAACAGATGTCATGTATTTACTGGAGCTTTAGGGAATAAGCAGGCAGGGAAAACAGCAAGGAAGCAATTGCCAAGTATACATGTGGCATTCTAATGGACTGGTTTTGGGTACAGCGCCTGCCAGGACACGCAACATAAATGACAATACAACATAACGTTTGAGAAGGAATCTGTACAGATTTCCTAGTTATCGTCTCTTCCCTGTGCAACACTCCAGCACTCCAATTACCTCTCAGCAGCAGGGCTATCAGCAGACTCTCAGCCAGGTGACTTGTGCCCGAGTGTTAAGAAGCAGACAACCAAAGCAAATAATGAGGTTTGCAACTATAATGTCATATGACTCAGACAGAAGGCAGGCACATTCAGAAACTGAGGTGCATTGTACTAGAATCACTCCTAGCTGTCCCCACTTAATGGTCTTGAACTCGAATTAACAAACGGCAGGACTTAAAACCAGTGTGTCAAATTTTTTTCTTGCATGTGTTTAACAGTTTGGATTAACAAACATCATACGATCATAGAACTCCATACTTATGTTGGTCTACAATAGTGGCCATTCATCAGAAAGACTATCACTATTGAACAAGAGGAGATTCGCAATGCCTTACAGAGCTACTAACTGGAGCATCAATGTGATCCCGGCCAAGCCACTCACAATGGGATAGCCATGGACAGAGGCTGGGACGAGCTTCCTTCTAAGAAAAGATTCAGAGATTTTGTTTCCCAATTCGCTCTGCGCCTCAGCTCAAACATCAACCAGTTTTGGCATGGCTTTAGAATCATATGTGAAAACTTACTCAAGAGAGACAGTAGCCAAGATCTGGCAGTCCAACAGAATTACATTCTCTGGAACCTTAGGTCATCAGGCTTACCTCTGGGAAACACATGTTCCCCTTTATTGTTCAGTGGCTTTTTCAAGTAGGACATTAGGCCCACTTGAACAACGTTACCAAGATTGAAAAAGTACATTGCAATTGTGATGGCTAGGAAACTAATCTGCATGTGCACTTCTCCATTAACAGAATAAAAATATAATATTTAATCTTCATTTAGTTACCAGGTGCTCTCAGAGGGTTGGAGTGACCATCACACCCAACAACAGAAAATATTCCTGAACTGAAAACTGACTCCCTCGAGTGAGAGGGGTATTTATATATGGTTAGGCCTAGTACGTCGCAAAATGGTGGTCCATTTTTGATGCATTTGACGTGTTTTAGACGAGGAATAGATGTGAACTTTGAGAAAGTGCTTTCTTTATTTTGAGCATTTGTACATGGTTCCAAGATGGCACCTGTGTAGTGCACCAGCAATTGTGGCCCTACAGACATTTCAACGTATTCTGAAGTATGGAGAGGCTACGTAACACATGCGAATCCCTCGTTTTTGGATAATATCTGGACATTTATTTTTAGCAATTTGACTTCTAGATGTGAGAGGGATTGACAGTACAGTGATTTTGTTCATCTTAAAGAGGCACTATTCTGCACAGCCTCCTGCAATATTTTTGGATAGGACTGTGGCTCTATGGTCCTAAGCTCCTGTACGTTACTGCGGTTTATGGGGACATACATTTGCTTTTTTGAGGCTATGGCTCATTACTTAATATTAATACAGGGCTTGAACTTACTAGCTGGGACTTGTATTGCTTTCTAGGAAGTTTTAACTTGTTTGAATATAATTAAGCCTTGATTTATTTACTCTCTTTTACCGATTATATCACGCACAGGTTTGTTTGGTGGTCTAGTAGGAGTTGCCTAACTGGTTTGGATTTGTTTTTCGCAGTCTTCTGATGGGACTCTGATTTTCTGGGATCCTGTTTTCAGATATTTTTCTTTTGATAAAATCAATCCTCACTCCGTGTAAACAAAACGTTAAGTGTTTGGTGAGCATTTAAACTTATCCTCAGTGACAAGGTTACTGTAACTCACCCAAAGGCATGTCACTTCTATCTGATGAGGCTCTTGCACACAGGTATTGATGGGTCCTAGGCACAGGTGATAACTATGGGTTGTTTTGGGGCTTTTAAAATTTTGTCTTGGACTTTGGTAATACTGGATTATTTCTCTGCACCATTAAGGTTGTGTTAGTCTATGGAAGATGTGCACTTTAAATATTAGACATATACTGATCTTATATGAAGAATTGACTGATCTATATTTGATGATTAATTTATGTATTATATGATTTCTAGCCCAGATAAAGTCTATCATAAGACCAAACACTTGTTGGATAGAACGGAAAAGTAACAAAATAAACAAGAATATCAACCAAGATTTGGACTATTGTTTAGTGGCACTCAAGTGTTTCTGTTTTCAATTTTCATAGAACTGAAGGTAAGCTGAAGACCCGAATAAACTCATCGTCAACTTGAATTAGCAGCTGAATACTACCCGCACATAATGCCACAGCAACTTTTTTTGGAGATCCAGTCGGAGGTGTCTGGTTTTCTGTGGGCAGGGGGGGTCCCACTGGTTTCATTTTCAAAGTGCCACTTCTCCATACAAGGCTGGCCTGAGTTGGGCGGATGTACAACTTTACTATTGGCCAGCACAACAGATTCCTATTAATGACTGGTTGCATTATGACCAGCTGGATCCCCTGCAGAGGTTGGAGCTACCCTGGATAGAACACAATGAACTGCTCCATATGCTGTACGGGGTAAAACTCCCAATTCCCTCCCGGATGTTACTATGATAGCCCTTATATTTTGAAACGCTGCGTTAAGGTCCATCAGGTGTCCAGAAGATGCAACAGTGGCCACTCCGCTGGGTCCAAGACTCACAGGTGGGGTGCCTATGCGGCTGAGTTTTATCGCTACTGTCAACTACATCATGCCTTGGAGGTCTATCGGTAAAAACTAGATAAAATTCAGACAACCTCTCCTCTGGGGAGATGGTAATATCATCAAAACTAGAGAAGAAAGGAATTTCACAGAGTTACTCATCTCTGCTGCACAATGCCCCTGACGCCCCTCAAGCAAATCCGTCAGAGATGGGAACAGGTTGTGCGGAGACTGGACGATGACGGGAGGGAAGCCATGACGGCCGCCAGTGCTTGGGAGTGTCCTCAAGGGTGCGCCTTACATTGTTTAAATACCTACACAGGTATTATTATGATCCAAAACACCTTTGGCAAATGGGGAAAATGCAAACGCAGAGCTGTACTGGATGCCAAATGCAGAGGGGGATTTCTTTCATGTGATTTTGGTCATGTCGGATTATACAGCGTTACTGGAAATCCCTATGTTGCATTCCTGGTGAGGTCATTGGCAGGGTGGTTCTGGTCGATCCCTGAATACTGCAACTGATGAGAGTGCCAGGGGGTCTTCGCTGCACCAGATTGTTTGAAACCATGGGATTCCTGGTGGCAAAGAAAGGTGTGGCAAGACCCGGGGTTGGGGGGGGATGCAGAGGCCACTACTTTAAAGGAATGGGCAAGAGGAATAGTCTTCTGCGCTACGGTGGAGGAGTTTGTCTAGAAGGCCCGCGGTGCGAATAGAAAGCATAAGAAAATATTGGGGAACTGATGGAACAACGTCCCTACATGAAGATATAGGCCCTCTGGTGGACGCAATGTTTGCCGATTGGCAAGAATATTGTATATAGAATTTGGAAGTATGTACTCTCGAACTATGTAATCTTTTTAATAAGAGGTCTATTGGTGCAATGTTTGATATGCAAGTTGATATTGAAAACCCAAAGATAATTATTAGAATTAGCAGCTGAACTAGAGCTCGGCTTGAACCACCCAGCAACCGCTTCAAAACCAACGATTTCTAGAAGCTGTCTGCGTGTGAATAAGCTGCCATCACAGAGTGACCTCTCAGATTTATCTCTGTGGTTGGAAATACATTTTTAGAGAAAATACAAAGCTTCAGGGTTGTGAAAAATGGTGTGAGAGTAACAATCTTCTCCAAGTTCCTATGAGGAATCCTACATAGTATATAGAGGAAAGACACGTGGCCAACGAGGATTTTTCATTTTCCACACAGCCAGATCCTTAACTGACTGATAGCAAAGCTTCAGTCATGTGGAAAAGTTTGGTATTAAGCCGCAACTCTTAAACTCCACTACAGCACTGACTGATGCAAGGAGAAGATGGTTAAATAACTTAAAACTGTACCCATGCTGTACTAGTGCATATATTTTACACTTGCAACATTGTTTCCTAATGATAAAAAGTACGATATAGTTAGGCTGAAAAAAGTACATGTGCAAAACGTTACGAGAAGGAGAAAGGCAGAGAAAGTGTGCTTGTGCACACAGATCAAAGGCCCAAAAAAATCTAGAGACCTGAAACTTAGCATGGACACCAAGACGACTCCGGCAGTGACCCCCCCCCCCCCCCCCCCCCCCCGCTTCTCTTTTTTTGCTCAAACATTTTTGTTGTTGGGATGCCACTTGCACACAAGCTCCAATAAATTTCAATTGACATTTGTAAACTGTTTTAGGCCTCGCTGTGTGAAAACACACAGGCAACAGGCTTGACTGCATAGAAAATAGACAAATAGCTTCTAATGGCTCTGAAGCATTTACTCTTCATGATCCTAATGCCAAGCCACTTAGGCGGACAAGTTGCTCTGCTTTACTGGTTTGAACGTGCTGTCCTCAAAAAGAAACAAACATATTGTACTCCAGGGGAACATGCAATAGTAACGCTGTATTTCTCAGTCCACAATGATTTTCAGATTTGCTTATTACAACTCACATTTGGAAAATAGAATTTCAGTATTATTTCTCAGTCTACACCCAGGAAGAATGACCACATATGCTTAGCACCGTATGAAAGCGGTCGAGTGGAACGGTGTTCTTCTATGAATAATTGAACAAAGTTTTTTACTGCTTCTTCGAGTGCACTTGGGAGACGCGCCTCTGTGACAGAGGCCAGCGCTAGCTTTGCAGGAGTTCTCACAGCCATGCATAATTGGGGCTTTTACGAGGGTCTTTCTGAAAAAAAAACAAATGAAGACTTTGTGGAATGTGGGATCTAATGAAAGATTGAACATTAGATGAACATTTGGGCTGAGAGTTTTTTATCCCAAATGAAAGCTTTAAATACTTGCTGAGAACGAAGCGTAACGGTATGTATTACAGAAACAAACACATATATTATTCAAGACAGGAAATACATTAAACGGAGGCAAAGCAGTTCAAAAATTTGCATTTGACTTAATGCAATGTGCACTTAGAAAGGTCCTCTGGGGTTAGTACTAAATAAATCAAACGAAAAAAACGTATCCAGCATGATGATAGTCTCAATAATGCACACATCAATTTATGGAAACAATGATGTAGTATTTAAATCAAAGCCTTGCAAAAATGTCTGCCATCCACTCCAATGGGGGGCGGGGGGGGGGGGGTTGACCCGCTCAGAAGTCTGCGCAAAATTAAATTAGAAAAGCCACTGGTAGGGCCTCGTCATTTAATGAGCAATTGAGAGAGTCGACTGCCCAGACCACCTTGGTAGGACCCCATTAGCTTCCATTAGCTCTCGTTTCCTCGCTGGATGCAGACTACAGATGAAATTAACTTAGTGGCTACCTACTCAGTTTACACCCACCATAGGTTACTGAGCCAAAACAATAAACAAGCATTAGAAATGCAATAGGTCTCGCAGCATTAGAGTTAGTGCTTTTAGAATTGTTTATGGGTTTTTTTGTAAATCTTTAGCATGAGGTTGAGGGTGAGTGAGGGTGAGTGAGGGTGAGGGGTTGAGGGTGAGTGAGGGTGAGGCTGAGGGGTTGAGGGTGAGGGTGGGTGAGGGTGAGTGAGGGTGAGTGAGGGGTTGAGGGTGAGGGGTTGAGGGTGAGTGAGGGTGAGGGGTTGAGGGTGAGGGGTTGAGGGTGAGGGGTTGAGGGTGAGGGGTTGAGGGTGAGGGGTTGAGGGTGAGGGGTTGAGGGTGAGGGGTTGAGGGTGAGGGGTTGAGGGTGAGGGGTTGAGGGTGAGGGGTTGAGGGTGAGGGAGGGTGAGTGAGGGTGAGGGGTTGAGGGTGAGGGGTTGAGGGTGAGGGGTTGAGGGTGAGTGAGGGTGAGGGGTTGAGGGTGAGGGGTTGAGGGTGAGGGGTTGAGGGTGAGGGGTTGAGGGTGAGGGGTTGAGGGTGAGGGGTTGAGGGTGAGGGGTTGAGGGTGAGGGGTTGAGGGTGAGGGGTTGAGGGTGAGGGAGGGTGAGTGAGGGTGAGGGGTTGAGGGTGAGGTGTTGAGGGTGGGTGAGGGTGAGTGAGGGTGAGTGAGGGGTTTTGGGTGAGTGAGGGGGAGTAGTTGAGGCTGAGTGAGGGTGAGTCAGAGTGAGGGTGAGTGAGGGGTTGAAGGTGAGGGGTTGAGGGTGAGTGAGGGTGAGGGGTTGAGGGTGAGTGAGGGTGAGGAGTTGAGGGTGAGTGAGGGTGAGGGGTTGAGGGTGAGTGAGGATGAGTGAGAGTGAGGGTGAGTGAGGGTGAGTGAGGGTGAGTGAGGGTGAGTGAGGGGGAGTAGTTGAGGCTGAGTGAGGGTGAGGGGTTGAGGGTGAGTGAGGGTGAGTGAGGGTGAGTGAGGGTGAGGGGTTGAGGGTGAGTGAGGGTGAGTGAGGGTGAGTGAGGGTGAGGGGTTGAGGGTGAGTGAGGATGAGTGAGAGTGAGGGTGAGTGAGGGGTTGAGGGTGAGGGGTTGAGGGTGAGTGAGGGGTTGAGGGTGAGTGAGGGGTTGAGGGGGAGGGGTCGAGGGTGAGGGGTTGAGGGTGAGTGAGGGTGAGGCTGAGGGTGAGAGTGAGGGTGAGTGAGGGTGGGTGAGGGGTTGAGGGTGGGTGAGGGGTTGAGGGTGAGTGAGGGAGGGTGAGGGTGAGTGAGGGTGAGTGAGGGTGAGTGAGGGTGAGTGAGGGTGAGTGAGGGTGAGTGAGGGTGAGTGAGGGTGAGTGAGGGTGAGTGAGGGTGAGTGAGGGTGAGTGAGGGTGAGTGAGGGTGAGTGAGGGTGGGTGAGGGTGGGTGAGTGTGAGTGAGGGTGAGTGTGGGTGAGTGGGTGAGGGGTTGAGGGTGAGTGAGGGTGAGGGGTTGAGGGTGAGTGAGGGTGAGGGGTTGAGGGTGAGTGAGGGTGAGGGGTTGAGGGTGAGTGAGGGTGAGGGGTTGAGGGTGAATGAGGGTGAGGGAGGGTGAGGGGTTGAGGGTGAGGGGTTGAGGGTGAGTGGGGGTGAAGGTGAGTGAGGGTGAGGGTGAGTGAGGGTGGGTGAGTGTGAGTGAGGGTGAGTGTGTGTGTGGAGCGATATGAATTAAGGGACTAACTGCTTGCCCGCATAAACATGTGTATATTGCTCAGTGTTCACACCTTCCAAAATGTGCGTTCACTTCGACACTATCACTTCATTCCATATTCCTCATGAAAAGTTGCATACAGAAAGGAAATAACTAATGTGTAGAAAGATGGTGTTCCTTTGCCATATTAGTAGGAATAAATAGGACTTACTGCTGTGACCATTTGTTTGTATGTAAGTACACTCTTGCAATTCAGACAACAGGGCCTAGAATAAGGAGGCCCAGTAACCAGGGTGCAGCACGGTCCTCCTCGCACCCGAGGGCGTGTGAAGGACGTGCACCCCTCACCCTCGAGCCTCGATGGATCTGTCCCGCTCAGACTCCCTCAGCATAGGCCCGGGCTCCCATGGCTCTGTCAGATGCGTTGTACATTCTAGGAATATCTCAGCCAGAGGGCTGGAGCGACCGACGGACGGAAGCTGCGTGCACGAAGCGCGTCACTGATGCTTATATATCATATACGAACAGTAGCGTCTCTGTTGAGATAGGAAACCATTAATAACGGATCGGTTATGTGCACTTATCTAGACAGTGTGTACACACAACCCATGATAGACGGGGACAGCTGACAGACATCTCTTTGTGTTGCTTCACTGTCTTTATGCATTTATGCTGCATTTAGGTTTGAAGACTCCTATATTTGATCACACTCAGTACATTTTGATTTATTTTAAGGGCGAAACGTACATTACGTGACGGCTGATGTATGAACGTAAACAGTGGCAATTGTGGGAGAGGCGGGTGTGAACTTGCGTGGTGTGTGTCTGTATACGTGTGCTTGTCTGGTAGGGGCATGGTACAGAAATGTAAGAATGTGTGTGTGTAAGCGTGCGTGTCTGAGTGTGTATCTAAGTGCGTGTTTATATCTGTGTTTGAGCGTGTGAGGGCAATGTGTGTACGTCTGTGTTTTTGTGTGAGTGCATGTGTGTTTGTTAATAAGATCATCTGCGTTTGCGTGATTGTGTATCGATATATGTGTGTGTCAGTGTGAGGATGTTTGTGCGTATCTGCGTGTCGTAGAGGGTAGGTGTATGTATTCGTGTGTGAGTGTGTCTTTGGGTGTGTGTCTGGGTACTTGTTTGTTTATTTGTGTCTTTGGGGGCGTGATTTGCTATATATGTGTGTATTCGTTTTTGTGTATATCTGAGTGTGTGCCGGTGTATATGTTTGTGTAATATGTACGTTAGCTTGATTGTGTATTAGTGTGTGAGAGAGAGAATGTCAGCGTTGTTCAAATAATAACACTGTTTTGCAGGTTACTCTGTCATTGATTCAAAATTTCAGACCGGTTTCTAGAGCCATACGCACGCTGTAATTATGGTGTACATTGCAACTGCATAGGATTCAAAATTGAGGACCATTTCGACACTAAACAGTTTTTGAGGTATTTGCAGCGTTTACAAATGTACTGAGTAGGTGTACAACGTCTGTCATTGCCAGTGGGGTGTACATGTCAAGATGAAATTTGCATATTGTACATTGCTCATTGGTGAGCCTATTTAGTGCGGTTGTGTAGATTTGCCGGCGGTTAGAGTGCGCAGGGCCGCCTGCAGCGGGGAGTGAAGCCAGCAGGCGTGTGAGGCGGCCGGGGAGCCGGGGAGGAGTGCGGGAACAGACGGGAGGAGAGTGGGAGGAGAGTAGGAGGAGTAGGGGAGGCGAAGCCTTCAACAACAGGAAAACAAAAGGGGAACAGCGATACGAGGCAGACATCAGCAGTATTCAAATTATCGGACGTCTGCTCAATCTATACCCCAGACCCCGGGTTTACATGGGTAAATCCACGCAAACTGTATAGTACCTCATCGGCTAACACGCATCTCTGTCAGCGCTGCCGCGTGGGAGTTTCTTTTTGCGTGCATAACAATCAGGAGATTCCAAGCAGCATGCCAGTGTGTCGGAGTGCCAAAGGAGCGCTGTGTTCCGGACGGGGTGCATGCATGACGTCAAAGCGCACAGCCATTTTGAAAGCAAAAGTTTGCAGTATTTAATGCAGCGCACTGGAACAGTGATGTGCACACTTATTTGCATATTGTTTTAGCTGAACGTCTGAGTCAGTGACGTGAACACTATCTACGTTCACTACTTTGCGGGTTATCCGGTCAGTGACTAGTACACTTTCTTACCCGTTTTATCAGTAACACACTTTTTGTAGCTTACTAGTGTTGGGAGTAGCGTGTTAGAACAGTGGCGTGCACACTTAATTACAATTTGTTTTGATTGACGGTCTGAGATTGTGATTTGCGCTCTTCAAATAATAACACTGTTTTGCAGGTTACTCTGTCATTGATTCAAAATTTCAGACCGGTTTCTAGAGCCATACGCACGCTGTAATTATGGTGGGGTCCGGGGAGGAGGGAAGGGCCAGAGGGACTTGATGGGAGTGGTGGGGAGGAGGGGGAGGGTATAGAGAGAGAGAGGAGGAGAGACAGGACAGGGGGAAGCAGCAGAGACACGGCGGGTAAAATAAACAAATAACACGGCGGGCAGGGGAGGGGGCGGAGAGGGGAGAGGAGAAATGCGACACGGAGGGAAGGGGAGGGGGCGGAGCGGGGAGGGGGCGGAGAGGGGAGAGGTGCGACACGGCGTTAGACGGAAGGAAGAGAGGGGAGGGGGAGGAGAAAGAGAAATGCGACACGGCGGGAGGGGGCGGAGCGGGGGAGAGGGTGTGTGTGTGTTGTTAGGAGACGGACGTGCACGCGCACGCGCTTTTAAGGTCAATGCGCATGCGCATAAGCTTAATGCGCATGCGCATTGACCTTAAAAGTCACGGGCACTGCAAGGAATCGCCACGATTCCTTGCAAGTTAGATAAAGAGTCGATGAGCCCCTATAGTCTCGCTTGCTCGATGCGCATGCGCATCGACAGGCGAGACCTAAAAAGTGACAAGTCAGAAGGTTACAATGCATAACTCGACAGTCTTGTGTTGTGCAATAAATGTGGTTTGCGATGACTGAACTGTTTACAAGAGGAAGATACTGCTCTACAACCCACTATGTCCATCTTGGCTGGGAGGCAGGGTGGAAAGATCCCCGGCTCAACCCACGTACCAAAGCAAGCATGCCATCAAGAGAAACATAGTCAGACTGGCCTAAAGAACAACTGAGAAGTCTCCAGGAAGCCTTGCTAAAGCCAATCAGACTGGGGCAGAGTCAGTCCTACAAGTGACAGCCTTTTCTCCTCTTATAAATGTGTCAGTCAGGTGAACAGGTATGCAACAGACTCTGCCCCGACCTACTGCCTCCTCCAGTGGCGCGAGCTCAACATGTAAATAAGTGACCTGTTCTACTATCCGTTGCAAGGATTTGTTTGGGTAGGGGAGTCCTTTACATTTTACTATGTGCATATTGACTTCCGCCGAGAAGCTCTCCATTTTCCTCCTACCATATTGTATTCCTGAAATGCACATGCCTTGCCTCACCGCACTGTTATGGGGCATACCATGCTTCATGAATTATTTACTAAAAACACTTAGGCAGTTGGATAAACTACTGCATTGTATCAGCCAGTTGACAGACCAGAGTAATCTGTTTTTAACTTGACAAATCCAGCTCCATCTTACAGTAGAACAAAATCTTTGCTGTACGCTGCACTTAAAATCAAAATGGCGCACTTCATTTTGAGGATTAATATTTCTTTCTATATTTCCACTTCACAATCTTACCATATGTGATAGCAATAATTTCAGAGTGACTTCAAGGTTCACTTAAAAATATGTAATTTGTTAAGCACCTTATTTTAGAATGGACCTCTGTTCATAGCAGAACCAACGTAGTTGGTGTGTGCCAATAAATTATAGTCAAACGTCCTTAACTATAGGCCGCTTGCAATGTGCGAGCTTCAATGGACGACCCATGTAAATAATGTTCACAGCAGTCCATGGTGTCTACTGACTACATCACTGGTTTTCTCTGCCACACTGTACTGTGACTGGAAAACACGACAGTTGACAATCATGTTTTTTCGAAGTAAATATGAATTTGCTGCATAATCTGTCATCTGAGGAGTAATTTACCAATTTCAACAACAACAAAAATATGTCAGCTGACATGGGTCCAAAGTTAGAAAGCTTACTAGGATCAGGGAGCCAAGTCACACTGTGCAAGAGCTAACTGGACACCTTTGATCTGATTACTTCTGTATCAGGCACTTACCAAGATGGCAATTTTGCCCATATTAGGCAAAGCAAAAACGGAATATGTGCTGGGGGATGGAATTTTACCTGGAGACACAGAAATATAATTATTATTATTATAATATATATATATATATATATATATATATATATATACACATACACACACACACACACACACACACATATATATATATATATACATACATACATACATATCTGAACACACATCATACATACCACACACATCCAAACTGCACAAACACAGAACATATCTCCTTTTGTGTCCACAGTCAAGATAAAAGGAGTTTGAACAATGCAACAGGACAAAGATAGAGCTTTATTCACTTGAGATTTTAGATGTCATTATTGGGTACGGGGGTCTTCTAACTCTTCAGTGTAGATCATATGTCTTACTAAGTAAGAAATTGTCCACCATTATAAACATTAACATAGGCAGTTCAATCTGATGTATTAGTCCTGATACTCCTGTTTTGACCTGCGCCGCCATGCTTTTCGGTGAAGACCGCAATTGTGGTCACATCTTCACCAGGGCACTCAAGAATAGCATTCGGGGCTCGAGACGGAGTGGAGTAGCAGGGGGACCAAAATGAGGTCACGTCAGATCATAAAATCAGGTCAGAGAATACAGATTGTTTGCTAGATATAATCTAGACACAGGGCCCATCTACATGGATTCATCCAGATTCTCAGGACAGACTAATCTATTCCTGATTTAGTAGATGTAAGCAATCTGATATTTAATAAGATACTCAAATCCAATTGTGCTTCTTATATTATGTAGGAGTCCTGGTGTTAGGTGGAAAACCGCAAATGATGAAATCAAGGTTGCATCTCTGATTAAGTATCTCCAAACGCAGCTGCCACAGGACACAATGCCGTCCCAACTTGCACAGAATCCCCATGATTCACATGGATGCACGGTAAACATGATCGCCCGCAGCTGCCCATGTAGACTACTGCACCCCAGGCTCTCGCATCCACAGATTACATCCTACTCGGTGACCTCAACTTTCACCTATGCAATCCCAGTGACAAGAATACTGTATTCCTTCTGGGGAATCTCACCAACAATAGACTTAAGCAACTAGTCACCACTCCGATCAAGCAGCTGAACACACACTTGTCTTCTCCACCAGTGGAAACATCACCTACAACCACACCATAGAACTCCTATGGGCCGACCACCACTGCATGCACTTCACCTTCACCACAAACAACGTACACCAACACCCCCCCCCCCCCCCCCACACCTCCCCAGTCATAGCTGGAACAAGATCCAAGAACATCTCACCGCCTCTCTCAGCACCACCACACTGCCGACATCAGCAGACGCTAACACCTCAGCATGCAACCTCCACCGATGGCTCACCATCTGCGTTGACACTGGCACTCCTCAAGAAGGCAAGCAACATTCTAAGAAAGCCAGCTGGTTCACTCCCACCCTCCAAGACTCCAGGCACACCTATAGGCTGCTCGAGAAGAGATGGAGGAACAAAGAAACCCAGGCAAACTTTTAAAAAAAACGCTGTCACCGCACACCACTTCCTTCTCAAAACCACAGAGCAAATGGCCCTCCAAGACAGAATCAACGAAAACGCAAACCTCAAAGAACTCTTCGCCATCGTCAAGGAGTTTGCCAGGCCCAACAGTGAGACCACAGTCGTCCCACCCTCCCAACACCTCTGTAACAAACTCAGCACCTTCTTCCACCACAAGATCAGACAATCTACCACAGTTTCGACACCCAAGACCCTCCCACTATGCCTGATGCAATCGCACCCAACCACACCCCAACAGATCCTGCTTAACTGGACCCTGCTCACCACAGATGACACACTCAAGACCATGAAGAGCATCTACTCCAGGAGCACCCTTGGACCCTTGCCCGAATCACATCTTCAATAGAGCAGCCACCTCCATCACCCTGAGCTTCGTCGCACCATCAACTGCTCCATCGAGCCCAACACCTTCCCTGAACACTGGAAGCATGCCTAGATCAATCCCCTGCTGAAGAAGCCATTCGCCGACAAGCCAGACCTCAAGAACTTCAGACCCATCTCCCTGCTCCCCTTCCCAACAAGGTCATCGAGAGGGCCATCAATGCCCAACTCTCTGAGCTCAAAGTAAACCACATCCTGGACATCTCCCAATCCAGTCTACAAAGCAACCACAACACAGAGACTGCACTCCTCGCTGCCACCAATGACGTCTGCCCCCTCCTTGACCAGGGCGAAACTGCAGCCCTTATCCTGCTGGACCTCTTGGCTGCCTTCGATACAGTCTCCCACTGCACCCTAATCACAAGACTCCACAACTCCGGCATCTGCGACAAGGACCTGGACTGACTTCACTCCTTCCTCACTGGCTGAACACAGCGAGTCAGACTACCACTGTTCCTCAGAACCCACAGAGATCAGCTGTGGAGTGCCCCAGGGCTCTTCCCCGAGTCCCACCCTCTTCAACATCTACATGGGCCTCCTTGCTGTGATCGTCAGGAACCACAGGGTCAACATAGTCTTCTACACTGAAGACACCCAGCTGATCCTCACCAACGAACCCACACCCACCAGAATTAACTTCCACAGCAGGATGGAGGCCGTTGCCACCTGGATGAAAAACAGTTGCCTCAAACTCAACTCTGGCAAGACCAAAGTACTCCAGTTGGGACCCACCCCTCCACCTCACAGACCACACAAGTAACTTTGGCATCATGCTGGACTCCTCGCCGCAATATCAACGCCCTATCCTCATCATGCTTCCCCACACTCCGCCTGCTTCAAAAGACATTCATATGGACCTCCTCTGAAGACAGTCACCCACATACTCATTTCCAGCAGTCTCTACTATGGCAACGCACTACGCCGCCATCACCCAGAAACTCCTCAGGAAACTACTACAGAGCTTTCAAAACACCACAACCAGACTGGTCCTCAACATCACCCGCCACTGCCACATCACAGAACTCCTTTGGAAACTTCACTGGCTCCCAGTCAACAAAAGAATCACCTTCAAACTCCTCACACATGCCTACAAAGCGATCCACGACGCAGGCCCACCATATCTGAACCACTGCATCTCATTCCACGTAACCACCAAACACATTCCCTCCGTCCAACTGGCCCCGACCACAGTCCCACAAGTCCAAAGCCGGAGAAAGATCCTTCTACCTCGCAGCCAAGACCAGGAACACCCTGCCTCTCCACCTCAGGCAATCCCCGTCGCTACGCAATTCAGGAAAGATCTCAAGACCTGGCTCTTCGACTAAACCCCAGTGCCCAAACGGATCAGCAGCCTCCCCAGCGCCTTGAGACCTCACAGGTGAGTAGCTGCACTCTATGAACCCCTAATTAATTGATAGCGAGGGACAATCCAAGAATTTAGGCAACATTTGAAAGTAACCGGCATATGCTGAATTAACGAGGTACACGTTTGTTTCTGCTGTGTACAACAATGTATGTGGTGCACACGATCTTTTGTATGGGGAGTAGAAACAACAGAATGGCGTTCCTCTCCTTCCAAGACAAAGTTATACATGTGTGTTGAAAAGCAATCTAAAAAAGGCTCAGCTGAATGAATAGCTTTCTTTTTAAAGTATCCAAATATTTACAGAGTATTAGGAAAAATAAAACAGCCACATTATACCACACAATGCATGCATTATTTGCATTTACGCACATTCGATAACGAGTGACTTTGCTGCTAATCCTGGAACTTAATGCGGTCCTTACTGACAAACAATTCCAATGGCTAGCTCCTGAGATTCGATGTACCCGAGTGATCTCTTCAGCCCATTAAACAATGGGGTTGCGTGACTAAGGGGCCGGACATCTTTTCAAATTCTGTTTCATTGGTGAAAAAAAAAAATGCTCTCAAGATCGGGTCCATTAGGTTTACTAAACACAATGCAGAGGTATGATAAATGAAATAATTGGAGTGGACTCGGGGCGTCCTCGAGTCATATGTAATCCTAATTAAACATAATTTAAAAGATGGCCGTACATCCAAAACAGGAACCTTATTTACCTTACTTTCCTAAAAGTGAGTGTATTTATTTACCCCTATATGTGGGTTTAAATAGCTTTCCGTCGATGGGTGGGGTGTAATGAACTGAATGCACATCTGTTTGCTCCAGCGCTCCCTGGATTCACAGCTTTTTTATGAGAATAACTAGCATCTTTATCAATTGGACGGCCTCAATGGCAGCACACAGACTACAAATCCCAGAATGCAACAGATGATCAGTCGATACCACGGGCAGGAAACGGAGTATCCACGACGTGGCAGCCACACTCAGTCCCTGGAGGAATTTCACTCCTCTCACGTGAATCCCTTGCCCTGCTGTCCTGTTTATCAGGCCTCGATCCCTGGAAGCGTTTATATCCTCCCATGAGGGTGTTTTTTCCCCTCCTCTCCCGGGGGCGATACTAACCTCTGGCGCCGGCCGGCTCGCTGCCCTCGGTGCCGGGGGCTCCTTGCTTCCCTGGTGTCCCGTCGGGGCCCCGGCCCGGGATGTCACACCCACACGGCCCTCTCCGCTCTCCGCTATGGTTACTACTTGGTTGTTTTCCTTTTTTCAACTGAACGACGAGTGCCGGAGCCAAGAGGGAGGACTGTGTGGAAGCAAGGGCCGAGGCTGCCTCAGACCAGCGCCCTCTATCGGCGTGGAGGGATCATAACCACCGAGAAGAGGCCTGAACGGAGGATGGCACTCTGGCTCTCGGGAGCCCCCTGCCGGGGAGGAGGGGTTAAGGCGGGATGTGGAAGCTAGGCCTGGTCCGGGGGAAAAGGATCTGAGAATGGATGTGAGGCCTGTGGTCTTAGCAGCAAAATGCAACACCAGTAATGGGCTGGCAACACAGTGCATGTTATTTTAAAGTTATTTTTCGCTTAATTATTGATTTACTGAACTTGACTCACACTTCACCTTCTTCTTCAAATTTATCAGATTACAACCAAAACACGCATTTGCAATGCAATAGGTGTCGTATTAGGAAAGTTTGAGCTATTGGTATTGTAAATGACAATTTTTTTATTTAGGTTTTGTTTTTGAAAATAGCGAAATTAATAGCTTTGTCATTTACCATGCCAATAGTTATAACTTTCGCAAATGTGACACCTATAGCATTTGTAATGCAATATGTGTTGTATTTACGTGACTTACATGTATTGATATTACAAATAACAATGGTTTTTAATTTTTTTAAATAATTAATACTTAAATAAAAGTTATTGTAATTTATAATGGCAATAGCTTAAACTTTTGTAAATAACATTTGTGAAGATTATGTTCAGAGTATTTTATTGTGACGAAAATCCAAGAACATATGTCAAATATTAACATCTTTTTGTTACATTTGTAATAAAGCTTGAAACATTGAGATAACATATTTGAACCAGTTGTTGTTGAATGGTTGCACAGATTGATGCTGTGGTGGAGCTCAGTGATGTTGTGGTGCCACAGAGTGATGCTGTGGTGGTGCTGAGTGATGCTGTATGCTATGCTATGTTTTGTTTTGCTATCCTATGTTTTGTTATGCTATGCTATGCTGTTTTGTTATGCTATGCTATGTTTTGTTATGCTATGCTATGCTATGTTTTGCTATGCTATGCTATGTTATGCTATGCTATGTTTTGTTATGCTATGCTATGCTTTGTTATGCTATGCTATGTTTTGCTCTGCTATGCTTTGTTATGCTATGCTATGTTTTGTTGTGTTTTATTATGCTATGCTTTGTTTTGCTATGCTATGTTTTGTTATGTTATGCTATGCTATGTTTTGTTGTGTTGGTATGCTATGCTGTGTTTTGCTATGCTATTATGTTTTGTTATGTTTTGTTCAGCCATGCTATGTTTTGTTTTGTTAAGCTATGCTGTTTTTTTGTGTTTTGTTATGCTATGTTTTGTTATGTTATGCTATGTTTTGTTATGCTATGTTTTGTTTTGCTATCCGAAGCTTAGTTTTGTTATGCTATGCTATGTTTAGTTTTGCTATCCTATGCTTTGTTTTGTTACGCTATGCTATGTTTTGTTGTGTTTTGTTATGCTATGCTATGTTTTGTTGTGTTTTGCTAGGCTATGCTTTGTTATGCTATGCTATGTTTTGTTATGCTATGCTATGTTTTGCTCTGCTATGCTTTGCTATGCTCCTACCTGGCAGCTAAAACCTGGAACTCACTTCCCACTCACCTTCGCCTTACTCAGAACCACCTAGCATTCTGAAAGCAACTTAAAACTTGGATATTCGACAAGTAATTCCCCACCCTTCCTCAAGCGCCTTGAGACCCTATGGGTATGTAGCGCGCTATATAAATCTCTTGACTTGACTTGTTCTGCTATGCTTTGTTATGCTATGTTTTGTTATGCTATGCTAAGCTTTGTTTTGTTATGCTATGCTATGTTTTGTTTTGTTATGCTATGCTTTGTTGTGTTTTGTTATGCTATGTTTTGTTATGTATGCTATGGTTTTTTGTGTTTTGCTATGTTTTGTTTTGCTATGTTTTGTTATGCTATGTTTTGTTATGCTATGCTTTGTTATGCTATGCTTTGTTGTGTTTTGCTATGTTTTGTTTTGCTTTGCTATGCTTTGTTATACTATTCTATGTTTTGTTTTGCTATGCTTTGTTTTGTTATGCTATGTTTTGTTATGCTATGGTATGTTTTGTTGTGTTTTGTTATGCTATGCTTTGTTATGCTATGCTATGTTTTCCTATCCTATGCTTTGTTTTGTTATGCTATGCTATGTTTTGTTATGTTATGCTATGCTGGTGAGGGTGAGTGAGGGTGGGTGGGTGAGGGTGGGTTAGTGAGTGAGGGTGGGTGAGTGAGGGTGGGTGAGTGAAGGTGGGTGGGTGAGGGTGGGTGGGTGAGTGAGTGAGGGTGAGTGTGTTAGAGTGAGGGTGAGGGGGTGAGAGGGTTATGAGGTTGTGTATCCTATGGTTTTTTTGTTATGCCATGCTATGTTTTGTTATGCTATGCTGATGAGGGTGTATGAGGGTGAGTGAGTGAGGGTGAGTGAGGGTAAGTGGGGGTGTGTGAGGGGGTGTGAGGGTGAGGGCGAGGGTGTGATGGTGTGTGAGGGTGAGAGGGTTGGGAGGGTGAGGGGGTGTGAGGGTGAGGTTGTGAGGGTGTGTGAGGGTGAGGGTGTGTACGGGTGAGGGGGTGTGAGGGTGAGGGGGGGTGAGGGTGTGAGGGTAAGGGTGTGTGAGGGTGTGAGAGGGGGTGTGAGGGTGAGGGTGTGAGGTTGAGTGAGGGTGCGTGAGGGTGTGTGAGGGTGAGGGGGGTGAGGGTGAGCGGGGATGAAGGTGAGCGAAGGTGAGCGGGGGTGAGGGTGAGCGGGGGTGGGTATGTACACAAAAATCAATGAAAATATGTTGAAATTAAAAAAATTAAAAACTGTGACGGTCTGCAGGCTGCCCAGGGATTCACCGTAACTCAAAAGCCTGCCACCGAGGGTCCCCTGTAGACTTTTACTATATGCCTTCTATAAACCGTTTTATGAATTATAAAGCTTAACCACAGGAGCCGCTACTGCAGACTAGGCCATTAGAAGGAAGCCCTGCAGACAGCCGCCCCCCCCCCCAGGAGTGTGTGTGTGGGGGGAGGGGGTCGCCCCCCTGCCTCGGTGTGTAATGAGGTATCGCGAAATCTTTCTCGGCCTCCGTTAGCAGAAAGCTGTACAGACATCAACGTCCCCTGAGGGGCAAGGAGAGTTTGTGTGCGTGTGGAGGAGGCAGGGATCACAAACAGTATGTTCCATAGCAGTAGTATGGGCGCGTTATCATGGCACGGGCGAGGCTTCTCTGCAGTACTTTACTTGCGTGCACTAATGGACCCAGTGTGTGTTCACTTCAGGCCTCTCATTGGCTGCAGTCATTAATGATCATGGCAATTTGACCTTAAATGGTCAGTCCCACTTTCGGATCATCTTTAAAACAAACCTGTTAGCTGTTTAAATTGAAAGTTTTGCATAGCCCCAGGTGTCGGCTTGCTCGCCCCCGAACACTTTAAAAAACCAAAAGGTACACCGTGAGAGTCCAGTTGGCACTGGAACGGGCACTATTTGTTCATCCCTACATTATGTTGAATAGTTTCTTTTCAATCGTGCGTACATTCTAAATGAGGAGGTTGAGTGCAAAGAACTGTGTTGCGGGTTGAGTGCAAAGAACTGTGTTGTGGCGGGGCCCCCCACCCTCATGTTGTCTTCAAATCATTGTTACGGTCCACTACCTCGCTGTGCCACAACACAATGCCTTTGTCAAGCCCTGCGTGTAGCAGATGTCTGGAAGTAACCAAAATGTGGTTACAACTTGCACGTCAAACTGCCTGTGCCGGACATTAGGAGGCGGATGGAGTTTCGAGGATATCATGCAGAATTTTTTTTGTGTGATTAAAAAGGTAGTAAAGTAGTCTATTTTCATATACACTTTTTTTCAGCAGACTGGCAAACCCAAGCTGCCAGGGGGTCGGAAGGCGCCCTGGCAGCTTGGGCAGTACTCAACCCGAGCACTCCTGCACGGTAAGGCCGATTTTGTTTTACAGGCAACAAGTTGTGAAACTCCGCGAGTCAATATCAAAGTTCTTGTAATCAATATCAAAGTTCTTGTAAACAGTGACTTAGCGGCGCAAGGGACTTGTAAATAACCCCCAATGTCAACTCACCAGGTGCAGCCACACGTATGCTACGTGAATATGACAGTTCAGAGCGTTCGTGGGTCCCTTTACACAGATTGAAGTTCAAGAGGTAAAACGGGAGGGGGGCGTGTTTAGCGTTTCAGACATGGGCACTGTTTCAGTCTATGGATCGAATTGCCACTGTTGAAATTATGAACAAACGGGTCAGGCGACAGTGCCACCCCCCCTACTAGTTAATAGTGCTGTGAGAATCTGCAAGACTGCAACAATGGCCACTGCAATACAAGAGACAATTCATGGGGCATGATTGGCCGGGAGAAATTGCATTCCTACTCACATTAGCTGAAAAAATGTCAAAGTTTCTAAATGGCTCACGGTTCATTCCGTGTGAAAACACTTTTAAGACTGCCATGGCTGTGACTCCAGAGAAGCAGCGAGTAAGTGTGCAGGTCCAACCAACACACTGACATATCACTCCCGCCAAAAGGAGCTCATAGTCAAGCTGACATTACGTAAACCCCCTCTACCCACACCACAACGCCATATAAAGATGAAGGATGGGTGCCCTACAGCGCTCAGAAAAATTTGACTGTTTAAGACAAGTTGGAGAGCGCCTTCGTCCCGTTCTAGGTGAAGTGACGCACAGAACCTACCTGCTAGAGAAAGCACATGAGCTGCTGTCACAGAAATCAACAAATACCTGTCCCGCATCCATTGCATCCGAGACTTTCCAGCACATTACAAGTAATGACACTGCATGGCAGGATCCTGGTTTGCGTTTGACCCCGGAACAGCAATTGATGACCGAGCCCCTCGCCCACAATGAAGCGCCCCATTGTCAGTTTTCCCCGTCACCCAGTGACAACTCTTACAAGTACTTCGGACCCGTGTGGAGGATTGAACAAAGGTATAGAGATCATAGGACTGGGCATTTTTGCCTGTATTTAATAAGGGCTTCTCTGAAGCTTAAATCTAACTCTAAGGACTGGCCTTTTCCAGCCTCGTATTACAAAAAAAAAAACCAAGGCACGGCCTGCAGCCGTGAATAGTTGACGGTGGGGGCGGGGCACTGAAGCCTTTGATGTGGCAAATGCTGCTGGCAGGGGTAATCCTGTGGGGAAATGCGTGGCGCGGCCGTGAATAAGTGACGGCGGGGGGCGGGGCAGCTGAAGCCTTTGATGTGGCAAATGCTGCTGGCAGGGGGAAGCCTGTGGGGAAATGCAAGCTCGTGCACGAAGGAGCTTGTGGTCACGTGATTTCACGTGAACTGTTGAGAATCCTCATCATAAAAAGTCAGCTTTGTGGATGGATGGCAAAAGGTCTCTCTACGAGACCTAAAAACGTATATTTCTTGCTCAAACAGATTAAAAGTAGCTTTAAAAAGCACCACATATGGTGCCGCACAGTGACAGTGGTAGACCTTTTGCAAAGGCAAAATCACGGCCCAGGCAGTGATAATATGTGATAAATTAAGATCATAGCAAAAAACTCATCTCTAAGCTGCTAAGGCACCCTCCGTTGTTTTGTCTGCCACCTGCCGGGCTTCCTTGGATTCAATGTTGGCCTCGGGAGCGACATCAAGCACATCCAAGCCCCAATAGTGCACACCATCGCCACAGAGCCGTTTTCCCTGGTTATATGTCCCGCCTTCCTCTCTGACCACAAAGGACAATTTCGGAGACCAGAGCTGCACCAGATCTTCACTAGCGTATGGCTATCTTGGATCCTTTAAAGCTCCAGTAATAAGTCTTTTTTAGCTTCATTGTGGTCCTTCTGTGAATTCAGACACAATTATGTCAATTGCTGATTGGTTCAAGCACAAGATGGTCCTTTTTGATTGGATCTTATTTCCCAACATAGTAGACAAAGTGGTACTCCATTGATTCCACATAAGGAAACAAAGAGCACGTCTCAATTCTCTTCCAACAAGTTATAGTGTTTTTTTGCCTATTATTTTGTCATCCACAATTTAAATAAATAACAGTGACCATCTCACACAGGGTTTATTAATTTGTACAATAGGATTATATTATAGCTTTCTATTGTTTTTCACAGTTCTGTAGTGCTTCTATACTTAGTGTCCATTTGGCCACCCACTGATACTTATGGCAAGCATGACTCTCTTTTTCCAATTATCCTGGTTTGCCAGCTCTACTAGGCCTTATCCAGATCCCTGTCTTGGGCTATTGCTGGATTCAGTTCACATCTGACATTCTCAGATGACACAAACAAAGTCCTCCAATCAAAGCAGTCTTTCTCTAAAGTGCTGATATAGCAATATGCGGTCAAGACCGATCCTAATTCTCAACATAGATTCCCTTAGATTCTTTCTGAAATTGCTGACTCTCTGCTCTAATCTTGTGATGGAACTCTCCCACCGATGTTTACTGGCTAAATACTGTCTATCCTTTCTTCTGCTAATTTGAAATGCCTTTTCATTTAGCAATCTCTTAATCTTTGCCACAGACAACAGATAATCAATCTCAAAAATATTAATGGCACCTCATAAACCTTATATTATTAGAAACCCTCTCGAGGACTGCAATTACCGCTCTTGTTACAGATAGCTTATCTTCCATTAAACTGGTATTTAACAAGTAAAAAAAGCGCAAAGTGTTGGCCGTGTCAAGCAAGTTCCAATCTATAAAATCACCATTCAACTTTAGAGCCTGGATCATGGAGCATATTAGATATTTGTTGCGTTGTACCTACTCTAAAAGAGAATTATTGGGGAACCATTTGGTATTTTGTTTAGATTGCAGACAAAATCAGGGGTTTGGTCTTTGAGACATTTTATGGTCAGCCGTAGTAGAGAACAATATAATTCCTGAGCATTTATTTCCCCTTTTAAGGCCCACATGGGTATCGTCCAATATCACCAAACCATTGGTATACATAAAACAAGGAATATGAACAGTACCACATTTTACGGGAAAATTTGTTTAATTCTAATATGTACTTAGAAAGATGGCCAGACAGAAGCTAAAGAGGAAGGGGGGGGGGGGGGGGGGGGGGACAGCCCTGCCTCATGCCGTTTCAATCAAACCAAATGCTACTACCATTGAGATCGACATGGACGCAGTTTTGTATGTGGAGCTTCTGGATAACATACCGAAGCCCTCTAGGGATCTTCTTACCTTGGAGCATAAACCATAGTGGATTTCGATCCACCAGGTCGAAATCAGAACAAAGATGATCAAAGCAACAACTGAACCCATTGATTTTTATGGTAACCCCCAAATAACAACAAGTATTGGAAATGCAATAGGGCTCGCATTAGAAGAGTTGGAGCTATTGGTATTGTAAATCTAATAATTTTTTAAGTATTAATTTTGTTATTGTAAATGGCAATATTTATAGAATTTGCAAATGTGACACCTATAGCATTATTTAAAAAAATGTTGTGTCAATTGTAATAAAGCTTGAAACATTGACAGAACATATTTGAACAAGTGATGCTGTGGTTGAGCTGAGTGATGCTGTGGTTGCGCCGAGTGATGCTGTGGTTGTGCTGAGTGATGCTGTGGTTGCGCTGAGTGATGCTGTGGTTGCATTCTGCCTAAAAAAAACATCCTGCCAAATAAAAAAAACACGGTTTTCCGCATCGCAGTGTGTTGCATTTGCCATTTTAAAGGTGCTAAATCATATGTTGACCTCGATTCCATGCAATGCTCTGATCTTCCATTTTGTTACATCGCACTTCCATCTTGAGCTGCCTTGACCTGGAGTTACACTTTAGCAGTAACATAAACATGTTATTCACGTAAACCAGTACAAGCAGGTGTGAGGCATCTCGTGAGGATGCCTCGTGAGGTTATGTTGTACCTTCAGAGTGTTTTCATGCATTCCATACTTATCGCTAGGACAGAGGGAGGATGGCCGTGCCAGTCTCCAAGGCCGGAGAGTGGGAAAGGAATGTCTTTTGCCTCGACACCGCCTAAACAGAATCTGGCCAGGTCTGTCTGGGTGGGTCTGATGCAGAGATGGGGGCCAGCACTTGTGAATAGATGGGCGAGAGCGCCTGCTAGAGGCTTCTCGAACAGGTTTATTTAAGCTATAAAAAGCGGGGTCTGTGGGGTGGAGCTCAGGAACTCAGTCTTGGAGTGGACACACTCGCGGGACAACTTTGGTGCCCGAAGAGATTACTCCCTGAGCTGCCGGTCTGCGGGTTCCCGACCTGGTGTTCAGTGCTTGGCCTAGGGATGTTGAAGTCTCCGGTGCTGCAAATGAATCTGGTGAGGTGCTTTGTACATTAACTGTTTATATACCTGTATTCACAGTTTCATATTTATGTATATAGTGTGGTGTATTCATTGTTTATTGCCTTTCACTCTGTGCCTAAGACTTTCTTAGTTGCAGTGACTTATTGCCTTTGCCTACAATATTAATAAAGCTCATTTTTACCTCCAGTGGAGAGTTGGAGTTTCTCTGTGAGTAAGTGGTGTGCGTAAGTTCAGATTACGCAAGTGGGCAAAGCAATACATTTTGGCGTAGTCGGTGGCAGGATTCGTAAATTATGCGGGGAGAAACATGTTTAAAAAGGCAAAAAGTGGTTTTAGTTCTTTGGCACCGAGTGAAATCCCTTTAGCCCCCATGCAAATTCCTGGATGGGAGGCGACGCCGTACTCCGCGCTGGCGTGTGAGTATGCTAAAAGCTCAGGATTAAGTGAGAGCTGGTTTGACTGTCTGGGCGATAGATCAGACCACCGATGCTATCGCCCAATCTCATTAATTGATGCATCATGTAAGATTCTGGGTAGGGTCAATTTAGCCAGACTAGAATCATGGGCAGACTCTGTGGGCCTTATTGTGAATTCCCAATATGGATTCAGAAAAGACAAAGGTACTGTCGAACAGTGCCTGAACCTGGCCCTGATCATAGGGAAATACATGAAGGCAAGGAAATCTTCAATTCATCTTGCCTTCATGGACCTCTCAAGTGCATTCGACACTGTGTGTCGGAGCAAGCTGTGGCAAATGATGGAGGTCATGGGTTTCGAGGAACCCTTGGTCACTTTGCTCCGTAGACTCCATGAATCTACTACTGTAGCCATAAGGTTTGGGCCAGGGGGAGAGAAAACTAAGTCTATCCTCTCAACTGAGGGCGTCCGACAAGGATGCATATTAGCTCCTTTTTTATTTCTTGTATACACCAATGGTCTAGAAAAATATCTGTTGGACCACTGTCATGATTTCCCAAAGGTCAACGGCAGGAGCATTCCAATGCTTTCTTACGCCGGCGACACGGTACTCATGACACTCACAGCAAATAGTATGCAGCATTGTCTTGATGCCTTCCACAAATTTATGTTGGACCTAGACCTCAAGGTAAACTTTGCCAAATCCTTTGTTATGGTCTGTGGCCCAAAGGGCACCAAAAGTAGAAAGTTTGTAGTAAGTAACTCCATTATTGAAAAGGTTGAAAATTTTAATTATCTGGGAAACCTTTTTAACAACAAACTAAGCTGGGCCCCGTTAATGAAGACACGAGTTCAGAGTGCTAGTCGCTCAATAGAGGGTCTGTTTCGTTTCTGTGGCAAATTAGGCCAAAAACCTGTCATACATCTAAAAACCTTGTACAAAGCTAAATGTTTGTCGGTTGCTACCTATGGGGCAGGGGTTTGGGGGACCGATAGCCCTGACACGATACAGATTATGGAGAATACATTTTTAAAACGTGTATTGGCTATTCCATCAGGCTCTTCAAACAGATTTGCCCATAACGAAATAGGTCTAACCTATGTGAGTGACATCATTCGCCTTTCCCCTTTATTGTTATGGGGCAAAATATGGCTATCAGAGGACGTACAGCTTACCAGAGATATCCTCCGGGACTGCTTAGAACTGGCAAATATGAATCAGATCCCCTGGCTATCTTATGTAAAAGAAATGCTCCATAGAATAGGCTTGGGAGATATATTTGACAATCCCGAAAATATACAGGGAGATATCAAAACTGTAATTAAAACAAATTATTGGAAATCACCGCTTGCGAACTCCCTGGTTAGCCCTTATGTTCCTAAGGCCACTTTGCAGCACCAGTTTTATCTAACCTTCACAAATCATGTGCAATGGCGATTTTATTTGACAAGGTTTAGGTTACACACCCTGCACTTCCTTTATGCGTTTCCTAAACAGGGGGGCTGGTGCGAGAAACTGCCCCCCTGTCCTTGTAATAACAAAGACAGCCAAAGCACGATGCATATTGTTCTTTTCTGTTCTCTATACAAGGACCCGAGAATCAGGTTTATTAAGCCGATCCTCAAGGAAAAACAACCATGCCATTACAAAGAGGGTTATGATTATTTATTATCTTTGTCATCATCTGGTGTTTGTTGTGCAATGTTAAACTTTATACAAGTGTCACTCTTGATTAGAAAACGGTATGGCTAAATATGGCCCCAAGAAGCTGACCCTTTGATTATGTATATCGTATACTGTTGCATTGTGATTTTCTATTACTTATCTTACCTGCCCTCTAATATATACCCCGGTACGAAGAATTCATGAACCATCTGAATTAATTGAAAGTAAAACTATGGGCTTTATTTGTGATTATATTAACTAATGAATTTTATAGTGTTATAACTGTAAGACTCTCTTTAAAAATGAATTTTAAATTATGTTTGTAAATGTAATTGTTCAACTTTTATGATTCTTTTGTTTTGAATCGAATAACGTTTTTGAAACGAAACGACTGTCTGGGCGAAGCAACGGCAGAAGATGTTTTACATTGTTTACAGAAGGTTCCGGTGGAGAAAGGAAAGGAATTATACACAGTGGGGCGCAGAGGTTGGGCTCTCTTACATGCCTACCGTCAAGTTTTTGACAAATGTTTAACTCTGCAGCGAGAACAGTTGAGCTTAGAAAAACAACTTATTGAAGCCAAGAATCTTTCTACGATGCTTTCATGTCAGAATAAGTTATTACAGGATAAGTTAGAAACATATCAGACGATAGCAGAGAGGGCTGCAGTCCGTGTTGCTGAATACAGATATAGGAAGAGGAGAGGCCGAGTGAGTAAACGGAAGGTTCATTTAGCGATTGCCAAAGCAGGCTTAGATTTCGACCCGTCAACTTGGGACTCCAACATCTGGGAATCATCAGAATTCTCCTCAGAAGGAGAGCTGCCCTTGCAAGAGGAGGGAAAAGACGAGCAAGGAAAAAAGGCTAAGAGAGTGGAAGCACAGCCCATTCTAAGACGTAAACTTCAGATTGCTCCAGGGAACCCGGATGGAGTCATGTTAAATAGTTTGGAGGATTTTACACAGCAAGAGATAAGTGATCTTTTGGCGCGGTTTAGGCAGAAGCCTGGTGAGACGCTCTTAGCTTGGATGGTGCGCCTTTATGATCACGGCGCTTCTGGGGTCATGTTAGATGAGGGGGATGCTGCCAAATTTTGTACTCTCAGTACTGATCCTACAGTGCAGGGATACTTTTGGACTTTCCAGGGTGATGATCAAACAACTCTGTTGCAGTTAGCTGCCCGGGGGTGTGGCCATAGGTACCCCACAGATTCAGATTGGCCTGGGAATGAAAAACCATGGTTCACTCTAAGAGATGCATCACAAAGAATTAAGGAGGAGGGGATGAAGTTAGCTGTTCTGGTAGGTGAGGCGCATAATTTGATGTGTCAGTTGATGACTGTGTCAATGCGAAACAAAATCATTCGGTTGGTGCCCCCTGCATACAAAGCAGTGATAATGACTTTGTTAATTAACCAAACTGGCAACACCATAGGCGAAGTAGTTGAGGCAGTCCGTGAGCTGGGAGAGCTTGGGGAATGGGCCAAGCCAGATAGAGCTTCACGCTCAGAGTCCCGTACTGATAACAACCGAGTGACCAGACGTGATATGTTTCTGGCGCTGTTAAAGGATGGGGTGTCAAGAAGTGAGATTGATGGTATTGAGACCAAAAGCATGTGGGAGATGTACCGTAAGCGAGGATTGGATAGGAAGGAGGGGAGTAGGCATGTGAATAGAAAAGATAACAAGAAAGTGAGTCGTAGGGAATCAGAGCCTGAGGAGAAGCCTGAAAAAGCAGGTCAAGAGAGGGAGAGAGAGAGGGAATCTCAGGTGAGGGTAACGAAAGAGAAAGGTTGGGCCAGAGAATGCACAGATTCAGATGGGGACCGGGATGAGGAGGAGTTGTTCCCTGAGGGTTACCCCACATTGTATTCAGATCTGCGCCGGGACCTGCGCCTGGCAGATGCAGAGATGCGCAGGCGAAAATTAGATTAGGAAATTGGCCAAGCTCCGGTACAGGGATGGGCTCGCAAAGATAATAGACCACATGTGAGGGTTGAGATCTATTGGAAAAATAGGAATGTTCAGGAGGTGCGGGCTTTGGTAGATACTGGAGCGGAGGCCACATTGATACATGGCAATCCACGGAGATTTAGAGGACAATTTTTTACGATCACAGGTTTGGGAGGACAGGAAACCCCGGCAGTGCAAACAGTAATTCAAATGAAAATTGGCAGACTTCCCAAGAGAGCATACACGGTTTTGATTGTGCCTATTCCTGAGTACATTATTGGCATTGACATTCTGAAAGGTATGACCCTATACTTAGATGATGGATGCTATCAGTTTGGGTCAAAGCAGTACTTATCAGTGGCTGCTGTGAGGGTGGGGCGCTTGAAGATTCCCCCAGTGAAGGTGCCCCAAGCAACAAAAGTGGTTCACATAAAGCAGTACAGGATCCCAGGGGGACATGATGAGATTACCGCAACCATTCGGGACATGGTGGAGGCGGGGGTGGTGAGACCAATTACCACGGCGTGGAATAATCCTGTGTGGCCCTTGCGCAAACCTGACGGAAGCTGGCGCATGACAGTTGATTACCGCAAGCTTAATAAGCATACGCCCCCGTTGACAGCCGCGGTCCCAGACACCATCACTTTGATTGAAAAAATTCAGAAACACAATGGGACATCGCATGCGGCACTTGATATTGCCAATGCTTTTTTCACAATTCCAATTGCCCCTGAGTGCCAGGAACAATTTGCGTTCTCTTGGAATGGTAGGCAGTACTGCTTTCAATCTCTTCCTATGGGGTATTTACATAGTCCCACGATCTGTCACCGGCTGGTGGCAGAGCATTTGGACGAGGTGGCAGTTAGTCTGGAGTTCAACTTTGTCATTACATTGATGATGTGTTGGTTCAAGGAGAGACCCAAGAACAGGTGCAGGCTCAACTAGACAGAGTGGTAGAGCACTTGCAAAGCAAAGGGTGGGTGAATAACCCCGAGAAGGTGCAGGGACCCTCTCAGAGTGTGAAGTTTTTAGGCATTCAGTGGCATCAGGGACACAGGGAAGTGCTGCCAAAAGTTAGGCAAAAGATCAAAGAGTTTGCAGTGCCAAAAAATAGGAAGGAAGCGCAGCGTTTCATTGGATTGTTTGGTTTTTGGAGGCAGCACATTCCCCATTTGAGTCAGATTTTGGCCCCTCTGTACAAGGTTACGCGGAAGAAGCATGAGTTTGAGTGGGGTGAGGCACAGCAAAAGGCATTTGAGTCAGCAAAAGAGGCAATACAGCGTGCCTTGGATTTATGGCCCATACAAGAGGGAAGCATTGATTTAAATGTAACTGTCCAGGATCAATATGCAACCTGGAGCCTGTGGCAAAAGCAGGGGAGACAGAAAGTGCCTCTAGGGTTTTGGACAAAGAAATTACCTGATGCTGGAGAGCGGTATACTCCTTTTGAGAAGCAGTTATTGGCATGTTATTGGGCTCTGGTGGATACCGAGCAGTTGACCCTAGGGCACAATGTGTTTTTGAGACCTGAGATACCTATCATGCAATGGGCAATGAGCTCACCCAAGACACACAGGATTGGGCATGCACAGGAGGCTAGCGTCATAAAATGGAAGTGGTATATACAAGACAGGGCATGAGTGGGTCCCAAGGGGACTGCAGTGCTGCATGAGCAAGTGGCGCAGACTCCCATAGCAGATGCAGAAATGTTGCAAGATGTACCTACAGTGCAAGAGTCCCCGGTGAAATGGGGTGGGCCTTTTTCAGAGTTGTCCGCGGAGGACAAAAAGCATGTGTGGTTTACAGATGGCTCAGCCAGATATGTGGGGACCAAAAGACATTGGAAGGCAGTGTCGTATAATCCAGTGACCAAAAAGTTGTTGTCAACTACTGGAGAGGGAAGAAGTAGTCAGTTTGCAGAATTGTATGCGGTTTACCAGGCATTAAAGCAAGAGCTCCCTGGTACATGTCACATTTACACTGATTCATGGTCTACCGCCAATGGGTTAGCCACCTGGCTTCCCATATGGCATGCTCACAATTGGATGATTCACAACAGGGAGGTCTGGGGAAAGGAGTTGTGGCAGGAAATTTGGGAACTGTTGTCCCAGAGTACAGTTACAGTGTATCATGTTGATGCTCATTGCCCGACTGACTCACTAGAGCGTTGGTGCAATTCCTTTGCAGACCAAGAAGCGAAGATTCATGAAGCTGAGTTGGAGACGCAGGATTCTGACTTGGTGGGCATGGCTAAATGGGCACACCAGAAAAGTGGACATTTGGGCGAGCGAGCCACTAGCAGGTGGGCTGAAAGTAGAGGGATGTATATTCCCTTAGATTTAATTAAAACTGCAATCATTCACTGTCCTGTTTGTCAGCATACTCAGCACAGACCAGTCCCACAGGTAGTGAGAGGCCAGTTAGGCAGAGGGAAGTTACCAGGGCAGATATGGCAAATTGATTTCATCGGGCCAATGCCAATGAGCCGAGGATGTCAATATGCCTGCACGGTGGTGGATACCTATTCTGGTTATCTCATTGCCTTTCCATGCAAGAGAGCAACCCAGTCTAACACTCTGAAAACATTGAATTTGTTGATCTTATACTACGGAAATCCTTTGCAGGTCCAAAGTGACAACGGGTCCCACTTCAAGGGAAAGATGGTGCAAGATTTTTGTGTACAGCATAACATTGAGTGGATCTATTACATACCCTATTACCCACAGGCAGCAGGTTTGATTGAGAGAATGAATGGTTTGCTGAAAGAGCAGTTGAAAAAATTGTCTGATGGGTCATTGAAGGGGTGGAGGGATCACTTGTCTGAGGCATTGCAGATTTTAAACAACCGACCCCTTGCTGATGCAGAGACTCCTTTGATGCGCATTTTGACCCCAGCTTTGCAGATTAAGCCCCATGTGGCCACAAACACGATTCTGTATTGGGAAAAAGCTCCTGGAGCTTTAGCTCCATATCGTGCCACACCAGAAGCTGCCGGTCTTGATTTACATGCTTTGAAACTCCATCGATTGCAACCACGAGACATTACCTTGATTGAGACAGGAATTGGAGTTCAAATTCCCCCAGAGCATTTCGGGCTAATCGCCCCTCGATCTGGGCTTGCCCTTAAAGGCATCCAGGTTTTGGGAGGGGTGGTCGATGCCGATTACCAGGGGGAGATCAAAGTTATCCTATTGAACAGTGGAAACAATGATCTGATTGTGCAACCTGGTGACCGTGTTGCCCAAATGGTCATCATGCCGGTGTATGGAGGAAATGTCATGAAGGGGACGGCCCCAGCCCTTCTAACTGTGCGAGGAAAGGGCGGGTTCGGATCTACTGACAAGAACCCAGGGGCAAAATTGTGGGTGGAGTCCCCAAACAAACCTCCTGAACCTGCAGAATTGATCGCTAAGGGCAAGGATAACATCCTAGTCATCATGAAACCCGGACAGGAAAAGTGGGAAAATGTACCAGCTGAAAAATGTTATTTGCAAGAGTGATTATACCAGTCTGTTTTCTTTTTCTAGATCACAGTATGGCTTGCCGCTGCGATGCTTGCGCTGTGTGGTCAGTGTTTGGGCGTGTCCGGAGGGGTCCGGGAGGGCCCGGGGATGCCGAAGGGGATCAACCGCCCGAGTCGGATGACAGCACTGTTGCAGCAACCGGATAACATCTGGACCTACTTGGCCGGGAACGTGCTGAACACTTCCCACTTCTGTATGAGAAATCTTCAGAGTACAGCTGATATGATATCAACGTGTCTTGTTGCCGTACCTACCCCGGCACAGGTGCTTCTGCACATTTTCAACCAAACTAACTTTGATGGGGTAGTGGAGGAAAGTGATGTTCAAACACATCTGAGTCTTTATGAGTACTGTCGCTTTTGCCCAGAGGCTACAGATAGCCTCTGGAGGAACATGACAAGTATTGTCACCTACAATATCTCTACTGGAGACATTTGCTATCAATTAACTTGTGACCCTACCAAGATTGGCAAGTGTGGCCAATTAAAACTAGAGAAAAGCAAACAATTGACCCCTGATCAACAAACATTATGTCAGTCACGACATGACAGTTTTTGTAGTAATGTTACCAATTATATGGTTTGTAATCACACAGTATTAGCCGCTAGCCATGTTAACCATGTGAAATTACCTAAAGAATGGTTGTTCTCGTGTGGTAATATTTCATACACTTACATACCAGCTAACATAACTGGAGGACCTTGTGCCTTATCACGATTAAGTCTTATGCTTTTTCCCATGCATTCGGTTACACGTATTCGCTCTTCTAGAGCCGCTATTCAATTACCTGAGGATTGTGACTCCGATATTGATTTGCTTTCTAGAACAGAATATACTAGTTTGGCCCTTTCCATTGTGGGAGTGCCAGGACTGTCGGTTTATAATGCCAGAACAATTGCTAAGCTTGCCTGTTTAATTGTAAAGAATCTTAATCACACTTCTGCCACTTTAGCTGAATTATTATTAGATGTTCAAGGAATCAGAAAAGCTGTTTTGCAAAATAGGGCCGCTGTGGACTATTTGTTGCTAAAACATAACCACGGTTGCGAAGACTTTGATGGCCTATGTTGTTTTAATTTATCTGACCATTCTACATCTATCCATGCACATATTAATGCTTTGAAAGATTTAGTGAAAGGGGTTACCCAAGACGTTGACCAAGGATGGTGGGATTGGTTGTTTGGGTGGCTGCCTAATTTTGGACAGCTTCGGTATATCTTGGGTGTTATTATAGTCATTATTTGTGTTTTTATCTCAGTATGTTGTTGCATTCAATGCATTCCTAATCTTTTCTCCCTTTTTCGTCCCAGATCCATGGTATTTAGACCAATGGGGTATGATGGGTGAATCGAAGGTCAAGGGGTGGAATGTGTTGCATTTGCCATTTTAAACGTGCTAAATCATATGTTGACCTCGATTCCATGCAATGCTCTGATCTTCCATTTTGTTGCATCGCACTTCCATCTTGAGCTGCTTTGACCTGGAGTTACACTTTAGCAGTAACATAAACATGTTATTCACGTAAACCAGTACAAGCAGGTGCGAGGCATCTCGTGAGGATGCCTCGTGAGGTTATGTTATACCTTCAGAGTGTTTTCACGCATTCCATACTTATCGCTAGGACAGAGGGAGGATGGCCGTGCCAGTCTCCAAGGCCAGAGAGTGGGAAAGGAATGTCTTTTGCCTTGACACCGCCTTAACAGAATCTGGCCAGGTCTGTCTGGGTGGGTCTGATGCAGAGATGGGGGCCAGCACTTGTGAATAGATGGGCGAGAGCGCCTGCTAGAGGCTTCTCGAACAGGTTGATTTAAGCTATAAAAAGCGGGGTCTGTGGGGTGGAGCTCAGGAACTCAGTCTTGGAGTGGACGCACTCGCGGGACAACTCTCTTGCCCGAAGAGATTACTCCCTGAGCTGCCGGTCTGCGGGTTCCCGACCTGGTGTTCAGTGCTTGGCCTAGGGATGTTAAAGTCTCCGGTGCTGCAAATGAATCTGGTGAGGTGCTTTGTACATTAACTGTTTATATACCTGTATTCACAGTTTCATATTTATGTATATAGTGTGGTGTATTCATTGTTTATTGCCTTTCACTCTGTGCCTAAGACTTTCTTAGTTGCAGTGACTTATTACCTTTGCCTACAATATTAATAAAGCTCATTTTTACCTCCAGTGGAGTGTTGGAGTTTCTCTGTGAGTAAGTGGTGTGCGTAAGTTCAGATTACGCAAGTGGGCAAAGCAATACACACAGACACTTAAGAAAAAAGTATTTGCTTGCACAAGGCCACTGCATAAAATAAAGTTACTAAAATTAACTCACTGAACCTATAATGTTTACAAAATCATACATGCTGAAATCACAGGCGGGTGCGTAAACACATAAGGTAACATGCACGCAAACACACACCAGAAGCTCAAACATATGCAGAAAACATGCACACTCACACAAACGTTTCACACACACACGACAGAAGGCAGGAAGGTTTAGAAGGTAATTGGACCCAGAGCAGGGAGAGTGGACCGAGCACAACGAGTTGCAACACAGCCGTGGAACAAAAGCTTGGCCACCATGTCAACAGATGAAAGGAAACCTGATCCAAGACATAATAACTGTGCCCTAATGCACGTAATAGCATAAAACAAAAGTGTGTATGTGCACCTCCAAGACGAGACAGCAGCTGCCAGAGTCCCTTGCCTTCTATGGCGGTGAGAGGTGTTTATTGACAGAATTGTGAGAAGCAGCTGATGTAAACAAGACTAAAGAATTCTGATGACCTGCTGCATAAACTACAAAGTAGCAAAGAATAGTATCTCTCACAACGTGTTTTAAAAAAACTGAACACTCCAGAGGGCAGCAGAATGAGTCGGGGCATCGCATCGCTAGACTGATTGGCAAGAAATTCCGTAAAAAAAATTTTTTTAAAAACAAGCAAGAGCTATCAGATGTATGCAGGAACAGGCTGCCAGATGGTGCGAAAGATAGCATTTACAAAACCGTGTTTGAAGCAGCCAGAAAGGGCATGGCGGACCGCAGGCTTGTCAACGAGCTCTGCTCTTCATCATGTCTGTCACTGCTGCTGCCTGCCCGCAAGCTTTTACTGCCAGCTGCTACAAGCAAATGCATACAAACATATACACAGACACACGCACACACATACACACAGGCGGGTGCGTAAACACATAAGGTAACATGCATGCAAACACACACCAGAAGCTCAAACATATGCAGAAAACATGCACACACACACACACAAAGGTTTCACACACATACGACAGAAGCCAGGAAGGGCTGTGGCATGGGTGACCAACCTGCCGTTTCTGCTAGTGCCGGGCCTCACATTGCATCACATATTCGGCCGAAACCACAGTGTAATTAAATTAAGCATGTTCTACTCATGGAGTTCACACAGATCACTGCAAGGCCTTCTCTGGTATGTGATGCCAGATTAGCGCGGGAGATGCTTCCAATGAGTTTCACAATTCACTGTAAACACATTTTAATGAAATGTGAGCATACTTCGCAATGGGGGCACTGGTGTACAGTGTTGATAATGAAAACACAATATTTAATTATTTTTTGCTGTATAAACCATCGCATTGCGACCTCGTGCATGCAAGTTCTTTACGCTTGTACATAGGCAGGTGAGTTAGAGGTGAAAGTTTGTAGTATGACAGACTGAGTTGTGGCGGAGTTTTTTACTCTATGTCTGAAGCATCGAAATACAGAAATTTAAACAAGATTAATTAACAAGTTACAAAAGAATAGCATGGCAGCTATTTTTAGTGCTGAGGCTGCTGCGATGTTAAACAAGCTGTCGCACCGGGAAGTGAAGTGAATAAATTAGGGGAGGAGAAATGCCTGAGGCAGAGAGCAGAGCACACGCTGGGGGATGCCTGTGGGAGGGAGGCTGGTGGGAAGAAACACCAAAATGACGCACGATTACTCTGATTCCTATTGGTATTTCCCGTGAAAACAATGTGAAACCATGTAGTTTTTAACAACATAATCCAAGAAACGGAACAAAATCAGTGCGCAGAACGCAGCAAGCTCTCTAGGAAAACAATATCCGTTGAAAACACAGTGTTCTTAATGAAAACACAATAATTCATTATTTTATGCTGTGAAAACCATCGCATTGCGACCTTGTGCATGCAAGTTCTTTACGCTTGTACATAGGCAGGTGAGTTAGAGGTGAAAGTTTGTAGTATGACAGACTGAGTTGTGGCGGAGTTTTTTACTCTATGTTTGAAGCATCGTAATACAGAAATATAAACAAGATTAATTAACAAGTTACAAAAGAATAGCATGGCAGCTATTTTTAGTGCTGAGGCTGCTGCGATGTTAAACAAGCTGTCGCACCGGGAAGTGAAGTGAATAAATTAGGGGAGGAGAAATGCCTGAGGGAGATAGCAGAGCACACGCTGAGAAGCTTGTGGGAGGGAGGCTGGGCTGCCTTTGATGTGGTAATGCGAGGCAGGCAGGCAGGCGGCTGGTGGCATTGTGCAGACGCTTTTTAGGGCTTGCGCTTGCTCAATGACCTAAAAAGCACATGCACTGCATGGAATCGCCAGTGGAATCGTGCTTGGTTGAACTCTGGATAAGCCACTATAGAGCTTCGCCAGCTATGCGCAAGCGCATCAGCAGGCGAGCCCTAAAAAATAGATTAGTCATTTAAATGGCTTGGGCAAAAGTCATCCTGATTCCTTTGGATAATACCCTCACTTGCCATCCTTTGGAGGAAGTATCTGTGAGAAGTTGGCCTGATATTCAGTGTTCACTATTCTAGTGATCACTATGTATCAGTCCAAACAACCCTTATGGTGATTGGTTGTAAGTCAACCGATAGACCAGCTATCCTAGTAGCATGGACAAGAGCAGTCTTCGGGCTAAACTCTAGAGGGCGTGTTAAGCCAGCTGTTATACCATCACATATACCCCTTGAACACCAAGTGAAAGGACACCACACAAGTGTTATGAAAATAAACAGTTAAGTTGCACAATTTACACAAATGCCCGAGGGGCACGAAAAACCATATACTATGAAAGTGGAATGCGAAATTACTAGCAGGTAAGTACTGGACTAATAGGCTTTGGAATCGCTAGGACTACGTTACTGAACCTTCAGATTACTAGTAGGAGGCCTAGGGGACTCGGGTGCAGAGTGTGCACTCTCACGCGGGATGCGGGACAAAGTCTATGGAGGCTAGTATAAGCAAAGTTAGTGTTCTCGGGCGAACCCGACTAGGTAGGTTGAAAACGAAAGTGGATCTGGACCCTTGGATAGTGAGGCTATGCTGGGGCACAGAAATGCCGAAGTTACCTAGCCCAGGGGCTGCAGCTGCATAGGTCTGAAAAGACGTCGGGAATCCTCGTTGACGAACCAGGAGCCTAAAGAAAGAGTTGCTGGCAGGCGACCAGTGAAGATTGTTCGAAGTGATCCAAGCCTGGATCGAAGATGGATGACACCTGAAAGCAGAGGGGACCAAGTTCTTAATCACTAGCCAGTGATCAGATGGGCACCAGGATGGCACCGGATGGTAGTCACCTCGAACAGGTGAGTGGGCGACGCTGGGCTCTGCAGTCTCACGGACCAGGAGGCGTTGTCGGCGACCAGGATGGAGGTGCGAGCTGTCCCACGATGGTTGATGCTGTCGACGTCGCTGGACCCAGGATTGGGGCAACAAGTCTTGGCAAATTCAAGCCCACGCGGTGGACCTAAAATGGCGTCTGGAGTGGACCAGGAGGGTCCGGGGTGCTCCTCTTTTGGAAGGGAGCAAGGGCCAGTTTGGAGCAACCAGACCAGCAGTGTTGTCGTCGTCGGTCGTCGTCGGGAAGGCCACAAGCCAGCGGGCTAATAGCCAGACAACGCAGTGAGCAGCAAAAAGCAGAAGGGCCCCACGCAGATCTCGTGGATGCTGGGGGGCTGGACTTCGGTGCTGGAGCTGCTCAGGGTCGGGGCTTCTCGGACCCCAAAGCACTCACCAGAGGATCCCTTGGCGGTCGTGCTGGATAGAAGTCGTGCAGTTCTGATGATGGCCGGTCCCTCGAGGTCTCGTCGCACCTACGGTTCTCAGCTTAGCTGTAGAGGTAGGTAGAGGTCAGAGGTGCCAGGGAAGCCGGGTCTCGTCGAGCTGGTCAGTCGGATTCCGGAGGAAGGACGTGCAGCAAACCGCAGTGTTCTTAGATGGTGCCTGCGGATGCAGGGTGACTACTCCTTAGCCACAAGGGAGAAATCTTGAGAAGAAGTCGAGAGTTCCTTTCGTAGAAAGTAGTTTCTTGATTCAAAGATGATCTAATTTGGAAGGGTCCCCGCTCCTGCCTTTATCCTAAAGAAAGGGGTGGGTACGCGACTAGGTCCTGCCCTAGGGGTGGGACCAGGAAGGGGGGTGGTTACACCCCTCTCCCATGCCGGACTTTCCCCAGGCCAGGGGCTGGTGTGCCCCTGGAACTGGTTCTAGCCGGCAGATGCGTAGTGAGCACCGGGGTGCCACTTGCAGTCACCTTCCTGTAAAGCCCTGCCTACCCAGGATACACAAAACCCTGTCTGGGATGGTGCTAGCACCGCCCCTGACAGGAAACCCTTTGTCCAAGCTCCCCTCACTAGAAGGACTCCCAGCTGCAGGGGGTCAGACTCGTGTCTGTGGTGGCAACATCCATTTTGTGATGCTGAGGCTCGAGTTAACTTTAACCGGGGTTCACAGTTACATACATGTCGTGTCCCTCTAGAAGGGTGGAATGCTAACCCTGTCGCCAGAATTGGCAAGGGGTTAGTATTCCAATTCGTATGGCACCTTACTCGACATGTTTTGATAAAGCGATACCAAAGATAGCATTTAACCGCGAGGATTATAATGCACTTAAGAGTATATGGTATGCGTTATCATGGAACAGCTATTAGGACTTGGTTCCGCAAGCTGCAAACGGGCTCAGATCATGCCAGAGCACCACTTCACACGATTCCAAGCACTCTGCCTTCAGGATTGTCAAGTCCTGCCATAGGAGTGACTGATAGGAATCTGTGTGTCCATTTTAGGGTTAGATATAGGTATACTATATCTAAAGCAAAGGGTGATTACACCACCTTGCCCCAGCTGTCGTGCAGCCAGTTGTGTCAGATTTAGATGGCCATCCAGGGGTGGCATAATTCATGCTTCAGCCCCTGGTAGGCCCTGGGTACACCTATGCCCTGAGTTACAGGGTCTGATAAGGTGGCCCAGTACCAATTGGAAATGTACCTAAGGTACATGGAATCCATTTTAGAGAGAGAGCAGTAGGCCTGGGGTCCTGATTGGCAGGGCCCCAGGTCAACTAAGTCGGAAAACCAGCAAAACACCAGGCAAAAAGTTGGGGGCAACCATAGTCAGGTATCCACCTTCCTACAGTATCCAAGAGTGAGACTGATCTATAGTTGGTGGGGTGGGATTAATCACCCTTTTTTAATATAAGCTTTACAATACTCCCTAACAGGAGTCGGGGCAAAGCATTCTCGTAACCTACCAAAAGAAGGAACTTTGTAACGAATCACACCACACGGGATCTCATTTATTAGGTTCACTTGGTGCCTGCATATTAAACTTTTAATTACTCAATTATTTTATTCAGGGGACAGGTTTCCTGTAGATGTAGCAGCACAGGAGCCGAGTTCAGAGACATTTTAAGGCATGGGCAAAGTAGGCAATAGCCAAGGGCCCCTGCCTTCCAAGAGGCCCCCTGGAAATGTGAACTATTTATCCATTTAATCCGTCAGTTCTCTTTTCTAATCTAAACCTGTCTGCCTTACTTATGACTCTGTCTCTCTACGCAGTGTAATTTAAGGGATATTTGGGGTCCCAGGCAATATATAATTCAACAATGATTACCATATCATTTTGTATCTTTGGTATAATGTGTTCGTGAATAAGAAGGAAATTGGTAACAAAATTCTAAGTTTTTCTGTACATGTGCTTCTAAAGTATGTCTTGCCCAGGGCCACCAAAATTCTTAAAATGACACTGACCAGGTTATAAGCTCAGCCCTGCTGGACATGGTTAACTTCATCCTCTTTTTTGTAAACAGCAAATATATAGTTACGTTAACATTCGAGAGGAACAACACACTCAAGACAACTGGCTGACACTGTGGTTACCAAGTTCACTAAAGGCAAAAAACGTTTTGTAGTTCCATTTTACGAGTTGGGCGCATTTCCTGCAGCATGCATAGTATATACAATTATAGATGGGTGACAGTGAATTACGGGGTTGTTTTTCACTGAGGGGTTCTGAGTGACATCGAATAGACAACAAGAGAGAAGCTCAAGTTGCCTATGATGTCACTGAGAACCCTGAGAATCACTGATATTTGAAATAACAACATTCTTCAGACTGAGCTCTTTTAATTCCTGATGATTGTTATCTGTAATTTGGACTGTCTTCCTATCTGAATATGTTGATTGAAAGGTTAGAGGCTTTGGAACTAGGGTCAATTGGAAAAAAGCATGTTTTTTTAAAAAGCCTCGCTGGACCCACCTATTAAGTCACCTTTGAGCCCTTGCCACTTGGGCACTCCCTGTTGCTTTACCCCGCTCATTGCCCCACCTGCGTTCCAAACCCCATCTGGTCCATTTTTAAGGTCTAGCCTAGGCAGAGCATGCGCTGTCTCTTAAGACATGCTGTAATCACTTTGTGAGCTTACATCCCGCCCATTGTCTCTTTATTCCTCACTTCAATTGTCCTTCAAAAAGGCTTCCTCGAAGCCATCTCCTAACCTATAAAAAATTTGTGAAAAACAGAGCTGTCCCCATGTTGAAACTACAGTCGAGCTGGGAACATGATCTGTGGTAGATAGATGATGAGGACTGGAGAGAAGCGCTCGCTTCCCCCAGGGAAGTGGCGATTCCTATGCGGTTCCGACTGGTCCAGCTTAAAGTGCTTCACAGGGTCTATTCTGATGCTAAATTATTGTTCAGGTTGGGTAGGAGGTCGGACCCGCTCTGCCTCCGACGATGCAATCAGACTGGTACATTCACACACATCATCTGGGTCTGCCCTCTCATACAAAAGTATTGGACAGATGTCACCCCACAACTAACCCGGGCGTGTGGCACAACTATTCAACCTTCCCCCAAACTCTGTCTCCTTAATATTTGGGAGGCGACTGACCTCTCGCAGACGGAGCAATCGTTGGCCATGATGGGATGGGCTATAGCTAAATGTAATATCGCCCAGAAGTGGTGGCTGGTCACGATGCCACGGGTAAGGGACTGGGCGAACGATATGGACTATGCCATGATTGCCGAAAAAACGGTGTTCAAGGGGAGGGGTTGCCCCAAAAAGTGGGACCACAAATGGGGGAAGTGAAACAAATATAGGGGTGATATTTGCATTTCTCCCACAGTGGAATTGAGAAAGGAGAGACGAACATTGATGAATAGGCTGGGAGGGACTGTGGAGACCTCCATTTTGGGTAGTCAATATTAGGAAGTCTCTGTAATTAGACCGAATACTTGTTTCCTCATACTCTTGACCCTGCGATGATGGTGTAATTATAACGGACGAGACAATCTCTGGAGTTAGCGGAATTTGTACACTTTGATCCTGAATGAGTAGCGAAGCAATGTCATGATCTTATTTTGCCTTGCCAAAGTTGAATGTACACTGCCTTGAACGGATGCATTTTTGTTATCAATATAAATTGTTTAAAAAAAGGCTTCCTCATTAGTGGTTAATCCTACCTCAATGTCCCGCCTTGTTGTCATATGTATACTCTCATGGAGCGTCTTAATGTGTTGTATTTCTGGAACTCTTTTTTCCATTCACTCCCTTTCTTCGAGCTCCGGTATGTTGTTCTTGCTCCAGTGCGCTCCAATGGTGGTCATCGGCACTGCAAAAATTCCTGCTCGTGTTAAACATGGTATTGCGCACAGGTCTATCTGTAGAACCCCCGCACAGAGCTGCCTACATAAACCATAGTTTTAATTATTAGTCAAATCCCCAGTCATTGTTACTGCAATGATTCCTGCTCATGTCAAACACAGTATTGCACACAGGTCTTTCTGTAGAGTCCCCCACAATGAGCTGCCTTCATAAAGCATAGTTTTAATTATTTGTCAAATCCCCAGTCATCATCACTGCAACGATTCCTGCTCCCATCAAACCTTGTATTGCGCTCAGGTCTTTCCACACAACCCCCAACACGGAGCTGCTTCCTTTAAGCATACTTTATATATCTAGGTTTTCAAAGAACAGGTTTAGGTAGCGTGTATAAGGGCCAATGGCACCACAGCACGCAATTACATTACGTTGTTTACAACAACAAAAATTAACACATGAAGATTAAGTGAGTTAGCCCAGATTACAAGAGCTTTATCTGCTGAGGCATAATGTCACAGTATATGGGCACTTTTCTCGCTGTGCCCTGATCCCACCCTTTTTCTGGTTGGTTGTATTATCACTGAGGGACATACGCTGAATTCCCGCCATTCTCAGTCTGAACATTTGCCAAGATGGCGACTCTCACCTGAAGATTGAGAGGAAATCAGTGTTAACCTTGTTTCACAATGTGCAGGTGCATTCACATAGCTACTGCAAAACCTGGATGAATTATAGGCAGACGGCTCCACAAAAGAACGAGTTCCCTTTTATTGCACAGTGTTTCTCCTGAGATCTTTTGCTTTACAGTGACTAAAGCGTTTTAGTGCCATAAAGTTATATCTTTTTTATCTATCGATCCTAGAGGCTTCCACCATCTTGGATCGGTAAATTTTAATAAAATGGAACATGTATCATTCCTTATGTGAAAGCATGCATGGTGAACTGTGTGCATCCATGCATCATCACGCATGAGTGTACAGGGACGTACTTTGCTGTCAGTGTGGCTTTTTTACTTTTTTTTGCCAGTGATACATACTATCTGCAGAAAGCATTTTGATTCCTGCTAATGCTGCACAATATTCACATAAAACATTAGCAAAACGTATAGGTCACTAAGGCGAGACCTATTGACATCATCAATGTTGTTTGTAATTTTGCACCACGTAATGAGCTTACAATGCGCATTCAAAGTTTAAGTGACAGATAAAGTAGTAATAAGAATAATGAAGCAAAATTGAAGAAAAATGGTGAGGAGTAAAATGATCCTTGGACTGATGAACATTTTTTCATTTGCTTGACAACAAATACATTAATAAATACATAGGGCAAAAAAGCCACATGTGGAAGGGATTTTCTCAAAGTACAAAAATCCCAAGCCTGATTATTAGCTAATTTATAAAAGATGACCACTAGAGAAGAGCAGTTCACCAAGAATATTTATTAGTACATTTGTCCCAGCCAACTTACTTTGTGCAGGCAGCTAGAGTACTCTGCTGTGCACAGGTCCTGTTGGCGTATCCTAAAGTGATAAACTTTTTTCGACAATGAATAGAGTGAGGTCCAGTCCGAGAGTGAAATTGCTTTGTTATATTATATTATTTTAAAATATATTATATTATATTAAAATATATTATAATATATTAAAACATATTATATTGTATTATATTATATTAAAATATATTTTCAATTAAAATATATTATATTATGTTATATTATAATATATTAATATGGGATAAAGTACCCACTGCCATATATTTTATGGACATTGAAAATCACAGAGAAGTAACATGGCCAAATAGAGTAATGAAGCGGTACAAAAGGGGGTGGTGATGGACGGAGTATCTGAACCAATCAAACACTCACACCCAATCAACAGATCTGGGTTTAATCCATCAACGTTCTTTAGCCCACTCTGCCACCCCAGTTCAGACATGGCCATGTGCAAATCAGTCTGACCCTGTGCCTCATGAGAACAGTCCAGCCCGAACTGCCAAGCCATGCCCTCCCTGGACCGGAAACAAGCTTCTGAGGATCAGTTTCTGGCATTACAGCCGTCTTCAGCCAAGCTTGCTTGAATCCAGTGGCAAAGTGAGCAAGGGACTCACGTCTGAGCATACCCTGCCAACTTATGGTGAAAAAAGCGGTACAAAAGGGGGTGGTGATGGACGGAGCATCTGAACCAATCAACTGGGGTGGCTTGGTGAGCAAAATAACGATGGATTAAACCCAGACCTGTTACTGGGGGTGAATGTTTTGCCATTGTGTAACATTCCGTCCATCATCTTGTGTGTTTTGCTGTTCACCCCATGTGAGAAGGGTATGCCCAGACGTGGGTCCCGTGCTCACTAAGCCATTGGAGTCAAGCTAGCCTGGCTGAAGACGGCAGATAGACAGAAACCGGCCCTAGGATGCTTGATTCCGGTCCAGGGAAGACATGGCTTAGCAGTTTGGGCTGGACTGTTCCCATGAGGCACAGGGTCAAGACTGATTTGCATATGGCCATGTCTGAACTGGGGTGGCTTGGTGAGCAAAATAACGATGGATTGAACCCAGATCTGTGACTGGGGGTGAATGTTTTGCCATTGTGCAACATTCGGTCCATCATCTTGTGTGTTTTGCTGTTCACCCTATGTGGGAAGGGTATGCCCAGACGTGGGTCCCGTGCTCACTAAGCCACAGGAGTCAAGCTATCCGGACTGAAGATGGCTGATAGCCAGAAACCGGTCCTAGGATGCTTGATTCCGGTCTAGGGAAGACATGGCTTAGCAGCTCGGGATGGACTGTTCCCATGAGGCACAGGGTCAAGACTGATTTGCATATGGCCATTTCTGAACTGGGGTGGCTTGGTGAGCTAAATAACGATGGATTGAACCCAGCTCTGTGACTGGGGGTGAATGTTTTGCCATTGTGCAGCATTCCATCCATCTTCTTGTGAGTTTTGCAAATAGAGTAATGAGGCAAAAGACCCAGGTCCTTTATAAGGTGGTGTAATTCTGAGGTGACTTGCAATATCCTTATCAAGTACAGAAGGATGTAATGTATTCCTTATTATAAATACATGGTCTCACTGTCACCTCTTAGAGACTGATACTAAGATATACTAGAGCTTAAAATACAATTTTCTGACGTATTTCCTGCCGAAAAAAAGCAGGGATTAAGTTCCCTTTGTTATTAAGTGTATGCAACAAATCCTAGTGAAACCATTCAATCATATGCCATGTGCCAGAAGTATCGGCTGTTTACACCGGGTTGAAAAACGGGCATGTATGCCACTGTTTAGTAGTTGTGTACTGGTCCTGTCACACAAAACCATTGTGGGGTGGAACACTCGTCCACTTTATAGTGGGTACAAACATGTGATGCTGGATAAAAGATTTACACTGGAATGTGAATGTGAATGTGGGGCTGCAGTTTTAGGATCTTGAGCCACAAACCCAAGTGAATGTGGGAAGTGGTCAGGGAGAAATGCAGGAAAGAGGGAAGGAAGTAATAACTACATGCCAGATGAGCACAAGATATACTGAGCCGTGGATGCTGCTACTGGGCAGTAGTGGTGGGGCGGGGGTGAGTTAAAAAAAAGAAAAGAGAAAAGAAAGAAAATTCCACTTACCTTACCGGCGGCCGCCTCTCCTCCGTCCTCTTCGGTCGACAAAGCAGGAAGGATCCAGGCTCCCAGACTCCCCTAGCCAATCACTGTGCTGCATTACAGCAGTGTTGTGATTGGTCTGAGTGCTGTGGTTTGGCGCGCAGCGAGGGACTGGGAGGCTGTGCATGTTCTCCACCCACGCTGTGCAATCCAGCTGGTGGAGAACATGCAAAGTGCTCTTGACGGTTTGGCCAGCCCAAGACAGCTGACCAAACTGCCATGCGCACTTAAGAGAGTGCCCACCACTCCTTGCTCTGCGGGCAGCACAACCCCGCCTGCCCCTTTACAGAGCCAATAGTGAAAAATAAAATTGTCACATTGTTATTATCATTTTAATTTTTCTGTGGGGCGGCGGTCCTCTGCCTTAGCGGAGGAGCCACCGCTGATACAGAGAGAGCTAAACTTGAATGGCCCTGAAGAAATTAATCAGAAAGAAACGTGTTGGCTACTACGCGTTGAGCAGTTTTAATAAAGCAATGCTGTATTTGCAATAATAAAGGATTGGAATGTTTTGACATATTAAGGACTCTTGAATCGTAACTCTGACAGATCTCTGAACCATGAGGAGTTCACCCAGTAGAAAGGGAGAGTGCTAACATCGTTCAGCTCACACATGGAGAGATGAATCTGCTTTTCAATTTGTCGTTCTTCGGGATACTGAATTCTGTCCAATATGATGTGTCGTTTAACAGCAATGAGAGATATCAAACACATTTTTTTAATTCTAAAAGCGATTTTAGTCCTAATTCTCCAAGATCTTCACCATAGAATTTGGTTCTTCCCATTCCGAAAAACCAACCTATGGCTAATGGTTCACCATCAGACCTATAAATGACTTGGTATTGTAATGGACTAACACAACCACACGTATGTTGATAAACAAAGAGGGGATGTAGCATACATACAAACATGTTGTACCTAAAATGACAGAGATTTAAAATCAATTGAGTGGAATGTATATTTCCCATTGACTTACATTAAAGTAGAGGAGATTTTAGGCAGGAGACAGTTGAAATAAAGCCATTTTTGGCTTAGAAAATCAAGAGTGCCCCGCTTCAATCAGGTCTGTTGACATGTATGGATGTAATGTTGTCACTTTTCCAGCATGCCTCATTAAACGGCTAGAATGTTGCACTTCCTTGTGAGGGTGCATAATGAAGCTTAGTGAAAGGTAGAAGCAAATGAGTGTAACAACAACATTTTGGTGATTACCTCAAAGTATTACAGACACTACTTCTAGTCCTGAACCTTTCACGTACAAATCATTTTCAGGTGTGTTTATCAAATGTGTTCAATACAAACAGGACAACGTCAATACTCAAACTGCAATAGGCACACAAAAGTCTGGGATTAGACACAATGGCCACGGAAGTGGTCACGCTAAACAAAATCCAGATTCACTGTGAAAGGCTCCAGATGAGCTTTTCATTAGATTACATGTGTAATCTGTCTCACATGTCACCTCTTCTCTAAGTTGATAATTTGTTCGATAAAATTATATTTGTTAGTATAAGTGCCATACATGCCAACATGGCAAAACAGGAAGGTGGGAGATAGTAAAAAGAATTGAGTACATTTATTTTCCCCATTGACTAACATTGAAACACAGACCATTTTTGTAGGAAAGCAGCCAAATAAAGCATTTTTTGGCTTTAAAAATCAGGAGCCTACCCCCTGCCCTCTGTTGTCATGCATGTTCAGTGTTGACTGAGACAATACAATCAGCTTTGACCATACATAAGGTCCAATAGTACCAAAGTGTCACTTAGATCAGTGCAGGGTTGCCCCCTGGCCATTTTTCTTTAACAAGCATTGCCTATATTTTTAAGTCCAGGCTGGTAAAATGCTAGGAATAGCAGTGAAATACAGTATATCTTCCATTCTACAATCCAAGTAACAGACTAACATATCTGCCACTTAAATTAATGTCATATTTCTTTATACTAACTCCCCTCCACCTCCACTTTAGTCACCCCGAACCCCCTCCTACAGCTATTAACTCCAAAACAAACAAAAAACAAATTTCTAGACCATGCCCTCTTTTATCCCTCCACTATTCCTATTCAGTCCAAATAACAGACTAACTTGTCCACCACTTAAATTAATTGCATATTTCCCTATACAAATTCACCACTAATCCTTTATGGGTTCCGGAGTACCGTGCTACTCACCAAAATTACGCTTCAATACCTAATCAGGGGTAGTGAGCACTATATAAATGCAGACCTTTTCCATTTTCTATCCCTCCACTATATTTCTCACTCTAAATAATAGGCTAACATATTCAGGGATTAAATGAAAAGGGGTGACCCTGTGTCCCTCAGAACCTGGGTAAGTACTTAAATTCAACAAAAGTGGTTCTGTCGGGTTTAGAGAACAACAACGTTTTTAACACAGCTATAAATGCAATCTTAGATTTGGAGCCTCTGACACAAAGACAACAAGCTTAATGAATAAAGCATGTAGGAATCAATTGTTTCAACGTACTTAGTAAATGAGACATGACTAAAACAAAATTGCATTAGTCAAATGTTTGATTCCAGAATTACTTCATTCATTGGTACATACAGTATCTTGATACGGAGTATAGAGTCTTGTAGATGCTGGACCTAATTGAAAAGCGTCGATGGCCTGAAATCTTATTTAGTTCGGGCGAATCCGTGAGACATCTAGGAGGGCAAACGTCCTATCCCAGACCTACTCAGAGTTAGGCCTACTCAGAGTTAGATTTCAGGCCACTGCGCCCTTCCCATCCTGTCTTGGCTCATTAACCAGCCTTCAGTAGGACTGTCATCCCCTCCGCCTGTCTTGAGAAAGACCCGCCGTGACCTCCAACTGGGGCACCATAGGGTCGAAACATCGACGCTTTATATTAGGTCCAGCATCTACAAGACTCTATACTTAGACAGATAGAAATTCTTGTTTGTGTAACACATTTATGGCCTATTTTTTATTTCACCACTTGTACATATGTATATGTTTGCACTGTATATATTGCTCACTACTTGAATTCTTTGCACTTGTGTCACTCCTTCCAAATTGTATTGTTATTGACAGTCCGTATCAAGATACTGTATGTACCAGTGAATGAAGTAATTCTGGGATAAAACATTTGACTAATGCAATTTTGTTTTACTCATGTCTCATTTACTAAGTACGTTGAAACAATTGATTCCTACATGCTTTATTCATTAAGCTTGTTGTCTTTGTGTCAGAGGCTCCAAATCTAAGATTGCATTTATAGCTGTGTTAAAAACGTTGTTGTTCTCTAAACCCGACAGAACCACTTTTGTTGAATTTAACATATTCACTGCTCAAATTACTTTCATATTTTGCTACACTAATTCACCACTAATCCTTTATGAGTTCTGGAGTAGCATGCTACTTGCTGAAAAAAGTGTTTCACCACCTCACCAGGGACAGCAAGCGCTATATAAATGCAAACCTTTTTCCCTCTTCTATCCCTCCACTATCCTTTTCAATCCAAATAACTGACTGACATATCCTCCACCACTGAAATTACTTTCCTAATTCACTATACTAATTCATCACTAATCCTTTATGGGTTCTAGATTAGCATGCTACTCGCCAAAAAAGCACTTTAACACCTCATCAGGGGAAGCAAGCACTATATAAATGCAACCTTTTCCCCTCTTCTATCCCTCCACTATCTTTCTCAATCCAAATAACTGACTAAAATTTCCACCTCTTAAATTACCGTCATAATTCACTATACTAATTCACCAGTCAGGGCCGGACTGGGAACCAAAACCGGCCCTGGCAAAGTGCTCGGCCGGCCCCCCCTCCCCTCCACCCGAGGGGAGGGGGGGCCGGCCGCGCTCTTTGCCAGGGGCGGTTTTCGGCCGATTTTGTTACAGGGCCGTTTTTGCAGCTATGCTGCAAAAACGGCCCTGTAACAAAAACGGCCCCCAGGGGCCCCAAACCGGCCCCCACCCGTGCGGCCCACCGGGGGATTGCCCGGTGCCGGCAACGGCCAGTCCGGGCCTGTCACCAGTAATTGATTATGGGTTCCGGAGTAGCGTGCTAATCGCCAAAAAAGCGCTTTGACGCCTCATCAGGGAGAGTAAGTTCTATATAAATGCAATTACAATACAATAAATCTAAAACAGAAGGTACATAAAGAAATCTGTTTAAAAAGTGTGTGAGAGCTGCCATTTTAGTTCAGAATAATTATTAGAGTAAAAAGACATCTAATTGCTGTGTTATGAAACAATTCGAACAAGTTTTCAGGCATTTAAGAACACCACTAATGATAGATGGCTAAGGCAAAGAAGCATTGGCAAAGCCAATAGGTTGATCCTATGTAAGAGCTATTGGCTTTACCAAAGTGTTTTAGCCATGTTGTACACTAGCACGGCTACTGTTCAGCATGGCTAAAAATGTGTGCCATAGAGGACAGTGGCGTGCAGTAGCACACAGTGGCATAAGGTGGTACAGAGTGTCGGAGAGTGGAGTGTTGCAGCATTGTAGAATGCAGTAGGGCAGATTAGAGTTGTATACAGTAGACTAGTGTGGCCTAGAGTGCAGTGGTGCATAGTAGAGGGGTGTAGAGTACAGTGGCATAAACTACTGTGGTCCAGAGTAGAGTGCAGTGGTGTAGAGTAGTGCATAGTAGAGTACAGTAGCGTGCACTATCATAAAGTGCAGTGGCGTAGAGTCGAGTGCAGTAGTGTAGAGTGGAGCGCTCAAAAGTGCAGTGGTATAGAGTGCAGTGGCATAGAGTGATGCAGAATAGAGTGTCGTAGAATGTAGCGATGCAGAGTACATTGGCATAGAGTGGTGTGTCTCAATAAATCTGGAAAGGCACCACCAACAGTACATCCTTTTTCCCTGTGAACAAAATAAACTTGGCTAAATACAAATAGAATTACAAAAAAATAGATAAGGATAAATACAGACGGAAATGTCATAAAAATAAATACTATCAAACCGGGCGCCTTAGTTACAAACCACAAAGCCAATAGTAAGCAACAGGCGGAATGCATTCCCAGGGAAGTTTTTATAATCTCCCTAAGACGTCGTTAGCGAACAATACAGAAACCGCACCTACCACTCTCACCAATATTTGTATAATATGTTACTAAATTCAAGAAAGATGTATACAGGTGCATGAGTTTGAGTGAAAAGCCACCACAAACCCTCTATCAAAATAAATTGAATAACAATACCACACATACCAACATTTTATAAGAGTAAAGTGGGAGATTTTAAAAAACATAATCTGGATAAGTCAATTCCCCCCTTGACTTCTCTGGCAGCAGAGGCAATTTCAAGTGGAGACAGCCATAATAAAGCCATTGTTGGCTTTAAAAATCGGGAGTCTGCTCCCAGAATCCGGTCAATTGGCATGTATGCAATACTCAGAAATCTGCATGTCTTTGTAATCACAATATCTAAGGTCACAAAGTCTGCACATGTATGGAAAAGTCCCAAATTGCACAAACGTCCTTGTTCTTCCCCACTTAATATAATGAAGGCTGTTCCATGGCCTGGTACGGTTCCAATCCTTTATTAGATCTTCATTTATAACAATTGTATTGTAGCCAATCTACTTGGCATGAGTGTGAAAGTTCAAGGAAGATTGTGCAATTTGGAACATTTCCATACATGTGCAGCCTTTATGACCTTAGGCATTGTTTTTACAAACACATGCAGAGTTCTGAGTATTGTTAATTGATATAGGATTGGACGTTAGCAGAAATTATGTTTCTACTATCAAGTCTTGATCGGTCCAGAAGAGCAAAACGTTAACGAATGGTTGGTGCGTTTTTTATAAAAACAGGTGGCAACCCTAGATGAGTGACGCCTTTACCAAACTAAACATGTTGGGCAAAAAAAAGCACTCTATACTACATGCTAGAGCGCGTAAATAGAAATGGGATGTGCCAGGTTATTTGTCGCTAAAAATGGCACCATACTCATGGGAAAGTAGGAGTGGAGATATACAGCCCGAATAACTAGTTATTTAGTCGGCACCCAGTTTGCACCGTTTTGATTACATGTGCTCCCTTAATCGGTTCTCTCTGTGAAGCCAATTTCGTTTGTGGTCCATCATTCGGCAAGGGTGGGGGGGGGGCTAAACTTTTTAAAACGTACCACGCAAAAGGGAAGGATTCTGTCATGGGGAAGGAGGCGTCATTTGTAGATAGATAAACAATGCCACATGTACATAAGGAACACCGATTCTGGTCGTCAGGTGGTCACCACCGTCACGTGTTGATACTTGCTATTGGTAACACCACTCCAAAATGGCCGCCATGTTATTACGTCACCTTGGTGGCCATGTCCGTTGTTAGCAGTATGTCATACTTAGTTTTCTCCAGGCGTCCTTAGCTGTCTTGTCCTTCGTCTATTTCCATGGCCGTCGCTGTGTCATGCCTCGGTTGTCCGTCTTCTCTTACGATGCCATTCGCTCCCGGGTGCACTGTGCTGGGTGCTGACTACTTGGCACAGAGCGGGCGCTATCGGAGGCTGAGCATGGAGCGTTTCCTGCAGGGCTGCCGGGCCGCCCTAAGGGTAAGGAGCCCGAGGGAGGGAAGAATGCAACGTGCACAGTCACGGCAACATCTGCACTGTCTACTGCTATGTACATTGAAGCACAGTGCACTCTGTTGACACTACGGACGGCACTGCACACAATCAAACCACTTGTATATCCTGCCCAGCAGTGCGCATATTGTACGGAAATTACACTAGTTGACACTGTCCTAAGGCCTGTGGGTCCTGTGCACTCATTCAGATAAACTTTGTTATATTTTCTTGCTCTGATGAGTTTTACCACTGCATGAAACTCTGAGGCAGTACTTCGAAACTGGACGTTGTAGTATTTGCTTGTCTAATTAGTTCCATTTTTTAATTTCGTGTGATCTCTGTTTTTAAAGTACTAGTCGGTCTGCTAGAATGTTCCTTAAGGAATGAAGTTTGACTACTTTTCTTTTGAACCTGTTTCCATAGCCGGTGTCTACGCCCGGTGCCTCCTTGGCGATTTCCTCGCCCTGTAAATATAATAACATCGAAAGATACACGTTCACGCGATGTGCGCGCTGTATATTGTACATTTACTGTGCCGAAAACACTGCTCAAACTGTTTACTTGTATTCACATTGTCAACACAACAAAGTAACTGAATGATTGCACGCTGGAGCCTGCAGGTACAATGCGAAGTACAATTTTCATGGTGAATTGTGTGCATGGCACTCTGGAAACTTTCTGAAAGGTACTTATTGTACTCACAGCAATGTGTAACCACCAGCTACAAATGTCAACATGCAGTACAAGCAAGCAGTGTATACACTGCGTCCTTTATATAGGCTGCTGCATCACTGCACATTTCACCCATTGTGCATCCTTCACCCTCTGTACACCCTGCCCCGACTGTGCACTTTGCACACACTGTATACTTGCAGCCAGTACTTGAATCGTACACCACATCACAAGCATGCTACGCACTGTATGCAGTGCACCCACTACACGTTTTATTAATTGTACACACTGTACTCTTCACACTGTTACCCATCCATACACTAAAAACACTTTGAAGTCCCAGCTGGCGACATCCTGCACACTTTTGCGCACTGTTTGGAATATACTTGTAGACTCTGCATACACATTTTAAATATAGTGCACACTGCAAACTTTCTTGGGACGACTTTAAACACTACGCTCACAGTTCTCATTGCACCTCTGTACACAATGTTCACAGCAGACTGCTGTTTATTTCAGTTGAGGAATTGTTTAAAAAGTCAGCTTTGGAAAGCAGGCCTTCCAATCCTCAACATTTCTGCAAAGGTATGAATCAATACAATTTTTTGAGTAAGGATTATTGTTGTGGCCACTGGAATTATGCGGCAGGGGAGCACCATATTATGCGGCAGTGTTAACTAATTTATACGGAAAAAAAGACAAATAGTGCTGCGCATTTTTGGATAGTATTTCATAATTGTATAATGTTAACACATGGTAATACTGTATGGACAAATATTTCACCTCAGTAGTACCAGTTTAACTACCAAATACTGAAATAAGCTACTGAAAGTCGACCAGTTAACCTTTGCGGAAGGCGTTACAATACCAGCAAACACATTGCAAAGTTTTTAGTAACTTTTGATCCATTTGAGCTGGAAACAATTTTTTTAGTTAACATTTGCAAATTTTGCAGCACATGATGGATTATGTTGCAAGTGCAGCAAATCCATAGTTATTTGCAAAAAGCAGCGGCTGCATAATCTCATCATTTCAGTGCCCTGGTTATTGTAAAACATATAGATCAGGATTCTCTAATGAATAGCTGGTCAGCTACAGGTAGCCCTCCAGCTACCTGCAAATAGCTCTCCTGGATGCAGTCTAGTCTACTAAATGAAAAGCTTTGGCTTGTCTGAATTAATATGTATATATCAAAAATGAAAAGTGTGTATACGAGATGAAACTGTGTGTAAAGATTTGGGGAGACCTATTACTGATATTATTGCCTTGATGCTGGGTATTGCAGCTATGACTGGTTGGTATTACCCAAGAAAAGTCATTCAAACTTGCAAATCCAGCCTGATGTGCTGATCACTAGTGCTAAATTTGCTCACAGTGGCTGTTATATTATTTTCAGAAGCTCTAATGATTTTCATTGAACATAAGCAGCTCTTACTGAAGAAAAGGTTGAAGACCCCTGATATAGACTAGCACAAAAATGAGACATTTATTTTTTATGCAGAAATCGGTTGAACACGGTTTCTTGATGTTTACAGTAGCCGGTAAATGCAATTGAGCCAACTGCTGTGTTAGTGTGCTTTACTCGACAAATTAACACTAGATAACACAAGCAGAAAAGGAAAGGAGTCTTGCCCGTCATTCGATCATGGTTTTGACATATTTGGTGAGAGCATCATGGTTTGCTGTGAAGTTGAGTAGTTACATTTGTTTAACATCTTGCGGAACTTATTATCACAAACAATAATTTTGCACAAAAAAATTTAAAAGTGACCAGTCCTTTCATGACTGAACTTCACTGGTAGTAGTTTATATAATTTGTTACTGACTTTGTGTTGTGACTGCTTCTGCTTTTTGATTCTCCAAGATACTAGCACCATTCTGAGATCCTAATATTTTCTTTACCACAATTTAATAGGCAATGCTTTATTAAGTAAGTTGATCATCCTGTAATACCGGGGTTAACTTCTTTTGGTAGTGTTTGTGTGACAGAGCCATCATCAACTATTTTTAGGGACAAGAGAGAACAATCATCTATTTTTAACTGGATGTGATGTGCTTTAGTAAGAAAAGCTGACTACTAAGACCAGTCGGGCTTAAAGCGTCTGACTGGTTTCCAAATGTTTACATAAAAAATTGGTTTATATAGAGAAGTGTTGCACCCTTTTAATAACTAGTATCATGTTTTGTATTTTTTTAATGTCACAATCAAGACTTTGCCTGTGCACGTAGTAATCCACTGAGATCATTGTATATTGTGAATAGTTTTAAGAAACTGAGTAATTAAGACTGTACAAATGTTATACCGGGGCCACTGTACACTTTGGATCTAATGCGCACACCACATTGTATCCATTATCCATATTGTGCTCATCTCTGGCATTAAATGCACTGCGCCCACTGTAAACACTGCAAAATGCACGTGATATGCGCCCTGTAGCTCTGTGTAAGCTTTACATCAAACTGAAAAGGTCTCGCCTGGTGTATATCATATAAATATTTCATTGTGTGCAGTGTACACACTGAACTACACCTGCCCTGCTCACTACTCAAACTACTATAACATTGAAACCGCTGTAAACACTGTCCAGTGACTCTTTAATTACTGCACTCTACCGATCACTGCACCTACCAACCTGATGTGTTCACCCCTGTCGTATATTGTTGAAATAGCCCACCCAGTTTACACACCATCACAAATTTAAGCACAGTGCATGTTTGTTTAAAAATCCACACAAGTCACATTCTTACTCACTGTAAATGCAGAACATACCAAAAAAGTACACTACACAGGTCATAATGCGCACTGCACGGTATGCACTGCGGCTGCAGTGCCTGATGTCCAGTACCCTTTGTGCATGCTGCGCTGCCACACGCGACAGACCAGTCTCACTGTAAACAATAACTAATCTAACTAATCCTTCTATTTGCAATGTATTTAGCCAAGTAGACAAGCTACACTGTACCTCTGTACACAGTGTACGCTCTCCATCCCGCACTGGACATTCTGCATAAATTCTACAGAATATGCATACAGAGTATGTGACACACTCTAATAGATAATGAACAAAACGTACATCTCCATGCTCTACTCTATTAACATATAGTGCACCACATTTACTTTAGGCATTAAACACTATTCTCTATATGCAAAAGCTACCAGTATTCTTTGTCCACCAGACGCAGCACACTCGTTGCACAGTGCTGTCGCACACTGAATTCCACCTTCTGTACACACCACACTGAAGACATTGATTGTACACAGTACCCTGTATTCTCTACTGTGGGAATTGCTCAATGAAACCATCCTGTAGTGCCCTTGGTAAATGAACGGCACTTATTTTACTGCACTCGCTTGCAACAAAAAGAGTGCAGACAGCTTCCCTGTCTCTCTTGAACACACAGAACTGCACAAACTTTCATTAGACTTTCCAGCTGATGTGCTCAGTGTTTTCTTGCTGCTTGGTCTTGCTAGGCGAAGATGCTGTGGCTTTCAAGCCATGCTGGGGATGCTACCACCAGATCGCCTGGATATTCTTCTGGTTGAACGGATATGTTGTTGGAACATAACGCCTCTGAGGCAAGGGTAGTACACCTACCACCAGTTTCAAGTCTCATCAAAACATTGGTAGATTATTATCCCAAATGAGGCATGCGGCAGAAGCTTGTCTATGGCTCACCCATATTTGTGAGTGTTGAGGATTCCTGGAGAGGGCTCCATACACAGTCACTGTCCATAACTGGCCTGACCGTGGCAACGAATAGCAGGTGAACTCGATGTGTGTAAATTCTGAAACTGGAAAAATCCTGGATCTCAGATGAACAGTATTTCAAAGGCTGATGACCACCATAGAATAGTTAGGGTAAATCCGTAGATTTAAATGAGTGTTTAGTTGCTGCAACATGTGCAAGTAGGAAGGTCTATTTGGTCTTGACCTCTTTTTCTTAAAGTCACTTTGTATGTAGAAATTCTCAATAAGATTTGGTGCCTTTTCATTGATCTCACAACCGTTGGGTTACGGTCACCTGATTACCAAACTTTACTCTTTGCTACCAACTTCCCTTCCAGCTGCTAGTACAGATCATCTCTCTTGTACTGATTGCCTCCTCCAAGTACTGGCATTTCTCCTTCCACAGACTCCCAATTCTGGAGGTCTAAATGAAAGCCTAAGTTGTTTGAGAAACCTTTTTGAAAGTGCCTCTTACTGTTTTTTTGGCCGGCGGATAGCTTTTTGCCATTTGAAACAACTTGGCATCTATGGACAGTGAAACATCACTGGTAATTCAGTTGTCATTAAGGTCACGGAACTGCCACTGAAGTGGCTCTTGGTCTTGAGTGAGCCATCTATCTCCATTATGAACATTAACATGATATTACAACATCCCCTCCTGACTTTGTTTATTGTCTGTTGCTTCAAATTTTACAGACCGGTAATGTTCTGCTATGGTGTTTTGTGGTCTTTATTTATATTCACTTTATATTCCCTTAACAACATCATAGGGTCAACTTATAGTCATCTGGGGACAAGCTAGAGTTCAAGAGGGGCCACAAGAAAAAAAGATGAATAGGAAAAGAGGGTCCTAGATAGTCGCAACAGAGAGACTGAGTCTTGTGGCTGAAGCTGTCTTACCCCCAATGTTTATAACAAACCTGCTGGAGTTGTGGTCCAGCACTTTTTACCAGAAAAAGTATTCTCCAATAAATGTTGTGTACCTATCTTGGACTGCTACTGCCATTAAGGTACTAGTACTTTGTTAATGCCCCTTTTAAAAGCATCATCTGAGCTCACAAGCGTCCTCTTCTAATTGTCAATCGTATGGAAACATGGCACATTTTCTACAGCTTAGCCTCAGTTTCATTTTCCCAGTTATCACTTTTCAGTATTTGCAGTGGGTTTATCATTGTAAATCTTACTCGACCCCAATTTAAATCCTCCTAACTGTATGCAGCTGTGACTTCTATAAGTGCCATCCAGAAAAATTTCTACACAGGAGTATTTTTTTCTTACTTTTGGAATTTATTTTCGCCCACATGGGACTTCAGATACCCTATAGATACATTCAAAGATCCATTACATAATATTTTGGTTTTCCAAATACTGGTACCTATACCTAAATATTCATTTCAGTTTTTTTTTAAAGTGCTCAATCTCACCATGATCTGTAAAGTAGTGCTTAACAACAATCGCTATTTTAAACGAATATTCTAACTTATGTGAGTATGTTCAACACGATGACAGAATGGGTTAGAAAAGCACAATAAAACGTGTTTGAAAATAAAACTACAATTTCCAATTAAAATAAAAACTGAAAAATAAAAAGTGTTAAACAGTGGTCTCAGTTGCAAAATAGATCAGGGGATACATTGATAGTGCTACCTAGAAATAGCAATAATCGATTGTCAGCACTGCCTCCAGACCCTTTAATTCTGGGATATTAATATTAAGGGTAAGTCGTACATTATTTTTTGCTACCATGACAATTGATAAACTAATATGAATTAAAGATGTCAGCTAATCTGTCACTTACAAAGTATATCTTTTTTTGCTGCATGTAATAGAAAAGGCATATTGTGGTAATTTTGTATTTTAGTCAAATAATGCTATTTTGGGGCACTAGTGACATTAACGGTTAGCGTTTTCGACTCGTGTTTTTGTATCATGTCACAAAAACTGCTGGGTGTGATCACTTGACCACAACATGTGGTTTCAGCAAGGTATTGTTTTGTTAATTGGGTCGCTGTTCATTTATTTAAAAAAAGAAATAAAATTGCTGTCTGAATCTTTACTTTTTTTTTTAGAACATTTCTATCTTTTTTAATGCTATCTATATTTTTTTAAATTAGAACTCTGATTACTTCCTATTTTTCTGTGCTTTTGCCAGCATGATTTTAAGGGTGAATCTAACCTTTACCCGTATCTGGAGCCCTGTTCCCAGTTTCTTTTTGTCTTCTCGAATGCCTCAGTGCCTAAATTAGCCATGACATCTTCGCAAGATATTTGTAGCCAGTTATGCCGCCATTACGTCTGGGCTGGAACGATGGAGCACAGGGAAACCCCCTGAGGTGTAAAAATGACCCAATTTTTCTCACACAGAGCTTCTGTCCTGATTAGCTATGGAGAGGCAACAGCCGCAGGTCACCTATCTAAAGCAGTGAGATTCAAAACATGCTAATTATAAGAGCATAACATTTAAAAACACAATTACGAACATAGTAAGAGATGGCTGCTTTGCTGGAATTTCTCTCTCAAAATATTTAGAGTTTGATCCTATCACGGTTCACATGAGTTCTTGTTCATGTAGATAAGCTCCTGCTACAGAGGTGATGGTATGCAGCCACGTCATAACTTCTAATCTCAGCTGATACACTCGTTCATCTTTCCGAGGTTAAGACAATGAGTACCATTAACTTGTGTAGTGATTAAACACCAGTATTAAGTGACACACTTTGGTGTGTTCTGTGTAAGTGATATATTTTTTTTTTAACTTAGTTTAATATTTATAGTGCACATCAAATCGCAGCAATAGCTTCAGGCATCCAACAAAGTACACTATATAAGCTAAACACAGTGTTGAAAAACGTAAAGTGGTGACTTCAAATATAAGAATAGAAATATCAACCATAGCAGCTACCCCAGCTTCTTGTATGTGTAAATATATAAATAATGTGTGTGTGTGTGTGTGTGTGTATATATATATATATATATATATGTATATATGTATGTATGTATATGCATGTGTGTGTCTGTATGTGTCTGTGTGTATGTATGTGCGAGTGTGTATATATGTATGTGTAAATATGTATATATGAATGTGTAAATATGTATATATGTGTGTAAATATGTATATATGTATGTGTGTAAATATATATATCAGTGTGTAAATATGTATATATGTGTGTGTAAATATGTATATATGTGTGTGTAAATATGTATATATATGTGTGTAAATATGTATATATATGTGTGTATATGTATATATGTATGTGTAAATATGTATATATATGTATGTGTGTAAATATGTATATATATATGTGTGTGTATGTATGTGTGTATGTGTGTGCGTTGATATACGTGTGTGTACATGTATATATGTGTGTGTGTGTGTATATGTGTGTGTATATATATGTGTATATATATATGTGTGTGTATATGTGTGTGTGTATGTATGTGTGTGTGTGTGTATATATATATATATATGTATATATATATATATATATATGTGTATATATATGTTTGTGTATCTTGAACTGTTATTGCATTCAAAAACTGAGTTGCAGAGACTTTTAAGCTAACGTCTGTATTATTTTGGCCCCTTTCTGGGTATGGGGCCCTACACAGGAATCCCCTGCCCCTCACCAAGATTCTACGGTGCATATGTTCCGATGGCATTACGGGTACTTGAATTAGTTGTTATGTACTGGTGTTAGGCTGCAGCTGGTTAAAGTCTGGATCAGAAGAATCTATCTCAAGTTAAATGATGTTGCTGCTGGATCGACAATAGGTACTTACCTTACTCCTAGATACTTGCACCGCCGATTTCATTTGCCAAAGTACAATATTTGAAGGGCAGGCCAAGGGTCTGAGGGTTTAACATGAACCTGATGTTAGTGAGAACTCTCAGATCAGGGGTAGTCTAGGGCAGTTATAACACTCTTCTGTCAGCCTCTAATTAGAGTTCCTTTTTAACACCACAAATCCTTATTCTGGAGTTGTCCTCTTCCTTATAAACACCTTACTGGACTACTCTACTAACCAGTGGACTTTGCCATTGTCAGCGTCCACTGGGAGTTGACCTTGGGGAACTCTCGTAATGTTTGATTAAGTGAGTGTGTAGCTCTTGAGTCTGTACAAGTGGCTCTTTGCTCCAGTTACTAATGTCTAGGCTGCTCTCCCTGGCCTTTAGATGTCTCCTTGGTATCTTGGAGTCATATCTGCCCACAGTAGATTCTCTGTCCAGACTTCCAGATTTATTATCAACCCTCCGCGCTTTACCTGCTACCGTCCTAATTGCAATCAGAAATGCGCAAAATAAATGTATTCACGTAAATCATATGACTTTAGAGATTGTTTCAGTTGTTTTTTTTCCTTTGTGAATAGGAGCAAGTTAAGTCCTCTGTGTTTGTGTTAGAAATGCTCAATATCAAATGTGAAACAAGCAACATGTGTCAGCATTTCGTAGTTTTCTTCAAGAAGCGTGTTAAAAAGCTAATATGTTCTGGATAAAACCCATACAAAATAACAAATAAAAACTCAGTCAAAAATATAACGCTGGGTCTTGTGCTCTAAATTACGTGGTTTTGCAGAGATTTGGCCATGGTCATCAGAATGTTTCTATAATTATAAAAATGACTCACTGAGGTTAAAATGGGAGTTTCCAGAAAATATATTTGAAAAAAATATATATAGTAGGATGATTCGTCAGAATCTGCTTTCTCCCAGACAGTGAATGTGTTGGAAATTTGGTAAAACGTTAAGTGTAAGGATGCTTAAACCTCCTTGTCGCCCTGCCCACACTGGCAAAGAACTACCTCGTGCAAAAAGTTAGAGCGAGTTGTATTTTTGGCCAGCACCCTAGCCGTAGTCCCGTCAACAACACAAATCAATGGTTTCAGAAAGGGCGGGCCGTGCAGTAAATATATTCCAGCTGGCTTTCAAAGAGACTTTTAATATATTTTAACGTATAGCATGGGCTCCATGCTGCTGCCCACATTGGTCAGGTGCTCATGACTTATTCAAGGCCACTGAGCGCGGCGGGCTTAAAAAGGCAGCTGCTTATACAGGGCTGGCTTTGCAGAAATCCAGGGTCTCCGAATGAGGGTTTCTGAGTCAACCAGTCCGCAGGGGCTATTCTTTGATGCAGAATATGGCTCCTGGCTCAACAAGTCTCCCCAGGCATACAAGCATAATGTATAATAATAAATGTTTCACGCTCCTCCTACCTCTTTTTTTTGGTCTGGCCTTTATTCCTGTTCTGAGGCTGTTTCCTAGTTGTGTTAGCTCTACTGCTGCTCTGTCAATTATCAGAGACTTTGCATTGATGGAAGACTACCAGACAGTGCAGCTGTCTAGTTGCAAAGATATGTTAGGGACATTCTTAAAGCTTCCTAAAGAAGACGTTCCTCCCTTTGCACACCATTGGCTTAGAATGTTGTCACTCACTATTGCTTGCTTTCAATTCGCTGGCTTCATTTCTTGTAGTCCATCCTGTCTATGTCCCTACCCTGGGGCACAGCCTGTTTACCACCCCTTTGGCGGCTCCTTTTAATCGTACACAAGTGTGTGATTTTCTAAATTCTTTTTTTTCTTCATAATGCACTCCATGAGTGTATATTTTCCGTCTGTCTTGATAGTGTGGTTCTCCGCTCATCCCGGCTCCTCATGTTATTCTGTCGACTGTGTGCTTCTCTCCCCCACCAGCATGCCATTCCACCCAGCACACCATATTCATCTCTTTGGAGCCCTTCTCCCCCCCCCTTACCCCACATCATCTGCAGTGTCCTCTTTCGCCTGTTCCCATCTCCCCACGCCTGCTCTCCATTTTGCTTTGTCCCCTGTTGGCTCCCTGAATCCAACCTGCTCCATTGTGTTTTTTTTTTTAGCTCATTCAGTGCTACTTTTTATTAATCGGTCCATCTCAGAATGGTAAAAAAAATGCTTGCCTCGTTTTGTCCTGCGCATCCCTGAGAGGAGCGATTTGTAAACACTATATCCACACAGTTGGACGACCCGCGAACCAGACAAGGCTGCGACTCCAAGATCAATACCTTGAGTAGTGATTGAAGTGACGAACAGTGTTGTTTGATAACTGTTATCTTCAACCAAGGACATTAAACAGACAGTGCTGTCCTGAAGAGACCTGTGGCTTTATTCCACCAGGGTCGAAACGTCGACATATTCTCAAGGTTATCATGCGCTCTTGCGTTCAAACTATGATGTATGCAAGCTGGCGATATGCTGATAACCGGAGTTGGATATATATATATATATATATATATATACATATATACAAATATAATTATTTAGCATTCGCTGAGCACTATATGCACCTTGCACCGTCTGCACTAGGCTATACAAATACTGTATTTTGATGATGCAATAGTAATACACTACTTGGCAAAGGGACTGGGGCTTATGACTAATTGAATGATATACTACTAAAGTCCTATGCAATTGTTTTAATTGGGTTGGTAGATCTATGGAACCACTGTGTATGTTCTCACCATATTTTGCAGGCATGTGCAAGTATTTTGGTGTGCGCCTACAAATGGACATGGTAGCTGCAGCATATTGTGCTTTTTTTAAAACTTATTATTTATCAGTCCATCTCAGATTGGGAAATAACAAAAAAAGTACACTCATTTTGTAGGTGAGCACATCTTAGCGCTTTTTTACTTTTGTCTGAGACAGCGCGCATGTCAGAAGAAGCTTAAAGTATGCTTAGAGCCCGCCCATTACTTTGCATTGGTTGGCTTTCAGGCACCTCTTGTTTCCTTGCTTCTTATCGGTCACGCCTCATTGTTTCTTGCGGCTGTTTGCCTTCTCTTGCTCTCTCCCGGAGCTTCGATCCCTGCTGCTACTTTTTAAAAAACGTTTTGCAATGCACTCTAGAACATCGATTTTTATTTAATTATTTTTTGAAAATGAATGTGGTAGTTTGAAGGCGTTTTGAAATCTATTAGTCAAAAAATATATGGCCTCTTCCACTTATTGAGCTTATTGATAATAAAGGCCTGATTTTGAATGCACAGAAATATTGGAACTAATAGGTTTTTTTCCCGTACCCGAGAATAATTTTAGAAAGATGGGTTAATCGAACTACAGTGACATAATCCATCCTAATAGTGAACTCTTTAAAGCAACATTCTTTAAAAAATCTGAATGGACAAATTATAAATATTTCAGCTTAATTATTCCAGTGAAGGTGTATCTTTTTCAAAAGAGCCATATGGGAGACCCACAGAAACACAAATTGAAGCATTGCAGAGCACAACCTCCATCCAGGTTATAGTGGTCGAGTTTATATTAAGTATTTCTGTAGGTTATCTACCTACAGATAAATTGGTAGTGGTAGAATGGTATGGACTGAGACCAAAATCTGGTATGTAAACCTGGCTGAAAGTATGCATTGCTATCTCCACAGCCTGAATGTGGCTTTTGAGAAACAGTGCGCGGTATATAGTAATAGGAGGAAATAGGAAGAGTGGTGGGAATAATTTGATACTGTGCAAAAGATTAAGGAATGGGCTTGAATATATTCAAATCTTAATAGGATTAAAATGTATATCATATTTTCTTTTTCTTCCTATTATACAGAAATATTTTTATTTACATTCTTAACATCTGTAATTGTTTGGTTCAGGACCCTCTCAAATTTTATTTTAAAGATGAAATCGGTGTAAATTACAGAGCTTCAGTATTGGGCCATTCGCCTCAATAATGTCACAAAAAGAAGATCCAATTGTCTGTGTAATAGGTCAACTTGACAGAAAATGTGTTGAATCCTAAACCTTTGAGATATGTTGATTGTGTAGGGTTGCGTGCCTCCGACTATGACTAATCTGATTGTTGAAACCGGCGACTCCTGAGCTCCTCTTGTGATATTAACATTGACTAGAGACCTTCCTGGGAAATTCAGATTCAACAAATTAAAATGTATTTCAACATTTCAAAGTAACTGGTAGTCTCACGGGAGGGTGCAGTATTCACAAAATCAGTGACTAAATGTGTCTGATATTCATCCTGGCGCTTTACTGTACTAGCATATTATGAAATCTGTAGATTTTACAGTTGCATGTCTTTGATGTGCGATTAGGGTATTCTTTGTTTCTGTTTTACTAACTCTGTAACTGCAGTATAAATGCTTTAATTCTTGTTAGCGGGCTGATTTTAAACACTGGGTCATTAAGAGAATTGCAAAATTTGGTCAGTGAGCTGAAATCTATGATTCCAGATGGTAGCCTCCTCAGGAAATTCAAGTGATTACACAATTTGTCCCCCAGAATACGTAATAAACCGCTTGGATGTGGTAATACTGGGTCCTATTCTAGGCAGTTTTCACCGATTCTTGCTCCAAGCAGCTGGAAACTGGCAGCATGCAGCTGGTTGGGTTGAGGGGGACAGGGGTGCAGAGCTGTCTTTTGTCTGTGAGAGGGGAACTTTGTTGGCTTCCCGTGCTCCAGCATGGATTGGGGTTTGCTGCTCCCTGGAGGAGCGATGTGAGGCCTGGTGTTGCCAGTCTTGGAATTATGGTGCCCGGAACTTGTGGACCCCAAAATTCCAGGCTTGGAGAGATCTGGAATTGGGAGATGTGGCACAGGCACCCTTAAAAACACGTTAAAAGGTTAGTAGAGGAAGCTCTGGGTTCTGGGGTATGCACTGCACACACGTATTCTTGGCCTCATTTCTCCATTGCATCTACCAATGGTAGGGTCCGATCCGATCCGACACAAAGGCTGCTGGAACCTCACCATTATGGAAGAGGCTAGAAGCAGATGGTAGAAAAGTGTACTCCCATAGGTGTGCATTGCTCCACGTCTTCCCTATGGCTAGTAGGTGGCCACTGATGTGAAGGTCTTAAAAGATTAACCTGAAGAATTCTGTTTGGAATTGGAGTGTAAGAAAGCACCTGGGAGCAGAAAGTGCAGCAGGGTTCTTCAATTAGTGGTACTAACCTAATTGGGCTACTAAGGGGCTATCTTTCATCTGCCTGCAAGTGGCTGTCCATGTGTTTGTTTTATGCATCTCTGATGTCACTTTTATATGGATCTCAATTCCAGGTAGACCAATGGCTGTCACGCAACAGTTACTTAGAAGGCGTGCCTCCAGGTAAAGCAAAATACTATTATGAGGGCGGCTAGCCCTTCTGGTGTCATCTGTGCAGGACTTAAAGATTTTGAACAATATAGGATCCAATAGGAATTGACCAAAGGCAGTATACACACAGCTACTTTTCAAACTTGGCTACGAGCCCATGTGTTCTGTGCAGCTAGCCAATCAGGGTGAGAAGACAATACGTGCAGCAAAGTTACTTCTCAGGAGATGACCCCTTCGTGTTGCCAGGAAAGTTCTGCCCTACCCAGTGTTTGTTGCTGACCACTGAAGAAATCAGGCCTTTGTTGTATCATGTTGTAGCTCTCCTCTCAGATTCTTGTAAAAAGCACTGCCTTTAGTCCTACCCTTTTTAGGTCTCGCCCAGGCAGTGCATGCACTTTTTCTCGAGACATACTGTATCTACTGTATGGGCTTTCGGCAGCCAATCCGTTTTCAATTGTTCCTTTATGTGCCTTTCGAAATTACTTTGTTTTTGAAAGTGAATAGTTTACATTTGTCCCTCCTTTTGCTGTTTTGGTCAAGCCCTGGATACTGGCCCTGTTATACGGATCACTTCACTATCAGCCATATGTTAGTATTGGCACACTACTTTTCCTTTTGCATGGACTTGTTTGACTTTCCGAATGTGCTTAGCCAAAGGCTGCAAAACATGTCCTTATCTTGTTTTCCACTGTCGTTGGTTTCTTGAGTGCTTTTTCAGCCGGAGCCTGTTGTTTTGCATCCCATAACATTTTTGGTTTCATTAGCTCAAATGTCCAAACCTTATATAATATACTTACTTATTGGAAGTGTAGTTTAAGAAGACGGCGGACAGTAGGATCAACCTATTTACATTGTGCTCTTGACAGCCTGGTTATTTGGATATGATTAAAGAAGTAAACATGCTGTTATTGCTTCATTTTATGAAAATGGAAGCAGCTTTAAGTTGCTTGCATTCAACTTTTGATACTTCTTTTAGGTTTCAATCTTTGGTGAAATAAAACCGATATCAAGGGATGCCTCCTTGTGCAGCAAATAATGTTAAGTACTTTAACAATATATCCTGAAAGTAGACTGTGCAGCACAACCTCAGCACCAGCACAGCACCACTTCAGCCCCAGTGCTGTACTACCTTAGCATCAGTGCAGCACCACTTCAGCATTAGCGCAGCACCACCTCTGCGGCAGTGCAGCATCATCTCAGCACCAGTGCAACACCAACTCACCATCACTCAACAACACCTGGGCACCAGCACTGCATCACCTCAACATCACTCAACACCCCACGCAGCACCTCATCCGCATCAGTGCACCAGTACCAGCTCTGCCCCACCACAGAATCGGCGCAGAAGCACCTCAGCACCAGTGTAGCACTACCTTGCAGCAACTCAGCAACAACACAGCACCACTTCAGCATTACCGCAGCACCACCTCTTCACTAGTGCAGCATCACCTGAGCACCCACTCACCATCACTCGGCAACACCTGAGCACCAGCATTGCTTCACTCGCCACCACCTCAGCACCACCTCTGCACCAGTGCAGCACCACCCCACTAACAATGCAGCACTACCTTAGCGCAAGTGCAGCACCACCACTTGAGCATCAGCGCAGCACCTGCACAGCATCACTCAGCAACAGCGCAGCCTCTCCTCAGCATCACTCAACACTCCACACAGCACCACCTCCGCATCAGTACACCACCACCAGTGCAGTCGCACCACAGCATCAGCGCAGCAATACTTCAGCATTAGTGTAGCACCACCTCTGCAACAGTGCAGCATCAACTCCCAACCAGCTCACCAACACAGCACCACCGAGCACCAGCTCAGCATCACCTGAGCACCAGCAAAGTATCACTCAGCACCACCTCAGTATCATTAGCACCACCTGAGCAGCACCTCCGCACAAGCGCACCACCACCTCAGCACCAGAGCAGCATCAGTGCAGCACCACCTCAGCATCAGCACAGTATCCTCTCCACATCAGTACAACACCACCTCATCATCAGTGCACCATCACCAGTGCAGCACCACCTTAGTACCAGCGTAGCCCCACTTCAGCAGCAACTCAATCCCAATGTAGCACCACATCAGCACACCATCTCAGCATCAGAACAGCACCTCCTCTGCATCAGTGCACCACCACCAGTGCAGAACCACCTCGGCACCAGCACAGCCCCGCTTCAGCAGCAACTCAACACCTACGCAGCACCACTTCAGCATTAGCACAGCACCAGTTCACCATCCCTCATCATTACCTGAGCACCACCAAAGCATCACTCATCACCAACACAGCACCATCTCCGTATCACTCAGAACCACATGAGCAGCACCACCACAGCGTCAGCGCTGCACCATCTCAGCATCAGCACTGCACCACCTCAGCATCAAAACAGTACCATCTCAGCACCGTACCCCCTCCTCATCACTGTACCGCCACCAGTGCAGCACCACTTCGACATCAGCACTGCACCACCTCTGCATCGGTGCACCACCACCAGCGCAGCCCCACCTCAGCAGCAACTCAACACCAATGGAGCACCACCTCAGCATCAGCACAGCACCACCTCAGCATCACTCAGGACCACCTAAGCATCACTCTGCCCCACCATACACCACTCTGCGTCACCACAGTATCACTCGGCACCACCTTACCACCAGATCAGCATCTCCTCAGCATCACTCAACACCACCACAGCATCACCTCCACATCAGCGCACCACCACGAGAGAAGCATGAACTCAGCACAAGATCAGGACCAACTCAGCATCACTCAGCACCACCTGAGCACAACCAAAGCATCAGTCAGCACCACCTCTATCCCTCAGCACCACCTCCACGCAAGCACACCACCACCTAGGCACCACCTAGGCACCACCTCCGCACCATTGCAGAACCACCTCAGCACCAGCATAGCATCAACGCCGCACCACCTCAGCATCCGCACAGCACCACCTCTGCATCAGTACAGCCACACCTCTGCATCAGTACAGCCACACCTCTGCATCAGTACAGCCACACCTCTGCATCAGTACAGCCACACCTCTGCATCAGTACAGCACCATCTCATCAGCACCGCAGCACCTCACCATCTCAGCACCATCACCACCGCCTTCTTGTCAGTGCACCACCACCTGTGCATCACCACCTCTTCATCAGCACAGCACCACCTGAGAAGCACCACTTCAGTATCAGCACTGCTCCACCTTCTCATCAAGGCACCACCACCAGTGCAGCATCAACTCTGCATCAGAGCAGCCCGACCTCAGCACCATCTCCGCAACAGCACCACCTCCGCATCAGTGCGCCACCACCAGTGCAGTCCATCTCAGCAACAATTCAGCACCACCTCAGCATAGCATCACCTCAGCAGCAATTCAGCACCACTATAACATCAGCGCAGCACCACCTGAGCATCAGCACTGCACTACTTGTGCACCAGTACAACACCACCACCTCAGCATTACTTACCACATCAGTATTACTCAGCATCACCTAAGCATCCATTCCTCACCAGCACACCACCACCTCAGCATCGTGCAGCACCACCTCAGTCTGCCCCTGGAATCTGGCATCTGTTGATTCTCCCATAGTGTCCATCCGCTGCTCATGTAATTGAGGTGCTATTTCCCAACCTCCACCCTCTCGTTGTTTATGACCCCCCCCCCCCCCCCACCCCCCAAAACAAAAAAAAGCTATAACAAACCAGCATTAGAACAGGCAGGAAGAAGTTGCCAGCGTTGCAAGGACAAGAAAACTAGAAGACTTTTTTATGTGATTTTTTTTAATTGTGTTGTTCAGGTGTACATAATGTCTTCTTGGTTATATATAAAGCAACAAAAATGCTTATAACACTTTTTAAATATAACTTTTCAACATGCTGCAAAGCAGCCACAATGTCTACAACATAGCTTAAAGACATTGGCAAAGCCAGTAGATATGGCTAAACACTTGTACGGTCCCAAAGGTGAGGCTTTTTGGCTATGCCAATGCTTGTTATGTAAAGGCTGTGGTTCTATGTAGTATTGTAATTAAGATTACTACACTTCCCACGATGAGACGTTAAAGGGTTTTTCTGATGGGAAGCATGCTACTATGTGTTGATGGGACTTTACATCACTAGCTTGTTAACCCAATTTGTTAATGAGTACTATGTAAGATAAACTAACATAACTTTACTAGTTATGCTATGTTCTCTAACATAGTCTCAATAGCAGCCACGCCTTGGCTCTTATTGTGCAGACTCAAAGCTCAGGCATGAGTTCCCAAGTGACTTCTATAATGTTTAAGTTGACCACCCAATACTGCAAAATCATATACAATCAGTATTGCATTGCTGTGCTTGTGGACTTTTTTCCCTCTAGTTTAGGCAAATACAACGACAGGGCTACACCTTTATGAATCTAGGAACTACTGAGCTCTGAGTGGGTACCAACCACACAGCTCGGTCTAGTACGCACCAGCAAATTCAGACATAGCCTGATTCTAATATAGTCAGGAGCATCACACACATAATAGGCAATATATTGAATTGCTTCCCTCTTGTCAGTCCATTGGGAAATGCTGTTTCGTGGCGCTTAAAGGTGTACTTTTCTAGGGATTCATACAAGGATGTTATTCACTTTGACCCTTTCAGTGAAATCTTCATACAATAGAAAGAGTAACAATCCGATCCCAAAACCCTGAAGATAAATCTTAAGTAATTTGGGAATCTACTTCAGATTGCAATTTCAAATGCTGCCCTGGATAACCAAAATATTTGTGGAGAAGGCACTGTCTCTCATTAGCCTCTTCCAGGGCTAGATGGAGTCAATTCCTCTACCACATCCAGAGACCGTGATTCATACATCCAAAGGACTTCTCAGTATTTTCAGTCTCACTGGAGATCTTCCTGCTATGATGTCAGAATGATTTCATATCATTACCATGACTGTTAGAATTGGCTCCTGATGAGGACAAGAGAACAAACACACTTTGTTGGTATCCGGATCCAAGAAAAAGTCTACACAGATCTCATAGTGGACAATGCACGGCCTCTGCGTAGTGATCTCCCAGGATGAGATGTGCAACAACCTTGAGCCCGTCTGTGTCTTTTTGTTGAACCTGGAAAACAAAGATTAGAAGACCTTCTAAGGGTGGGGTTGAACATAGATCTTTATATTCTCCAAGTGATATCAAAATAGTCCATTTAATATATCTATCCTTAGTGTAATGATGCTACAAATCAACTATGGTTGCTATGGAAAATCCCTTCAGTCAAGAAGGCTGCCATATGACTGGTTCTTGTTTTTACAGTACTTACTGGCTGCCCCTAAGAGCACGTCAACCTATGTAATACACTCGGAAGTGGCCCTCCGGTACATTTCGGACATATTTAAATCTGCCCCGGTCCTATTATGGCACAATGTATGGAATAATTCTTGTACTAGTTTTAACACAGAGATAATAGAAGACTGCCTGGCATGTGATGGAGCTACTAATAACAAATGGTTCAGTTATGTCAAAAATGTGTTGCATGAAATTGGTCATCCTGAATATTTCTCAAATCCACTTAGCATGGAGAGTGTGTCCAGAACTGTTTTTAAAAAGTCTTTACAACAACACCTTGAGAATAAAAGATACCGGGAAGAAAGTTCTAAGAAATCCGTTATGGACCATGACCTAATAACCGTTCACTAGGGCACTCAGTTGTATCTCTTGTTTGAACAACCTTTATATCATCATATGCTGTTGACCTTTTTTCGCCTGGAAACCTTTTACAGACTTGTTACTCTACCACAGTGCAATGATTGGTCAAGAGAAAAAAGAACTTGTCCCTGTGACGATGTGTCTGTCCAGTCAAATATACATTGCATTCTTTTTTGCTCTTTTTATAGTTATCCATCGAGGAAATTGCTCAAACCTCTGCTTGTTTCATGGGGTCTGAGGTCATGCAGAGGAGCATACAACAAATTAAGATCTTTAGATGATGAGTGCACTATTAGTACGGTTTCCTCTTTCTTGAGAGCAATTATGAGATACAGAAATACCATGTAAATTGAACTCTGCTTGTTCTAATTTTCACCCATATCCGCTAGAATGGTTGTAACTCAAAATTAATTTTTATACTACCCACCGGTATTCTATAATTACTCTCCTCACTTTTAACATGCTTTTAAACAGTTTTTAATTATCTTCTTTTAACTGTGTATCTAATATGAAGAGACCTTAGATTGATTATATTTGTTGTTTTTAAATCTTGTTTTTATCTGTACGCTTTTATGAATTTGTCTCTAAAATTCGAATAAAGCTTTTTGAAATTGAAAAAATCGAAATTGACTGGTTCTTGCCACATAGCCACACGTCCCAACCATTTTTTTAGGTCGAGCCTACATGACAGCGCAGCTAACTGGATGAAAAAGACCTTTTGCCAGCTTAACACAACCTTACAGTAGGCTCAAGTATTGCTTACTATTGGTTGCCATTATTGTTATAATCATTTGCTTGCTTCTTCTTATAATGGCTTACATTGTACATCATGTGTTTGTTCCTCTCTGGGGCCGTCACATCTTTACTTGTGTCCTTAAACTGCTCAAAGCCAGCCCAGCTCAGAGTTGTCTCATCTGGGTGCTTTCTTCCCCTGTGCTTCATGTTGCTTTCCTTCCGCCAGCTGCCCATGTTGCTCTTGCTAGCTTGTGAGCTTCTCTCTCCGTCCATAGTGTTGCTCTCCCTCCCCTGCTGCTTTTCCCCATCCCTTGCTCACTCCCTGTTGGTTCTCACCCCAACCACTCTTACGTTGTATCCACATCACTGTCCTATTTTTTAAGATACAATTTTTTAAAGTATACTTTAAAAAAAAAAAGTTTTGTGCCACTCCTTTTGTTTAAATTAATTTATTGAGCCGATATATTAAAAAAAAAAAAGGGCCATTTTAGGAGCCCATTCTGTAATAAAAGTATTTGAGCACAAACGTCCTCACTCATGCATGCACAAACAAAAAGATGCAGCCACGTCATTGCAAATTTTTCTTCTTTCTCCTTGTGTTCATGCTGTACTCTATACATGATCAACAAAAGGCAATAGTAGAGCAAATTGAAGTCAGTCCAGGCTCTTGATTTTGCTTGTGCCTGTTGTTCCAAGAGGCATCATTGGAATCTTTGTATAGTCTGTGAGCAGGTTTTTTAGTGTTCAGAAATTTGGCGCTCAACTTCTCACGGTAAAGTTTCAGAGTAACGTGGCTTTAAGGTAGGTGCTTCTTGGCCAGAGGAAAACCTTAACCTCTGTAAGGAGAAGAGGTTCAGGGACCTCCCTCTTATTGTGATTGAGCAGGGATCCAGAGCACACTATACGTATCAAATGAAATTTCAATCTTCAAGTATTCATACATATGGGATAGATCAGACCAAACGTAAATTTTCAAACGTTTTATTAATCAACAGTGTTCTCCTTTCGGGAATCACTGTACCTGTCACTCTAGCCTACACGTGTTTCATCACAGCATGTGGCTGTGACTCTTCAGGGCTGATCTTAAGCTTGGTGCAGCTTCGGTTTCCAAGTTCCCGCACTTGGAAACCGAAGCTGCACCAAGCTTGACCACGGGCAACAAACGGCCCAAATATACAGATTTTTGATTATTTACGCTGTGAAACCCTACACCCAACCTTTTGGCTGACGGCAACCGAAAACCATCGGTGCCGTTCTCGTTTCAACAGAAACTACCCGATAAGGACCGAGTCGGAATTATCACCGGTCACCCGACAACGCGCCTCGATCATTAAGATCAGCCCTGAAGAGTCACAGCCACATGCTGTGATGAAACACGTGTAGGCTAGAGTGACAGGTACAGTGATTCCCGAAAGGAGAACACTGTTGATTAATAAAACGTTTGAAAATTTACGTTTGGTCTGATCTATCCCATATGTATGAATACTTGAAGATTGAAATTTCATTTGATACGTATAGTGTGCTCTGGATCCCTGCTCCATCATTGGAATCTTGATTGGAAATTGAATTACTTTTTATGATCAAATCAAATGTTAACTCCGTTTCATAATGAATGGTATGTAAATTATAACCAACAGCATATTCTAAACAATAAAATACTAGTCAAACACTTCATTGCAACCTCAATGCATAACACTGGGCCTGATTTAGATCCTGGCAGACGGGTTACTCCGTCACTACAGTGGTGGATATCCCGTCCGCTGAAATATAAATCCTATAGGATATATTGGGAATTATGTTTCGGCAGACAGGACGTCCGTCACGGTTGTGACGGAGTAACCTGGCTGCCAAGATCTAAATAAGGCCCATAATCACTTCCTTACATATTATTATTTCTTTTTAAAATGTCTTTATTGAACATTTCAAGTGAACATACAAAGATATATGACATCACCAGAAGGAAAGAAAGAAAGAAAGAAGAGCAAGGGTTTCGTGCAATGGGGTAGGGTGGATGCGCTTGCCAGCGCCACATAGTCTGCGTGCAGGGCACATTTGGTGCCCTCCATTCATAGTCAAGTTCATGGAGCCATTGGCTCCTGTTCTGGCGTGAAACTGGACAAAGGACATGGGAGTATCCTCCCCCGGGAGGGAACCCTATATCGTCTCAACCCTTTCCTTAGGGTACCTAAGGGCTTAATTGTGTGTTTGTCGCTATATTCATTGTGGGCCAAGATTCATTTCAAGACATGAGAGATATCTGGATCCTCTTCCGTGTCTATCTACGATCCATAGAGCAGGACAATACAGAATAAGTCTTGGCTTGCTGCATATGCTAACCTACCCATTTCTTTGTTGTGAAATGCACATGTAGGCTCCCAGAATGCTGGGGCTCTACTCTTGAAACGTACTCAAGCCAGGGGTGTTCACCAGCCACAAAATGGTATATACTTATAATGATGGTAATGAGGTTATGATGTTATGTTTGGAGATACACCCCCCGATATAGGCCATAAAAGTCTCCACAGGGTTGCCTGTGTGGACACGGTTCCAGCATTGATCTCAAAGTATTCAAGGATGGAGCTTTGCAGCTCGCTGCGGGATACCTGTTGCCGGAGCGAGTCGCCATGGAACCGCCAGCTGTACTCAAGGCCGCATCCATGCGGAATCCAAAACCTCAACAGTATGGGGTTGTGGTCCGAAAGGGTTCTTGGGAGTATAGCGATCTTGGATACCCACGAATGGACAACGGCCAACCAGAACCAGTAGACCAGCCGGGTGCATACCAGGTGCGGCACCGAATGATAAGTGATGCCCGGAAGCGTTGGGTGATGTGTTTGCTAGGCGTCATGTAAAACATAAGTGTGAGAAGCTAGCTTAGTATATGGTGTACAGTTATGTAAGTGGGCACCTTGCACTAATCCAGACAACCCTTATGTTGATTTTAGTGGTCTTAGACAACCTTAGAAAGCTCTTGAAGTGGTAGCTGTGGAGAGCAGCCTTCAGGCTTAGTCCAGAAGGAGTGTAAAGCAGCTTGTTTTACCAGAACGTAATCTTATAAGTATAGATTAAGTGAAAAAACACTCAGTGTATTTATGAAAATATGTATTTATTATAAGACACTCACTAGCACATATACAAATATCTCCTACCTGGGGATATACAAAATGCACACAATACTTTGCAAGAAAACAGGTAAATAGCACACAATACAGAGTGTTTGCCAGGGGAGACCAAACCATATACTAAAATAGTGGTATGCGAACACAACTCAAGTCAAGACTACACCCAGAAAACGTAGAAGTGGACCCAAGGAACTACCTGAGGTAAGTAACCAGGAACCCCATGGAGGCTGTATGCAGAGTGGGAACACAATTGCAGTCTCAATACAAGTCAAGGGGTAAGTCGCTGTTGCAATTTTAAAGAAAAAGGGCCCTTCCCAGTGGACCCTGAAGACCCCCATGGAAGACAGAAGGTTGGAGAGCCACCCCACCCGAGAATACCCTAGGAACCAGGATACCTACACCAGGGAAGCCGCCTGCATAGGTGTTAAGTGGCATCGGAAACAGCTGTCAAACTCAGTGGAGGACTTCAGGAAGATGTCGCTGCTGGAGAAGGTGAAAGTGACCGGTGGAATCCAAAGGTGGATTCAAGCTGTGAAGAACCTGCAAGCAGAGGGGGACAGAGGCTATGCCACTCAGGAGTGACCAGGAGGCACGGAAGACGAATGCCCACCGATGTCGAGTGTTGCAGGAGAGCTGGCGGTGACCTTGGAGCTGCAGCTGTGCGGACCAGGTGACGCTGTGGAAGCCGTGCATGAGCTGTCACACGTCGGATGTCGAGAGTTGAGGGGTCGGTGTCCATCGAGAGCATCAACAAGCCTTGGCAAATGCAACCAACGTGGAAAGTGGAGAAGGTACAGTGTCTGGACAAGCAAGGTCCAGCTGACTCACCACAAGCAGAGGAGTCCGGGCAGGCCCGAGCAATAAAGAGAGCCTGCGGAAACCAAAGATAACCCACAAGTGGACTCACAGGCCGTAGGCATTGGAGTCACGAGAGGACCTCCAGCAACTCAACAAAGATGCAAGCCCACGATACAAGAGTTGTGGTAGGGACAAAGATCTTGGTCACTGGAGATGCTTGAGGTGGGGGCTACTTGGAGCCCGAAGATCTTGGAGGAAGGAAGCTAATAAGCCTTTGCAACAGCTAGGCGATGGGGTGCACAGGGGTTTGGTTCCTGCGTCCCCGACAAGGGATACTGGACCTGTGTTGCTGAGCCTTTCGGAGTCTGTAGGAGACTGGGATCATCAGACTGGTCAGCTTAGTTGCGGTGCCTGCAGATGCAGATAAGAGACTCCTTCACTTCAAGGGAGATTATTTCAGGTGGATGCCCAAAGGCCTTGGAAGGTTCCTGTATGGAGCACAGGCACGGACGTTGCAGCAGACGAACAGGGCGACGAGATCAGGAGTATTCCCAGTTGCAGCCTTGATGCCCAGAGAGAAGTCCAGAGTCGCCAGATGGTCGAAGAAGAAGTGGTGTCTTAAAATGAATCTTGCCCCACGATGAATCTAGGGACCCACCCACAGGTAAAGCACTTAAATAACCTTAGGAAAGGGTTGGAACGATTCAGTGGTCCCTCCCTGAACTGGTTTTATTTATTTATTTATTTATTTATTTTATATTCTTATAAAGCGCCAGACTAGACCCCCGAAGGGGTATCTCCGCGCTATTGCTGTACCATGAGAGTGTGCTAAATTCCGAGTGTGTATCTGATATAGGGTGCAGAAGCTGGAAGGCAGTTATTTGTCAGGATACAAATACGTTTTTAGAGTCTTTCGGAAACTCAGATGACTGGGGATTGATCTGAGTTCTGCCGGCAAAGAATTCCAGAGTGCTTGTCCGGCATAAGCTAACGCGCGGCCACCTTGTCTGGCCTTTTTTACTCTTGGTGTCTGCAAGAGCTGCTGATGACTGGAGCGCAGAGGTCGCCCAGGGATGTAGGACTGAAAGATCTTAGCCATGTATTTAGGGCCCTCTCCTATCATGCTCTTGTGTATGGTGCATAGAGTTTTGAATTGGACTCGCTTCCTCACAGGGAGCCAGTGGAGTCTCAGCAGCAGGGGATTAGAAGGGGTCCTTGCTGGAGCGTTCAGGACAATCCTTGCTGCTGTATTTTGGATTACTTGCAGTTTACTGAGCTGCTCCTCGTTTGCTCCGAGGAGCAGCCCATTGCAGTAATCCACCCTGCTGATGACCAGAGCCTGCACCAGCGTTTTTCTGTGATGGTCTGGTATGTAGGGGAAGACTCGTCTCAACATCCCAATAGCCCGGAAGCAGGTGCCAGCAACTTGATTAACATGTCCCTTAAAGGTAAGTTGCTGGTCGAAGAGCACTCCCAGGTTCCTAACAGAGCTCTTAGGGGTGGGGACAGGACCTAGCTCCTAGCTGCACCAAATATGCCCTGTACGCAGACTATGTGGCACTGGCAAGCACCCCCACCCTGCACCAATATACTAAACCCTATCGGGGAGGTGTTGCACCTGTGACAGGATATCTATTGTTCTGCCTTCCCCTGCCCGAGCTTGGCTCAGCAGCAGGAAGGCAGAAATGTGTCTCTGGCTGGCAGCAGCCCAAGCTTGCCGTCCGGTTCTGGGAGACTGGTACCGGGAGCACCGAGTGCCTCCCAAAGGAGCTTTACAACATGTTTGATACCAAACATGACAGGGTTAGTTACAGCCAGGTTAGAATTAGCCGTCGCGTAATGGCGCATGGCCACTCTATATGTCTTACTGGCTGCTTCACTTACAACCCGGTAGAATGGACTCCGACGGTTGTAGGGGTGTTCTCACACTTAGAACCAAGCACCCTGCCTTCGGGATTAAATGGCCTGCTTTAGGGCTGACTTATAGGTTTTAAGTGCAGTGACTTTAGATATAGGGGAACCTATATCTCATAAGTGTTGCTAGCACCAGCTTACACAGGCTGCAATGGCAGGCCTGTAGTTACAGTTTGAGTGGTCTCCCATGGGTGGCATAATACATGCTTCAGATCATGGAGGACCCCTGGTGTGCCTATACCCTGGGTACCTTAGTACCATATACTAGGGACTGATAAGGGGACACCCATGTCCAATCTGGGATGTACCAAAGTACTTAACATAACCAATTTAGGGGAGAAAGTACAGAGACTGGGGTCCTGATTAGCAGGATCCCAGTCAGACTAGAAGCAGCATAGCATCAGGCAAAAAGTGGGGGTAACCATGCAGAAGGATCCTACCTTCCTACAATGTTTCAGTGATGTGGCAAAATACCTCCCTGACCCTAGGTTTGTCGGATGGTTCTGCTAGTGGAGTCGGAATGCAAACAATGTGGCATATTAAGGTCCCCACCAAGTATTAAATGGTCCACCTCAAAACTGTCCAGTCGGTAATGAAAGTTTTGTAAGAAATTGGGGTGTCTATATTTGGAGCATAAATGTTAACTAATAATATCCTTTTGTCCCCTAGTGTTCCATGCAATAGCAAATGACGGCCTTTTGGGTCCGCACAATGAGAGTGATAAAGGAATGGCACTGTTCTATGAATTTAGATACAGATACCTCGGGAATATGAGCTATAACGTGAAAAATAGTGATGTATGCCCCAGTTCCTAGCAAAGGTGTGGTCGGCTCGCGGGGGGGTAATGCGTCTCCTGAAGGGAGGCAATTTTAAATTGGTGTCTATTAAGATATGACAGAACTTGTTTCCCTTTGCGCGTATTGTTAATATCTTGTATGTTCCAGAAACTGCCACTAGGTCGATTACTTTAGCCATATTATGGGGCTAAGGTGTAGGGATGTAGCATGGGTTCTAAAGCCAGGTGATGTGTAGTGATGTGGCAAGTGTAAACGTGCATGTGATGCGCAAAGTCAAAAAATATTTCAACCACTATAAAAAAAAATGTGCCCCACCCACACTAGATTAAGAGATATTCAGTGAATCCCGTCTAACCTTTTAAGAAATAGAGAACATAACCCTAAATAGTAAAGGTTGGTGTTCACCATGTGGGCGGGCGACAGCTCGAATTTCGGCAGGCTCATAAGGCATGTTATAGAGGCTAGTGGGATGTGGTCGCCGTTAAGGGGTACAGTAAGTTTGGCTGGGTTCTATATCATGGGCAGTGTAATCTGGAATGCATGTTCACAGTTTCAGTGACAACTGTCACTCTGTCCAAGGGCAAATCACCTCATGTAGTTTCATCTTGAGAGGTAGTTGCCGGACTCCCACGTCCCTCCGGCCCGGACCAGCCAGAAGATGGTCAGTTAGCCATGGGGGATCCTGCACAAACACATTTTGCAATAAGTTCTTCATCTTCAGGGGTGTTGAAGATCTTAGCGCGTCCCTTATGGTTGACCCTCATCCGGGCCGGGTAAAGCATGGAGTAGCTGACGTCTAACTTGCTGAGTTAGTTTTTTATACTGCTATATTTCCGCTATGCTTCTTCCACTATGGGGGCGAAGTCCGGAAAAATGGAGATGGTTGAACATTGGTGTTGCAAGGGCACCTTTTCCAGGGCCATCTGGAGTGAGGTATCTCTGTCCCTGTAGTTGAGGAGACGGGCTATGCGAAATCGTAGAGTGCGCCCTCTGAGGGAAGCTGTCCTAATGAGCGATGAACAAGTTCGATAGCAAATGTGGTTGAGAAGCTAGGACATTCATAAAGGGTCAGTAGGAGTTGCTCCACAAAGTTCTTGGGTTGCCCCATTTTGTTAGTTTCTGCTATTTCCGAGATGCAAATGCTATTCCTCTGGGATCTAGCCTCTTAAGTTCTCATTCTTAATTGCCACATGCTTTAGAAGGCGTTCCTTTTTGTCCAGGCGTTATTGCATTATTGCGGTGTTGTCGTCCAGGCTGGAGATTTTTTCTTCCACGCCATCAATCCGGATGCCCTGCCTGTCCATCCGCACGTCCAGGTTATCCATGCGACCCGCTAGTGTGTCAAATCACGCCTGCTTAGTGCCAAAGCCTTCCCTGAGCTCGGCCATCACAGCGGAGAAATCACATGGGGGCGTGGGGGCTCCACAGTGCCGCAGCTCATAGGTTCCTCAGACTCCAACTGTGAGCACTAATGTCCGGTGGGGCTGGCACGGTCAAAGGTAAGCCTCCTTTGTTTTGGGTCCAAACATCCCATGGTGAGACCTCCGGTCCAGCGGTACCCCGGCTGCACGTTGGTAGTTCACAGGCCAAGTGTGTAGTTTCTTAACTCCCCTCCCCACCTCCACTTTCTCCAATGCTGGTGGGGAAGGTCCAGGCAGTTATTGTAGATCCTGTTATGCAAGGGGGTATATTACGAGCGGATCCCACATACACTGGGCGGTACATAGACCTACACCCCAGGACAGACGGGAGGGACAGTGGGGAAACTGGGCAAAGGTGTATCCATTGGGGCTCCACGCATCGTATGTGGGTCAGTAGGAGTTGGTGGTGCTCCCAGCCACTACAACAACGCAGTTGTTGGTCTAGGCCACGGGTCCTTCAGTGACCTCTCGATTTTGGGCGGGCACCGGTAGGTTAGCTGGCCGCAGCTTCTCCACCGCACTCAACAGCGCAGAGCGGCAGGTAGAGACAATATCTGGGCTAGGAGGGAGCACTCAACGCAGTTTATAAGACGCCGCCCCTGTTGTAATCTTATCCTCTTCTCCTTACCCTCTTTACCCCCCCCCCTTCCTTCTCTGCTCCCTTGGTATGATCCGCGCTACATCCTGGAGTGTGGGTTAGAACGTTGATGAGATTTGAAGCCGCCAAGCTGGGAGCACTTGTTTACTTGAGGACCTAATAAACGTTCTTGGAACCTTACATGTGTGGTGATTTATTACTACATTGTTTGGCGACGAGGGTGAGGAGCTGAGCCAGGGTCAGCGTAGTGTTCCCCCCTGGAGCAATTTGATGCTTGAGCGGAGATTACCATTGAAAATGAAGGCTTACCCAGTGAAAGATGGAAGGTCACAGGAACAGCGGATGTATTGATGAAATAAGCTGAACTCATCGAGGTGTTCCCTTCGGGGACGTGAAGTACTCACATCTGGAACGCAAAGGAAGCAGGGTGTGTGGTCTCGATGAAGGTGAGCTCGTGCCGTGTGGAACAGAGGAATTTTGTTCTTCTGTGTCAAGTTTGACTGGAGTTGGTGGATCCTCCAACTGGCATCTCTGTCGTGAGTCCAGCGGTAATTGACTGTTTCAGTGAAGTGAGACGGCAGCAGGCAGCGTCGGCGGAGTGAGCACAGCGTGACTGTGTGAGAGCTGTTCTACCCGTGGCAGTGATCGGCTATCTCAGTAGGAGAAGAGGCCGAGGGTGAGCGTTTGAAGTCCCCTCCAAGGTTTGTGTGGACTGGCATGCGGGACGTGAGAGACAGTCGAAACTCATGAGGGAGAAGACGTAGCGGGTCTTGCTCCGAGTATCTGCAGAGTTGTCGACGGGAAGTTTAAGACGCCGCCCCCATTCCTCGATGGCCTCTTTGGGGCGGGATGCGATCGCCGAGGCGCAGTTCAGCCCAAGGCAGCCGGTTCCCTGCTCCCGCGCAGGCCCCGGCAACACACAGCTCTTGTCTCTCCAGTGGGCCTTACATACTATTAAACCAACTCTAACGGATAAAGAAATTAAGAGCTAAAGTGCTTTAAGGTATCTAGTGCAAGGGTGATTAAATACACAAAGTTCATATTCTCCGCACATCTCAGTCTAACACTTCACTGCTCCTGAGCTCAAGGGCACTGCAAAGCAAATGAGAGTGAGTTAAGCATTAATAGACTATAGAACACAGTTCTGCCACATCTTTGGCCAATTGCTCTAAATTGAAATCTCAAAAATGTCTTTCTAATTGGGTCATAGCACCTGCAAATGAAGGTAATGTCTACAGTGAGCGTGAGTCAGAGAGGGCATTAACCTTAAAAGCCTCACCCTTCGGGAAGCTTAACAAGCCAGTCATCAAGCCCATCCGGAAACAGGTCAATAAATTCCTCTAGTATGGATTTTTCACTCTTTTAAGATAGGTCTCAAGGCCTACAACATAAAAGATCAGAAGAGCATTTAAGCTTGAGGCAAACTGAACATCCCTTGTTGACATAAATCCAGAACAGCATTCTTACATGGGTACACCAGGGAACTGAGCTGTTCTTATCCTGCTCAATCATATAAAATTAGTTACAAAACTACTTATGCCTACTTTTTGTTTTTCCCTAACTTTTTTCTTCAAAATCCATCCCTCTCATCTATGGGAAAGGTTCATTTTTAATTTATTTTGTATTACACGCTATATGACTAGTTGTGTACTTGAATTTGTGTTGTTCTTAAACATAGTAATAATAATTTACTTGGCTCTACTGCTTCATACCTCAGTTTTGCAAGTGTAGTGATTAATGATTGTTACAATGTCAATACCTCAACCTAGCGATTGCATCATCTCATCGCGTTGAGGCATCCAAAAGTAGGGTGGCTCCTTCCTGTAGCTACTGTGTGGTTAACACTTAAGGAATGTCACATGGAAGAACAGGTGTCTCTTTGAAAGGTCACTGATTTGAGGAAAATCCGAGCAGTACTGAAAAAAACAGATACCCATAAAGGGGATTGTTCAGGAACTTGTAACTTGCAACATCTGGACGGGAGCTTGAGGACCTGGTCAAAGGGATGCTGGGTTCCAGACGATGATCTAAGAATTCCAAGAGATAAAGTAGAATTCTATGCAGTGGAGGATGAGGAGTCAAGGTGCAGGAAAACTGGAAGGCAACCCACACCATTGTTACCGGAGCATTTACAGTGCTCGGTACTGAGCATTCCAGCTGCCTCAATAGGGTGAAACATGGAGTAGGTGAAAGAGGAAGCAGTAAGTAGTACCACCATCAAAAACTGGGATTTGAGAACATTACAGACTGCTCAATTGGTCATGATGGCTTGGGAGGAGCCAAACATGTCTTCCTGTTTCTTTCTGGAAAGTTTGAATAGGAGCCATATTGTGAGTGAGAGTTTTAGCAAGGGCTTAAAGGGAAATTCAGAGAAAGGGTTGGAAACTGGATTAGAGGTAAGGAAATGGCTATTGTGATGTTGCTCACTTTTAGAGGTGGAAGAATCTACAGGGAGTGTCATTTGTGGTTTACAGAGAGTGACATACGCGTGCTAGGACAGTCATTTGAGTCTGCACCCTGTACTGTGCCAAGGGCAGGGAGACTCCGGTAATACACCGACCATGGGGGAGTGAGCCCTTCAGGGGTAGATGGTAAGTTGTGTAGACATTCTCTGTAAGGGCCTGAGTCTTAGACACACGGGTGTTGTTAATTCAAGGAAAAGGATGCGTGACAGACACTCTTTCCAAGCAAACCACTCTAGAGCCTATTCTTTAGGCCTGTTTTAGAAGTATTTTGCACCATTTTGGTTACTGGCTGAATTCATATTGACAAAAATATTGTTGTTACTCATTTAATTAAAGGTAAATGGCTCATAGTCAATAGATCAGTAGTCAGTAAATCAGTACCCTGCTCATGCTCTGCCAATACTTACTATGTATTACCAGTTCAGACCCTCCCTCTAAGAACATATTCGTACTCTGTTACCTGACATGTACCTATGGCCCAACAGATGTTGACCATAGGACGTAGGTCTCTGCCAGATAGGTGGTTACGTAACATGTACTCTGGACGGTGATACATTTGTTGTTAGCATCCTATAGTTTGAATTTTCAGTGTTATCCTACCACTGTTTTCACAAGTGCCCCATCGAGCTTTGATTGTATCATTACTTAGGACCACACATCCCTGCTCTTAAATTACCACCATCCATTTACGCACCCCCCAACTCAACTTTCCTCAGAAGCTCCACCGCCTACTCCGCTCAGTCCACCCATCAACGCATCAACCCCCTCATCCACCTGTTCATCTCAGAACTGGTCACTCACCCAGTGACTATTTATACTACGCTTACACTGGCTCACTTGTGATGTTGCTATACTGGCTCACTTCACGGACTCGCCTATTGACACACCCACAAGTTGAATAATCCGCTGACTAGCCCAACAACTCACTCAACAACTCACTCATCTAGTGGTCTGTTTTCTCGGCCATTGAATCCAAACAAAGCAGCATCTTTATGAGATGCTGAGATTCTATGTGTGTGTGTGTATACAAATCCCCCTTGAATTCAAATAATTTGTAGGAAGCTGGCTCTATATACCAAAAGAGGTATATTGTGTAGAGAGTTCAGGAATCTCCTATGATTGGACAAGTACTTTGGCAATCCCAATGTGCTCTTTGTGGTAGTGTGGTCTAGCAGCCTTAGGCTTATCAAGGAGGAGTGTTAGACAGTTGTTGTATAAACACAGTCAATAAATGATACACACACACACGCGCTCTCAATAAGGAGATCCACACCAGTATAGGAAATAACATGAATCTTTATATCATTTTAGACACCAAGAACTTCGTTATTGGGTTAGTACTGTTTTAAGATAAGCAGTTTTGAAGAAAACAGGTAGTTACACTTGTATTGCCTCTAATTGGGTAATGTTATCCTGTGGTGAAAAACACATATACTGCATAAGGGTACTTAGCAGTGACTTACAGGATCAATCTTCTGGAGTTAAGGTGAGTATGGGGCAAGGTCCAAGGCAGCACCAACAGGTCACCTCGGGCGGCACTGGGGCGGCCAGGTGCAGTGGTGCGTTACAGCGTCAGGTGTCCCATTGGTTTCAATGGGGGGGGGGGGCGGTCCTGGGGCTACAGGCAGGTACTGGGACTGAGGGGCCAGTCCGGTTGAACCCACAGAGGAGCTCGGTCCTCGAGATGCTCGGGCATGTAGGGACATCATCAGTCCGCTTCTTCTCGGGCTGTAGGGCTTGGATGCAGTGGTGTCTTTAGGCATCAAGTCCGTGTTGCAGGAGTCACTCGCGGTTGAAGGGGTCTGCACAAAGAGGCTGCAGGCGACGACTGAAATTCCAGTCTGGGCAAACACAAGGTGGGGTTACTCTCTTGTTGATCTCAGGACCTCGTTGGTACCGTTGACCAACATTGACCCCGGCTGGATGGCACGGGTGCAGTGGTGCTTTCCGGTGTTGGGTTTTCGCTGTCCGGAGTCGTCCTGGTACTCCTTGAGTGCTTACAGGGTGCAGGGAAGTAGCTCTGCTACTCCACTGGAGATGCTGGTTGCTTCCTGAAGTGCTGGCAGTCCTCCCAGGCTTTTGAGGGTGGAGCAGCTACAGGATGAGTCGTCTTTGGTGCAATTGTCTGGCACAACAGGCAGGTCAGCAGGGTTGGCGCCAAGTCACTTGCTGCTCCTCTATCTTTGGTCTTTGCAGCTCTTTTGTGTCCTTCTTCTTCTTAGGTCATCAGGATCTGCTCTTCTGATATCAGTGCCTCCCATGAATACTATATTTAGTGGTGATGAGGGATGTAAAGGGTGGTAGCCAATGAGCTACTTGCCCTTGGGGTCACTACACCCCCCTATATGACATCTTCCTTTGGGAAGTGGGCATAACACTGTCCCAGAGTTCCTAATTCTGCCATCAACAAGATGGCAGAATTTTCCTAAAGGGGGCACATTAGGTAGCTCACTTTAGGGGTGTGACTGGCCTGGTGGTACACCACGCCTCCCTGCATAACTAATTTCCCGTCTGTTGTGGTGCAAAATGGGGCCGGGCGGGGTGGCATTTCTCCTGTCTGGGGAAGCCTTTGGTTGTTTATTAATGACTGCATAGGCCTTTGAAGCTTCCTGTCTTGATATACTGATCACTTAGCCATCCTACTTGGAGGAAGTGACAACACCTCTGGCCAGTGCAGTCATTGTTTTTGCCCTCCAAGATTGTGGGCTCTCACCTACAGGGGTCAGAAACCTGTCTGTGGTGGCAGGCTGGTCAACACCAGTCGGCCAGCACACTAAAGGCGGGTAGATGTTTAGGGGGCACCTCTAAGGTACCCTCTGGATGCATATATTAATAAATCCACCCCTGGAATCAGTGTGGGTTTTTTAATACCACCATAGATTTCCGTGAAGCCACCCTCTAGCTGAGGTACTCATTTTTACCAGCGTCCAGCACATGTACTTAAAATGTCTTCCTTGTTCACTAGTGAGATCTAAGAATTGACTTAGATATCACAGGGGCATATTTGTTCATGTAGAGATGCCCACACGTGTAGTCGAGTGTACTCTGCCTTAGGGCTGTACGGCCTGCTGTAGGGGTGGCTTACATATACTGCATGCAGTGTCTGCAGGCATGGCACACATGGGGTGTGCCATGTCGTGTCTTCACTTTTCCTTGCACCATGGCACGCAGCCTGCAATGGAAGTCTGCATAATGGTGCTGACGGGTCTCTTAGGGCGGTCCAATACATGCTGCAGCCCTTAGAGACCCTCTTTAGCTTCCCTGCCCTAGGTACCAGGCGCACCATTTACTAGGGACTTGCTAAAGGTATTGCCAATTGGGGGAACTATTGTACAGTTTAGGGAAAGAGACCAGAATAGCAGGCACCCAGTGCACTCCTGTCAAAATTGCATCAGATACCATGCAAAAAGTGTGAGAGGCCATGTCAAAAAGGGGCACTTCCCTACACAATTCACCCAAGGACAACTAAGGTTCTGTTTATTGTCATGTAATCCCCTTTTATTTCTCGAAGAGTCCAGTTTGGTAAAATAAAAACAGTTTAATCTAGTTACTGTTGCCTTTTACTCTCCTGAAAAGTAAGGCCGGGTCTGGTGGCTCAGTGGACTATGCGTCTACTGCAGGGGCCTGCGTTTGACCTCATGGTCACAGGTTCAAATCCCGGCGGGTCCACTCAGCCTTTCATCCATCTGAGGTCGATAAAATGAGTACCGTTGAGTTGGGTAACAACAAACATCTGGTATTCAGCGCCAAGATACCCGTAGTGGTGAACGTGCGCTTACAAATACACATGTTATGTAATACAAATAACTCCCTTGGCCGTGCCACACATCAGCAGATTATGGGGAATACTAAAGATGGGTGAATGGAATGGTTGTTTCTGACTTCCCAGGACGTGCATTATAGTCTGGAGAGTTCTGGGCGATATCTGGGCTCCATACAAAGTGGCTTGGCCATGTGGTTTGAGGGTTGCCCTTCAAGGTTGCTCAGTGAGTTAATGACTTGTCACTGACTTCTACTGTGAAATGCTGCCAACATCTTGCTTTTGAAATCCAGGCAGGAGCGGACTGTTATTTACTGAGGTTTTGGTTGGCTAAACTGCGATGTGAAGTACTGTATTAAAAATGTAGTTTATTATTTGTATGTGTGGTGTCCCAGACAGCGCTGTCTGGAGGTTTCAAGGGAGCATGACGTGGTCGCTAGGGTTGTAAATGGTGATCGCATGTTGTGTGCCATGTCAGAGGGCATTGTCTAAGCCAGGGTGCCAGACAGTGTCTTCTGCAGAAGGGTATCCGATCTCCAAGGGTTACCCAGCGGCATGGCGACACCCTTCACTGTGCAATGTTCCAGTGTAATCTGTAAGGCGTGTTGCAGTAGCCTGCAGGCTGTAGAGCTGGTCCCGCGACCATCTCATGTTATAAATTGACCAGAAGGTTAATAAGCTTGTCCGGTTCAGCTCGGCTCGCGCGTGATCTCACCGCTGGGGCACGCGGGGCTCCCCGGACATGCTTGCCTGAGGAGCAGGACCGGCCCTTAGCATGCACGCGTTGGGCCTACGCCCAGGGCGCCGACCTCCAGAGGGGCGCGGGAGCTCCCTGCAGCCGCCTCCCTACAAATGAGCTCCTAAGAAAGGGGTGCGCCAAAGTTGGCTTCGACCCGGGCGGTCTCTGAAGGCCAGCTCTGGGAATGGGCCCCGCTGAACGGGTGGCTCCTCGGTTGGGTGCCCAGGTACCCTCCACCGCCTTCCGTGTGTCCTGATCACAGGGCAAGAAAACAAAACAAAACTCCAGCCAAGGCGGGAAAGGGCTGTAGACCTGAAAGGAAAGATTTTAAAGAAGTGAGGAGAGATGGTGAGCGAGGAGCAAAGATGAGGACATGCAGAGGAAGCAGAGAATGAAAAATATATCTTTGAGAGAGTGGGATAAAACGTGGCAAGCGGTCAGAGAAGTAATAGGGAAGAGGAGGGTTTTGAAAGGGAAAACAATTTCAAATGGTGGAAGCAGAGGGACGCAGAAAGGGGGACGGAAGGGGATGAAATTAGGTCCTAGATGATCAGAGGATGAAGAGCGGACAGCAATAGAAGGGAGGAAGTTTGTAGGAGACAGACGGAGTGAAAGACACAGAGAGGACTGAGTGCTGAAGGGAGAGTTTAAGATGCAGGGCTTGACCCTAGAAGGATGAAGAGGCGAAGAGACGCACAATAGTAAAATAAAATGCATGATGAGGGTTACACATGTAAAGCATGCATTGTCAAAGTCAATAGGTCTGGCCTTTTTAAGTTGGTGCAATGGTTATTTATTTATTTTTAATTTGAAGGATACGCTGTCAAAATAAAAAAAGAAAAATGAAAATATGCCGTCACCTAAACATGGCCAATCTATGTTTGCAGTAGAAATTAAATTAAAACAAACATTCACAGTGGCACTTGCATCACGAGGGGTGTGTTTTAAACGAGCCTTTCGGTGGTGTCAGACATTTTATTACTATTTGTGAAGGACGAAAAAAATAAATCCCCGCCTACTGCAGGCATCTATAATGTTATACTGTAACTCAAACATTTTATTTATTAATTTTTTTAACCAATTTTATTAAGTTTCAACACAGTGACATATACAAGGGTATAATAGCAGGAGCATAATTACAAAACGCACTTGAAGAGTGTACTTATTCAAATCTGTACATCTGCATTCCAATATCCGAGTAACCATAGGAGTCTGTGGTCCAGTTTTAACAAACATGAGCGAGAACTTGTCATGCAGGGGTATCATTACATTAAGCGTTATTCCCCACGTGGGGCACATGTCCATGTAATCCTGAGAGTTGTGACCACTTCTGACGTGGAGGCAATGTATGATGTAATAGGATGATGTGCATATCAGGAAATGGCGTTGTGCGCTTAAAGGGAGGAGGGCATTTAAACACTTTATAACTTAAACTTTTAAAAGGCGAATAGACAAAATACATACCTGGTAAATAAAGTTAATATTAAAATTACACACAATCAGCATACTTAGAACTGTTTGTAGGTGAATGTAAAGAATGTGCATAGAATTTGTGCAGTTAAGTGGGCTGGCATTGCCCCATGCTGAGTGCTGGGGTAGGAGGAAGCCTAAGGGGGTATTTAGCAGACCAATGCATGCGCCCCAAATGTATGTATATTATATATGATTTTGTTTGGAAAAACAATATTTGGGCTAGCATGTAGAGGAAGGAAAAATCCAGATTCTCCTGGAGAGGAGGTATCGCGTTGGCCTCTAGACTTTTTTTGTCATAGCAGCATTCGGGCAGACTTAACAAAATTATTTTGTCGTCTGTGCTTCAGCATTAAGCCTCTAACATTGCACCGACACAAGATGCACCATTCCGTGACTTTATTTTCCCCACCCTGGTGGGATCAGTATTTTCATGCACTAAGAGGGGCTCGAAGTGTAGCTGTAGGCCATCCAAAGCTGAGGAACTACAAATGTCAAATGAAAGTACTTTCAGTGGCCACGTAGAGTTAGCCTCTGGCTCATCACTGAAAATGGAGGAGTTGGCACATTTGAGCCTGGATTGTTTGGGGTTCCATTGCATTTTTACATCAAGCCAGCTGTAAAATGAGCAGCCATACCAGTGGAATCCTGAGAGAAGAAAATACTTTCTTAGGCCAAAAAATGAGGAGAATCCATCTGTATTTGTTGTTTTTTATGTATTGAGATAAAACCTAATTTAATTAATCAGCTTGCGCTACTTCGCAGATGAGACCGGCTGCTTACGGTGTCTCTGGGTGGGATCTTGGGTGGGTATTCTATGCTTCAGTGTCTTGGAGGCCCTCCTGCACTGGTATATTTAGTGGCTTACATGGATGCCTTGCGGATTTGCATCATCATTCTGACTGCAACTTGTGCGGTTTAGTTTGCTTTACTTTTAAAAAATGTATTCTCGTCTTGCTAGTTTCTGGGAAAAGTAGGTTTGTGCCCCTACCACTCTCAACCCAACACCCAGCCATAACATTGAGAAAGGAGCACTGGAAGAACACTTGGGTAACAATTAAATGGCCAGCTCGAGGAGATTACACCCTAGGGGTATAAGTCATGAGATTGTGTGTTATAAACCTTAAAATTACCTTTACGTTGATTGGGCATTAAAAAAAAAAGAACGTGTTGCAAGCCTTTTGGGCGAATTCAACATCACCAAATTAATTTACTGGTTACTACTGATAGTCTTAGTAGCAGTGGGTTCTTTTTCCTAGCTTTATCTGGAGTTTTCCGGTTTCCCTACTGCAACTCTAACAGCGGAGTAATTAAAAAGACTCCTGAGTTTGTACCTGTGTGGACTAGCGTTTTAAAGTTCCCGTTATTACTTTTAAGATATTCACTATGCCTCGATGTTAAGAGCTTGCGGCTATGTTTAATACTAAGTAGCTAGTAGCAGATTCTTATAGTGGGTTGTCGGACCGCCACTCACTCTCGTGGCGATCAGGAGACTGCCTGCAATGCAGTCAGTGGTCCGACCACCCCACTACAATGCGACCGCCGGTCTGGCGGTCACAAAGTGGTAATTTACACGGCGGCTTTTGCCGCGGCCCAGGGAAAGGGCCGCAGCACAAGCCGCCATGTAAAGTAGCACTTTGTGCACATCCATGCAGGATATGGTGCATGTAGGACCATGGGGTCATTACATGTGGCCCATGATCGAAGGGGGGCTATTTTTGTGGCCCCCAAAATCCGTTTCGGGCAGCCTTTCCATGGTGGTCTTTCCAACACGAAAAGGCTGTCGGAAAGGGATATCGTAATCTCGACAGCCGTTCCTGGCTTGGCACCGCCTCCATTCATGATTCCGACTGCCACCCCGTCAGGATCACAGATCCTGTCGGAGCAGAGGCGACGTTCCTTCCCCGTCAAAATAGGGTCCGACCGCCTGCATTGTAATGCGGCGCTTGGACTGCCACTGACGGCCTGTCGGTGGGCGATCCGACAGCCATCATAATCAGGCCCTAAGTGACGTTTTGCCAGTAGGCACTCCAGTAGAGCTTTTAATTTTTATGAATGGAACCAGGAAGGAGTGATGGCTCTTCTCCTCTTAAATTTCAAAGCACCTAGGATTGGTCTGGTCTCCCAGTAGGGCCCACCAGTTGATATTTTGGAGTGGGCAACAGCACGCGTGACACAAATAAGGGAAGCAGCCCAAGGATTGTCTTAGAATGACTTTTCTCAGTGGGTAATAAACTCATTACTGTATGTTTTCTCCTTCTCGCGCCTCATTAGCATAAGCTGACCTTTGGACAGGGTGGGTACAAATGCTCTCTTGTCACTTTAAGTGCCCTGTTGAACGAGCTGTGCATTTTAAGTGCTGCTACCATATGCTCTTGTTTTTTAGGTTCAGCCCTAAAACCTGCCTCTCTCGTCCTTGTTTCTGTAAATCAGTGACTAGCCTGGGCTCTGCTTATCGAGGGCTCTCTGGCTACAAGCCCTCGCGGTTCCCGCCATCAGCAGGTGCCGGTGCCTGCTCCAAGGGGTATCTCGGATACAGCACACCTCACCACTCTCTGTTGCTGGAGAAAGCATTTCCATTTTGTAGATATTTTTGATTGTTTCTGTGCTGTGAACCTATAACACAGGTTCTTGACAAACAGCAGTAAAACTCTCCAAGAAACAAGGCTTTCCATAGGAAACTATACGTCATTGTATCATAATAGACCTTAGCGTCTATTGAGCAATAGCTATGTAATACTTCTTAAGCTCCCTATAGAACTGCTTTTGTTTTAATAATAAACGATCCTGCCGCCAAATTTTAGACCCTGATCTTAACTAGTTAGGAAAATCTAAAATGGAGGGTTCGAGAGTTTGACTCAAGATCTGTTCAAAACTTTGTAGTTCTATGCAGTACTGCAATCTCTGTACCTTTATTTGTGTAACCATGTGGGTTTTCTTCCTGTTCCTACAAGAGGACCCTTTTGGTGACAAAGTGTTCATGACTGCACAAGAGGATGGTGTCATTACTTGGATGTCTTGGCCTCAAAAGAAAGAGAGGTTAGGGCAGACAGGCCTGTGACGTAGAGTGGCCTATGTAGTTAAGAAGTAGGTGCAATGATGGGGAATTTGAGAATCAATATCAATTTTACATTCTGGAATTTATGAGTATAGCAGGCAGTGTTTTTGAGATGGCATGCAATCTGTTGGTGTAAACATTTAGAAAGAAAACAAACCAAATGCAGTGAGATCCTACAGCAGTTTTAAATTCTGCTCTGAATGAATGTGGCTGTAAGCAGTCTTTAAAGAAGTACTTTAACTTTCTGGGAAGAGGCAGAGACTTGCCACAAAAAGCAACCACCCTACCCTATCAATCAGCGCGACATTTAAGCACATCTCAGTACCTGTAATTAACATTTGACAACACAATTGAGAAAGTTAAGATCTGAATTTGTTTAAGACCTGTGATATCATTTCTAGAAATTTTGCATCGTGTCCCATTGTATGCAATGTACTCAATACTAGAGGTGGTTGAGCCAACAAATTAACAGGGAGACCCGAGCCAAGGGTCTGGCACGGATCGTACAGCCTGTGACCGAGCCGAGCCCTAAAAATATGTGTTGTGTAAATCATGCAACAAACTGTAAAATATGATAAAGCCTCTTCAAAGTTCACAAAGTGTATTTCTTAAACATGTGGAAGCTTTGACTTTAAAAAGGCACATTGTAGCACTGCACTGAGAAGTACTTATTAAAAGTGATAGTTTTGTACAACCGATAGTATGAGCTCACATATTCTAAAGTGTGTTTGTACGCGATAAAGAAGAAGTAACTGCTTTGGTGAATAAAATATTTGCCTAAGATCACACCATTCAAACAGGGAAGCTGTGATTTATCCAGGTTTTCTGGTTTCACTTCATGAAAGCTCAGCTCAATATGGACTCGAGGTTCCAACAGGACACGAGCCAAGCCAGAGCCAGGCTTTCAGGTTCGAGCTTTCAGTGACTCACCCACCTCTATTGAATATTTGCAAAACCAGCAAGCAATGGCAAAGCCAATAGGTCTTGCCCATACAAGATCTATTGGCTTTGGAAATGTGTTTTGCCATGTTATACAACAGTGTGGCTGCTGTTCCCCATGGCTAAAAGTTAGTGGCGTGGAGGGTCTTAAAGAGAAGTAAAGTGTTGTAGACTGAATTTGGTGGAGAAGAGTGTCATAGAGTGGATTAGGGGGAGTAGAGTGTCGTAGAGTGGATTAGGGGGGAGTAGAGTGTCGCTGAGTAGAGGGGAGTAGAGCTCAGTGATTCAGTGGCATAGAGGGTGGTAGAGCGGGGTGGGGTGGAATAAGGTGGAGTGGATTGAGGTAGTGGGGTGGATTGCATTTGGGTAGATTGGGATGGATTGGGGTACAGTGGGTTGGATTGAGTGGTGAGTGGGATGGAATGGATGGGGTGGATTGGAGTGGAGTGTATTAGATTTGTTTGGGGTGGGGTGGATTAGAGTGGATTATAGTGCACTGGATTAGAGTCTGGTGGTTTGGAGTTAGGGGAGGGGAATTAGAGTGGAGGGGTACATTGGAGTGGAGTGGGCTGTATGGGACTGGACTGGACTGGGTGGGGTGGATTGGATTGGAGTGTGGTGGGCCGGGTGGATTGGATTGAGTTGGATAACTGAAATGAGATGGGGTGTATTTGAGTAAAGTGGGGTGCATTGGACTGCAGTAGAGTGGGTAGATTTGAGTGGGGTGGACTGAATTGGATTGGCATGGAGTGGGATGAATTGGAGTAGTTTGGATTGCAGTTGGTTGGATTGGATTGGAGTGAGTGGATTTGATTTAGGTGGTTGAATTGAGGTAAAGTGGGATGGGGTAAACTGGATTGGGATGGGGTAAACTGGATTGGGATGGGGTGGATTGGGATGGGGTGGATTGGGATGGCGTGGATTGGGGTGGGGTGGATTGGGGTGGATTGGAGTGAGGTGCGGTGGATTGGAGTGAGGTGCGGTGGATTGGAGTGAGGTGAGGTGGATTGGAGTGAGGTGAGGTGAGGTGGATTGGAGTGGGCGGATTGTTTTGGATTAGAGTGGGGCATAATGGAGGCAGTGGGGCAGATTGCTCTGGACTGGAGTGGGGCAGTGTAGGAAACTGGGTACTAAGCCTGCCCTGGGCGAAGGTGTTCTCACCTCCTCCAAGCAGGATGTTCATTCTAGGAGGAAGCCTCAAAGGCCCAGCCGACTTTGTTTCCGACCCTGGGCCTCTCCAGGTAGTAGAGGTGCCCAACCCCTGTCCTAACTCCACTTTTTTGCTGTAGGAAAATAAGTAAGATTATGAGGTGTGGCCACATTCTGGCAGCACCAGCCCTAAGGCTGGCCAGCTGGCGTGGACCCCACTTTTCAGATCCCTCCATGTTGTTTGGAAGGAATTAGCATTCTAGGATCAGGGTTATGCCCACTTCCCACAAAAAGTGTTCATATAGGGGGTGTACGCAGCACCCTAAAGGTACGTAGCCCATGGACTACTACCTGTCACTCCCTGTAAACGCCCCTAAATTGAGTAGGTGGCACCCCTGAACCCAAGAACTCAGATTCGACAGATCAACAGAAGAAGGACGAAGAAAAGTTACTGCCTGTCGAGAACTGTAGCAGAACGTTGGTGTGAAACTCTGCTGTCCTCAACCTTCTGTCACAATCGCGACAGAGTGAGTCGTCCTGCGAGCTGGAGAACTACCAAAGCCTTGGTTAACCTGCCCACACTTCAAAAACCACTGGCAGTCTCCTTGGAAAAAGGAGCTACTCCCCTACAGTCTGCAGGCACCGACCAGCAGAGTCCGGTCCACTACCTTGCAGCTCCCCGGCCCGACTGACGCCGCAGAAGACCAGGAAATTGTTTTGTATTGGAGTGAGGTAGATTGTTTTGTATTGGAGTCGGGTAGATTGTTATGTATCGGAGTGGGGCCCATTGTTGTGGATTGAAGCGGGATGGATTGGAGTAGGGCAGATTGGAGTGGAGCAGATTGTTTTGAATTGGAGTTGGGCAGAATGAAGTGAGGCACATTATTTTGGATTGGAGTGGGCAGATTGGATTGGGTGGGGCAGATTGTTTTGGATTGGAGTGGGGCATATTGGATTGGATGGGGCAGATTGTTTTGGATTGGAGTGAGGCAGACTAGAGTCGGATGGGTTGGGAGGTTTGGAATGTGGTGGATTTAAGTAGATTGGAGAGGGGTGTGTTGGCGTGTACTGCACAATAATGTGTTCCAGCATCATTTCAGAAATTACACATAAGAAAGAAACAATGTTGCTTTGCAATAAAATAATCCTCATCATTTGAGAACAGTGCCCACAAGCAAAAACAAAAGAAAACATGAGTGCAAAATGAGAAAAGAAGATTTGGCAAAATAAAAAAAAAGGTAATTATAGAAAATGAAAATCTTTGCAATTTTATTTGTCTTGCTCTGCTCGTTTTCTCTAGTCACATGCATTCTGTTTGCAGGGCACTAAAAGTTCAAACGGAACAAAATAGTACCTCAATCACGTAGGGAGCTCAAGACAGGCACTAATTAAGTTGAATCAATCAATGCCTGGCCCCTGCTCCACAGAAAGGAACGGAAATGATGTTAGGCCTGCCTTGACGAATTACGAGGCTGTAAGAAGAGTGACACGCAAGCCAACAAATGGTAAGCAACGGCTGGGCTCCAAACACTTTTGTTAACAACAGTGTCTCGCAAGCGAGAAGTATACACTCGTACTACTCTTGCAGGCTCGACCCTCAAAAGGACCCCGTGCTACTTCAGCAGAAACGTTTGATACAATGAGGTATAGTTAAAGTTTGTGTATGGTGTAAAATGATTTGTACAAAGTATCCATATATAATTATGTTACAAAATTAAACACCGCCCCATCTTAAAATATAGCAAGGCTGCAGATAACCACGTTGATCCAAGAGCTCAGGGAGCCAATGAACAGATACAACGGTCTTTAGAATGGATGTGTCCAGGGCACAAGTCCTAAAAAAATTAATGGGGGACGCTGAAAGGTGGCTTGCACTCAGTTGCAGTTTATAGTTATCGAGGTCCCGGTAAAATAAGTGGGGGGGACGCTGTCCACCCGCGTGGTACCCCGACTCGAGCTCTGTGTCTGATATTGGCCTAACTCTACAGTAGTCACCCTGTATGGTTTGTGTGTCTCTGTTCTTCACTGGACCAAATCCACACGTTACCTTAATCAGTGCCAATGCATAGTAAAGACGTCAGTAGTGGTAACGCATAAATTGACCGGCACAAGAACAGCCTAACACAGAATATATGTTTTTTACGTCTCGCCTATTCTATCCCTCAGGGATAAATAGGTGAGATTATAGTAAGCGGAAAAGAAAAGTCTACCTAGCTGCAGACCGTGTACAGTTCATGTAAGCTATGCACGTGCACATCATCTCCAGCCACATCACACACCACCATTTGTTTGTGCTTCGGCATCATACTTCAAAGGCTGCCGCTCCCCCGCCCCCGCATCAGACTTGAAAGGAATGACCTCCCCCGCCCCTACCACAGCAATGCAGAGAGCTTTTTTTTTCTTTCCACATGGCTCATTACTTATTTCCTGTCTTTCTCAGGCTCATATTTTACTTTCTTCTCTGACTCATGTTTTTTTCGTCGGATCGTGCATTTCTTTCCCCACTCTTTTGTCTGCTAGTGCTTTTTTCCCCACTCTTGTCGGCTCAAGCTTTCCCCCCTCTCTTTCATCAGCACCTGCTCCCCCAACTCTTTCTCAGTGCATTTTTTTCCCCACGCCTCACACTGCTGCATGCCTCACACTGTTGCACGCCACACACTGCTGCACGCCACACACTGCTGCACGACTCACACTGCTGCACGACTCACACTGCTGCACGCCACACACTACTGCACGCCGCACACTGCTGCACGCCACACACTGCTGCACGCCTCACACTGCTGCACGCCTCACACTGCTGCACGCCTCACACTGCTGCACGCCTCACACTGCTGCACGCCTCACACTGCTGCACGCCTCACACTGCTGCACACTGCACTCCACACTGCTGCACTCCACACTACTGCACGCCACACACTGCTGCACGCCACACACTGCTGCACGCCACACACTGCTGCACGCCACACACTGCTGCATGTCACACACTGCTGCACACCACACACTGCTGCACGCCTCACAGTGCTGTACGCTGCACAATGCTGCATTACTCACACTGCTGCATGCTGCACACTGCCACACGCCTCACACTGCCGCACGCCTCACACTGCCGCACGCCTCACACTGCCGCACGCCTCACGCTGCCGCACGCCTCACGCTGCCGCACGCCTCACGCTGCCGCACGCCTCACACTGCCGCACGTCTCACACTGCCGCACGCCTCACACTGCCGCACGCCTCACGCTGCCGCACGCCTCACACTGCCGCACGCCTCACGCTGCTGCACGCCTCACAGCCGCACGCCTCACACTGCTGCATTACTCACACTGCTGCATGCCGCACACTGCTGCACGCCACACACTGCTGCACGCCACACACTGCTGCACGCCTCACACTGCTGCACGCCACACACTGCTGCACGCCTCACACTGCTGCACGCCACACACTGCTGCACGCCTCACACTGCTGCACGCCTCACACTGCTGCACGCCTCACACTGCTGCACGCCTCACACTGCTGCACGCCTCACACTGCTGCACGCCTCACACTGATGCACGCCTCACACTGCATCAGGCCACACTGCATCAGGCCACACTGCATCACGCCACACACTGCTGCACGCCACACACTGCTGCACACTGCTGCATTACTCACACTGCTGCATTACTCACACTGCTGCATGCTGCACACTGCTGCATGCTGCACACTGCTGCACGACACAATGCTGCACACCTCACACTGCTGCACGCCTCACACTGCTGCACGCTGCTGCATTTCTCACACTGCTGGATGCTGCACACTGCTGCACGCCTCACACTGCCGCACTCCTCACACTGCCGCACGCCTCACACTGCCGCACACTGCCGCACGCCTCACACTGCCGCACGCCTCACACTGCCGCACGCCTCACACTGCCGCACGCCTCACACTGCCGCACGCCTCACAATGCCGCACGCCGCACACTGCCGCACGCCGCACACTGCTGCACGCCGCACACTGCTGCACGCCACACACTGCTGCACGCCTCACACTGCTGCACGCATCACACTGCTGCACGCCTCACACTGCTGCACGCCGCACACTGCTGCACGCCGCACACTGCTGCACGCCGCACACTGCTGCACGCCCCACACTGCTGCACGCCCCACACTGCTGCACGCCCCACATTGCTGCACGCCGCACACTGCTGCACGCCGCACACTGCTGCATTACTCACACTGCTGCATTACTCACACTGCTGCCTGCCACACACTGCTGCACGCCTCACACTGCTGCACGCCTCACAACACCACCACATCACTCAGGGACACCACCATATCACTCTAGGACACCACCACATCACTCAGAGACACCGCCACATCACTCAGGGACACCACCACATCACTCCGGGACACCGCCACATCACTCAGGGACACCGCCACATCAATCAGGGACACCGCCACATCACTCAGGGACACCGCCACATCACTCAGGGACACCGCCACATCACTCAGGGACACCGCCACATCACTCAGGGACACCGCCACATCACTCAGGGACACCGCCACATCACTCAGGGACACAGGCACATCACTCAGGGACACAGGCACATCACTCAGGGACACAGGCACATCACTCAGGGACACAGGCACATCACTCAGGGACACAGGCACATCACTCAGGGACACCGCCACATCACTCAGGGGCACCACCACATCACTCAGGGGCACCACCACATCACTCAGGGGCACCACCACATCACTCTGGGACACCACCACATCACTCTGGGACACCACCACATCACTCTGGGACACCACCACATCACTCTGGGACACCACCACATCACTCTGGGACACCACCACATCACTCTGGGACACCACCACATCACTCTGGGACACCACCACATCACTTTGGGACACCACCACACCACTCTAATACACCACCACATCACTCAGCCTAACCACATCACTCCGCACCACAACCAATCAATCAATCATGACATTTATATAGCGCACTACTCACCCGGAGGGTCTCAAGGCGCTTGGGGAGGGGGGGTCCGCTACTGCTCGAACAGCCAGGTCTTGAGCTGCTTCCTGAAGGCGAGGTGGTCCCGGGTCAGGCGGATGTGGGTCGGGAGGGAGTTCCAGGTCTTGGCGGCCAGGTAGGAGAAGGACCTTCCTCCTGTTGTGGCTCTTCGGATGCGGGGGACGGCGGCGAGGGCGTGGCTGGTTGATCGGAGCTGGCTTGTGGGAGTGTTGAAGTTGATGCAGCTGTTGAGGTATCTTGGGCCTTGGTTGTGTAGGGCTTTGTGTGCGTGAGTGAGGAGAGGGAAGGTGATTCTCTTGTTGACCGGGAGCCAGTGCAGATCTCTCAGGTGTCCGGAGATGTGGCTGTGTCGGGGGATGTCGAGGATGAGTCTGTCTGAGGCGTTCTGGATTCGCTGGAGTCTCTTCTGGAGCTTGGAGGGGCACCACAGCTTCACTCAGCACCACAACAGCTTCACTCAGCCCCACATCAGCACTGCCCTTGCTTGCTACCAACAAGCATTGCCATAGCCAATCGGACTCGCATTAGGAAAGTGTAAGCAAATCCTGTGCACACAGATAGGTGGTCCTGAAGTCAGGACTCGACAAATAGGAGCAAAATATCTTGAGGTTGAAATGAAGGTCGGACACCAAATATTCGTATGTGAAGAAGATTTATAAGTCATTTGAGTCAGTACATGTGATCAAGCCAGCCGACACGTGTTTCGTCACACCGTGAAGGAGATGTGACTCATCAGAGCTGTTGATGCTTGAAAGTAGTCAAAGGCGTAGTAGCGGTTCAAAATATACTGCCGGCCACGTGTGAACATTGAAAGGGATGGATCAATGTATGCCCTGCTCGTAGTTACGGGATCGGTGAATCCGGACGGGTGCGTCCCAGATTCAGACACCTATCTCATAAGCGTGTGCACAGGATTTGTTTCTCTTCTGTTTGGTATATGCCTTCCTACACCAGTGCAGGGGTTGTTTGCCGTCTGGGTTTGTTTTCCCCTGACCTGTTTTGCACCGCGTGGTTGTTGCACCTACAGACATACTAAGTGATCACACAGCCTTGAGCGCCACATCTTCTTTTCCTCTCAATTCAAACCCAATTTCCTTATTCAAACAGGAAAGTGTAAGCTATTGGCTTTTTGAATAAAAATGCTATTAATTTATATATTTTTAGAGCCAACACATGGTCATTTACAATACCAATAGCTCACACTTCCCTAATGCGAGACCTATTGCATTGCAAATGCTTGTTTAGCTACGTTTCTTACTTAGAGGTAACCGTTATCAGTTGTTTATTTTTTTCTGAAATGTCCGATATCTAATTTTCTATGGGGCAAGGGCGCCATCAAGTGGCAGTCCGTGGTATTACTGTCTGCCAGTATCTGCAGTTTAAGTTGCACTTGCTCAACTCAGGCGTTGTGGCGAGTAAAGTCAACATTGAAGAAGCCTGTAGGTTTTAATTTGGGTTTATATTAAAAAGTACACGTGAGTTGAGGCGTTTCATATTTAATTTAGTTGAAGTCATTATTCTGCGAGGTAGTTATCAATGAAAGTATCGTTGTCAAGGTAGGAACCATACGCCATGTGAGAAAATTCGAAGACACATTTTATTCTTCTGGAGGTGACAAAAATCGTTTTCAAATATAGTCACATATATTTAGCGTAACCTGTCAAAAAAAAGTAGAAAGCGTGTTACAGCATGGTGGGAAACACCCACTTTAGGGGGTCGGCCTGTTCTTTGCAGCCAATGCAGAGTTGTCTCCAAATCATCATATATAAAACTGCTTTCTTACAAGCCACCCAGAAAATAGGTATCTGATATTCTATATATAAAGGAGCATTTTCTACGTGGTATGTACAGTAAATAAGTGCTGTCTGCTCTTCGTTTATCCACTCAAACCTGGTAAACTATGTGCTGTGTTCTTGGTGAATTAATATATATTCACTAACAAACCAAAGGCTATAGGCATGTCCTTTTTTTTTTTTCTTTTTTTATTCGACATTTTTATTGGACATTTCAGTTATAATCAAGAAAACGACGTGTGAACACTCGGTATATTGAAACACATACATTTCGTAAATGCAAGAATCATGAAAAGCAAATAATGGTTACAGTAGGGACAATTCGGGTGTTCATAGTCCCATTCAGGTGAGCCAAAATAGTAGCCGAGTGCCACATCTATTATCTCAAGGCCATAAGAAGGAGAAGGCCGAGGAGTAAAGAGAAGTAACAGAAAAGGAGCAATAGACAAAGAGAAGAAGAAGAGGGGTTTAGGAGTTGCGCCTTGGGGTAGCGAAACCCCGGGTTGTTCACGGAGGTTTATGAACACTAAAATAGTTGTCAAGTGAATTCCACATGTTTCTTCGTGCGGGACGCCAGGGTGAGAGCTGAAGGGTGATATTATCTGCTCCTCGGAGGTTGATCACCCAGTTCAACCAGCAGGCGAAACTAGCCTTCTTTGTATCCTTCCGGTGGTTAAGGAAAACCTTGACTGCTGCCATGAGTAGGAGGTCTAACAGGGCCCTATCAGGATCACTAAGCTGCTCAGCCATAACAAAGCCAAAGACTAGAAAGGGGAGTTCTTTGGGAGGCAAAACAGCAAATAACCTATATATGAAATCAAATATTCTGCTCCAGTTGGTTGAGACACACTCACATTGGCGGATGAGGTGATCTAAATCCCCTTCCGCACTATTGCAGTTCCAGCAAAAAGCATCGGGCTGATTTTGTGGGCATAGAGACGCGCGGGAGTCCAAAAGACTGCATGAGCCAGAATTTGGTTTGTGATCAAGTAGGGCTTATTTTATGTCTCATGCAAGATTTCCATGCCTTGGACCAATCAGAATCAGAGATTGTAAAGGAAGCGAGAGTGGACCAATACTGTGTGGTGCGAACAGTTAAACTGCCTGGAAGACTGTGGGCTTAGCAGTTTATATAACCTTGAGACTTGGTGTCCTAGTCTATTTATTCTGGAGAAATACGTTGGGAGAGAAGGATGTGTGGAGGAGAGATCTGCCTTTGTAAGGGCTGTTTTTATGTTCAGGAAGGAATAGAAATCGGAGACATTGATTCCATATTTCGACTGAATTTCTGTGAAAGGAAGAGGGTAAGTTCCTTCATAGAGTTGGTGTGGGAAGAGGATACCACTCTCGATCCAAGCTTGGTTGTAAAGTAGTTTGCCTTTATATATGATCTTAGGGTTCTTCCAGATCGATTCCCATCTAGACCGACGTATTGAGGTATCAAGCAATTTGTCAATTTTAAGCAGGGCCGACTTGATATTATTAAAAATGGACTTCGAGCAAGGAATTAGATTCGCTCTCATAGTCAGGACTGAGATTGGATGAATATCCCCCAGAAGGGCCTTCTCTAGTTCTAGCCACACAGGCGAGTACCCAACGGGGGGAGACAGCCAATAGGAGCCTTGTTTGGCTAAGAATGCCGTTTGGTATCCTTTGAAATCAGGAAGGTTGACTCCGTCCATGGACTTGTCTAGCTGCAACTTCTGTAAACTGATTCTCGTCTTTTTACCTTTCCAAATGAAACTTGTGAGTGTCATGTCTAATTTGTGATAGAAGTCTTGGGATAATACCAGGGGGAGCATAGTGATTAGGTAGTTGACCAGTGGAGTAATCATCATTTTGATGGTCTCAATTCTTCCCCACCAAGTAATAAAGCGAGGAGACCAACCATCCAGTTGTTTTTTGATTTTCTCGAGGGTCGAAGCTTCGTTGTGTTGGAGGGTCTCAATAGTGGAGCTACTGAACTCGATCCCAAAGTATTTGATATAACTGCTTTGCCAGCATAAACCGGATGAGCCTAACACTTCTCTATTTGTAAAAATGTTTAGAGGTTTAACTTCGGATTTATCTCGGTTTAACTTATAACCCGAATGTGATGAATAGATGTCGATAGCTTCCATAAGTGCCACTATGGAGACCTCAGGCTGCTCAGTGATCACCAGGCTATCGTCCGCGTAGGCCGCAAGTTTTACTCTAGTGTTTCTGACTGAGATCCCACTAATATTATCATTTTGTTCAATAGCGCGAAGGAGCGGTTCTAGAGCCAGTAGAAAAAGGGCAGGCGAGAGGGGGCATCCCTGTCTAGTCCCTTGTTCTAGATGAAAGGGTTCAGAGAGTGAGCTGTTTATAGCAATTCTGGCAGAAGGGTGGGAATATAAGGCCATGGCCATATTAATATATGCATCCCCCAAATTAAAGATGTGCATGCATTGACGTACAAAAGGCCACGACACCCTATCAAACGCCTTCTCCGCGTCGAGAGTGATTGCAACCGCGGGAAAGTCTGAAATATTTGATCTTTCTAATACATGGCATAATAGTCTCATGTTGTCGTTGGACAACCGGTGTTTTAGAAACCCTACCTGAGAGCTACTAATCAGAGTTGGCAAGATAGAATTTAGTCTGCAAGCTAGTGTTTTCGCATAAATCTTACAGTCTAAATTTATGAGCGAAATTTGTCTATAATTTTTCGTTAGTAACGGATCTTTCCCTTTCTTTGGAATGACTATTATGGTTGCTTCACTCATCGTGAGGGTGACACTACCTTCCGTTGAGAATGATTGAAACAGGTTTAAAAGCACGGGATTAAGGGGGTCTTTGAATGTTTTATAAAAATTGACTGTGAACCTGTCCGGACCTGGTGCCTTATTATTCTTCAACATTTTGATCGAGTCTGAAATTTCTTTAACTGTAAATGGAGCTCCTAATTTCACCTTGTCATCCTCAGATACTCGGGGTAGATGGATGGACTTTAAATACTCTGCGCAATCCTCCACATTGAATTGTACTTTGTTTTTATATAGGTCTTCATAAAAAGATTGAAAGGTGCGTAGAATATCCTTCTGTTTTAGTTTGGGTATTATTAGTTTGATCCTTGATAGAGGTGATGTGGAATTGTTTCCTCTTGTGTTTAAGGTAGGACGCCAGGAGTTTCCCTGCTTTATTACCATCGCTAAGTTTCTGTGCTTTAAATTTATTCATCCATACCCCCACCCGTTTGCTTAGTATGGCATTATATTTATATTTCAGGTTGGTCAGGCGGTCCAAAATGGATGTATCTCGTAAGTTAGTGGTGTGAGATGATTCCAACCTTTTAACCTCCTTTTCTAGAGACTCCAGCTCCGAGTTTAGCTCCTTGTTCATGCGCGCACTGATCCCTATGATTGTGCCTCTTATTGTGGCTTTAAAGGCGTCCCAAACTGTTGAGATATCTGAGTCTGGCTGGGTATTTAGTTCAAAGTATTCTCTTATGGCAAGTTCTATCTGCCATCGTTTTGGAGGAATAAGGGTGTGTGAGCCTGCTAGCTTCATATGAATGCAGGAATGGTCTGAAACTAATTTTGGGGCTATTCCGGTCTCATCTATGAGGTGTGTAAAGGGGTTTGAGATGAATAAATAATCGATTCTAGAGTAATAATTGTGTGGTGTCGAATAGAAGGTGTAATCGCGTCCGTCTGGGTTTTGTCAACGCCATGAGTCGTGTAAGTGGAATTTGGAGCATAAACGCAACAATGCCTCGTGGGAGTGTGAATGGTGATACGCGCATTTAGATTGCCTGTCTAGGAAGGGATCCAAGTGGAGATTGAAATCCCCGCCAACCACCAATAGCTCATCTTGGGGAATGTTCTCCATTTCTTTCGAAACATACTCCCAGAATTCAGGGCATCTGCATTTGGCCCATAAATATTTACCAAGTGAATGTGGTCTTCATCTCTCTGTAGGTGAGCTATGCTTAGTCTGCCCTCATTATCATTAGTGTGGGAGATCAGGGCTATATTTGATTTCTTTGAGATAAGAGTGATCACACCTCTCTTTTTATGAATAGCAGGGGAGCACAGCATGTGGGAAGTCCAATGTTTAAATAAATCTACATCCTCTTTATTTAGCTTAGTCTCTTGTAGGAGAATTATATCGCCTTTAGTTTTTGCAAGATAGTCTAAAATCTTTTTTCGCTTAATGGGATGGTTAAGACCCTTGACATTTAGCGAGACTATGTTCAGGCTATCTGCCAGAGTTTTGTCGGGTGTCATGACAGCTATGTGAATGGGAGGAAAATGATGAGCAGAGGATGACCCTCAAGAAGGTAGAAGGGGGCCCCACTGGAAGTGTAACGACGTCAACCTGTGACATCGAGTCGGAGAACTCACTCATAAGAACCTGGATCAGGTCGCTACGCTTTCGCTGGTAGAACATGTGGAATGGATATCGTACGGAGCAAAACGCTATGGCGACAGCGGAAGATAAAGAGAAAAGAAAGAAGAAAAAGACAAGGAGGAAAGAGAACAGAGCACAGCAAGACAATACTGAAACATCCAAATTTACTATCCCTTTGACAAACACCCTTCCCCCCCCTTCCTACCCCTACCCCCTTCCACCCGTCGCCCCGCCCCAACCTCCAACCCAAAAACTCGACCTTATGAGCTGCGACGGCGATACTGTCTAAGCTCAACACCGGAATGCATATAAATAACTGAAACAGTGTGATTGCTAACTCATCCCTAATTATTTTTACTGTTTGAACTGTACTACTTTATTCTCTCGGATGATCATCGTGCAACTGGAAGCGACTTACTCATAGGATCGCGACTAGTATAAACAAACATAACCAACACAACTAGTTGTAGCAAAACTGTAAGGCAACTATGTCCCTCGTAGAACAAAATAATGGAATATGTGAACTGAAATCTGGCATACGAACAGCCGTGTGCAATATCCAGCACATGTGTTGTAATGGTGTTCTAGGCTCTTCAAGGAATTTTAGGCATTTTAGGCATAACTGTCATACGTGGGTCATGTCCTTCTTAAGGTCAGATTTTAAACACCCACAACCATAGAAGTTCCGTAGTTATCCATAAGTAGCTATAACTCGTGCCCTAAGATATTACTTTCACCTCTGCCATGCTCTGTTTTCTCATCAATAATTTTACAGCAAACGTTGCAGTGATATTACCAATGATGTCATAGAAGATGTCATGAGTGATGTATGTAATATGTGGGGTAATTAGCAGTGCATGGTGATGGTGCGAGTTATAGTTACCTTAGGGCACAAGTTATAGTCACTTGAGATAACTCTAACTGCTACATTTCTATGGTTTTGTGTGTTTAAAATCTGAACCTAAGTATAACTGCCCTGCAACCATTTTTTTTGGTGTGAATTTCTAAAGTTTTTAAAAATTCTATTTCCTAGCTATAACGTCCCTGTATCCTTTGTTTTTTTCAGTGATTTTCTACTGTTTTCAATGTTATTTTCTAACTATAACGTCCCTGTAACCTTTGGAATAACACATTTAACACAGTTGGTGTGTCAGTGACTCTATTTGTGTCAATGGGTGTGTGAGTGGCTGTGTGGGTGTTTCAGTAGCTGTGTGAGTGACTGTATTGGGTGTATTGGTGGGTATGTAAAAGTGTGGTTGTGTGGGTCTGTGAGTGGTTGTGTGAGTGACTGTATGGGTGTGTGGGTCTTTGAGTGAGTGTTAGCTGTATGTATGTGTGTGAGGGGGTGGTTGTGTGGGTCTGTGAGTGGGTCATTAGTGGCTGTGTGGGTCTATGAGTAGGTGTGTATGGATCTGTGAGTGGGTTTGTGACTGGTTGAGTCTGAGTGGGTGTGTGAATGGATGTGTGAGTGGATGTATGGTTGTATGAGTGGCTGTATGGGCCTGTGAGTGGGTGTGTAAGTGGCTGTATGTGTGTGTGAGAGATGTGTAGGTCTGTGAGTGGGTCCCAGTGTTTGAGTGGTTGTGTGGATCTATGAGTGGGTGTGTGAGTGGGTGTACACATTTTGGGACCCCCCCTTTGCTCAGTCACTGCCTGATTAATCACCCCAACACTTTCCAGATAGCAGCTGAAGTGACTGTCGTACTAGTTTTGAAAATTTCATAAAGATTTGTCATATATTCCAATAGAAAGTTGACATTTATCCACTGTTGGTATATAGCTGGTAAAAAAGGGACCGGTCATTGTATTAACAAAAAGTCTGCTACATCAGAGAGACGTAGCTCTGTAACTAGACTTAAAACCTTCAGCAATGTGCAGTTGATGAAAAAGATTACCACAGCATTTTTCTACAAACCATACAGAGTGCTTGCAGCGACATGGCAATTTCCAGGGTATAAAGTAAAATGTTGTCTTCGATCACAGTGAAGTGGGTGGTACTTGGCGATTTTAGCACTTTACAATCACTATTCGCTTGAGTGGAAGATTATTTTATTATAGTGGTGGTATGCTTTGAGTCTATTCATATTGAGCAGTATTTATATACTCTGTACAGTACAGCACAGTAATACTATCATGCAGTACTTGTAGTGGCCAGTACCTTAAGGCCTGTTAGATTTGTATAGTGCTGCATTCCCATTAACGGATAGCCCATCCGCCTTATTACAAGTGCTTGGCGGTTTTAAATCAGGTTGATGACCTAGATATAGCTCTCGAGTATTCCGCTAGTGGATGCCAAGTGTATTATTTTTTAAATATTATTATTTTGTTTTTTTAAATGAGCAAACGTAGTCAACATGGATATCACATTACTTCCCAACAAAGACACCTAGTGCAGAGTAGAAGAAATTAAGTAGTTGGCTGATTCAGTATCTGTGGCCTAGTGATGGGGATGTGGGCTAGTGGCACTGGCATGGAGTAGTCGTGAGGCCGCGCTCTAGTAACAAAGGTCTTGTCTGCAGGAGGTGTGGACAGGTAACCGAGATATGCTGTACTGGAGAAAATAAATTCTACTGATTAGCTTCGGAATCATGACTAGTTCTGAGCCTGTTTCTCCCTGTTGACTATGTGTTTGCTCATGAGTATAGACTTTATCCAGCTGTGTTTCTGTGTTTTATCTTGCAAAATCGAGACAACTTAGGGACTGGCTAGCTATTAAAAAAAAAAAAAAAAAACTTTTGCCTAATTGACTTGTATGAGCAGTGCGATCATCTTTATTCCCATTTGGTTTTACGCTGCTTTTTATTTTCAGGAGAGTAACCAGGAGAGCCTGGGGGTGCACGCTGTTCTGGGGAATGAAGCCTGTGACCTCGATTCCATGGTGTCTGCGATCACACTGGCCTACTTTCTAGCAAAGGTAGGTGCCACGAACCTTGCATGTGTTGATTCTTACCTCCTGATTTGATAGTGTGACAACGGGAAATACGCTTCTCAGCGCGCAATACATGTAATTTTGACAGCAACATTATCTTTGCAAACTTCTGTTGCCGCTGGAGTTTTTGAACTCCCTTTCGTGGTACACTCCATTTCCTCCTGCTTAACCAGGGAGTAACTCGGCGGGATAGTGGGGCGGTCTCCTTGGTATGAATATATCATATGAACCTGAAACCGTTAAAGCGTGGACACACTGCGGACCTCTATAGAGGCGAGATAGAACAAAAAAGTATAAGCGAACCCGCTGACCTGCTGTGTGTCATCGTTCCCATAACTATATTTCCTCTCTTGTGCCTACGCTTTCCTCCAGCCTCCCGTAGACTGAGCCTGCTCGCTCCTGAGTCTTCAGTCTGGTTATACTGCTTCCCGGAACATGCCTATTCCTGAGGACGAGAGCTCCCAAACCTTAGCTTTTTCAAGCCCAGCTCTCCTAAACCTGCAGACCCCAAAACCTGCATTCTCCCAAACTTGCATTGCACCGAAGACCGGTATCTTGCATGCTGCTGTTGTAGGTACCATAAGAAAGGCTGGCTTTCTCAGTATTTGGGGCGCAGTGGCATGGACGCCTCAAGAGTTACGATGCTAATGGACTGCATTATTATGATAATAAAATATGACTGTTATGATATTAAACACTTGCCTCTTATTGGTATTGAGTCTGAACTAAAAGCTTCATATTTCATTAATGTAATTAGGATAAAAGGCTAAGCCTGCCTGGATGTTGATGTATATACATATAGGTTCTCGTATCTTGCAACCCTAGCTAGGAAGTGCTGTATCAAACCTGGTACCTAGGAGTTCCACATAGATCTCTGCAGCAGATCCATAACTATTTAGTGCTGGCTTGCTCAATTTAGAGGATGAAGCATAAAATTACTACTGGTTAGGTCTTTCAAGGTGCTTTTTAATGATCTTTTTCACTCCTGTCGTCACAGACTTCTTCAGAGACAAACTTGGCCTTCATTCCAGTGCTCAACATCCCTCGTTCAGACTACCCCTTGCGAAGCGAGGGCACGTTCCTCCTGAGAGAGAGCGGGATCCGTGACGAACTGCTGATCTTCCGGGATGAGATTGACCTGCACATGCTTCACGAGGCCGGCCTCCTCTCGCTCACACTGGTAGATCACAATGTGTTACCCAGGTGAGGAGTGTGCCCCAGACCCTACTCTGAGGTGTCCAAAACCAAGAACACATCACTAATGCCACCAGTATAGTCATTTTGATTCGAATTCCGAATTTTATATGCTTTATTCACTTAATTGTGTTTATAGATTTTAGAAGATGCAAACTAGAGGTCCAATGTAAGCATCTATAATATAATTTAATGTAAAGCAACGTAGCACTGTGCAAGGGAAGAGTATGTGGCGCAGTGTGATTGAAAACAGGACTTCCTTGAAGCTAAATGGTTTTCTTTGAACCCATACGTGGTAACTAATCAATGTAGCTTCTTCTAAAGAGGAAGTTCTTTGCCTTCTTCCTAAAGTTACGAAGTGAATGTACTAGTTGGATGTGTGTTTGAATGGAGTATCAGATCTTTGGTGCCTAATAGAGAAAGCCTGTCAGTTTGTCTTACACACATTTGTGTTTGTAAATTTTTACTGGTACCAAGTGTGAAGAACAGTGGAGTCAAACAATGTGCGATCAATTTTTTTGAGAAGTTCCACAAATGCACAAGAACAAATAATAGCGGAGATTAAAAGACGTTGAATATATTAAGCTTGATTTGTGTTCTTTAAGTTCAATGGTAGCTCATACAGTACACAATGCAGGAGGGAAAAACAGTGAAATTATAAAAGAAATGGAGCTTCTAATCGGGCATTCACAGAACTAAATATCACATAGGTATGCCATTGACTCAGTGATCCTACGTAATAAGTCCACACCAAAAACAAATTTGGGGAAATGCAGGATGGGGAATGGAAGGGGCAATAAAGTCATCTAAGGGCAGCTTGAGTTTCTGGACACCTACATTTAATGATATTGACAAGTGAAATGGGTTTCTGCAGTATCTGATATGGGACAGAAATGTATTCAGTTATTTCTGTATATTCCAGAAATCTGGATGGGCTTGTATTGCAGTCATCTGCATTGCAATCCCCGCTCCACCTCCACTGATAGCTTAGTGTTTTTGCCTGTTTCCATCAGTTTGTTATATATCTCAGTGCTATTCCTACCATAAGGTCACCTAGCAGCCACTTCTGGTCCCCGGGCATCTCTTAAGGTGACAGATCACAAGAACTCTTTGGCTAAAGACATTGGTACACACACAGGTGATCTCTTTAAGGTGGCCTTGATTTTCCTCTAGAAGCCTCTTAAATGCACTCAAAAAGCATGTGGTTGATGTACCTTGAGCCTTGGTCAAGGTACTCTCAGCCCTTGGTCAATTTAGAGTGTGGGTCAAATTGCAGTGACCCCTCTGTTGATTACAACAAGCCTTGTGTCGATTAGTAGTTTTCCTTTTACTTTGAGCGTTGGGTCAATTTACATAGAACCTTGGATCCAGAGTCTTAGCTCAATGTACAATAAGCATTTACTTCATTTATCCTGAACTCTCGGTCAATTTACCATGACCCGTGATTTGATTTACAGTGTTGCTTGTATCCATTTACTATAAGCCTTGGGTCAATTTGCCATAAGTATCGGTTGATTTATAGTGAGCCCTGAGACTAATTACAGTAGGTGTTTTGTCGAGATATAGTAAGCCTCGTAACTATTTATGATGAGGCTTGTGTCGATTTACCGTGAGCCTTGGATCTATTTACTATAAGCATTAGATCTATTTACACTGAGCCTTGGGTATAGTTGCAGTGTTGGCAGAGCAATGAGTTTAAAGGCATGCTTTGAAGAGCTTTGCCGTAGTTGAGTACTTAAGTAGAAAGAAGTATAAACCATTTAAGTTGAAACATCAGCAGACCATTGTCACATCAGTCAAAGTAATGTAACCCTGGTTTAATAATTAATCTTTGTTTGCCGAAATTGACCTTGAAACCGTAATATTATAATCTGAGACATTATATTCTCAGGATACATGGGTGTTTACGAAGCAGTTCTTACATTAATGTTAAATTAATTACTTTTTTGATCAAATAATTTGTTAACTTATGTTAATTGGTTCGCCTTTTCATACATATTACAAATTGTTGACTGTCATGATTTCATTGGGACATTGCCTTTTCACAGATTTAATGGGTGGTCTTAGCCATGATCTCCTGGATAGTGCTGAACCGCCCGGATGTCGCCGTTAGGCAAGTAATTTCATAGACCTCATAGTCAGTGAGGTCATGGAGGACATGGAAATGGATGACATTGTTAGTCATGTCATAAAAGACGTTGTCAATTATGTCAGCGGCTTTGGCATTCATTCATGGATTAGAGTCGGCAATGCAGTGGATAGCATTGTCATGGAAGGCATTGGCAGAGACGGTCTGACTGGCCTCATATTATAATGCTATCAGCGATGGTCTGTAATTGCCTCAGATAGCTCTCACAATGTCATGCCTCTTGTAAATTAAATAAATGCATGTATTTCTACTTCCAAAGGGGGGATGAATCCCTGGAAGAGGCTGTGACGGAAGTGATCGACCACCACGCCCTGGAACTAAGGGCCTCACCCGCTTGCAAAGTCACTGTGGAGCCGGTGGGATCATGCACCACGCTAGTAGCAGAGAAGATCTTTAAAGTGGCACCACACCTCCTGGACACACAGGTGGCATCGTTGTTGCATGGTAGGCATCTTGCTCATTTTTATAATTGGTCATTTAAAAAGATTTGGCAATGGGTAATTTGTGCAACTGACTGTAGGGAAACTGTTTTGCATGCTAGAATGTATCAAATCGGCTCTAAGAATGCTTTATATCCAGCATTGAGATATGCCAAAACTTTTAAGGCTTCCTAAAAATGTTCATGAAGGTTGTAGTGCAGTTGGGAGATATCTGCAAATGTTTGTAGTTCCACCACTATGGAACCTGTGAGTCAACCTTTTAGACGCTTGCCTCTTTTGTAGCACGTGCTGATTCCACAGCGTTTGTCTGCGGCACCTAGGTAATCTCTTCATTTTATGCTGTGATGCGTACAAATTCTTTTTTTACAGTAGACTCTTTCATGTGGCATTATTGTCTGCAAATCTAGAGTATTAGGTGGGGAGACATACGCTTATCTTCATCACATCTTTCCCAGCCTGATCCTTTGTATCCACTGTACAATTATTAATAATTGTGTACTTTGCGACTCAAGTAACGGTGGGTGGCCCGTTTGGTGCACTGTTGGGGCAAGCTCGTTTCAAAGAAGTGTTTCAGTTTGAGGTATTAATGTGTATGCCGTGTCGCCATAAACACTTATTGTGTTTTCGATATATATATCATTTTTCAAATGTCAACACTATTTTTGCATGCACATATTAAAATGATTTATAGACGTATGTACCTTGCAGGTAGACTGAAAGTGTTCCACAGTGTTCTGACGAACAATGAAGAGAGACGGTGTGTGCCCTCCAAGCACTTCCTTAAGTATCAGAACTATTGCAAAGACAAATATTAAAATGTTTTTGAGCGGAGGAAATCTTTCTCAAACATTATTTAGTTTTTTTGGAGAGTCTGTTTAATGTGACAATTTAGGCACCTGTACACAATAGAAATCAGCACCCTACAATCTAAGACTTAACCCCTTCCACGCGGGGGTAATTCCCCCGCGGTGCGGGGGGGGGGGGGGGCGCGGTGCTCATGACAAGCCCAGCTCGTCATGCTGCACAGTGGAGCTGTGCTCATGACGAGCTGAGCTCGTCACGAATCGGCCCACTCCCATGGAACGCCCGCACAGGAAGGGAATTAGCCCCGCGTGGGCTTTCCGCTGCAGTTATGACGAGCTCAGCTAGTCATAAGCACGGCTCCACTGTGCCTCATGACGAGTAGATCGTGCTAAGCGCCGAAGGGGTCAAGTTCAAAGGTGCTTCCTTCACCCATTCTCCATTGGTCCCTAATTTCATGTAACCAGGGTACCCACTGTCACCAGTGCTAAGTGGGTACATCACACATTTGGGCCAGACAGGGTGCTGCTCAGAGTAGATGTAAAACTCTCCAAAGACTGGGAGGAGCCTCATTTTTAGGCCAAGCCTGGCAGCGAATGCTCTGCCCTGCGAGGCATGCTGTATTCAGTTAGTGACTTGAAGCTTCACCCATATTTTTCATTGGCTTGTGTCTTTGTCCACTGTAAACTGTGGCTGTTCATTGGTCAATAGGCTTAGTAGTCCCTCCTTAGTAGCGCTTTGTCTAATTTTGTAACCTTCCATGGCGACACCCCTTGTTAGGTGTATTGTTACTCGGTAGGCTTTAATTACAGCCTCCAGGCACTATTTTCTCAAACAGCTTTGTCCTGTCTGCTGTTGCAGGCAGGACACGCTCTCTCCTAAAACGTTATTTAAAAAAAATGTATAGCACGGGCGCCGATCGCATTTACAGCGCAATAGGTCTCGCATTTGCGAGAGTATAATCTATAGGCATTGTAAATGACAATGCCTTTTATTTATCTGTTTTAAAGCCAACACATAAATAAAAGGCATTGTCAATCACAATGTCAATAGCTCAAATTCTCGTAAATGCGAGACGTATTGAGGCTTGTTGTCCTTTATTGTGAAGAGACCATTTACTGGGCCTCAGAATGAGGGCTGGCTTGTGGCAGGGTCGAGCTGGGTCCAGGGCGCCAATCTTCAAAGGGCGAAAAGAATTTTGTGGATTAAGGTTATGTAAATAGCAACACCTTTCTCACTTGGCACCAATTATTCTGTTTAAAGCACAGTGATTTAATCATTGTTAATCGTGTTGCTTGTGCTGTTTTTAACACTGTCTGCTGCTTTCTTTGCCCTCCCATCTTGCACTTAGTCCCTGCCTTAATGTTGCCACACAATGCCCTCACAACAGACAGCTAAGTTGTGGGTGTAACGAATGAGCTGGTGGAGTTGTGCAGATGTTTGTGTTCAGAGGACAAACTGTGCTCTGAAGTAATCAGCCAGGCACTGACAGGTGAAAAAAAAAGGGACCTCCTTAATACCTTATTTTATTCGCTAGCAGCAGGCAAGGGTGCCAAATTTCAACCTGCCCAGGGCGCTATCCCATCAAGGGTAATCTCTGCTCTGAATTCAATTCGTAAATGGCACAGAAAATGTACAATATCACCCCAGCAGAGTGGTAAGCAGAAGAACTATGTAGAAAGGAGAAACACCATAATTGCGGTCAAGCAGCTAGGTTTTTAGGTATTATTGCCGATTCACCAGGATGTTTCGAGATCAGTCATAATACGGTAATCAAACTAACTCCCACTGAAGCTTCATTGGAATCCTTTGACGTTGAAAGTGCAACTCATCTTGGTACTAACTTCCTAATGAGTTCTCTTCAGAGCAGAATCTTGTTACCACATCAAATCTTTGGGACAAACTATCCCCAATTGATTGTTTCATTCACGATTGTTGCAATAGTCGAGATTTCGCTCATAGGGAGGTTTTACGGGAATAACGCTAGCAATTTATCCCAATACGGTTTCTAGCTACAAATAAAAAACAGTAAATTTCATGGCCCTGCAACTTTATTTCTTATTTAAAATGCATATATTGATTTATGAGTTATTTTTTTAATAAGAAATGTACATTTTATCACTGCAATACATTAGGTGATTGGCAGTGAAATGGTAACATACAGAGGTGGTGAAGGTGATTGGTTAAAGGTGGACAATGCCTTGCTAATATTTGGATTAGGCATCGTGCCAATATCAACTCCATTTACCTTAAAGATGTTTTAATTTAAAGAATTTTATTACAGCCCTATGGAAGAGTCCATCGCTAAATTCCTTTCTTCTTTTTTTTTAAATAAAACTATAGAATTTCATATTTTATTGCTACAATTTCTTCCTGATCTGTGTCCTAGGGCATGCACATATGGACTTGTAAGCATGGAATGAAATAGTCTTTCTTTGTGTTTTCTTTCCTTTCAAGGCACAATTGTCCTAGATTGTGTTAATATGGCGCCGGCTGCAGGGAAAGTGACCCCTAAAGACACAGAATACGTTACTCTTTTGGAGTCCAGGTTTCCCAATCTCCAAAGGAGGGATGTCATCTTTGACCAACTTCAGAAAGCCAAGTTTGATGTGACAGGTACTGTGTCCATCGTATGCTGTGCCGCTGGTGGTCTGGTTATAAATGAGGTCTTTGATGATAGTCCAGACGCGCTAGCTGTCTTCTGCAAGACTGAACCCCTTTTCAAGGTGCTTGGGCACTGGATAGTGTTCCTCGACACCTGAATATCTTGTGCACCTGCTTTGCTGCCCATGAAACATCCTCGAACATGTGTGTTTTTTGTTGTAGGTCTCACCACTGAGCAGGTGCTACGAAAGGACCTGAAAGCGTTGAACAGCCGGGAGATCAGTCTGGCTATCAGTGCCATCTACATGACTCTGGAGGTGGGTGATTCTTCGGTGGGTGGTTTGCTGCTCCCCAGCAGCTACCAGTACTGAGTTCAATGTGGACGTGAGAATAAAGCGTAATGTTGTCATCCCCTAGCTCTGTTCCAGGGGATGCTTTTGAGGGTGTGAATGCAATTAGTTCACTAAATCGCAGATTATGCATTTGCTAAATGTTCTTTTTTTATTTTTTTACATGGTACACCTTTTTTGGGATTCGTAAAGGGGTTGTAACTAATTTATAAAGGGGAATTTGTCCCTGTAGGACAACTTCCTCTTTGGGGTTTATAATGGGTTTCCCTGTGGGTAGTGTTCTAGGAGACCGCTGCATGCTCTCCCTAATGCATTTTCATACAGGTTTTTTAAAATTTTCCTTTAAGGAACATGTGCTGCTTTAAAAATATATGTTTCATGTTTTGGAATGCGAAAGCGGGTCTGCTGTTTCTTGTGGACCACAATTTGCCGTTTTTAAAGTAATTTACAGAGGTTCATAAATAGCAACCTGCAGTCACTCAGTGCGGACTTTTTTTAGTGGTGTGACCTGTCAGTACACCGGCCACATCATGAAAAGAAATGCAGGTCATAAAAGGTCAGCAGGCTGGCCTTAATTGAAAGAGCAACCAGAGGTAGTCCCCCTAGAGCCTGTAGAAAACAACTCAAGGATCACCTGTTTTCTCCAGCACTTAAACCTACCAGCCTTCAGAAAACAAATGAAGGCTGTACTAGTCTGTCAGCATCCAGTCCTTCACAATACCATCTCAAAACCCTTTTCCTACAAACGCCCACCATACCAGCCATCTGGAAAAAGCTCAAACTGCGCGGGTTCCAGTGACGTAACCTATAAGACATTCATGAAACAATTCGAAATATGCCTCTTCCTCCAACACTTTGACCCACCAATACTCGTAAGCCGGCCCTTCCAACATTTCTGTCTCCTTCCCCTCAGAAAATAAATCCAGAACCTCTTTTGTCTTAACATCCAACCTATCATGCACCAAACAAAACCCTGGGGCATCAACATCTGAAGCCTTCATAGAAAAGCTGTCCGGTTGCCTGAATGTACAAGTGAGACCTGTGTGATGATGTGACTTGGTTCTATGAGGAGTGTTCCAGCATAGAACTAAGTCAGTGTTCTGTTCCATCATGTGAACCTTGTCAAGTTCTAACTTTGGCAGTTATCTCTGTTGGCTGTTGGATGTGGTTGTTTAATAAAGACCTCTCACTTAAACCTTGTTGGGCCTGAATACTTCATTATTACAACCTGCACAGTTGAATAGCTCATCACTCAGTGTTTGCTGATTTCTGTTTGTTTATTGCAGGTCTTCCTACAACCACCTGATCTGCAGCAGGAGCTTTCACGTTTCTGTCAAACACATGGCTACAATGTGTGGGTTGGCATGGCCATTGCTTTCGGTGACCAGGGTGAGCCGCAGAGGCAGCTTGCAGTATACAGTCCTGACGGGCATCTCCGCGAACTGGTGAGTACCACAGAAGAGGGCAGTTGCATTTACGGACACCTGTATGAAAAAAAATTACGTAAAGTTTACAACCAAGCGACACTGTTTACAGATGTTTCTAGATTTTAATACATTTCTCCAAGCCATCATATTTACACTGGTTCCCAGAAGAGAGCAGATGCATTAGAAAGGACTGCATTTATAAACCTGGTATTTCAGCAAATAGGACCCACCTTAATTCTGGAGAACTCTATCTGTTTATCTCTGGCAAAATTATCCAATCCATCCAAAAGACTGATAGACTCCCTTCTTTTAAGGTCATGTATACTGGAGGTTGAGCAACCACGTTGTCGTCTATGTGAGAACAGACATCTATATAAAACCAGTGGACGACTGTAAGTGAAAATGCTGATCCCTCATGGCTTTCCACAGAAACATGTACTTCTTGTTATTTCCACATTCCCTATTTCCTAAGAATTACTTGAACTGGGGAAATAATGGACATTTTTCAAGGGATTGGTAATGAGGCTCTTATTTTTCTTTTGAAGTTTAAAATACTTTAACATTTTCAGCAATGACTGTGGTAATGAGGCTGTCTGTATCCAACTATGTCACATTCCATTCCACACCGGTGTGTACTTTTCACTGAGGCCAGTAAGCCTGTGGCAGAAAATCTGCACTATACAAATATATAATAATCCGATTAGTCTGTATTATGAGCAGTCCTCAGGCAGGCAGTGTAAAGGCTCTAGGGTTTTATGCCCCGGTCGGATGTTAGGTCAGGAGTCTTCAATCTTTTCTGTGATGGGGGCTACTTAAACTGAATGAAAATCATCATGAGATATTAATATTTATAGTGTTGTAATAGTGACCACATGAGACACGATCACATTAGTAGCCACCAAATGCAAAACGCAAGCAGTGATCACCTCACCTCAGATCATCAAGAGTGGTTGCCTACAGTAATATAAAAACATAGTTGTCAACATGAAGTACCTCCAATGTGGAATACATAAAAGCCATAGAGATAATGCTCTTGGCACCAAGGTCCTCATATTAATAAATCTACCCAACACCGCATGATTTTTCACTCAAATAATCAGCTTTAACTATATTTTGGAAATTCAAGCATTATTCTCCAAACATCAGCTTATAAATTTTGAGAATGCATGCATTTTCATCTCATATACACGCTTTGCAAATCTGATATACTTTAATTAATTGAACCAAACAAAAGCTTCTAATTTAGTTGGCTGAGCTGCACACAGGAGAGACACTTCTAGGTAGCTGTGGAACTATCAGTAGATCACAAGCCTCTCGTTGGAGAAGTCTTTGTTAGGCTGTCTAGACCTTTCACCCTAAAATTGTTGATCAGTCATGAACCAAGCTGCTCTGCAAAACTTGGTTGCAAGACCTAATTCCAGTATTAAATTGCCGTCATTTGTACATCTTCTTTGCAAAATTTGGGTTCCTAAAATTGAACTGCAAAAGTCTCCCGGGGGTCCTGGCATAAAAACTTTTGTATTGACAAACACTAGCTCAGTGCTGGCGTTTGACTGTCACTCATTATCATGGTCAGAAGTTCACCCTTTGTTGCTCGAGACATGTGCGCGTTCTGCGCCGTTGCAGGTACAGCTGGCAGGCCTCTCTCGCAGGATCATCTTCTCTTGGATATAATTGTAATCACAGGTAAGAAGATATGTCTGTTGTGTTTCCTCCTTGTTTGAGTGACGCTTTCTTAGAATCCTGTTCAACAGCAGCTGTCAGAGGACAGAGCCAGTGGATTCAGAGCAGTAATCGCTGTCCTTTATCACTTATGCACCCAGTTATGTCAAGATCCGACAGAGTCTCAGGAAATCCACTGCTGTCACATCCTTTTTATTATTTTTTAATTTTTTATTTTTACATTCCCTGCACTGGACATCACATGCAAAGCCCCCAGCAGGAAACACTTGCATGGATTGTGTCGACTTACAAGGGCCATGTGCCAATCTATAGGAGATCACATGCATGGTTTCCCATACGTAGGACATTCTACTTGGATACTGTAGACAAGACACCATACATTGTGTCATTCACACTCTGCACATTTGTTTCCATGGCGCAAGCCATCTCATGCGAGATGTACCCAATGTAACACATTGCAAACGCCATGCCACTACCCACATAAGACACCTCTCGAGTCATAACCCTTAACAAGGCACTGCACAAGTTATTGTACCAAGTGCAGCCCTTCACATGAGGTTGCACAAGTTGTGTTCCTTCTACAAAACCAGGCCAGATTATTTTTCCTACAAATGGCTTCAGCATTTTTCTTGGTGCCATTTATCTTTCAAGGCGTCTTTGTACTGTGGGACACACATGCATTCAAACTCCTAGCCCAGATGACCTGCCACATTGCATCATGTTGGGCACCGGGGGATGTTGTCACCAGGGCAAAAAGTCACAATTGTGTCTGCCTCCCTGAGTTCTGAAGCAATTGGGTCAGATGTAGCTGCAGCTACAGAAGAACTTGTGGAAAGTGTCTGTGGACCAGTTACTGCAGAACACATTCAGAGTCCTTTCTGTTACATGGTTTACTCCAATCAACAACCCCCACACCAAATATTTTACCACTATCAAAATCCACTTTACCTCTTACCTTGGTTCGCTTCTGCAGGACATACATGTTTGCAAATCAGTTCGATTAATTTAATTCCTGCTGTCATAAGAGTAGTTTTAGATCCCTGCAAATCTATGCAGTAAGCTCTCTTTTTTGTTTAATATGAATTAAAAAGAGTGGGTAAATACTTTCCATCTCCAAGCTTCAAATGGGAAGGGGGGTGGTTAGACAAGACGCTGATCTCGCTCATCTTTCAGGAAGCAGGTTCTTTGGTCTTATATTAAAAAAAAAGTGACAGGAAGGATAGGATAAAAGCACATTTGATCAATATGGTAGGAGAAATGAGCTCTAAATAACCAGATGCCACTACATACCCCAAACTCTGTCAACAGAAATAACTACTGTCTAGCTATACGACACATGTACACATCAGTGGACTGCTGCAATATAAAAGGCTTCGGAATACAACCATTATGCGCGACTTGTAGCACAAGCACCATTCTATATTTGTCATGGTTTGGCTCCTGTGTTTGAGAATTTGGGTGACTATGGTCTAGTGCCCCCTTTGACAGTTCCAAAGAAAGAACAAGCTCACACAACGGATCAGAGGACCGATCACTCACACTGCAGGTCTTGAACATGGCAGAGTCCTAATCCTGTTGTGGGCCTCACAAGGTTCTCTGTGAAAATCCAGATTGAACTCTGGAATTGGCACAAAACAGTCTGAGCATTGTCTCTGCTCTTTTATTCTTAAAACAGTTGCTGCTGTAGCTCAGCTCCCTTCGGACATCTATGGACACCTTCACATACATAGCCGTACCAGGCTCCAAATGAGTCAGTCTCTTGGCAACTGGCCTCACAGTAAAGCGAATTCTACCTGCATTAGATGTACAACGAAGTCAGAGTAATAATAACATATACAGATCAACAAGAGAGAGAGGACTAGATAAGCTAGCCCGTATCCCCAGTATTATATATATCAATCAATGTGGGCTAGCTAGTTTAGGGGGAGGGAGTATTTAGGTGACTCAGGTACGTCAGCAAAATAGATGAGGAAAAAGCACTGTTTTCCTTAGAAAGCCCTCACCCACCGACCTAGTCGGTGGCATGCTTCATCATCGGGCCCACCACAGTGGCACCGAATGTGCCCCGGGTGTGCTGCAACGCCAGGTGACTGCGGAGCTGGTATATTGCTGAGTGTGCAGTGAAGGGGTGTGAAGGTGAAGAATTAAAATGCTATCCAGGAGGTCCCAGCACCCGAGGGTTTAGCAATATTTAATGAACTGGGCCTCTGTTAGCAGGTTTAAAAAGGCAAGAGGACGTTTAAAGGAGAGTTACGATGATCTCCGGCGTCCAGTGTGGTCTACATGTTTCAGCCAGTGCCTTTTATTCTAAGCTGGCTTTCCTCAGGACCAAAGAGAAATGTGAAAAAGTGCAAAATAATAATAAACTTAATTTTAAGTGTGTGTTGTTTTTTCTATGTGTTGCGCACGCTAAGGCGCTATAACTGTTAGAGGGGGATTCCCTCAAGCTTTTCTACACAGAACACATAGGACAGGGACAAGACGTACAGGGGAGAGTCATGTTAGGGCTGCATAAATTAAAGAACCACTGTTTGCCGACTTTTAAGGTGGTGTACGACCTATATGCGGCTATAGTGAGCTCATGGAGACTCCATGGAGCTTGTGAGGGTATACTGAACCGTTAGTGAGGGGTGGTGGGCTAAAAAAACGAAATCACAAGGTGAGGTACAGGAAAGTATTGGTACTTGGTCCTCACTCTGTTATTTCTTAGTAAAAAGCCTCATGGGTCGCCTGGCAGAGAAAGAGACCCTGTGGGGATAAAATGAGATATGCAAGGCTTTCTAACCTGTAAGGAGAGAAGTTGCTTACCCCAATGGCAGGATTAGAAGGTTACTCACGAGTAGTTCGGTCTGGTTCCTCCTGGGACCTAGTCGTCCATCCGCGGCGCCCGATATGCAGTGAATGGGCCGCCTTGTTTGTTTTTTTATACTCGTCTCGTAATCTATTTCACCTGTTCGAGATAGAAAGAGAAGGAGGGATGCGCGCAGATCGCCATGTCATGCTGGTGTGGTCTGCGTATGTGCAGGGAAGCAGCGTGTGCGATCGCGCATTTGCGAAGACGAACCGTCTATGCGCATGCGCTGTGCCTCGCCGCGTCTATTGGCAACGCGAGCGCTGGAGGTGCGCTTGCGTATGGGCCAAAGTAAACAAACAATTATGTTGGCAATGTGGACAGGTATGCGCTCGCTTATGGGGCATAATAAACAGTTCTTAGACTGTAAAGGGTATTGGGCCACTGCAATGTGATATGAGGAATACCCATATGTGCATGATATACACTGGGTGAAAGGGAAATCACTGTAGGAGAAGGAGGGTCAGAGAAACGGGCGCTCATGCAGGGGTGCACTGACACAGGTGAACTACCTGCTAAGGTGATATAGGGGCAAAGGTTCACACTAGTGCTAGGTGCTGTTTGGTTGGTTTGGTCAGGCAGACCAGGGAAGTACTCTGTGCTCTCAAACAGCGCTGTATTTATGGTTATGCTGTGGTTATGCAGTTAAGCTATTCCATGGAATAGCGTCGTTCAGGCCATGGATGTGAGTGGCTAGACGGTATATCCAGCGCTGTTCTTTTTGTAGGAGAAATCTCTCATCTTTGGCATTGTCAAATTTCTCAATGACAGTCCAGGAGAAGTCATTTGGTGTGTGGTTGTGGGTCAGGAAGTGATCTGTGAGTTTGCTGATATTTTTCCCACATCTTATAGTGCTTCTATGTTCAGTCATTCTAGTGCGTACCTTGCGGGTTGTCATGCCGATGTATCTCAGGCCGCATCTGCAGGTTATCAAGTATACCAAGTTGGTAGAGTTGCAGTTAGTAAACTGTCGCTGCGTCCAGGTTTTACCAGGTTCCAAATTGAGTGTTTTGGACGGGGATGTAAGGTGGCATACGCTGCAGTTGTTGCAGGGTTGGTGTCCGGTGATTTTGGGCAGGCCCCATGCGTTGACAATTGTGTTGTCTTTGTTCTGGTTTGTCGTTCGTGGCCTGGTGTTTACCAGTTGGTCTCTTAGATTAGTGGCCCTTTTGTAGGCAAAACGCGGTTTTTCCCATTGTCTGGTGCCGGAGTTAATGATTCTCCAGTTTCGTTGTATGATGTTTGATATTTGGTTCGATACTGTGTTGTACGTTGTTACACAGGTAAGGACTGGTTCTTCCTCAGGTTTGTCGAAGTTTTCTAGGAGTGCCTCCCGGTTTTGATTCCTAGCTCTTTTGCGGGTTTGGTTTATTATCCTGGTGGGGTAGCCACGGTCCCTGAGTTTGTGTACCAGGTCGTTAGACTGTTGTTTATAGTCCTTGATATTGCTGCAATTACGCCTGATGCGTAGAAACTGCCCGTAGGGCAAATTTTCCCTTAGGTGTCGAGGGTGAAAACTGTCAAACCTGAGCAGTGAGTTTCTTGCTGTAGGTTTGTAGAAGGTGGTGGTGGTAAGTTTCCCATTCTCAGGTTTGATGTTCAAGTCCAGGAAGGGTAGTTCAGTGGCACTGCTGGTGCACGTGAAGCGTAAATAGGGGTCTAGTTGGTTAACCCAGAGCATGAAGTTGTCCAATGATTCTTGGTTTCCTTTCCATATTAAGAGTATATCGTCGATATACCGTCGCCACATTCTTATGTTGGCGGAGAAAGGGTTGGTGGGTTGTTGTACGTGTGTGTCTTCAAAGTGGGCCACATACAATCCTGCCACACTTGGGGCAAAAACACTGCCCATAGACGTTCCATTTGTCTGCAAGTAGTACGTGCCTTCATATTCAAAATAGTTCTCTTTGAGAGCCAGGGCAGCGCAGTCTAAGACAAAGCTTCGGGGGGTGTTGTATTCCCAAGGGCTTGTCATTAAGACATCATGTAACACTTGTAGTGTTGCGTCCTGTGGTAGGCTAGTGTACAGGCTTTCTATGTCTAGTCCTGCCATTAGTTCTGTGGTGGGGTCAAAGTCAAGTTCCTGAATCACACCTAGTAGATGTTTGGTGTCTTTTATGTAGGAGGGGGTCTTTTGGACTAGGGGATTTAAGAAGAAATCACAGAACCGGGACAAGGGCTCTAAGAGTGACTTGATTCCTGATACGATGGGTCTCCCTGGTGGTGGAGTGATGCCCTTATGTTATTTGGGGACCGTATAGAAATATGGGGTCTTTATTTCTTTGGGGCAAAGATAGTCCGCCTCTTGTTTAGAGATGTGTTCGTTGTCTTTGGCATTGGTGACCAGTTGGTTGATGGTGACTTGTAGTTGTTCAGTTGGGTCTTTTGTAAGGCGTCTGTAGTTCCTCGTGTCGCTGAGGAGCCTCTTACACTCGAGGTCGTAGTCTGTTTTGTTCATCAGGACTATTCCTCCGCCTTTATCAGCTGGTTTGATAACCAGAGTGGGGTCACTTTGTAGGCGCTGGATGGTACTTCTATCTTTGTTGGATAGGTTGTTGAAAGTGTCCTTTTGTTGGAGTTTTTGTATATCCGTGTAGACTGCCTGTTCGAACGTCAGGATTTCAACCGGGATGTTGCCCGGTGGGGGGGTGAAAGTGGATTTCACTCTTAGTCCTGTCTCATTCGGCGTGCCTGTTGCTTCTGAGATGGTGTTGTCCTTTTTCTCAAAGAAAGCTTTTAATTTAAGTTTTCTGAAAAACTCGGCGAGTTCAACATGTAGTTTGAACATGTCCAGTCTGGGTGTAGGGACAAATGAGAGGCCTTTATTGAGTACTTCCGTTTCTTCTGGGGTTAACTGTGTGTCTGATAGATTGAACACCAGTGGACGTTGGGGTGTTATTTGCTGGTTCCCGGTTGTTCCCTGGTTTTGTTTCTTGTGTTGGCGCTCACAGGTTCTTCCTCGGGAGCCCATTGGACGTGTCCCGGGTTCCGTCTCTTGCCCCGACCTTTTCTGCCCTGGGATAAAAAAGGATACCGCTGGTTTTGCTTCCCTTGGAAGAATGGCATGTTGCCTTGGGGGTACATGTGTGGGTATCCGAAGTAGGGAGGTGGGAAATGGCCTAAAAGGGGCGGTGGAGGGCCGAAATTTTGGTTTTGGGGACCTTGCCATGGTTGTTGCCAATGTTGTCCCCGTCTGCCTCTTCCTCTCGATGTATTGGATCCTGTGCTGGAATTGCTTGAGGTGCTTGAGACGGAACTGTTGTCCGAATTATCAAAGGATTTTTTAGGGGGGGTGTAATCATCCTCCGAGTACGGGTAAGTTTTAGAATAGCTGAATCTCTTCAGATCTTTTTCGAATTTCTTTATTTTGGTCTGAGTTAAGTAGTCTTTATATTCCGCTATTTCGCGGTTTTGGTCCTCGAGTTTCTTCTTGAAACCTGTCAGGGTGGTTTTGAAGTGGGACTCCGTCGCTTGAATTTCTATCATGATTGCATCTGATAGACGTTTGGCAGTTTTGATAATTAAGACTAGCCAGTCCCTGGTGCAGTGCCAGGCGATCTGGGCCCAGTCTTTGCGAAATGCTGCGTCGTCCAGGAAAATCCTGGGGGCATTGGTGACTAGAAGGCCAGTAGGAGCTGTATTGGTGCGTAAATATTGTGCCAGGATGACCCCATGCAGAACAGTCCGGATCCTGTTCCTCTTTTTCTCCGTGAGTGAATCCCAGTCCGTGGATTGTGCTACAGTGGCGGGGATATTGAAGTCTGCCAGGAGTGAGGGATCAGCTAAAATCTCGCTGATATCCTCAGCAGTGTAAGTCAGGCCCATATTTTCGGCCATATTGGAGGGTAGAGAGCTCTCACAGCTGCGCGCTGCTTAGTGTTATACAGATCAACAAGAGAGAGAGGACTAGATAAGCTAGCCCGTATCCCCAGTATTATATATATCAATCAATGTGGGCTAGCTAGTTTAGGGGGAGGGAGTATTTAGGTGACTCAGGTACGTCAGCAAAATAGATGAGGAAAAAGCACTGTTTTCCTTAGAAAGCCTTCACCCACCGACCTAGTCGGTGGCATGCTTCATCATCGGGCCCACCAAAGTGGCACCGAATGTGCCCCGGGTGTGCTGCAACGCCAGGTGACTGCGGAGCTGGTATATTGCTGAGTGTGCAGTGAAGGGGTGTGAAGGTGAAGAATTAAAATGCTATCCAGGAGGTCCCAGCACCCGAGGGTTTAGCAATATTTAATGAACTGGGCCTCTGTTAGCAGGTTTAAAAAGGCAAGAGGACGTTTAAAGGAGAGTTACGATGATCTCCGGCGTCCAGTGTGGTCTACATGTTTCAGCCAGTGCCTTTTATTCTAAGCTGGATAGCATTTTAATTCTTCACCTTCACACCCCTTCACTGCACACTCAGCAATATACCAGCTCCGCAGTCACCTGGCGTTGCAGCACACCCGGGGCACATTCGGTGCCACTGTGGTGGGCCCGATGATGAAGCATGCCACCGACTAGGTCGGTGGGTGAGGGCTTTCTAAGGAAAACAGTGCTTTTTCCTCATCTATTTGGCTGACGTACCTGAGTCACCTAAATACTCCCTCCCCCTAAACTAGCTAGCCCACATTGATTGATATAAGAGTAATAATAACACCAATGCTGGAGGACCCTGGTGCGCACAACTTGTAGGCATTGTGATGGCGCCTTACTAATTATAGCCATATAGCCAAATTCAATCAAGCAGATCTTCTAGCGCCAGTAATCAGTTTACAGTTTTAGCACACTGAAGACCAGTCTCCTCCGCACAGGTTTCACTTTACAAGGGGCTGCACTGCACGAGAGCAGAGCAACAAATAAAAAGCTACAAACAATCAGGAGCAACTGGCGCGTAGGACTATACAAAGCATGGTGGCAGGAAAAGTACCAAAAGATTTATTTTTAAATGTGATAAGTTGATGGTTTCAAATATGAACAGTAGCACACAACTGTTTTTTCCTCTAATGGAGGCATAACCCTATTACATTTCCGTAACATTTATTATTTGTGCATATACAAGTCTATAATCCCTGGATAAAGTGCAGGTGCTTCTGAGACCTTTTCTTTATTAAGTCACATGCAACAATTAAAGAAGGAAATCTGGTTTATGACTGAAATACTGTAAATACAGTGATTGCGATTCGATTTACCCTACCTCATTTCACTATCCCCAGATCGAATAGATTTCTGCCAATACGTGGCACAGAAAGTGCAACTCAAATTTGTCTTGAAAAGGACTCTCTACACATTACCACTTTAACTCTGCTATCTTATCATATGCACCACAACCCACCCTCGACGCTCACCCAACCTCCACCTCATACCTTAGTAAAAACCCTTGGTTGCTCCTCATTCTTATCCTTCAAGCCACTTGGATGACTTCACTATAGATCCATCTGTAACCAACTTAGATCCACCTCTTGCCGTGCGAAGTACTGATTTGTCCATCAAAACCAACCTTCTTGTACTACAGTACCCTGGCTCATGATATTCAAGGCACTCAGCCCTTTTCCCTGCTTCCTTTCACATCGCCAGTGCACTGTAAATATATTGTCTTAAAAACCTGATTACTGCAGGCCTTGTAGTGTGTGAGTCTACGTAGCTCATTCCGGATTAATTTTGTCAACTCTTCTTTATATTGGCACCTATGTATAATTAAAATCTTATGTCCCTTTTTGGAGTTACATACAGTATTTATTTTTGAACCACTTGTAGCTCAAAGTCATTTGTTGTTTGCTCTTGGACTGTATTAGTGCCAGGTTAAGACCTCTCTCCTACAGGGCAGTGCACCAGTGGTATGTTACAAATCAGTCAGTTGCAATAGGGAGCAGGGATATTTCCCTATGTGTTAGTCCATTATTGGTTTGCGGACACAAGTGAGTGCAAGTAGCTAGCCTAGGTGGCAGCACACACAAATACGAATGACTTTGGTCACCACTGTGCCCAAACGTAATGCTTTTGAATTAAAAAAGTAGCCACCTTCGGGTAGTTAGCATTTCACTAATTTCATGCTGTAAATGAATACTACAAAAATAGTGTGCAAGTGAGGGTGACATCATTTCACCTATTTACTTTCTGACACCCTAATGTGGACAAACCCTCTGAGACGGTAGTTTCAAAGGAGGACGTGTGCTATTGTTTTTCTTCCAGTCTTTAGAGGGAAGGATATCCCGCCTTTTCAAACTTTACTAAACTGCCATTCTGCACTAGTCTTCTCCAAGTTTTGGGTAGAACTTCACATATCATTGCTTCCATAGAATCCACACTCCTCTGTGATATCTGATGTTTGGCAAGTATGGGACCAATCTCCGCTGACTCAATAGAACAGGAAGTTCTGTCCCAACCTTGAAAATGCACTGGCATACAACCTCTGCCCAGAGGATCACAGCTGCGTGATTCTCTTCTTATCTGCATGGAGCGGTGAGCAAAAAAACAAAAGGACCTCAATGGACATTTGTCTTTTTGACATCGGAAAGGAGAACTTCTCAGAACACAATTAGTTTTGTTTTTTGCTACTGTGCTCATACACTGGTGGTCCAAAAAACATTAAGGAATAGTCAAAAAGACTTAAGGTTTTCTTTGTTCATAAAAATATTGTTTTTTACATATTTTCCATATTTGCATCAACATTCAAGAATTAACTGAAAAATTATTTGTTTTGTGTCTAGTGTGGCAGAAGAACAGAGTCCTTAACCTTGCTTGCGATAATCCTTCCGCACATATCATGTCCTGTGTTACATGTTACGTTCACCGATTTAGGGTGTAAGATGTTCATTTTAGGCGATTCCAAGGTTGAGCATGGGGTTGGGATCTGAGGTTCAACTAACGCCCAGTTGGCCGACAGCCTTTTGAATCCTTTCCTTTCTCACCATGTTCGAGTGGTCAAAAACATGTAGTTAGGGTCTGCAAAGTTCCTTCTTGGTTGAATACTCTTTGAGCTACTGTTGCAGACAATCGCTGATCTGTTGTCTGGTTAAACAGCCTTGGGATCCCTTTTTAGGTCGAGGACCGAAGGCTGGCTTGCTAGCCGGAAGTCGGAGATTTAATGTCTCTCAGTAGGGTGCTTAAACCCGCCTCTCTCCTCGTCTCTCCTCCATTGGCTGGCTTCCTAAACGGAGGCCAGCGATTGGAGGAGAGAGGCGTCACTCGAAAGAAGCTCCGTCTCTTTCGGATTCGGGGCGTGTTCGTTCTGTTCTTTCCACTTTTTAGCCACTCCCCGTTTTAGAACGCCGAACACGCCCCTGAATCTGATAATGTTCGGAAGCTTGCGTCCGCCATTTCGGACGTGTCCCCGGGATCCGCGATTTTGCGGTGAGTGCTGTGCCCCCCCCTTCCCCGAAGATGGGTGGCTGTGCCCGGCCCCCGCCGTGGCTACGTCCGTCATGGGGGAGAGCAGCTCCCGGGGACAAGGGGAGTGGGCATTTAGTAATGTCTGCCCAGAGCAATTTGTAGGCCCTGGCCGGGACCCGGTCCAACTCAGGCACCAGGGTCGCCGCCGCTGCTGCTGGTCGCGTGAGTGCTTGTCCTGCGTGGTATCGGGGTGGGGGAGGATAGTGAGTCTTCTTTGCCTCTCTCCTCTATTGGGATTGACTGTCGGTAGCTCCCGCCACGCAGGGGGATGCGGCCCCCAACTGGGACGCGGCCCTCACCAGCCGGCCACTTCCAGGGTCCTGGCCCCCAAGCCTGCCCTCGCCTACCTCTCGGGGGTGAGGCACAGGGTTGCACTCGGAGGAGTGGAAGGAGCAAGACGGGACTGTTGGAGGGGGGAGGGGGGCACACCAGTTGCAGGCTCCCCCACATCCCAGTGTTACCCAACTGGTCCCCGGCACCCTCCCCGCTGTACAGCTTTCCCCGCTGCTCGTGGCACCTCAGCCTCGCAACCACTCCATGACACCTTCCCGTCTGTGCGCATGGCGATGGGGGCGGGGGGGGGATGCGCTTCTTTAACCCTGCCCCTGCCAGGCACGCTACCCCTGCCTTTCCGGTGCGGCGGGGCAGGCAGCGGAGGTTTGTTCAATTAAGTTTATTTCAGGTCCGGCCGCCAGCATATCATCCGACGCTCCCGTGCCAAATGCCCATGGCGAGTTGCTTGGGTCTCAGGTGTTTTTGTCGGGAAGTGCGATGAGAACCCGGATAGATTCGCCCTTTATGCTCTGCATAGGCAACTGGGAAGTTTATAACTGTCACGGTACAAACTAGGAGGCCAACGATTAGACAGTCATGGCGGGTATTTATGCGTGGCGCTGCCCGTAGCCGGTTTTGGACGTACAGGGAAATGTACTTATTCTTATATGCATAGGCGCTATGAGACCACGCTGAAAAGTAAAGGCCACGATACATGACTAGGTAATGCCTTGAGCACGGTATTTATTTATCAATAGGTCCAGTTTTGTATTCGGGATGCGTGCTAGGAAAAAGGGAGCGCTTTCAATTGGAAGTCGTGTTTAACGTTAAGTATGAAAGCGCGCTCACAACCGAGCACTTATAAGAGAAATATTATTTGGCTTATGCCTCTTACACAATCTGCATGCGCCTGGGCAAATCACGTATTCTCCCCGTGCCTGACAAAAATTAATGTGTCCACTGTAACTTAACTGGTGCTATTTAAAGTGCTCTGATCCCTGTTTCGGATCGCAGTTAGTTGGGGAGGCCACTGAAGCATTACAAGTTGGGGAGGCTATTTAAAAGGAACCACATTTCATGGTGTACAGAAATAAGTTGTTTCGACACGAACTTTAGCAGTGATAAGTTGAGAAAGGGTTTCTGTGTTCGGGGAAGAGGTTTGCAGGATCCACGTGTTTATTGGTGCCTAACTAAGATGCACTAGAAACGGGATAATATTTGAAGGTGTCTGCATAGCCAGGAGTGGTAAGCTAATATTTGTGATGGTTGAGCTAAAATGATCAAGATGTCAATCATTTTAGTACAATCGATGAAAGAGCTTTAAGATCTCTGAAAGTAAGTTCTCATTTCATATAGTAATAATTGAAGCAAAAAACTACAGGAAAAACATTCATGATATATTTACACATATAGAAATGTGAGAATACTTTTGTGTTGGGGCCTCGAATTGGAGAGCACCCAGTCATTGCCATTTTATGCTTGTCCTCGAGGAAGGAATGGTACCGGGTGGATTTGGTACTGCGACAAAACATTAATTAGGGACCGGGTGAACAGCTTTGTCACGGTGTGGCTCTGTGTGTGTGTGTGTGTGTGTGTGGCTCTCTGTGTGTGTGTGTAGCTCTGTCTATATGTGTGTGTGTATAGCTCTGTATGTGGCTCTGTGTGTGTAACTATGTGTGTGTGTGTAAATCTGTGTGTGTGTGGCTCTGTGTATGTGCCTCTGTGTGTGTAGGTATATGTGTGTGTGTGTAGCTCAGTATGTGTGTCTGTGTGTGTGTGTGTATGTGTGTCTCTATGTGTGTGTCTGTGTGTGTGTGGCTGTGTGTGTGTGTAGCTATGTGTGTGTAGCTCTGTGTGTGTCGCTGTGTGTATGTGGCTGTGGCTCTGTGTAGATAGCTTTAATTGTAGGTGGCTCTATATGTGGATGCCTCTGTCTGTGTGAGTATGGCTCTGTGTAGGTAGCTCTATGTGAATGCTCTATGTAGGTAGCTTTGTGTGGGTAGCTCTGTGTTGATGTAAAGGCAATAAGTAATGCATTTGCAAACAAACATATTAGCATTGTAAATGTAAATGCCATTTCTTTAACAATTATGCTATTGCCTATGTAAATGACAAGGCCATTTATTAATAAAAAATTAAAATTAAAAAAAGCAATGCCAATAGCTCTACCTTTAATAATGCCGAGACCATTGCATTGTAAATGCTTGTCTTGCCTCTGCTCCCCTGATTGTGCCATTTTTCTTGCCCCTGCCCCCCTGATTGCACTAGTTTTTCTTGCCTCTGCTCCCCTGATTGTGCCATTTTTCTTGCCTCTGCTCCCCTGATTGTGCCATTTTTCTTGCCTCTGCCCCCCTGATTGTGCTTGTTTTCTTGCCTTCGGCCCCCTGATTGCACTAGTTTTTCTTGCCTCTGCCCCCCTGATTGTGCTATTGGCAATGTAAATAACAATGCCATTTACTTTTTTTGTAGGTGGCTCTATGTGTGGGTGGCTGTCTGTGTGAGGGTGGCTCTGTGTAGGGTGTAGCTATTGGCATTATGACAATGCCATTTATTTAACGATTAAGCTATTGGGAATGTAAGTGACAATGCCATTTATTTAACGATTAAGCTATTGGCAATGTAAGTGACAATGCCATTTATTTAACGATTAAGCTATTGGCAATGTAAGTGACAATGCCATTTATTTAACGATTAAGCTATTGGCAATGTAAGTGACAATGCCATTTATTGATGATTTTGAAAAAGAAAAAAGAAATGTCATGAGCAATGCCAATAGCTCTACCTTTAATGATGCCGAGACCATTGCATTGTAAATGCTTGTTAATTAATTCTTCTGTGTTTTGCTTTTCCATCCCAGGTGTGCAAAGTATTGGAACAGGCTGAAGACCCTGAACTGAGGCTCACCCCGCTGTGCAGCCCCTTCAAAGATCTCCAGGCATACCAGCAAGGTAATACTGTTGCCTCACGTAAGAAAGTCTTGCCAATTATCAAAACCTTCTTGCGGGAAAGAGAGAGAAAAGAAGCATTGGCAGCAGCAAAGCAGCAGGCCGCACTAGATGGTAGACACCCAACACCCACTGCAAAATGCCAGCCTAACATCAACTGGAGCTGCCGAAACCGTGGTGCCGGGGAACTGGGCCTGGACGATGAAGACGTGGAGGAATTTGCTGATCCATCTGAGACCTGCCTGGATGACAGCCAGAGATACAAAGCTTACTTTTCCGGCTGTCGGACACAAATGGATGACGCCTCACTGGAAGATGACGTTATCCTGCCACCCACACCAATGAATAGCCTGGTGGAGGGTTCCCCACTCGACAAGGGGCTCCCCAAACTGACTGCAGAGGCCCTGCTGGAAAGATTTAGCCACATTACTGTGGCAGACTCAAACAGGAACAATGGGAAGAAATAGTTATATGAATTTTGATGCAATAATACAACACGTTCAGAGGGTACTTTTTTCTAAGAATTTACGTTCATGGTTTGATCTGAGTTAAACACTTGTGTTGGTTCTTTATAATTGCAGTACACAGACAATGCTGTTCTGCTAAATAGCAGGTGGACTCGTGAAGGGGGTACACTTCTGACTTGGCTTGATATAAATTAAAGTTAGATTGAAGTTTAGGTTTCATCCGGGACACCAAGATAACATTCACATTTTAAACAGGCCACAGGCTTCTAACACTTTATAATTTATATGTTCTTGTCACCTTTGAAACAAGTACGCTCAGTAGTGAAGGACCAGTGGCATCTTGACTTGTTCTTATACTCTCTTGCTGAATATATATTTTGGGGTGTAGTTTAATGCATGTCCTTTGTTGTCGCTCCTTGTAAAGTCTCAGCACATGTGAATGCCTCACAAACCTGAATCAAAGCACTGAAATAATCTTACATATCTATTGCCTAGCTCACAGAGCCACAGTCGGAGTCATTCAATGAAGTTGCCGTCGTAATATAATTAAGTTAAGTTTACTGGGTGGGACTTTGATTGCATATCTATGTCAAAAGGATGTTGCACATTCTGTTTGGTGCTACACTGATGGCATGTTGTGCCTTCTGGTGTGCAGGAGTTTTGTATTGTCATATTCTGGTTTTTGCACTTCCCAAATAGTTTCTAATAGGAAGGCCTAGCTTCTGCAGAGTCATCTGTTAGGTGGTCCAGCTTATTAACAAAGTGTGGGTCTTTCTGAAAAGATTTCTGACTAAACCTGTTGGACGCACCTTGGTCGGCGGAGCATAGAATGCACCAGTTTTATTCTGTTGGTAAAGAAGCTGCTGGATCACACAAAGAGGTGAGAAAGCCATCCAGATCCTCTCTTCTGAATCGAATAGCAAATCTTGACCATCCCCACATTATTCTGACTCCTCGGGTTCCACGAGTTCCTAGGTTGTTGCTAAATTTCACCTGGAGGATCCGGGAAGCTCTGGATGACTCAAACGCTGCCACAGCACATGGAACAGGGCGCTAGGCTTAAGAGAAAAGAGTGGTTCTCTTAGTCTGCACTAAGATACTTTTTCTGCACAATCGTTCATGCATGCGTTTGCCAAATTGAAGTTATACAAAGCACTGGTGCACTGCCTCTGACAGTATCAGTAGAATTATAAATAGAGGCAAAGCCCTGAAGAAGTCCCTTGCACTAATCCCGCAGAAACAACTCTACATTGTGGTGTGAATTTCAAATGAATGATTGTGATCGTTGCTTAAGTCTGTTCCCAAAGCAGCCAGGTCTACAAAAGCCAAACTCCAAACATATTCAGGCAAAACTGTTTAAAACCACCTATGTCGGAAGTCTATCTGACGTCTTCATGAAGCATCTGCTGTTGACTCGAACTCCAAGTCTTGGAGCCATCCAACTCAAAATCAGCATTCTGAACAATGTTGCCAAAACTATGTCGGTTTGTGTCACCGTTGTGTCCTTCACTTCCCAAATGGTCAATATTTTAGGTAGAAATCTAGCCATTTTCCGCAGAATTGAAAATCCAGCCCTGTTCTTTAGAAGTTTAAGCTCGGTCACATGATGATTCTGACATTGAGACGTCGTGTGCAAGCAGATGAAATGATTATTCTGCCATGCAAGACACCATATGTCACCTTTTTAGGTCGCCGCGAGCGATGCTCTGTGGGCCATGCTGTATTGGAGTATGTACTTGAAGCCCTGTCCACTCTCCGCCAATATTTATCATTTACTTGTGTCATTGTCCTTCCTAAATGCTGGCTTCTGATTCGTTCATAGGCATGTTAGTCCCACCTTAGTACCGACTTGTCTTCATATGTAACCTCCCATGAGGACTGGCCCTTTTACTTCGGTTGTTACACGGTACGTCTCATTTAGTCTGTAAGCACTATTTTCTTTAAAAAGTTTCTCTTACTGCAGGATGGCCTCTCACCCGCAGGCTTGTTTAGCTCGTAGCAAACAGGGAGCTCTTCAGGGATCAAGGGAGACAGCAGGGGGAAACTCAGCGATGCCTTTAAGGAGGTCAAAGGTGCGTGATGTAAATTCTGCAATAGGTCTCGCATTTGCGAGAGTTTAAGCTATTGGCATTGCAAATGACAGTACCTTTTATTTGTTTTAAAAACCAAAACATAAATATAAGGCATTGTCATTTTTAATGCCAATAGCTCGAACTCGCGTAAATGTGACACCTATTGCATTACAGATGCTTGTTATGTCTGCACATGGTGTAACAGTCCAGAAAAGGCTATGCCAACTCTTTTATCCCTCTTTCTGTTGTAGGCATTACATTATTAAAGCAACCACTGTATTCCTCCACTTTTGAGTTTTATTTGACAAAAACACATTACCTTAATGCCCAGAAGTGCAAATGACCAGGGAAATGTGTCTAAAGAACTCAAGAGTGGGACAATCGCCCTAGCAAATCAACCCTTTTTGCCTGCTTCTCTTGATCTCGAGGAAGCTTTGGTATTGTATTTCTGGAGTGCATTTGTACGTCCTGGAATATTAATAGGAGAGCTACCAGAAGAATACATTTGGTTCATTGGATGTTGAAGGCTGAGACATCTTTTCAATAAAAAAATGTATAAGCCAAGGATAAGTGAAACATATAAGTAGGTTAAATAGAAGTCAATCGCAACTTAGGCCAATGAAGAAGCATCCCTATGCAACTGTATGACTCCTTAGGAAACGTAGCCATGGATGGATAAACCGAGAGAAGAAAAACAACTTTGAAGATCGACATCACCTTGCATTAAACTTTTAAAGGATACTTCTGAGAAGAAACGAGCCACCCATCTAGAAATTATATTATACTAGAAAGGAGTGTAGTAATCTCCAGTTGTTGACAGCCAAACGCCGCCAACTTCTCTTTTGTGTATCCTGAAAAGGTGCTTCTGAAGACCTGAGTGACAGTAATAACAATGTCCAAACACCCCTCTTCAGGGTTTACTACATGTGCCTCTTCAGAGTTTACTACTAATAGGTAGAACATCTGGAAATCAGATGATCTGCTCTTTGTCTCTAATGGCTTAGTGGTGTGTAGGAAGAACTGATCTGTATTTCTTTCTGTTGAGTTGCATGAAACAGGTGCACTTGGGTAAGGGGACTGTTGGCGGCAGATAGCAATATAGAAGAGAACATACATCTTTGGGTGGAGCAATACCTAAGACAACAACTATTGATCTCACTGGATGTAGCACAAATGGCTGATTTTGCCGCAACCCTGAGTCTAAACTAGAATCCTCTGTGGTTGTAAATTTTATTGAAATGTCTGAAATAAAAATGAAACTGGCATTGCCTTTCTGGGACACCAACTTTCCTCTGCACGGATTGAGTGGAACCCTACCACTGCTTCAATCCATTGGGAAAGCTTGGTTCGTTAGTTGATAGTGGAACATTGCCTCTCGTTTTCACAGTCTTGAAGCATTTTGTAGCGGAAGAATAGGAGACTGCCACAGCCCTCTTCTTGCAGATAAGATTGATTTATAGCTAGCTTCATATGTTTTATGAGACAGTCTGCGTTTTTCAGCTGAGCGAAACTTTGATAGATCCAGTGAAACAAGCTGATCCTTGTGCATTTTTTGAGGTATGGCCTGTACTAAATAGCATCTCCACCACAAAAGCTTGATAAACAAATATCCCACAAAAGCGTGATAAACAAATCTTAGCTAAGAGTATCTAGATATTACTTTTGTACACTGGCGGAGTCCTTTGTGGCCCTTCTGGTTTGTGCAGGGCCAGGCCCTGTGCTCAATCCCACAACGCATTCGGGATTTGGTAATAACATCTTTTTTTTGTTTCAAAAAAAGGAAAAATAACAGGGTTTAAGTGATGTTCTAATTGGGTATGGTATTAGCTTACTTTTCATCATTACAAATCTCACCATTTTGCTGAAAAAAAGTTTTGTTATAGTTAGGTGAAAACATCAATTGAAATGTAAAGTTTTAAACTAAAAAAAAAACACTGAAATGCACTGGTTATAGTGTACTGAGCTAACTAGAACTGGTGCTCCCACCATGACCAGTGTTGCCATCAATGATGTCATCTGAGATGTTATTGGGGATGTCATCAACAATGACATTGAACATGTCATCAGTGATGTAGTCTGTGAGGTCACAAGCAGAAGATAGTGGGAACACAAAGTCTATTGAGCTCAGAAAATTGTAACTGGTGAATTTTAGTGTATTGTTTAGTTTAAAATGTTACTTTTTAAATGTCAATTGCACCTAACAATAGTCACTTTAACCTTTTTTTCTGTGAATATATATATATTTATAATATATACACACACACACTACTGCTTACTGCGACAAGGATGGACCACTGTCAAAAACTTTGTCTCTCCGTTTAGGGGATGCCAGCACTGCTGAAAACATCCCTCCTGATGTTGCATCAGTATTCTTCTGCCTTCAGGGGAGAGGATAAATAATGCACTCACTTTGTTGCTCATTAGTATACCAACACCTTAAGAAGTTCAGCTTGTAAAACAACCAGCTGGAATTGGTTTGGGATCCCCAGAGTATGATGCAAGGATTATCTTCTCAGGTTGTCCAATCTCTGTCTTCGCATCCATTCTAATAATCCCTTCCATCACATTACCTCTGAAGGCCTGCAGATCTTGTATCCCCATAAATGTCGCATCACCACCACCTTCTGCTCAAACTTCATACACCGTAGTCTTACAGGCAGGTTGTAACTTTAGTATCCACTTTTTGTTTGATTGCAGCTTCAATCACTGTTGCTTTTCTGCTATATCGGGCCGGAGCTCACTGATGGACTGTGCTCCTTCCAAAAATTCTGCGGCTCTAAAAAAAGAATTGTTGTACTCTTTACCGAAATACTTTATTTTGGGAATGAGGAAATCTTGCCTCCTCCTATGGTAGTCTATCTGACGTCCCCACTAATATTCAAGTACATGTAAAGGAATAAGCGCGCCTCCGAAGGGACTTTGACTTTGTTGCTATGTAGAAATTCAGTAATGTAGAACAGGTCACTCACCCCTACAGGCGCTGTGCTAAAGCATAGGAACACCACCACCACAGATCCTGCTCTTGATGGTGCCATCGGTTACAGGTTGATGTTTGCTCACTGGTGAGGCATAGTAACTTCTTCCATGTCTGGATCTCCAAAGGTGCCATCTTGTGTGTGGTATGGCTCCATTTGTCCCACTCACTCCTTGAGATTTCTCCTGCTACCTCTGTCCCAACGCACCAATCATTTGGCACCTCACCAGCTGCGCCCTGGTAGCTATCCAGGCCGCAGAATGCAGGCCATCCCGCGCTCTGTTATGTGCCACCTGTACATCTGCATCCTTGAAGCAGGTGGGAAGAGAGCACTGTTTCTCGGTCTGTCGGATGCAGGCAGCCACCAAATTAAGCTCCTGCAGGGGAACAGCAGGCGGCCTGAGGTCCCTGCCACAGGCAGAAGAATGGGACTGTCCATCGACAAAAATGAATGTGGCCATCTTGGGCTCCAACCATCTCTCCCACCACCAACCATAAACTGATTTTTTAACACAAAGGAAATCTCATACTTGAGCTCTTTTTGAGCAAAGAAACAGTAAGGTTATCGAAGACGGCTGCCTCAATCCAAGATGGCCACCTTTTGTAAAGTGATAGCCGAGAATTTATGATCTGTCAGGAAGTCCGGAATACATAGTATCTCTAGTTTTATATAGTATTTCCAAGCTGCTGTGTTGCAGTTGAAGAGTTTATGAAACATACCTACACGTATCTATCAAATATTTTGCCTTGAATATGTAGGTTTTAACCTCCTAGACTAATTAGTATTTTAGTGCCATATTTCGTATGAAAGTAAAAATGAAGAATATTTTTTGTTAAGGTTTCTGCTGATTTGAAACCGACATTACCTCATGGAGATTACGCAGGGAAGAGGTACAGCACTTGGCCCGTAAAAGGTACTCCACTTAGCTCATGTGGTTAGTGTTGGACACTGGTTTAGCACTTTGCTCTCTGAGCCAAAAAGGCATGCAAAGAAGGGATCGGCTTCCAGTCTGCCAACATGCCGAAAGACTTCTGTTTAGCACTTTGAAGTTCTCACATTGCTAACTATGCGTTAGCAGCCACCCTTCGTAGTACTTAGCTATGCTCTGCCATCAGTGTGAATCAAGAGAACCATATAGGTGTGATAAAAGCACGGCGGTGACCCTTTCTCTACGATAGAAGTGTTCGCAAAGGATATTCTGCAAATCCCTAAGAACTATATGTGTAGGCTTAGTTGCTTTCTGGTATTGAGAATTCAGCAGTGTCCGAAACATAATGCACAACTTATTTTTTTAAGTAAGACTGGCTGTCGAAGCACATGCACAACGTGTGCAATAATGTCACAAATCAGATCAGAGACTGATGAGAATTGCCTGCTCAGACTCGAATCACTTTACTTCCAAAACCATAAAAGGCTGCCTCCGGCAGAGTGAGCCTTCTTCAGGGTAGGCTTGTACAAAGTACACCGTGCAGCTTTGTAGAGCAAAACTAAGCTCCTTCAATTGCTCTTCTTATTGGCAGGTCATCTGTAGCATCTTTAATCCATTCGCAAACGTCCCGTTTGAGTAAGTCTAACATCTCTGCCTGTATTAAGAGACACAGTAGCTTCTTGCTGAAGACACTTTGAGTGGAATACCCGGTATAAGTGAGAAAGGCCTCGTGCTGCCTGAACAAGGGCAACAGAAAAAAATGTAGGAAAGACTTGGACGGTCTGGGAATTTCCAAGAGTGATTTGTGAAATCTACTAAGACAGGCCACAAACTGCCTCGGGTAGGACTGAACAAGAAGTGCTCGTGCGACCAAATCAATGTAGGCCAAAATATATTATGGGTAGTTTGGGCTATTAGGAAGTTTAGTAAAAAAACAACATCTGCCCAAAAGTGCAATCAACGGTCATCCGTGACAACATCAAGGACGAATTCAAATTTCCAGCCCGGGCTGAGCATCCTGAGCAAAACTAATAAGAGGCCCAAAATGTCCTGGGGTAGGAAAGTCAGTCTAATGCCCCTGGGGCAAAATCACGAGCAGCACAAAATGCCCAAGGATGAGATCATCTAGGCAAGATTTTAAAGCCCAGATTGGGATCTCTTTCTACGAGTGAAAACTTCAATACAGGTTTAACAAGAAAGAGCTGTAGACTGCTGTGCCCCGCAGATTTTACAGGCTTGTTATAAAGCCTACATTTCTCCAGTTCTGGCACAGTCTTGCTTACATTTTTTTGTGTAATATGTTTCTCAACAGCTGGATTAGCCAGGCAAATTCATACTAGATCTAAAGGCAACAGATTTTGTATTTTCTTTGTAGCGATCTGCTATTTGTTATTAGTGTAATCTGGTTACCCCACAGTGGCAGAAAAACAGCATCACTGCTGTTACGCCAGAAGAAGAGGGCTCCCCTTTTCTCAGTGAAAGGAGTTTTGTTAGAACTTTGACATGAGAATACACTTTCTTTAAAGTACTAAATTATGTGGCTGCTGCTGCCAAACTGCTGGTAGATGGAGGTGTATTTTGATTCAGTTGTTGTACCCACACAGTACAGCACAACCCAAGTAACCAATGTACCAAGTATGACAGTCCCCCTACCACTGTGATATTTAATGTGTTGGCGTTCTAACAAATTGTTTCAAAATATGGAAGCTTGCTTAATTGAAGGCAACCAGAATTTCATGCGACCATGGTACGTCATATTAGAGGTGTGATACACTAAGTGAGCTCTTGTCCTGTGGATTTAGTCTAGTGGTGGAAGCGTGATCCCAGTAGAGAAGATGTTTGATTGGTCTGATGAGGTGTAGTGTAAGAGTGATCCACTGAAGATACCGTCCAGTCCTAGGGATTTGGTAGTGGTGGAAATTTAACCCAGTGGAGGAGATGTGGTTGAGTGGCAGAGACATGGCAATTTGAAGAAGGTGTGGTCTGGTGGAGCAATCCGTGGAAGGAAATGTCTGTCTTTAGAATTATTTTGTCATCTAGTGATATTTAACAGAGGAAAAAAGATGTTCTTGATGGGAGGAGTTGCAGTGGGATAGTGAGACGTGGTCTGGTAGAGAAGTCATGGTCGAGGAGACTTGATATGTTGCACAGTAGAGGAGAGGAGATGCAACCCTGTGTAGCGCCTTGGTCCAGTGAAGGCTAGGTGGTTGAGCGGTTCAACACTTCCTTATTTTTGTGATCTTGCACCTCGTTCCTTCTGTAGCTGTCAAAATTGAGAAACTGGTTTACGTCCGTGTTTAACCCCGTCAGCGCTGAGCGAATTGCGCTGCGGTGCTGAAGGTTCTAAAGAACCTATGGAACCATGAAGGAACGGTTCCGTCATGAGCACAGGCCAACAGACGCTCATGACGGAACCGTTCCGTCATGAGCATGGAAGGGGTTAACAAGCAAATTTTCTGAAACACTATCTAAAGCCCAAATTGTGCAGTTGTTGGTACTTCTTCAATAACTTCTTACTTTTATAAGCATTAAGTGGGCTATAACCAATTGACTCATGTCCAGCAGCTGTGAAGCAGGTAAAATGCCTGTGCGAGAAACTGATTTTGTTTTGTCACTGAATGTGTGTGTAGATTTCAAAATGCACCTACTTGTGAGAATATGAGCAGACAGGACATTTGCAACACATCAGAATGTCTCTTTTTTGCCACATTTTCATATTTTTCCACAGTTCCACACACATGGGTAACTACCATACGGCTCTGTTATTGAACACCCTGTCGCCAGTCTTGGGCTGCCATTAGACAAAATTCTGCATTCGGGGAGTTGCAAACTCAGTGTGTTTCAGCTAACCAAGTGAACTACAAGGACACCGAAATGGGTAAAAGGAGACTGCAGAATCAGAATTGTCATCTCATAGCTGGTAATGTTGAATTATTGAATCATCCTGAATTCAGGACATGCTTGGTCTCAATCTGACAAAAACAGGGAAAAGCAAGGAGGTTGTTATGGGGAATTTTGTAAAACCTAGTAATGATCGTTCTAAATTGTCTCTGCTTACTGACCACACCCAAAATCAGTTCATCTACCTTGTATGTGCCTACTGGACTCACCAGTAGACAACTCTCAAACCATGACTATTTTCAACCATTGCAATGCCTACCCTGGTCGCCAGTGTAGTTCATTTCAAAGTTTTATTTTACAATATTGTGCTTATTTTGAGTCTGTAAAAGATGCATACTTTTTATTCAACCCTGCTTATGTTTTAGAAATGTTCTTCCACTCACACGTTGCTATGAAGCATATCTATGCACAGTTAGGCAGATCTAGGCTCGATTTAAAGACTGTCCAAAAACAGAATCTCATAGCAACACTTGTACAGTGGCGGACAGGTTCTGTGAAAGGAATTGGAGTTAAAATCAGCATTTTTGTAATGCTTAATTTCTTCTTTGAAAGGAAATTGAATCTCTGACCAGGCAAGTTCGGTCAGTTATCTTTATAGTTTGTCTCTAACCACTTCTTTAAAAAAAAAAACTGCCTGCTTTAAAAGTTAATCATTTGAGTAGTGCTTTGCTTTTGCTAATTTACCTCTTATGGATACTTTGTTGATGCCAAAAATAATCGCACTGAAGATCTTCCTATTTATGTGACCGAAGTGCTTCTTAGATACGCTGAGACTAAATTTAAGGGTGGGAGATTTTTACACATAGACAACATTTAAAGGAGGGGCAAGTCCCTCTGACTCTGCTCTGTGAATAGCAGTGGCAGACAGGCACGTAGAAAACAGAGGCATTTATAGCCCGACCAGTCCTTTTGAAAGTCTAGCAATGTTGGTGCAACTCCTTTTGAAGATCCTGAAGGAGTGTAGAGAAGTCCTGCTACCCCCCCTCCTTGAGGTGATGAATCGTGCTTTGGCAGAGGGCATTTTTCCATTATCTTGGAAAAAAGGCAGTTGTAAAGCCTCTGCTGAAAAAGCCGACTCTTTATCCGGAGACTCTAAAGAATTTCCGCCCAGTATCCTTGTTACCAGCCCTGGCAAAAATGCTTGAAACCTACCCCAATCAACACCTTACTGCCTTCCTCGATACCTCTGGGTTTCTGGACCTGTCACAACATGGTTTCCGGAAGTTCCATAGCACCGAGTCGGCTCTCACTATGGTTGTAGATAACATCCGTGCGAAGGTCGACCTGGGCCAGACCACCCTTCTGGTCCTGCTTGACCTTACAGCAGCCTTTGACACCCTATCTCCCTCTATTTTAACAGCTCGCCTTAGGGAGATAGGAGTGGAGGGCTCAGCACTGAGTCTACTAACCTCTTTCCTCAATCAGAGAGAGCAGAAGGTTAAACTAGGAGAGTACCTCTCCCCTGCCACACCTGTGCAATGTGGGGTCCCGCAGGGGTCGGCCTTGAGCCCTACCCTTTTTAACATCTATGTGGCCCCACTTGCCAGGCTGGTAAGATCGCATGGGATGGAGGTGGTGTCATACGCCGATGACACCCAAATTATGGTGTCTCTCTCCCACTCGGTGAGTTCCTCCGCTATCAGCTTCAGGAACTGCATGGAAGCAGTTTCAGAGTGGATGATTCTGAACTCACTGAAGCTGAACGGAGAGAAAACCGAGATCCTGATTTTCGGCAGAGATCAGGACATATGGTCAAACAACTGGTGGCCCTCTTCTCTCGGAGCCTGCCCGCTACCCACGAAATCTGTCCGGAATTTGGGCGTGATGATTGACACCTCGCTTGATATGGCCCAGCAGGTTAATAGAACGGTCTCTACTTGCTGGGGGGTTATCAGGATTCTAAGGAAAATCTCCCACTATCTCTCCCTGCAAGCCCGCAAACAGATCGTGGTTGCTTTAGTCGCCTCCCGGCTAGACTATTGCAACGCGCTCTATGCGGGCATTAATAAAGGCCTGATACAACGCCTGCAGACCGTTCAAAATGCAGCAGCGAGCTTTGTTCTTGAGGACCCTAGGCTCTCCTCAGCTATATCAGCCAGGAAGAGCCTACATTGGCTCCTGATCCAGGCCAGGATCTCTTTTAAAATCCTGTGCCTGGTTTATGGAGCCTTGTTCGTCAACTGTACGGAAAGCATAAGATCCCTGGTGGTCCCATACACCCCTAGCAGAAACCTGCGTTCCTCCAGTAAGAATCTCCTGTCTGTTCCTCGAGTTAACAGAGTCAGGTGGGGAGGAAGGGCCTTTTTGTTTGTGGCCCCTAAGTTGTGGAATACCCTCCCTCCTGATTTAAAACTGCAACCTTCTATTTGGCTGTTTAGGAAAGCTTTAAAGACATGGCTTTTTATCGAGGCATACCAGTAAACTAGCACCTGACTCCTTCTTTATATTTTTGTTGGGCGCCTTGACGCCCTTTGGGCTAAGTTCGCACGGTATAAGATGATTTTCATTCATTCATTCATTCACGTTGCAGATTAGATGCGCCTGACCGGGTAAAGTCATTTGCAAGTTAGACTATGACTGGCTTTGCCCCCTCCGGTTAGCCTTGCGGGTCGCCTCTTAGTCAGGAAATGTCCAGATATCCAAACCGACATGTTCCCCTCTCATGGACAAAATTGAAGGCCACATAATCTTCATTTGAATCTTAATGCACAATAGTGTTTCACAGTCCGGAGTTTGCCTTTGTGAAAGTTATTTGATGGTAATGTATGAAGATGCAGTGATGATATGAGAAGCATATGGTACAAGCAAATAAAAATAGTACGACGAGAAGCCTAGAAGCTTTGAAATTTGGATTGAAAACCTTATGGCCACGACAAAGCCTTTCGGAGTTCATTCTCGCCAGTTTGCTGCTGCCAAGTATTTTTTGAAGAATATTTTAATTTAAATAATTAACATCAAATATGATTTTTATTGTTTGACGTGCTCTACAGCATTTAGGCTTCATGTAGCATTTGGTAATTTAATAAATATATGTAGCACATGAAGAAATGGAATGTACATATATACATATAAAATGTAAGATTTTTGAATTAACCAAAACATGTTTTTGTAATCCCAATATTTACACTTTAAGAATTAAAAAGCACCTTTTCTCTTTGTTTCTTGTTTGATGTGTGTAGCTTTTGTCTGCCTTAAGGGAATCCTTTTTTCCCATGTTTCATTGCTCCATAATGTCTATGTAAGCTTTATGTGAAATTTTATTTCCACTGACGAACTTTGTAAAACCTTTTGAAAAATGTGTCCAATTTTTCCCCTATTGACATTTGTTCTAAATCTAGCAAAAAAAAAATTGCAGGATTTTTCCTAAAGCAAACAAATTAAAAAAACTATTAATGTAGTTAATTAATTTTGCTGAGAAAAAAACGCAAAAAGTCAATTAGTATTTTCACCCACATTTGTATTAAACAAAACTGTGCATAGTTCAAGACTATTTTTAATAAGGCGAAGGCATGCATTTTACACACTCTTGTATAAGAGATATATTAGGGGGGTCACAGAAATTATGCATAGTTATGTTTCCAGCATCTGTCATCTAATCTCCCAACTGTTGTGTACAATGCAGAGTTCAACCAAAAAAATCTAACCGATCAATATGTTATCAAAAATATACAAGCGATGCTTGCTGCAGAAAGGTAGACACTTTACAAAGATTGATTGGTCAATTTTTACTTGCTGATTACTGTTTTCAGGAACTAAGCCGGTACTAAGGTGACACTTTTTCCAATACAGTATACATTTTATGTGTAAAAAATAATCCCCTAGGTTAAAACCTTTTGCAACAGAAAACCATACTTAGTTCAACCCTATTGCATAATTTTATTCGACCTTTGCATACTCAAAACAGTGGCCCTGACAATAACTTACTGGAATGATTTTGTAGAGTTGTAACCATCACAGAGAACAGGTTATGCTGTTCTGGGCGTCAATGTTTAGATGTGACTTCCGGTTCCCTGTTGCCCCAGCATTTGTGAATCTTTGTCTTTTTAGACCCCTCTGTACCCAGTTCCAGACATGCGTGAAATGTGCAATGCTTACACATCGATAGCGCAGATTGCGTCTTATAAAATCAGTATAGTACCCCATTCCCAAAGTGGCTAGGGCACACTAATGGGGTTAGTGTTGGGCCATTTGGGTCAGAGTTGTGCTAGATGTTTAAGTTAAGCAAGGATTATGTGAATTATTAGCATATAGATTCATTGTATGTAAAAATAATTTGGGGATTCACAAGGCACATAAATATTGTTAAAGGTATTACCTTGGTAGAAGTTCCAGTTGATTGGATACAAATGATTTACAATTGGCTGGGCTGCATGATAAATAATTTTTGTACAAAGTACAATTTTTCTGATTATGTCTACGTGATAGCTATACAATAAGTACTTCTTATTGACTCACTCTCTGGTCCTTCCCTTCTCATTTCCTAGTCCCTATTTCACTCTACACACCCATGCTTGTCGGTGTTGTCATTGGAAAGTTGATACATGTACCAGCTTGCCTTCTTTGTTGAGCCTGCTGAATAGCTCAGTGATGACTGTTGGGAATAAATCTCCTTTCAACACTTCTTAAGGTGTAATGTTTACAACATAACAATTGCGACGACTTCTAGCTGTACATGGGATAGCTGTGGTCGTCCTTACCCTGTTGTCTTCACCGTCGGCTGTAATTTATATGAGAAGCAACATGCTGAGAAAAAAGCGTGCATTCACAACGCTGCCAGTGTGCAAATCCTGAGGTAGAGATAGCCAGGTTCCTTCTACCGCTGTGGATTCACGCCCCCTTCATTGCTTTACTATATTTCCCTGCGCTTATTCGATAGGTGCGGAATTCTTCACCCAGTTCAGTGCCTTCCTTTGAGGTGGGCCTTTTCCTTTCAGTCATACCTTTCAAGATTGTGGGATCCTGCGGCCTGTTGGTGGGCACCACCTGCCTATACTTACCCAGCTCTATCATACCTAATCTCAGGACTACCCTCAATTACACGTTCCTCCCTGGTTTCTCTGTGCCACTACGTGGCTGTCTATCAGATAGCACTCAACTCACCTATTCCGTGACGTAAATAATTTGGCAATGCCTGTATGTATGATAATTGATTTGGATTTCAATGACACTTGCATTCATCTATGACATACCTCTGCAATTTACACTAGCGATGTTGTCAGGTGGTTATTATCTTCACTACATGTATGGAAATTATTGGTAACGACAGAAAAATGGTTAAAAAATGCCAAAATGTTAAACAGATTTAAACAAAAAAATCAGATAGCACTCAAGAAGTTGGGAGAATACTAGAGAAAAAAATAAATGTTGTTCAAAGAAAAAATGAGAAAAGTGTCTACATACGTTGCTGTGCTGAGAGGACTCGTAAATACTTTTGAATCTGAGCCACTTTGTGGTTCCCATATCCGAGGACAGTCTAACGCATGAAGGAAAAGCTATTAGCTAAGAACCCAGGCCTCAAAAAAGTGATTGATATAACCAAATAAACGGAAAACAAGATGTACTATGTGCAGCAAATTAAAACACCTACTGAGACTGTAAGCAAGGTTAAGGAAACAAGAAAATGGAGCATTCCTACAAGTGTGTGTGTGTGTGTGTGTGTTTTTAACATACTAAATCTTTGGGCTTCAACCTAGTTTGTCAAATCCAAAGTTGGCAGAGCCACGTCCATATTTTCCAAACATGGTGTGAAAATCATACACATGTAGTATGGCTGTGTATGATCACATATATTGATCACATTCTCGGGCGAAATGGCTTTGTGAAGTAAAGAAACAGCAGCAACAAATATAGGAAGGTTCACCTTGAGTCTTGCATGCGAATATTTGCAGGGTTTCTTTTAAAACGAGAATTGGGGACATTTTTCAACACCTTTTACACTTGTCCACAAAAGGGGCTGATGATTTTAAATATGACTTAAATGTATACCAGGATGTTCGTGACTCACCAATAATAGTCTCTCGACCCACCGTTTGGGAATTCCAGTGCTAGATGATAAAGAGTAGAACTGCAGTTGTTGATTCTTGCTCCCCATTCACCCCAATGGTTATCTAAACCTTCAATTACCTGTTTAGCAAAGATGGTTATTAGCAAAAGCAATCTCACATCAAACCTGGGTGTGGGTGGTACAATGATGATCCCAAACCGCATGGTGAAAATGAGAATTTTATTTAAAGGGAGCTCTACAGTTGGGAAGGCATATGTCGCAAAAAAAGAGATCCAATTTGCTGAGGGTGAGTCACCAAATAGAACTAGGTATTCAGCTAGACACTAATAAGCCTGATGTAGTCCTCTTGATTGACGCCTTGCTTTGTGTTGAGGAAGCGTGTAAAGTATTTCCCAATGTTACAGACGAGCAAGGATTGCTAAGTCAATTTTCAGTATCATATCAGGTTAAAATCTAAGGCTAAATCACTACAGCACAAGGTGCGGCCCATTCTCTATCTAATGCAAACACCCTGGACAAGAGCTGGACACGTTGTTAGACCAAGGCATAACTGAGTCAATAGAAAGATCAGAGTAGCTAGTTAACGTTGTAATAACCACAAAGTCAGGAAGTAAAGAGATTAGATGATGTGCTGATCTCTGACATTTTGATGCCATTAATTGGGTGGATAGACATCCACTTTGTAAAATACACAATATGCTGAGGTTAGTTAACCGGTTCCATGCCATGGACGTAACTGTTACATCCATGGCTGCAGCGCAGGTGTACCATGGACGTAACCTTTATTACATCCATGGGACACAACGCAGAATCCCCCTGCTATTGTCAGTGGAGGGATTTCCTTTTTTGGACCTCGGGAGGAGGGGAAGAGCTTCCAAGGCATTTTCTTTCTCGTTTCAGTGCTTGTTGGGCTAATGTGCATTATAATGCCACAGTCCCTAAAAAACTGACACAGTCCTTCTGCCCCCCCCCCTGGGATGCAGATGGGGGCAATAGCCCCCAATGTGCCTCTTGCCCCCCTCCCCTCCGATGGGGAGAAAACCCACTAGCCACCAGGATTTTTTTTTTATATAAAAGAGAGGTGCCCCAACACAAAAGAGACAGTCTTTCTGCCCCCCTCCGCCCGATGCACATGGGGGTTATCACCCCGATCAAGCCCACTAGACACCAGGGATTCTTTTTTTGTGAAAATATAGGGGTCGGGGGCTGCCCTAAATGGGCATTATAATGCCCCCAACACTCCCACACTGGACAACGTTTGAGGTTTGCAAGGGATTCTGGGTAAAAGAACATGGTGAGAGCCACACAAGTCCCCCCCCATCCTGTATTCTGCTGGGTGTCTAGTTTTCAAAAATGTACATGTTTGCTAGGTTTCCCTATGTGCCAGCTGAACCTGGGCCCAAAATCCACAGCTAGTTACATTGCAAAAAAAGGGTCTGTTTTCACTGGGAAAATGTGAGGTGTCCATGTTGCGTTTTGAGACGTTTTCTGTCGCAGGCACTAGGCTTACACAGACAGACTTCAGGGAATACTGGGTGGGTGGAAGTTTCTGGCTCCCCCCCCCCCCCCCAGATTCCAGAAGTTTCCATCACGGAAATGTGAATAACATATGTTTTTTTTTTTTACAACGTTTTGAGGTTTGCCAGGGCTTCTGGGTAACAGAACCTGGTGAGAGCCACACAAGTCACCCCATCCAGGATTTCCCTGGGTGTCTAGTTTTCAAGAATGTACAGCTTTGCTAGGGTTCTCTGGGTGCCAGTTTTTCTAGGGCCCAAAATCCACAGCTATGCACATTGCAAAAAGAGGGTCCTTTTTCACTAGAAAATTTGATGTGTCCCCATTGCGTTTTGGGCTGTGTCCTGTTGCGGGCACTAAGCCTACCCACACAAGTGAGGTACAATTTTTATCTGGAGTCTTAGGTAAACGTAAAATAGTAGAACAAATGTGATTACGATTTGTCTTTCTAAACATTTCTGCCTTCCAAATGTTGGACCGCATGTGAAATATAATTCAATTTGAACAAGACCCTCTAATTCACATGCTAATATGGGTACCCTCAAATTCAGACATGCACAAATAACCACTGCTTCTAAACTCTAAATCTTGTTCCAATTTCAGAAATACATGGGTTTACTTGATACCGATTTTTCACTCTATAATTTCCAAATGAATTACTGTATACCCGTTACACAATGAAAAAACATTGCAAAGTACAACTCAGTTATTGGCTCTGGGTACCTTGGATTCTTGGTGCATCTCCAAGCCTCATATAACCCTGCAACCAGAAGAGTGTCGCGGACGTAAGAGTATAAAGCTTTCAAAAATATACCATTGTTAGAAAAAGTTACAGGTGAAAATGTAGGCACAAATGGCTGTTTTTTTCAACTACATTTCAATATTCCTTTATTTCAACTGATACTTTCCATAGGAAAACCATGAAGGAGCCATTATTTGTTTCATACCCATTTCTGCCACTAACTGGAAGGAGGTTAAAAGCACAAAAAATAGGCTATGTCCCAGTAAAATGCAAAAACGGTGTAAATTTTTTAAATTTTCTGACAAAAGTCTGCCTGTTCCTGAAAGCTGGGGAGATAGTGATTTTAGCACCAGAAACCCTCCTTTGATACCATTTGCAGGGAAGAAACCAGACCCTTTCTTCTCCAGCACTTTGATCCCATTTCCCCCCCAAAAAAACATATTTAGCTGTATTCTGCCTAATTTTTCAGGCCCCTCCAAGGAAATGCACAATCCCCTGGTACCTTTAGAAACCTCAAGATGTTTGGAGGAATAGAACGCTAATTTGGCGTGGATACCTTATGTGGACAAAAGGTTCAGGGGGCCTAAGCGGGGACTACACCAAATAGTAAACAAGCATTTACAATGCAATGGTCTCGGCAATATTATAGGTAGAGCTATTGGCATTGCTCATTCTTTTTTTTTGTATCCCTAAATAAATGGCATTGACATTTATATTGGCAATAGCTTAATTGCTTGCATATGCGAGACCTATTGCATTAGCAGAGAGAGAGTGAGGTAGTGAGATAGAGAGAGAGTGAGGTAGTGAGATAGAGAGAGAGAGTAAGGTAGTGAAATAGAGAGAGAGTGAGGTAGTGAGATAGAGAGAGAGTGAGGTAGTGAGAGAGAGAGAGTAAGGTAGTGAAATAGAGAGAGAGTGAGGTAGTGAGAGAGAGAGTGAGGTAGATAGAGTGAGGTAGTGAGGGAGAGGGATGTTCTGAGGTAGTGAGATAGAAACAGAGAGCAAGGTTGTTATGTAGTGAGATAGAGAGTGAGGTAGTGAAAGTGAGTTAGTGAGATAGAAAGAGAGAGAGTGAGGTAGTGAGAGAGAGCGAGAGTGAGGTAGTGAAATAGAGAGAGAGTGAGGTAGTGAAATAGAGAGAGAGTGAGGTAGTGAGAGAGAGAGTGAGGTAGATAGAGTGAGGTAGTGAGGGAGAGGGATGTTCTGAGGTAGTGAGATAGAAACAGAGAGCAAGGTTGTGATGTAGTGAGATAGAGAGTGAGGTAGTGAAAGTGAGTTAGTGAGATAGAAAGAGAGAGAGTGAGGTAGTGAGATAGAGCGAGAGTGAGGTAGTGAAATAGAGAGAGAGTGAGGTAGTGAGATAGAGAGTGATTGTGTGCTTTGCAAAAAATGTCTTAAAAGAAATCCACCATCATTCGCACGCAAAAGGAGCAGAAAAAGATTTTTTTGTTAATAAAAAAATAGTAGTCACAAATAGAAATCCACAGACTGCTCAGCAAGAAGAATAGCTTTTTTGTGCAAAGCTTCTCTTTTTATAGCTTTTTTCCTCGCTGTGCTGCTGGTTTGCTTGGGCGTCGTCTGGCTGCTCCGCATGACGGATTTGTCAGGTTATCTTTTATTCACGGGAGGATGAAGGGGAGAAAACACACCGGGCTGTTTAAATCAAGCCAGGCAGGGGGTCGGGCCTGCCTTTCTAACAGGCAGCGGGAATGTCAGGAATTAGAGACATCAAAAACATGCAACAGATGGAATGAGAAAGTAAAAGAGGGAAAACCGTGAAAATGGAGAAAAAAGAATGTGCACGAGTGAGATATTAAGGCACAAGTGTATGGGGTGAATAAAAAAAGCATGAGGTTGAATCGAGACTATGTAGTCTGCCTTCTTCGTATTCGGCCCCTCTGATATTCGTAGCTCTGGCCGTGGCCTTCTGAGTCAAACTTAGAGCTCTGGCACTGATTGTTTTACAAATCAGGCACTGAGATGCAGCAAAACATCAACATGGGGAGACACCTTCTTTGAGAGACCAAGACACGGGAGATACAAACACGGAGAAACAAATAACACAGGGAGACGCTGACATGGGGATACACTGACAAGACAGAGAACGCTCTGGGGAACCTCAGGAAAGACCCAGTACAACACTAGCAGACATAGTGAGACTCAAAACAGCACTGGGGATACTTCGAGAGGACATGGGGGTGTCATGAGATGAAAGCACTGGAGAGAAACACAGGATGTCACCAAGTACCCGATTACGTGCCAGGTGTAGCGGTATTTCTGGGTGAAATACACACCACCCGATCACGACAGGCCTTGAGCTTCTACATCCAGCTGTTCCAGGTGAGGGGACACCGGACATATTTTACTGGTTCGAAAATCCCTCTTGTAAAATGACGTGGATTTGGATGCACGCGGAGCCAGGCCTGGATGCCGGGTCCCGTCTGACCCCTTCCTATAGCTTGACGAGGGAGCATGGAATGCCCCCCTGCCCGCCCGCCACTGCCTGCTGTGCTAGCGCCTTGTTTTCGGGCCGGTGGGCGCCACTCGCGCTGCTCGCCTTCCCTGCTGCTGGTTCCCCCTCATGCTGCGGCCAGCGACGGCTCCGTTCCCTCCCCAGACTTGGTGGTGGACGAAAGCCCGCACTGCCGGCGCTCCGACCGCTGCTTCTAGGGGAGGGACGGGGCTGAGGCACGTGTGAGTGAGGCGGTGGGCTGTGAAAGAGAGCAGGAGAGCGAGAGACAGGCAGAGAGCGACAGGAGCGCGGAAAGAAGGCAGTAAGACCGGTCAGGAAGGGAACAGATCTGTGAGGCAGAGGGGGCTAGGAGGTGAGACGTAGACTGAGACCCGGAGAAAGAAAAGGAACGGGGGCTCTGGAGAAAGTGGGAAAGTGGCCGAGGAGGAGGCTCTGAGTATCTCGGATACAAGAGGCACACTGTAGTCTTCTGGCAGGCGGCGGGGGCGGGGATGCAAGGGCCAGACGTGATCGGGCAACAATGGCGGCCTCAAGCTTCTGAAAATTTACGGATTGGGGGCGTGGTTTTGCTGTCCTGAGTGACGGGCGACGTCACTGTCAAAAGAACAGCAAAACTTACGCCCCCAAATCCGAAAAAGACGGAGCCTATTCGGAGGGAAGGCTCTCTCCTCCAATGGCTGGCCTCCGTTTAGGAATCCAGCCAATGGGAGAGAGGCAAAAACTGAGGCGGGACAAAAAGTCCCACTAAGAAACATTAATTCTCGGACTTCCGGTCTGCCGATACCGAGACCTAAAAAAGGGCATGGCACAGGGTGACCTGGCAGCAAAGGGATTAAGGATGCCTTTTGCTTCCGCATCCTAGGCTTATCCTTAGCCTGTCACCAAATTGAGTTGCACCCTCACTCTAGACACCTTACTTCATTTATTAGCCCACTTGAAGCTCACAGATATGCCAGGATGCCTTTTGGGCTTGTGTCTGCTGTCTCATTAAGCATATCTTGGAAGGTGTGCCTAATGTCCTCTGCCTCCAGAATGACACTTTTGTTTATGGTTTCTCTGAACAAATTGATAACCAATCCAAGGGAAGTATATTTCAGAAAAATAGAGAGGCTGGCCTCTCCATAAAGAGGAACAATTGTCATAGAGAGTTACATTAATCGGCTAGCTCAGGCCCATCGTATCCCATTTCAGGGTTCAAACTCAAATTTGATCTGAATGAAGCAGCTGTGGAAGTGCCACCAACGACGAATAAAGACGGACTTACGTCCTTCCTGGGTTAGATGGATTTTACTCAAAATTTGAAAAAATAAATAAAACAAAAACTATGCTTTGTATAAAGTGGTACAAAGCAAATGGTGTAAAACATTATTTGATTTTTTTTTTAAAAAAAGCTGTTTCAAAACCCCACTTGCTGGGCAACTGATGTGAGTAAACACATGATTTTGCGTACTGATGCTAGCACCAAGTGGGTTAGGATATTTATGGCAGAAGTGGTTGAAGACCAGCAACACATCATAGCTTGTGCCTCCCATGTCCTGGGAGGCTTGGACCACAACTACTCTGTTGTTGAAAGGAAGATGCATAAGTGTTATTGGGCATAACAGACTTCAGGTTCCTCCTTTGGGGTACCCCATTTTTGATTAGAACAAAACCCTGACGTGTTTACATCCTAAGGTTCGCAACACACCATACCTAGAATTTCATGATGGCTCGTGGTTCTGGAGGGCTTTCATTTCAACATAGAAAACTTACACTTGCAAAGAATGCTCCTGCTGATTGTCCTGCCTGCATGCCCTTTAGGAAGGAGAATGGCGAGGAGTGTGCTGATGAAGAATGGGGTTTCAGTAGAGAAAGTGTTGCAGGAAAATATATAGCCTTGTCGGACCACTCCCAATAGTGTCACTTTACTCTCACCATTTGGTTCCATCAAGGGAAGGGAACCAGTCACCAAAATGTCCTTTGCCTGTTTGAAGGATATAGAAGAGATGAGGAAAGTCAAATCCTACCAGTTGAGTAAGACTGTAGATATTACCACTTTCAGGATGTTGAAGTACCGAAAAATAAATTACAACCCACCTAGAGCCATACTTCCAAATAGCCCAATACCAATTACCAATAATCAGTCAGTTGGCAGTGTAGAAGGTCCAATCGTTCATTATAACAAACAAACTCTGCCAGAAGAGCTCCTTGTGACATAACGAGGTCCGCCAAGAAGACTGCTAGCACATATTCAACTCATCACATATATACTGTTACATTTCGAAACCGTTACCTAAGAAGGAAAAGTACAAGTTGGTGCAGGGGAAAGAACATATATGGGAGACAAAGCGCTCTTGCTAACTCCGAGAGAGTCAGCGCAGCACCCCTCGGATTGTGCTTATCCAGCCTGCCCCCACCTATAACCTTGACAGGCCTAACCTGCAGAAGCAGCAGGTTGCTACAGTGGTACTATTTCTCAGGAGAACAGCTTGAGCTAAATGCAATTTCAGGATTTCACTAACCTCTCGAGTAAACCAGGCCACAAAATGGCGCCGGTCAAGCCAAACAGTACAGAGTATAATTGGGTGCAGAAATATATAACACAATGTATACTAAACCCTATATTATTACATATGGCGTGCGTATTGGTGTTTATGTCTCTACGTTAGCCTGCTAGGTACATCACGCTAATTACTAAAAGTAACTACAGGTTCTACTAGGCCTAAATCGAATTCTGGTTCCTCAAACCCTCCTTTTAGCGTGATGTAGCTAATTAAAATGGAAGTACTAATCCTGGAAGACTTCCTCGTCAATGGCCATCAGCTCATGGATCTCCTGCTGGAGCATCTGAATCTTGGCAGGGACAGGGGAAAGGACACACATGGCTGTCACTTTGGTGGCACAATAAGAGCAACAAGCCGGACCACATTGCACACAAAGGCAACCGGTAAAAATAATACCTGCTGCTCCAGCTACTATCAACAGTAACTTCCAACCCCAAGTCGTCAAGAGCCCCCAGAACCAACCAGAGAGGGGCCAGGATAAAATGGCAAATATCGTGGTGCAATGGGAAACTCTTCCTCCGGTACAATACGACCAAAAGTGTGCATTCCTAACTAAAAGTCCAAAACTAAACTCTGGCCTAGCAGTCCGTCCTGCCAGAGGGTTCTTCACCCTGTGTCCGTCAGAGTCTCACAGGCAGACTCCTATCGTTCATCTCAGGAACACAAAACGTCGTTGTCAAAGGACTCCGATGTACAACCTGGCCGTTCACAAGTGTTAGTCTTTCTTTCTGAACAGAGCACAACAACAAGAGTTCCAGCTCTCAACGGGTTCAGTCCAGTGTCTCGCTCAGTACCTCAGACTCAAAATCTAGCAAACCCTATCTTATTCAATTAAGTCTTTCGTTATCTCCTGGCAGTGGTGTCTGAGGCACCGTGATGCTTTCTTGGCCGTAGGTTGTATCGCACATGACCCGGAGCTTCCTGATCAGAAAATAGCAAAGCAGGTACCTTTCTTTCATCAGAGCTTCTGCTTACTGGGATATCGATGACCGGATAAAGGGCAATTGCGGGTTCAGCTGAGACCGGTTCGCCCGATCCGTCACACCTTCTTCTTGCCTTTGCTCTACTTCGCAGGCGTTGGAAAAAGGCACAAATGCAGTGGCTCTCTCTGTTTCCTGGGTCAATATTCCACCAGAGCGTCGCTGATCATAAGGAAGCGGGAGTGGCGGTCGTTTCAGATGGGAGGCGTGTATCCAGTGCTTCCTCCCATCCACCTTTACAGCCGTCCGGGTTGCGAGCAGGATTTGGTGTGGCTTGGACCACCTCGGAGCCAAGCTGGTGTCCAGTTCAAACTTCTTGACCAGTACCCACTGGCCAGGTTCCAAGCGATGTCCGGGGCCCTCTGGCGGAGGCTGTAGTGCAGATGCTATCTGCTGATGAATAGAACGGAGGTCTTTAGTCAACGTATACAGATAATCGATCAACATAGGATATTTAACATCAGAAAAGGACCGTGGCCTAGGTACCCCCCATATGTTGGCTGGTCGCCCGAAGGTAATCTCTTAAGGAGAGAGACCAGAGCGAGAATGAAGGGTGACTCTTAATGACATGAGGGCCAAGGGCAGGGTGTCAGGCCATTTTAAACCAGTGCTCTCCTGAATTTTAGCCATCTTCAGCTTCAGAATTCCATTGTACTTTTCCACGAGCCCTGCTGACTGGGGGTGCCAGGCTGCATGGAATTTTTGTCTTATTTGCAATCCATTACAAATATGTCTAACAAGAGCCCCATGGAAATGCCCCCCATTGTCCGACCAAATCAAACGGGGCAAACCGAAGCGTGGTATAAACTCTTTGATAAGGGCCTTTGCTGTTGCCAAGGCAGTATTTTCTTTCGTTGGGTAGGCTTCAACCCATTTACTGAAGGAACAAACCACCACTAGCACATATTTTAAATTGTTGACATGCTCCATGTGGATATAATCCATCTGGAGTACCTCAAATGGTAATGTTGGGGGTGCAAAACTTCCACTCAAAACATTTTCTGCCATCCCTGGGTTGTGTTGCAAACAGACCATACAGTATTGGACCAAACGGACAGCCGTCCTTTGTATGTTAGGGTTATTCCATACTGGGTCTAACAGGGCACAAATTCCTTTAGCTCCAACATGGGCCGGACCGGGGGCCATGGTTACAATGGCTTGCACCAATGCATTGCGTAATAGCCATCTTTGCTTTTCTGTCAAATCAACCCAACAATTATTCTCATCCAATCTCCCCACTTCCTTCTCCCATTGCTCTAATTCAGCTGGGGTGGCTTCCTTCCGCAGTTCTCTCACGCTTTCTATGGAATTATCAAACAAATCAGATTCCTCCACCCATCTTGCAGTGGACATTACAAACATGGTCGATATTGTAGACTGGGCCGTTTGATGGCAACCTGATCTGCAAAAGCATTCCCCTCGCCCACTTCGTCCACCACTGCCTTATGGGCACTACATTTTATTATGGCTAGCTTCTTGGGTAAAGTTAGGGCGTCCAATAATCGTAACACCAGGGGACCATTCTATATTTTCTGACCATGGGAGGTGAGGAAACCCTGCTCCCTCGACAACCTCCCAAAGCTATGGGCTACGCCGAAGGCGTATTGGCTGTCTGTGTAGATGGTAACCTCAAGCCCCTCGCTTAATTCACAGGCTCGTAACAACGCCACCAATTCAGCAGCCTGGGCTGATCGATGGGGCACTCAAGATGTTTCAACTACTGTTTTCAAGGTCGTAATTGCATATGCAGCTGTTGTTCCATCTGCTAATTTAAAACAGGACCCATCCACATATAACTCCCCTTGAGGGTCAGATCGAGGAATGTCAGTGAGGTCAATCGTGCCCTTCGTTTCTTCTTCAGTTCGAAATATGCAATCGTGTACATCATTTGTAGTTTCACTCGAAGGGAGTGGTAGCAATGTGGCCGGGTTTAACGTGGCACATTGAGTAATCGTAATGTGTGGCGCAAATAGTGTCAATTCATATCCAGTGAGGCGTACGCTCGTAAGGTGCTGTGTCTTAGTTTTATTTAGCAATGCGTCCACAGCATGCGGCACCATCACTGTTAGACTACAATTTAGAACGAGTCCTTCCGACTGCCGGATGGCCACCGCGACAGCTGCTGTGGCCCTCAGACAGCTAGGAAGTGCTCTAGCGACATTATCCAATGTGGCTGACAAATAAGCGCAAGGTCTTTGCTTACCACCAAATCCTTGCGTTAACACTGAAAGCGAGCAACCGTCGACCTCATGCACATATAGTACAAAGAGTTTGCGGTAATCAGGAGTATCCAAGACGGGTGCAGAACAAAGAGCAGATTTTAAAGAGTCAAAAGAATGCTGACATTCATCCGTCCAAGGGAGTGGTTCATGCACATCTTTAGTGGTTAAATGCAACAAAGGTTTAGCAAGAAGAGAAAAAGTATCCATTGGCGACAGTAAGAAGTGATACTAAGAAAAGCACGAACTTCACGCTGGGTGCGAGGGACAGACATGTTAGAGATGGTAGTAATAGGCTCAGGAGTCAAACGCCTACCCTCCTTCAACAGTAGATGACCTAAGTAGGTCACATCCTGTCGACAGTATTGAAACTTAGACAGGGACACCTTATTACCCTTCGCCGCCAGATGGAGCAGTAATTTACAGTGGCATCCTTACAGCCGTCCTCAGTGCCGGACGCTATCAACAAGTCATCTACGTACTGCAAGAACACTTTGCCTTCGGGCAAGACTAGATCGTCCAACAGACCCTTAAGGGCCTGACTATAGATGCTCGGACTCTCAGTATAGCCTTGAGGTGCACAACAGAATCTGAAGCTTCGGACAGATAACGAGAAGACGAAGATCTGTCTGCTATCAGGATGGATAGGGATGCTGAAGAAGGCATTCTTCAGATCAATAACCGAAAAATATTGGGTAGTAGGCGGGATCATCGTAAGTATAGTGGTGATGTCAGTCACCACAGGATACTGTGGTACTACAACCTTATTAACTGCTCTCCGGTCAATCACAAAACAATAGGCATCAATATTTCCTTGTGTACCAGAATCAGGACTTTTCTTCAAAATCGGAAGAATCGGGCTGTTACAGATATTGGCAGCTGTCTCCTCAACTACCCCTTTATCAATGAGGTCCTGAATAATTGAGAGCAAAGTCCGTTCACCGGCCGGTGAAATTTTGTACTGTGGTATGTGCGGTAACTTCGCACCAGGTTTCAACGTGATATGGACGGGTGGGATGTCTAATTTTCCAATGTCTGCATCCCCTGTTGCCCATAAGGCTGCAGGAAGGCTATCGAACTCGGGGGGAAGAGGTTCATTTTTAGCAAAACATTGTTTCATGTTGTCGGTGTGGGGTTGTATCGTTAAATAAACCCCATCTGGGGAGCAGTATATTTTTGCATTAAACTTTTTTAACATATCCAAACCCAATAGATTCTCGCCACAATGCGAAGTTAACAGAAAAGGTGATTCAACAGTAGCGGGACCGATCGTGAAGGAAAGGGGTTTAGAGACGGGGCTTACCACTGGAACTCCTGAAAATCCTACAGATACATTATTTTGCCCGGACAGAGCCACCCCTGGAACCAATGATGGAGCAACTGAACTATTCATTGCCCCCGTGTCAATCAGGAAATTCTCAGAAGTCCCCATCAATTCCCCTTTCAAATAAGGTCCCTTTTGATTGACTGGGATCGACACTTGCCCCCTACTCTGTCCCTGGCTGTCCTATGGGTGAACATACCCATCCTGATCTTCGAATGCGTAATCCTCATTATAGTATTGTCTGCCTTGGGTGGTTATCAAAATGATTCCGTTCAGACTTGCCTTGTGTCTCTTCTCTGTGCATATCACTCCGATCTGGGCCACCTAGTCCCCGTCCTCGCTCCCGAACTGCTCCGTTCTGAGCAAGCAATAACGGACACTGCGCTTTCCAATGTCCTTCCTGCTTACAATAGGCGCACTGGTTTAACCCTAATGACTGGGTTGCGCCTGCGCCTCTGCCTGTTCCCGCCCCTCTGGATACGGGCCCTCTAACTCCTCTCCCACCTCCTTGTCTTTGGACGACTTGCTGCAGCAACACTCGTGTTTTAAGATCCTTCGCCTTTTTCTCCACTTTATCCTTACTCTCATTCTCCCTATGCTCATAATATTGGGCCATGCTTAAAATCACAGAGGGGGTAGAGGTAGTCCAGGTGCTTCCAGCGGCATGTAACCGTGCAGAAATTTCGGGTGCCAAATTGGTTACAAATCTGTTCACAGACAACCGTACCTCGCCCTCCGTGGCCAAATCCTGTCCACTAAAATCGATGAAAACTCCTTTAAACCTAGTAAAGAAGTTGGACACACTCTCCTTCTGTCTACAAGCTGTCAATTTGTCCCAATCAACTTTCCGTGGGGGATTCAGGGTATGCATGTATGTTATTATTTTTGCTGGTAAAGTGGTGATTTCATTTCTAGGCTTATCTCCGGGTTTTCGGTCTCGGTCCCAGTCTTTTAACTTGTTCCAAGTCCCCCCTAACTCTGCAGCATGATCAGTGGCATGAACCTGTCGCCATATATCGACCGGTCCAAACAACCCGAAAAATAACTCAACATCTGCCAATGTCATTATAGCAGAGGCTGCGGCTTCAGTCAGCTCTTTGTAGTAAGTGGTGGGGTTCTTGCGGGGATCAGGCAGTTGCGCTTTAAGAGCAAGAACCTCACTTCGTTTCCACGGAGTGTACACCCATTGCTCCTGAAACCGGGCCTCTACTCCAGCTCTTATAACTTGGTCAGCATTATCACGTGCTTCAGGAATTTCAGGATGAAAAATAGGGTGCCCTTCCCGCATAGGATGCTGGGAAGTCCAATTGGGGCTTTTTATAAACATTCTGCCTCGATATTTCCCTAATGTGTCTACATTTTTGTACACCTCCTCTGGATCCATGTTAAACTTATGAGTCCAGTCTCGGATAGTATACAATACCTGAGGGGCCATCCCATCCCGGAAACATAGTTCCCAGGCCTCGATGAGGTAGCAAGACATTTGATATAGAGCATGTTGCTGCATGACCGGTTCCAAATCTTTAATAGTGCTCCATACATCAGCAACTGTATATATATTGTTCTGCATCCATTTAGCTGCCTGATCTGCTACAGCCTCTTTCTCACCATACCCTAAGGAAGCTCTTGGGAATAACTGTCTACTATTCATACCATCTGGTTCTCCTAATGGTGTTTGCTCCTTATCTCCAGGGGTCGTACTGGCTGATTGGGAGGTCCATATGGGGCTTGGAGCTGCCAACACCATATGGGAGGTTCCTGGGGGTTGTTGTGGGTCAGGGATGAGGGTAGCCGTGTCTCTCACTGAGGTAGGTGGGGCACGTGTAATACCCAGGGAAATGAGAGGCACGTCTCCCTCCGGTGCGGAGGCTAGGGGCGCGGTAGCCGGCTGAAGAGGCACAGCAGGATATATGCATTGAGGCGCATACGGTGGGGGAGGCCGTTTATTCAACAAGTCTTCTATCTTATCTTCTGCTTCATTTCGTGTCACATAACTCTTATCCACCTGTAACCTAAACTGCCTATCTGCATACTCGATGTTCTGCTCTGTCTTATTTTTATCATGAGCAATGGCTTTCTGAGTTACAGTCTGCCCGTGTTGTATCTTCATTAGTTTTTCGGATCGTATGCGTCTCCGTTTTGCCTCTTTCTGCCATTTATTAAGAGTATCAAACATGGCCTGTCTGCTGCGTTTAGCGAACAGACGTTCTTGCAGATACTGGATCTTTTTCTCGGCAAAAGACCCTGTCTTTGGCCACTGTAGTTCTACATTATCCTTAGTGTATTTATTCCATAATGTATTAAAGAGGAGGGGCCCAATACCATGCTTGCAATACATATCATGGCTGGGAGTTCCCTCCGGAGGGGCTGGTTGGCTTTCATCCAACCTTGTGCTCCCTCGTTCAATACAGCCGAAACATAGTTTACTGAAGCACGGCATCGCCCCCTTACCAAAATCGAGCTGAAAAGGAACAAAATTATTATTTACAACGCTCTCATACACATGGCCATGTCTGCACTCAAATTCACCCTCACACAGATAAAGTGACTACAGTACGAAAAACGAACTTCAGTTTACATCGACATAAATGACAAAACAAATGTATTTCAAACAAGAGGTGGAGCCCGTCGACTCCCAACTATGGAGAACCCTTTCCGAAACCTCAAAGATCCAAAAAGACAAAGTCAAACAGTCTTATCCTTAGACTGCCTAGAGATAGCCACACAGGTTTCTCTGAACCACAGACCGACCTACAGACCATCTGACGGCGTTCATGGTTCACCTCCCGAACTATTCTGACTAAGCCCGCTTTTTCAAGATTCGTCCGGGTGCTACCCAATCTCAGCCGCCGGCGTTCCCGAGAGCAGTCCGGCCGGGCGTAAACTGCTTTCGCAGGTTACACCAAGGCGTCTGGTCTTAATCTCTAGTTATTTCCAAAGTCCAAAACAGGGGCGTCCGCACGTGCACTCTCAATACGTCATACCCCCTTTTCGAGTTCTCCGTGACCAAAGCCACCAAATTCCAAGTGCCAAATCCAAAATCCAAAAGATATCCAACACAAGACAGAACAAGACACTCACCTGGTGCACTCAGGTCCGAATGTGCGTTCCTCACTGCCAATTCTCGTTAGACCAACGTGGCCTGTTCTCGTGTTACACCCGAAGGACTCCGGCGTGGGGTCACTAGCAGCTGGGGCTCTCTCGATCGGGAGAGCGGAGCAGACCCCAAATTCTTCGGTCGATCCTTCCCCCGATCAAGATCGCCCTTTTCAATGTCCCGTTTCTTTCTGATTACAGAGGGATGACCCCAATGCGGAGTCCCGGCGGAGTCGCCAACTGAAGTACCGAAAAATAAATTACAACCCACCTAGAGCCATACTTACAAATAGCCCAATACCAATTACCAATAATCAGTCAGTTGGCAGTGTAGAAGGTCCAATCGTTTATTATAACAAACAAACTCTGCCAGAGGAGCTCCTTGCGACCTAACCCCACGAGGTCCGCCAAGAAGACTGCTGGCACATATTCAACTCATCACATTTATACTGTTACATTTCAAAACCGTTACCTAAGAAGGAAAAGTACAAGTTGGTACAGGTTGGTGCAGGGGAAGACCATTTATGGGAGACAAAGCGCTCTTGGTTTAGTCCATCTCATTATTGCAAGGTCGTGAGGGTAACTCCCTTCTGCTAACTCCGAGAGAGTCAGCGCAGCACCCCTCGGAATGTGCTTATCCTGCCTACCCCCACCTACAACCTTGACAGGCCTAACGTGCAGAAGCAGCGGGTTGCTACAGTGGTACTATTTCTCAGGAGAACAGCTTGAGCTAAATGCAATTTCAGGATTTCACTAACCTCTCGAGTAAACCAGGCCACAAAATGGCGCCGGTCAAGCCAAACAGTACAGAGTATAATTGGGTGCAGAAATATATAACACAATGTATACTAATCCCTATGTTATTACATATGGCGTGCGTATTGATGTTTGTGTCTCTACGTTAGCCTGCTAGGTACATCACGCTAATTACTAAAAGTAACTACAGGTTCTACTAGGCCTAAATCGAAATCTGGTTCCTCAATGTGAAGGTTCCCCAATTTAAACCAGGGGATTCTGTTATAGTAAGAACCCTAGCTCAAGGAGAGGACTGCACCTTTTCCAAACAATGTAAGCTTTGACGGGTGGGATGTAAAGAGTTTAGCCTAGATGATTATGGCTCGAATTGGAGCGTGGAAAGGGTGCTCATATACATCCCAGGTAGCATCATGGGTGGGGTTGTAACCCACCTTGCAATCTATGTGGCTGTGACCAAGAAAAGACCAAAGGACCCCC